>NC_132948.1:3688500-4303250 GCF_034638445.1 Ciconia boyciana
CCCTCAGCTATCAGGTCTGGCAGCCTTCCTTGCCAGCTGCAGAAAAGCAGGCGGGTGGGAAGAATCATTGTCTTCCATGTTCCTCCTGCAACCAAAATTCAGGGGAACAGCAAAGCTCTTCAGTGAATCTTCCTAAGATCTGACTCAGTCAGCATTTGCCAGCCTGAGGAACATTTCTGCAAGGGTGAGAGCAAGGGAGGAGCAACGCTGCTGCGCTGGGACTCACTCACCTGTATAAACAAAGCACTGACCTGCCTGAGGACTAACCAGCAGTACCGTTTGATGCCCATAAACTCTCCTTAACCCAGAGCCAGGCAGAAATAAGTCAGACGTGGAGCTGCAAAACCGTCCATTTCTTCCTCCTAGTCATCTATCTGAGCTGAGGACCAGCCAGAGGTTTGCCATTTGCAGAGCAGGTGGCTAAGTGGTAGAGGTCAACAGCCACCGTCACCCTGCAGAATGCCCCCTCTCACCGAACAGAGACAGGAGCTTTGGGGTTTACAGAGACAATCCCAATCCCGGGCAGTGCCACGGGCAGAACTGACCAGCAGCGATGCAGATATTGCATAGCTACAGCAGAGACAGAGTTCGTCTCCCCAAACTCCTGTCCCACCTACGGTCATAACACGATGAGATGCTGGCCCTCAGTTCTGTCTCCAGCTGCCACAGAACTGCTCAGGGACAGCTAAATTCAATAATCAGAGCTGGATCTACTACAGGGAGTGCATCTAGGTGCGCCAAAAAGGAGGGGAAAGGCAGACTGCTCTTCCAAAAGTGCTGAAATTTCACACCACCTCCCCTTTCTTTGCATAAGGCAGGTGGAGGAGAAAAAAACTCACTCCCTGATCTTTTACTCCTAGGTTAATGGTACCCTTTAAGCAAAAGAGATCTTCAAAAAGGGCAAAAGTTTTAATATTAAGCAGGTGGCTTCAGCGCATTTCCTGCTGTTAATGGATTACACATGCCTTTCCCCAAGGTCTGTTAGTGGCAAGACAAACAGCAGGCTCGAGCCTGGGAAGCGGCTCAGAGGGAGAAGGTCTCTGTTCTGTCGGAGATGTTCACTCTGTGCTGAGCACGGGCATCGTGCTCAATCTGGGTGAAGCAGCCTTACACAGAGTCCCCTGGGCCTCTGGTTTTTCAGCAATTCACTGCCTAGGGGAAGAGATTTAAACCCTAAAGCTGAACAGTACACGGAACAGATCTATATACATCATCCCAATATATACGCTGTGAAGTAATACTCTAGGTTATTGCATAGAAGGCGGCTTGCATTGCTAGGCCTAAATGACAGTCTGGGAGCGTTGTCGGAGGCTCAGGGGCTTCAGAGAGCTGTTGGAAGCAGATGCAGGCTCTTGCAATGGTGTCTGAGATTCCTCTTTTCTGGAATGCTCCTCATACCATTCCTGCAACAGGAGATCAAACACACCGAGATCAGGCTCTGCCCCACGCTGCCCTCGCAGCCCCCCAAGCAGGACCCCGAAGGGCAGAGCCTTCGGCTGCTCTGCCAGGCGAGGGCACATTTGCTCAGGCAGAGAGAAGCTCTTTCCAAAGCCCTGGATATAGCTTAACCTCCTGGACCAATCTGGTTAACTGCAGCATGGCTGTGATGGATGCAGCAAGACCTCACCACCCACAGCCAAGGCAAGAAGTACCAGCTATGGCTCAGCTACAGCTGGCTGAACTGACAAACGTGGGCAAGGAAACCTCTCTCTCAGGATGTCCCTCCTGAACGTCTAGGACTCTAGTACTGATGTCCCCTTGATGTCTGGGATTTGCAGAGTTGCTCCCAATCCTGGGCAGCACCCAGGGTGTTACAAGGTGTTTCAGCCCTGAATCAGAGACCAAGCAGAACAGGCAGGGAGCTTCTCTGCAGATTTCCACCCCGCTCCATCACAAATAACATGTTTATTTTTGTTAGGGGGACTGAAGACTCATCCCCAAGCTAGGTGCCCAAGGGACAAAGGACAGATTCAAATGGTTACGAGATTAATTCTTTCAGTACTAATCATTACATTAGCCCATGACCTTCAACCTGGAGGTGAATGTCTGGCAGGCACTACAGTGACCAAATCCGTGGCATAAAGCTCCTGACCACGAAGGGCACTAGCAGGAATGCCCTCAACAATCCAGAGAATCACTTGATCTAAGCGTTCCCCATCTTTGTCAGCCTGCTATTCTGAAGGAAAACCAGGCAGCGTTGCCAGCACTCTGCCTGGGAGAACACTTGATTTCTGTGTCAGACAGACACGCCCAAGCTCAAACACAATCACATTCCAGTGGCTTAACAAATTAGCGTTCGGCAGCCAAGCCCCAGGAACGCACTACGCATGTGCTCATAGCCCCAGCGACCACGTCCACCTCGGTGAGTCTAGGTAAGCACAGCCAAGCTGGAGCGCCTACGCACACGCTGAGCGTGCAGTTACTGTGACTGGGCTGACACACACCTGCGCAGCCGGGCACCGGGACCCACCGAGGAGGCTCTGACGTGCTCTGTGGTTTCAGAAAGTCCCTGAGTGCAAGAACGGATCAATCTGAAGTACACTTCATCTACTGCCCAGCCTTCTCGCAGAGCACATGGCTGCCTGGGTCTTGGAGGAAGAAGGCCTCCAGTGTTTAAAAGGATGGTTTGTTATTCTAGGCAATGTTCTGCTCACCACAGGGACTTGCTGGTATTTCCAACTCAGGCCCGCATACCTGTATCTCCTCCTCATACATCTTCATACTCAAATCACTCTTGGTCCTTGATCTGCGTCCCAGAAACACTGTTGACATTTGCTAAAGAGTTGGGGGAGGGAGGAGGAAAAAACAAAAGAAGACATTCATCAGTCACTGAGCAGCTCCCAGGATCAGTCCCTGGAGCTTCAGGCATCCTTCATGCGGACACCCATCGTCCGCTGATCAGCTTGGGCTATGGGCTCCTTCTATGGCCTTGGGAAAAAGGCATTTTAGGGTGCACATCACCTAAACAAATGCAGGCATCAACTGCAGGCTGAGACGAATCACACTGAACAGATCCCCAAAGACCGCAGAGGGAGCTGTAGCTCGGACGGATGCGTCTGTCAGTGGTGCTTAATTTAGTCGGATGAACACAACATCAGTGCCTGGAACAAGGCTCAAACCCAAGCTTCCAAATAAGATCTCATCTAAGAACAATTTCAGGTCCCACTTGTCCAGACCGCACCATTTACTCCATGGGCCTGGACTTCTTAAATCGTGTAAGCAAAGAGCTGAAGTCTGAATTACTCTCTGACCACATGAGTTATATGACCAGGATTGAGAAACAAAAGAAACCTCAGGTCTGGCATCATCATTCCAGACTCCATTGCAAGGCTGAGGACAGCATTCTCCTTTGGTTTATTGTCTTGAAAAGTGCTTCTGATCAGTATCATCGTTGCTACTCTGAATTTTGTCTGTGTGAACAAGAGCTCAGCCTTTAACTACCAAGCCAACCAAAGCAAATAAAGGTCGCCTAAGAGGCTGTAGCACCTGCACTTTGTAGTGGTGATACAAGAATATAATGTCTCTATTATTAAAACAACCACTTCAGCTCTTCCCAGATGCATGAGACAACAGTTCTGAGACAAGAGCAGTTACGCAGGTCAGCTCATTTTTCCAATTGTCCATCCTGTTTTGGAATGAAAATGTAAGCAGTGCCATGGAGAAAGGAAGCCTGGTGTTTGGAATCGATACCATCATATTGCTGCATAATGTTTCAGGACTGTCTGGGCCTATGTGTACGATGGCACGGAGAGAGAGGCAGGAGAATTACAAGACAGTGGCTTCCTTAAAGAAAAATAAAGATACTTTTTTCCAGACAGCACTGGGCCAGGACAGCTCTAAGTGAAGTTAGAGGAAGGCAATAGCAACGAGCCTTTGTCAAGGCTATTCAGAGTGCAGGGGAAATTCAGCTGCTACTTTTCTAGAGCAGCAAAACTTTGTGCCAGTGCTGCAGAGTTCCTCCAGTAGCTCAGCTCTCAACACTACAAAGACACATGCAGCTTCTCTCTAGAAGACAGCAAAAAGACATTTGTGGCCCTGGCATGCCTCCCTCCCCTGAAGCCAAGAACTTGCAGTAAGGATTTCCTCTTACCCCATATTTGTCCATCTGCAAAATGATCTTCTGCAACTGAGCTGTTTCAGTGGCAGCTGAACTCCGCTTGTACAGCTCGATTATGCCAACCACTTCCTCCTTGGAGATCTCCTTCTCCAGCACAATGCCGTTGTCTTCTGGAGAGGCAAGGAAAAAAAAAAGAGAAAAAGAAGTCGCCGAGATGAACGTTGCTTCATCAGCCGCTATGATAATCCTGGAAGGCAAAGCTTAACAGCACACAGGACCAAGCCGGACGTCAGGCACAGTCTGTACCTACTTGGTGACTAGAACATCTATGTCCTTGTCCCCCGACAAGGCAGGGAAGAAAAGTTAACTAGTGTGTAGGGCCAGCAAGCAGCTCAGCTTTTTAAAACATCAGGCTCCTTGGTATCTTAAAAAAAATCTTGTAGCTTTTTGCTTGCCTGTAAATTAACTAGCAAACCAGCTAATCACACAGGAATTGCTGCCTTTTGACCTTCGACTGCCTAACACGGCTTGGGAGTTAAGTGCTAACAAATGTCTTTCACTGCACCCTTCAAACTGAGCGCAGGAAGGACCATGATGAAAAGTGTTTCTGTGATTAACAACGCCTGGCTCCTATGGGCCTGTGCCACACGTTTGGATCTTCTGGCACCGAAGAAAGATGAGGGGCTGATCAAAGCTACTCCCGTGGCTGGGGCCTTCACCATGTTTCTGCAGGGAAGATTGGCATTACATGTATGCTTGCAGTAGCTATATCTCCTTTCTGCAGAAAAGTGTAAAGAATTATTAAGATTAGTCTGCACGGAGAATGAATAGAAAAGTCTGGGTGTAGATCACCTGAAGGAATAGCAGGAGAAGGGCTGTAAGAGATTAATGTGTTTATGGCACCTAAATTAGCAGGTCATGAAGTTACATGCAGTTTCAGACGCCCAGCTCAGGAGACAAAGGACAGTGAGTAAAACTGATGACTCACAGGGGTGAGGGGATGGAGAGACTAGTCACTGTCAGTTCCTAAAGGGTACGGAAAGGTATGTCCAAAACCAGCACGTAGTCTCAGTCTAAGTACAACTCGGAGATGTGAAAAGAAGTGGTTAGGCAGCGTCCCTTGTCCTCCATGTCATGGCACAGAGTGCTGGCAAACCACTTGGATCCAGCATCTTGGTGCCTGAATGCTGGACAAGCCGCTTGGAGACACGTTCTGGTGCCGGTGAGTATATTAGTGAGGGAGGGAAATTGGTTTTAAAAGAAAAATCACCTTCCCTTCCTGCAAGGTCTCTTGTTGAGCTTTGCTACGTCTTTGCTGGAACGTTTCCTAGATTTCTTTCATGAAATGCATGCGGATGTCCTATCTTTAAATAATTTGGTTGAAATGGCTCAAGTAGTTGAAGTTTACATGTGCATGCACACACACGCACCCACAGATAAACACATGCATATACACGCACACTTTCGGGGGAGTGGTGGGGGAGAGATGAAGGGCAGAGCAGAAAGGCTGGACAGAAATATCACACAAAAGCATAAGAATGAGCTTAGGAAGTCAGGCTAAAACAAAAATCTGGCCTTTGCTGGCCAATCCCATTCTCCCCTACAGACATAAGACACCAGGGAGAAGAGATACAATGTTGTAGGTTGGCCAGTCCTCAGTTCTGACCTTCTGAATCTTGGTTCTTCCGAGTGTAGTTCATGCGGAAGACGAAAGCATCCAGAATAAAAGCCACAATGATGGTCATCACCACCTGGGAGAGGACATGAACAGAAGAGATCAAGAGGCTGCTGCTGGGAGATTCTTCCAGCCCAGTTCAACACGAAGCTGAGCATTTGGTCTGTGCTTCCACTCCATGCTCCCCAGCTCCTCCATGGCAGAGGAGATGCACATCACACATCTACCTGTGAGTAAACTGCTAACAGTCAACCACAACGGGGACAGAACAAAACTCTGTGCTGCCCTAGTCCTTACCCCAGGCCCAGATTTGTGCAGCATCAGCTTTGTCAATGCCCATAAATTCAACTTTCTGCAAGTGATGTGGACTCACACCTGTTTCTGGAAGACGTTTGTGTAGAAGAGCAAAGTTGTCTTCATTTAAGGATGGAAGCTCCCTCTGGAACACAGTAAAAGCTGTCTCCCCTCCTCATCCCCACTATTTAATGCACGAAGCATGTCCAGAAACCTACCATGGTCACAATATAGAAGATCATGAAGTAAAGACGGCTCCAGTGAGTGGTTTGAGATGTCACCCCTTCCTAAAGAGGAGAGGGAAGAAGTCAGTAGCGCACAAAAGAAGGGAGAGTCTGCTGTTAACTGCTTGCCAACAGACACACAGCAGCATAAACACTCTCTATCTCTCATTCATGGCTCCACGGTTAGCCCCAGGGACTGCCTGTGCAATGCTCAATGCCCCAACTGGTCCTTGCAGCTAATCTGCCTCTCAAGCTAAAGAGAGAGGCTCCTATATGCAGACATGCAGAACATTTAAAGCCTGTGGCTGTATGAACCATCGCTGCTATGCGAACACAGCTTGGACAGCAGGATGACAAGCTGGAATACAGAGTGACTTCACTTGTCCAGATTGCGAAACCTGGCCTGAAGGTTGCTCAAGATTCGCAAGAAAACATGCCCAGCAGCATGCCAGAGGTCAAATGTCACCCAAGGATCAGGAGCAAAAGATGTCTGGTGACAAGAAGTGACAATGTTGGGCCCATCTCCAATCACAAGGGGAAGAAAGCAGTGGTGGCATGGAAGATCTAGCCCAACTGGCAAAGAGCCTGTGCTGTCTATACGCACAGGGTAGCTGCGGTTTACTTACCATGATGATGTACCAGTCATTGACGACTGTCAGCTCAAACAGCGTGACTATACACAAGTGGGAGAAAAAATACAGACAATTGCTTTATCCATCCTGACCTACTTTACAGTGATTCTTAGACAAAGTGTTTGATAAGGAAGACTGACGCAAGACACCGAAGTTTCGATACAACCAGCAAATCCAGAGACAGAATGCAGACCCTCATCATTGCAGTTACTTCATACAAAGGGGGTTAGAACCACAGAACCAGGAGCATGGCTTAATCTAGATTTCTTAAAAAAAAAATCAGAAACAGACCTGACTCTTTCCACCAGCAAGCATGGAGACCTCTGAAATCTCCAGGAGATAAGCATCTCTGCTCACACATTAAGAAAACCATAGAGAGTAATCAACACATTCAAATTATTCTTCATCAGTGGGTTTAAAGAAATGTATTAGCACCACTACCGGTTCTTTAGAAGGGTAGTGACTTAAACATCTCTGGAAGTCTGGTCCGATCACCAGTCAGAACAGATCTGCTGGCTTCACACCGGCTTTTAAGAGATGTCTGCTTACCTTGCAAAACAGTCATGGCACAATTAGCCAGCTGCAGTTCTCCAAACAGAAAGAGCAGGATGCTGAGTGTTTGAGGTGCATTAGTAAGACTCCCTGGGAGAGTCCCAGGCTTACATGAGCATTAGAGTCCTGCCATCCAGCTCTGCAGGAACCCAGATGCGCTAAGGAATAGTCTCTGCTACAGACAAAACTGCCCTTACCAAAGCTGTTCAAAATGTTGTCGAAGTTGTTGAGATAGTAATAACCTTCTTCCACAACCGTCTTGTTGCCAACTGTATGATTCACCCAGCGGTAGGAATCTGCGACTGTGCTTGTGCTGGTTGGAGAAACCAGGACAAAGAATGAGAAGAGAAGTGAAAAAGCAAGGAAAATCTCAAGAGTTATAAATACTAAAACACTTAGAAGGTGGTGAGCAGGGTGGCAGTTTCTGCCTCTTGGCCAACACTTGCCTTTTTCTCTGAAAGAAAGCCTCTGTCCTTCACAGCTCAGCACAAGCCCAGGGACCACATGGAGTCTTTCTAATCATTCAGCAAATATTATACCAGTGAAACTGAGTGCTTGAGTTAGACTCCCTGGCTCACACCCTTAAAGCTTGGCATTTCCAAGTGGTCTGCCACCATTTAAGATGAAAAGGGCACAGGACAGCTTAGCTTCCAAGACCAGGTGAATTTATCTTGTACAAAGTGAGGCCTAAATATGTAACACGTCTAGCAGAGCAACTCTGGTGTCACCAAGATAAAAATCTCAACTTTGCTCTAGAGCAGCTGTTACAGGAATTTCCAACCACAGTATCATGAATAAATCCTCCCAGTGCAGCTACCTGAGGTGAGTTACGGAGCTTATTAAAACCAGCCAACCCCACCACAGAAGTCTCTCCCTTTCTAAATGAAATGCAAAAGCCATTTCATCCAATCTTACCTAGAGAAGTGAAGTGTCTCCCCTAGATTTTCCCAGCACGCTGCCTTAGCTGCAAAACCCCATTCAGACCCATCCTCTGGCCCCTTCTGCACAGGCAGACAGAGCTGCCAGAGGCACTGCTACTGGCTGTGCACCAAGCCCATTGCGGAGGGGGATGGATTTGCAGTACTCACTTGCAGCAGTTCGGGTAGACCACGCCAGCAAAGAACTCCATGCCAACAATGGCAAAGCAATAGTAGAAGATCAGCAGGGTTAAACCCAGGCTGGAGGCAAAAACAGAGAGATTACTGTGCTACTCAAGAGTTGCTAAGGCAGGGAAACACAAAGTCACAGGCTGGTTTCTCTGGAAGGAATTCCCAATGGATGGGAAGCAGCACTGAAAACCCCAGACCACCCTCCCTGCCACTGTGGCTCTGCAGTTCTTCGCCTGGTCTCATTCAAGAAGTCCTTGGACAAGGAGCTTGCCGCTTGCCGAAGAGAGAAACTAAAGAGCAGCCTGGATTCCCTCCCAGTCTGTCTTTTTCTGGTAAACAAACATCTCTCCACAGTTTCTTCAATAAAGAACAACACACACTGGTTCTGCCCTCTCCACGTCCTTGGATGGAGGGACTGTGCCAAGAACAGAGTTCTCTAGCTAACACGCTCTCCTCAGACCTTCTTCAAGGGAATGAGGCCTGAGGATGCCCCACTCGAACACCAAGCTCCTTCTGCCCCACCATTTCACAATGATGTTCTTGAGTGGCTGTACTAAGGACAGGGAAGCTTCTGGGGCTGAGTATATTCACGCCAATGTTCCTCTCAAATGGGCCTCCCCTCTCACCAAAAGCTGGGACGGGGGAGAGAAATTAAACAAGCATTGACTCTTAGTTATCCTCCTAACACAAAAGCAGGAGGAGGCCCAGGGTGCTGAAGTGTTGCTTATTGCACAGTGCTCCAAGAAATTGGAAGATTAACACTCCACCGCAGCACACTGAAGAATCAGTAGCAATCAATTGACAGATCAGAGCATAAACACCTTTAGCAGGTTTGACAGGTCCCTATCCTGACCCCATCCCTAGACACTAAACCTTCACTCCCCTCTCCCTGCCATCACCCAAAGAGAAGAAGTTAGTACCTGGCCATCCGGGGGAACAACTCAAACATAGTGTCCAGGACATTTCTGTAGCGTTTCTTCAATTTAAATAGCCTGAAAGGAAAAGCCAGTAGTTACCTACACACCGCAACTTTCCTGCTGTTGTTGGAAATAGTTAAAGAGAGTATCACAGTTCCTTGTACCTCCCAGGTCAAGGAACAGTAAGGTTTCCTGACACCAAACTCACAGGATCTGCTCTTGCTCAAGTGGTCTCCGCTCACCTAACAATGTCCTGCTGTCCCATCGGAATGTTTATGACACATTCAACTAAGTGCTTACAGGATTGAGGAATCTCAAGGAAAAGTCTACGTCTTTTTAGACAGCATGATGCATAAATAGCTATTTTAAAAAACCTAAAAATCATAAGAATTTAAACTAGTCCTGTGTACAGGGTCAGGATTCATTACTCCTTTCCTCAGACACAAGCTTTTCTGTGTTTCCCCCATGACCTAATAAAAATTGATGAAAGAAAACTACATTGTGCCTGCTAATTTAAGATTTGGCAACTCCAGCCTTTACAGAGAAACACAGCTGCCAAATGCAGGCTTTGGCAGGGGAGCGACAGAGAAAACCCCCCCCCCCCCCGCCCCTTGAGTGTCATAAAGTGTTCTTTAAATCCTCACTGAAGAGCTAAATTACATTAGCTTGTTTTTAACAAAACAACATTTTGCCTCTCAAATGCCTTCCACCTATGGCTCTCAAAGTGTTCTGTGAAGGTGAATATACCTCTAACAGCCTCGAAATGCGAGGGTTAATCAGACCCATCTTACTGAGCTGCAGAGAGGTTACAGGCCACAGTCTTGCTTGGAGTGCGAGATGCAGTTAGAGCAGGGTTGCACTTCACCCTAGAAAGCAGCATCCTTTGAAAACTGTAATTTCTGGTAATTCAGTGGAAATTATTAAACTGGCTCAGACTGTCTCACCCTGACAGAAGAGCTTTTCTCTGAACAGCATCAGACAATTTAGAGGAGGTGTAAGAACCCCACGAAGGCAGACACAGGATAATCTGCCCCCGGTAAATCCCTTGATCTCTATTAGAGATCAGCTTAAGCTCCAAAGCACGGGGTTTCATATCCCATCCCAAGTTTTTGTTATCGTTCATTTTGATAACTCTGGCTAATCTCATTACCCCACGCAATTCCTGTTTGCCATGGTCACGTACCCACAGAGCAATCCCTGCCCTCGCCTGGTAAGGAGCTCGGTCCCCATTGGGACTGATGGAAAACCAGCCCGGCTGTTTTCTTCCCCGCCTGCTCTCTGCACCCCCTGCCCAGCCTTCCCGTCTCACCTCAGAAGCTGAAGGGGTCGCAAGACCACAATGAAGTAGAATGGCTCCATGTTAAACGCCAGTGCCATGAGCCCCAAAAATGCAAACAGGGTGACTGAGAAGTCAAAGCTAGAAAGAAAAAAAATGTAAAATAAGAGCAATGATTTATCACTAGTGTTTCAGCAGAGCAGAGGTACTTGGTGCTGCTTCAGCCTAACAAGATGCACAAGGCCAAGGGCAGAAGGATTATAATAGCCTGCTGATGGCCTCATCTACAGGCCTAAAAATTCATCTCAGAAGCCAGTCTTTCTAACCCAACAATTTTTGCCATCTCTCTCTCAAAACGTCAGTGTGCACTTACAGATTCCAACCCGAGGACAGGTACTCGACAGGCCCCAGTCCAGTGGTCTTCAGGAGCAGCTCCACGCCATAGACTAAAACAAGACGACAGCCATGGACAGAAATAAGCAGCGTCACATGGAGGGCTCATGCAAAGGGTTGCCCTCAAAGATGTGTGGTGCTTTAAGTACAGGACTGCCGAACGTAAGTTTAACAGACTCCCACCCATCCTCCTCCTTCTCAGTGAGATGCCAAAAAACCATTTTCCCTCCAAATCAACACATTTTCCTGTATTCATGGTGATTTCTCTTCAGAGCAGTCTACAAAGCTGTCAGTTGGCTAACACGCTATAAATGCCGAGGCACAAGCTCCTGTAGGAAAGGCCACAAAGTGGTGTAGGGAATTCAGTCCTGCCTGTTTATTTCCTTCTATCTCACTGGAACATATCCACATCCCATAGCCTAGCCTTGACCTGCAGGGAGAGATCCTTTCAAAGAGGAGCCATCCAAATACTTCACCCCCTGTCCTGGCAGCACCTTGTGAGCCTGTAGGTTAAAGACTGCCACAATAACATGATGATGCCCTGTTTCAGTCATCCCAAAGTCCTTCTTCCCAGGTTCCAAGGTGGGAGAGAAGTGAAGAGTTGGACGACAACATCCTTGTGAAAAGAAGTGTTGCAGAGCGCCTCTGCCTTCAAACTTTCATGACAAGTGTTTTGAAGACTAATGGCCAGGGAACCACTAGAGCTACCCAGCAGTCAAATAAGAGGTTAGCAACCTCTCCTAGATTCTCCAAAGAACCTCCTGCTGCAGTTTTACACGCTATTTTGATTCAATGGAGCTATACTTTTCTTCTCCTCTTGAGCAAGAGACACTGGCAGGAGAAGGGAAGTAAATTTACATGACTGAAGAGTTCCATGGCAGTGCAATGAACCAGCACGTGCAGTTACAATTGCTTATACCGGGGCTAAAAAGGAAGACTAAGGTACACGTTTATGGAGGGGATGACGTTTAGTTAGAAAACTCAGCTCGTCAACTAGTTCATCTAGTCCTTTCAGACTTCTCCTCAGTGTGCCCTTGCACTCTGTACTCCAACAGGACTGCCTTTCTTTGCGTGGCAGAGAGCCAGCTCACAGCTGCAATCAGATCAGAGCTGGTAATGCCTCCTGGAATAGGCAGTGCAGCACAGAGCAACGTGAGCAAACTCCACACAGAGCCATCACAAGTCTGGAGGAGCTTATCGCTTTGCACGCTGTGCCTAACAAAACAAGGCTATTCTGCTCTCAGGACTGAAGCCAGCTTTAAGAGTAATACAGCAGCTCTTGCAGAGAGTTGCACCAGAGGTGAGAGGCTCCCCAGACTGCAGTGGCTCAGGGAGCTGTGTAACAGTGCAGCAGTGTTCATGTGGGTCTGTGTGGATGCTGACGATCCCTGCCAGGCACAGCATTGTTCTAGGCAGAGTCTGTACACCTGTGGCTAAGTTTTAACTTCAAACTGAATAATCTTCTGGGAACAGAGCTGTCTATTCCCCTCCCAACTCCTTATGAAATGACACAGCTCTGCTGGGAGGTGTCAACTTACTTGTGAGGAAGACTATGTAGCTCCATGGGACATTTCTGGAGAAGAAATTCCCTCCTGCAAGACACAAAAAGAACTTTTTCTAGCCTTCCCTTTATTCAATCCCCCAGCATCACAGTCATGAAACAAGCTGCGATGTTTCCTACCTTGCAGCATGAAGGTTTCAACAAGAATCCAAATTCCATTCACAGCCACCACAGTATCTGGAAAACGAAGTAAAAACCCATAGCAAAAACACTCCTGGACCAGAGGACATCCATTTCCTAGGCTAACGAAAAGAGTACAATATAGGACAAGCGGCAGGGTCAGTGTTTCCAATTCAACTAACAAACTGAACTCATAACTTGGGAGAGTTGCAAAACTTCTACCCTGAGTTTTCCCAGGCCTTTAACAGATGCAGTACCTTTATCTGCAGAAGGAAACAAAACTAAAACAAAACAATGGTCTGAATCATCTCAATAGTTTTTACCCATAATTATCTTACATTCTGCCATGTTATTACATGCATATTTCAGCTTCCTCCTAGTTCTGGAGCAAGATCTTGAGAACCACTAGCAGTGCAGGACAAAGGAAGAGTCCCCAGCAGTGCAGGACAAAGCCCTCTCGGCTTGGATCTATTGCTTCTCCCCAACATTCAAATCCTGAGAACCGAAGGTGCAGGACTTCTTTTCACTCAGATCTCCTCACTCCACCCCACCCCACTCTCTTCAGTTTAGCATCCTAATTGACAAAAAACATCTCCTCCAGCATTCAAAAAAACCCCAAATTACTGAGTAGGAACAGATCGAGTAGGAACAGTAGAACATAGCGAGCAGCACCACAAATAAGCACTCTTTCTCCTCTAGAGAAGAGGAGCACAGAATCTTTCTTGCAGGCAGTACAGTTACCAAGCAATCCCTCCAGCAACAAGGATGCTTGCACTTTCTCAAGTGCAAACAGAAGAAGGGGGTTGACTGGTAAGGCAGTTCCTTACCCAGCATCCTTCAGCTGCAAGATAAAAACCTCAAGGCTTATGAAAGCTAACCACCAACCTACCCAAGTGCAACAAGCTGACTCGTACAGAATCACACCCACAAGTGCTTTATGAAGCAGTGAACCAATGAGCCTCTCCAGAGGACTCAACGCAGTGAGAGCTGAGAGCCCAGGCTGCAGCAGCGGTCAGAACAAGCATGCAGCTCCCTCCCTCTCCATCAAAACTGCCAAATTTGCACACAAGCCATGGCTCAAACCAAAGACCAGGCCCCACCATGCTGAGTCCTTGGAGGGGCTGAGACAGACAGAGCATCCCAGATCCACACGATGAAGGGAGCCTAGCAGAGAGACAGCTCGTTACTTCTACTTACACATGGTGTATTGGAACACACGGGACTTCACAAGGATGTTGATGCCTGCGTGAAGGAAAGTATGACAAACCAAATGTTTACACGATCCTCCATGCCTCACACGCGGCTTCCTCCATCTTCTCCTTAGAGACATTTTTCATACCAATCCTCAGCACAGAAACTAAGCAGATTAGCAGATTATTAACTTTTACTTCTTGGGACCAAGTTCAAATTTCCTCTAGAATTTTAGCAGCAATGAACTCACTATCCTTAACCCCCAAGATGCCTTTTTCTTCTCTATGTGCTAGGTCTGTGGCGTGGACAGAAGTAAATGCAGCTGCTGAAGCACTGCCCATGTTTGGAACAACATATATGCTGTCAAGGAGGGATGAATGCATCAGCAGAGATTCGTAGGACTCCTATGGTTTGCTGTGTGTTTGGATCAAGATGTGTTAACTGTTTCCCACTAGCATACAACACTGAAAAAGAATTGCAGATACGTTCTTATTTCTGAATGGCTACATTCAGTCAGGAAACCTGGGACATGGGAGATAAATCACATTTGCAAAACAGATTACACTGATGGGTATTTCAGACCTCTGTCCCCTTCCCAAGCAGCTGCACTTGACCTGTACGAGTGCTGCAACCACATCTTGGGACTAGGAAGCCTAGCATCTTTTGTGAAAACACAAATCCCACTCCACAGTCTGTGAGTTGCTGCCTGGGATATGGAGAAACTCTATAAACTCTACTAGATTCAGCAATCATAAATCCCCACCTAACCTCTGTGCTGAAAAAGGAACACAGCCCTCCATGACCTCAGGGTCTGGCTCGCTACAGAGCTTCTGCCAAAAAGTCTCTTATTTTAAGGAAGCTGGGGTTTGGGTCAGAGCACAGGGAATATTTACATGACAGAAATCTTCCTTGGAGACTCTGAATACAAGGCTCTGGCCTTGGAGGCTCTGAATACACAGAGAGTTGGTTGGTAGGCCTTCCCTCAGCTGTTTACCAGGGACATAAGAGAAGGTCCCTTCAGAGGACCCTGTCTTTGTAAAGAAATGCTTTTCCTGTTAGTTGAACACATGCTGTCATGAAAACACAGCCTGTTACCTTTAAAAATAAGGAATGCTGTCCGTGGAAGGTCATCAAACCAGTGCTCGCGATTTCGTTTTGCCTGGAAGCGGAACAGCCACAATGAGAAGTCAATGCTACATCCATACAAAAAACGTGCAGTGATGGAGACCCACCTTATCCCCATCATCTGCTTCTTTAGATTGCCTTTGTGTCTCACCCACCTTCTCTTTAATCACTGGCTTCCTTTGCTCTCCCTCCCACACACACTTCCCCTCTTCTCCACCCAATAAATACTTACTTTCCATTTTAAGCCAACAACTTCATAGAAATTGTAAAAATCCTTTAGACTGCAAAACAGAAAGAAGCATTTGATCAGAGCCTTGGAGTTGATTAAATCCTTAATTGTCCTTGTCAGGCATCATCAGCAGAGAGTCCCTGGAAGTTATTAACTCCTTATTAGAACTGCAACCACAGCTGATATAACTCAACACTGACCTCTTCCCCATCTGGCCAGAGGTTACTGACTGACAGTAGCCAGAACAGGGTGCAAAGCCTACCTTCTTTCTGTAAGACTACAGCCCTTAGAGGAAACTCTGACTCTACTGGACTCCAGAATTTTACCACTGAGAGGAAAGACCTGAGGCTTAGATAGCAAAATCCAAAGGATAGAGATTGTACTGTTCTTCAGTCTTGGACTGTCTTAGTTACTTGTACAGTCCTTTTCTAACATCTTTGCACATTTTCTTTTCAAGGTAAAAATGAAATTTGAAAAAGGATATGAAAGCAAAGAAACTCATAAAACATGAGTGCCTGTCTAGGTGCTCAGGGTCAGGCCTGTAACAGCTTTTAGGTGTCTGAAAGTGAGGATGCTGAGCTTCTCAGACTCTTACCGGTGTCATTAGGTACCTAAATTCAGCCCTTCTCCCTATGCCATTTTCAACACTTCTCTGTGGCACTTGACTTTAAGGAGAAGCATTGGCATCAGTTTCACGGGAGACTCACTCCGAGCCTGTCTGTGGCCAGAACAAAGGAAAAGGAAGAGAAGGTCTCCTGCTCTAATTCCCTCTACTTCCATGCTGGCTGGAGTTAGCTGCACCCACCCACCAGAATGGTAATTCTCTGCCTCATAACACAGAGGATGACAGTCCTGAAAGCACCAGCAGAACCAGATTTTAATTAACAAAACCCTGGGGGACACAGCCAGCTGCTGGAAAAAACAAAAACTTGTTAAGCTGCAAGGCTGCACTGTGTGAAGAAATGCTCCTTGCAGGCTCTAATGCTGTTCCTCAATTTCTCGCTCCTCTGTTCTGGCAGGGGAGGTGGGAAACAGAGGCTGCCTGGTGACTGCCAGCAGAGCGCTGTATCCACAAGAGGGCACGCAGGAACTCCATCACCTCCGTAGCAAAACCTCAACTCTCAGGGTACCCACCCCTCCAAGCTCCCAGACAAATCCTTTCAATCACCTAACTCTAGTCCCACGTCCCAGACAAGTTTCCTTCCATAAACCCAGCCATCCTCTGTGAAGTACAGCCTAGCTTCAGAGAGTGAAACAACCTCCCTGCTCTGGGTGCAGCAGTAAGACCATCCTACCTGACTAAAGGAGTATTGCTTTGATTCAGTGCTTTGAAAGTGAGATATCGCTCTCTGGCACACATCCGAGGCTTGTAAAACCGCAACAGTCCTTCAAAGTGCTTGAAGGAAATTCCAGACGGCCTCTAGAAACAAGGGAATGTTGTCATAAGCAGCGACATCAGGCAGAAGCACGCAGAGGCTAGCGTATTTAATTCTCACTCTGGATTCATTTTAAGCAGGATTTCTACGTTATCGTAAGATGCCATTATAACTAAGCCCCAAAAGTACCCTAAGCTATTACTTTAATGTACTGAGCTTATCCCAGAGCACGGAGATCAGAAAGCTCTCCTGGCAGTTGGTCCCTCCAGCAAATGCAGAGCTGTTCTCTGTTGCCCTGTCATGTGAAAACTGTCCAACCAGACACCCCAATGGACAGAGTTCAGCCACTCTTCTTGGGAAATTAGTAGACAGCCTAACAGGTCCCATTACTGGCACTTTTTTAAGACTATCAGCTGTTCCTCAGGAACTGTTCATATAATGAATGTGCCCTAAACATGAACTAATCTACTAGAAGTGGGTTAGTTATTTTTGGGCCTTATTTCTCTTCCTGCTCCACAAGTTAAGCAAGAAATCAACCCTCTCCCCCAGTGCTCTGTCCCTGTAAAGAGTTTTGTAGGTGAATTACTTCTGATTCTGCAGCATTTACTCATGCAGTATCTAGCAACTGTACTGTACCTTCACATGTAGAACCCACCCCTCCTCTAAGTACTGGTGCTTGAGAAGCAAGTCCTCAAGTGATCCACACTGAATTAGAGAGAAATCAATGATTGCACGCTCTCCAGAACAAACCTCACTCATTTTATCAAGACACTTCCATAACCTCACATGGGGCTGAAATTCAGACTACTTTGTTTTTTCTCCAGGAACAGATATAAACAAGTTACACAAATGAAAAAACAGTAGCCCTTGGTGAGTATGATTACGGCCAACAGACATAAATCATCTTTTCTGGAACATGCTCTTTAAGCACTCCAGACCACTGGTGTTCTTAAAACATTGCTGACCTCCCCTCCTGCTGCACCCAGGTTGTTCTCAGCCTCCCTGCGGGGCCCCGTACCTGTTTGGTGATCAGCAAGCGGTAGGCATGCTGTATGGCCGTGCGCTTGTGCAGCAGCAAGGACTTAAACTTCCTCTTCTCGATGTCATTGAAAGTGTCGAACACAACAGCGAGAAGCTGCAGAGAGAAGACAGGAGAGATCCTTATACTCTGTGGCTACCAGAGCCAGTGCTTCTCGAACAGGCAGGAACATCCGGAGGCAAGGAGAGGCATTGCCTGCAGGAGGAGTTTACTAAGCACTGCACTGACTGAGGCAGAATGGAGTCAGCGAGGGCCGGTTGGCCAGAAGGGATCCCACAAAAGGATCACCAAGCACACTGCACACACACTGATCCACTTTTTGGAAGAGGTCCAGATGTTTCCGGCCTCCTAACACTCACTAGTGGTTTTAAGAGCTAAGGCTAAACCCCACACATGCCACCAGAAAACAGTATCAAAAGGTTTGTTAAAATGCCCTGATCTCTTCCTGGAATGTGGGTTTTAAAGGCTGCTTTCTGGACTCACCCTTCCACAGGAGCTTTGGCAAACACATGTCAAAACTAAGCCTCCATCTAGGACAGCGGCAGTGAAATCCAAGCCCACTACAAGCATCAAATCACTCACCTTGGGCTGCAGAATTCCTCAACTCCTTTCACAACCCCTTTTCTACTGCTCACATCCTCACCTGAGCTGGTCTTGGCCCTGCCCTAGATGCTGCAAGAAGCAGAGCCAGCACAGCAGCCACGCTCTCACACTGCAGTTATCAGCACTCTTCAAGTTCTGCCATACTTAGTAATTCCATCCCCTTCAAGCTGATTTACAAAGTATTTCAGGCAAGCCCAGATAATAAAATGCCATTTTATGATAAATAATTAAGACAGAAAAGGACAATAAATTTCATGCAACTGAGTATGTCACTCCAAGCATGATATTAATGTGAGAGAAGTTGAAAGATACTCGTATCGTTCTGTTTTCTGTGATTTAGTTCAACTCCTTGTGGTTAAACATTAAAAGACTCCTATGTGTGGCAAAGCGGCCATTTCTCAAAGTATTCTGCCAAAGGGTCTCAGATTATTACAGAGCACTCTTGGGAATGGCGAAGACTCTGCTGGGCAATGAGCTCCAAAATCAGGCAGAGAGAAGCCAAGTGCTTCAACAGGAGACTCACCAAGTTCATGATGAAGTACAGCTCAATGGAGAGATACACTATGAAGAAGACACAGGACCAGGGGTTCCGGGCATAAGATGGCATCATTACATCAGGGAAACTGCATCCGAAAAAGACACAAGTTTAAGCACCGAATAGCTCATGCTACACTTCCCATTATGAAGGCAAGAGGCACAGGACACAGGTGTGTGTGTAAACTTGCATCCAAGATCTGCACATTTCTGCAAAACATGGGGTTGCTCATGACACAGAAGTTTGCGCCTAGCAACGAGCAGCAAGAACATGGAGGCATGATGAAAAAAATAAATATGAAGAGCACATTCCTTGCACATCCCAAAAACCAAATGGGCAAAAGGGGATTTGTAACGTGGCTAAGGGTTGTGCTTTGATACTTAGCAACGACAGCAATACAGCCTTGGTGTCAGAGTGTTACAACCTAGGAGTTATTCCATCCTTTGCTAATTTCCTAATCCTCAGAGCTCTCCCTGACAGCAGATCAATATTTACCCACTGCTGTTATCCCCCTTTCCCAGCAGATAGGTGAACCAAAGCAGAGGAATAGGAAATTACTTCACAACAGAAAACTGTCAGCTGACAAAGGAGCACAAATAGAAACTTTCCCTTCTTGGCCTGAGGCCTAATAAAGCTGTTTTCCCCCTTATTGCCCTCACAGTGATGAAGTGGTCTGAGTCGTTTAGAGATAACTCTGCATCTGAGGTCACAGTGTCCTAAAACAAAATGAAATACCAGTTCTTCCCATGCAGGCTGACCCAGGAAATCTCTCTCTCATGCAGAGGAAAGGAGTCACATTTGGAGACAGAGCATTTCAGCAAATAAACTCTTGGCTCTGCTAGAATTCTCTGGGGACAAAGGGAAAGACTAAGCTAGAAAAGCATGAACTTACTTTGAAGTGGTCAAAAGCACGAAGAGATTCACGAGGCTGTTCTCTAAGGTATTGAAGTACTGAAAGAAAAATCTCCCATGACAAAATGCAAGCAGAATTTCATTCATAGTGATATTTCATTCAAAAAACAACGAACCAACCCACCCACCCACTTGAATACAGGCACTTCTACAATTCCCTGATGCCTCCCCTAGGGAAAGGGTACTTCAGCATTGGTCCTTTTTAAAGGTCCCCGAGAGATGGCATGTGAAGAGTTAAAACAATTAAAAGCTCATCTACACATTTTTGTAGTAGTTACTCTCAGCAAGCTATAGACTCGGCAGCAGCAGAAACTAGTGGCTGCTAGACTCTGACAGCCACAGTCTGAGGCAGCTGAGCTTTCACCCGGACACCTTCCTCCCCTGGGGACAGTGGCAGGTGGCTCGTTAGACTGAAGTAAAACACCAAGAACAAGGAACAACTCCGTGAATGTTCCTTTTGGGACATCCTGTCTTTGAGGAAGTTCTCGGCACTGTCTTCCTTCCCAGCAGGGGGTAAACCAGGGTAACAGCGCCAAGCAGCCTCTGACCAGCTAGCATCTGGCTTCCCAGGCCACTGCACAGGACAAAGCTACGTCCACACAGTAATGTTTGATTCTTAAGCATGTCAAAATGGGACTTAAGCTTCGGTTGAAAGAATCAGTGATACTCACCGGATCCGAGTGGTTAGGAGAAAACAAGTAAAAACCTAGAGAAGCAGCGGAGAAGATAGAGGAGGACAGAAGAAAGCAGGAAAGAACAAACAAAAATAAAGACTGTTTAATGTCAAGCAGCAGAGTGGTGAGTCTCTGTTCCCAAAGAGAAGGTCACACTAAGAGTAAGCCCTCTCTGACACCATGAAGAGGAGAGTATCTGGAAGGCCTTCTCCATACAGATTTGCCAATACATGTCATTGGCATTTCACCGATCCTTTTGGAAAACAAACTGTCTAGGCATGGTTTGAGTATAGGACTGTAGCAGGTACACTACAGACACATGCACTCGTGGGAATGTAGACTAAACTTACAAGATTGAGGAATAGTTGATGGAATCAGAACTTGGAAACCACAACCACACACACCACAGACTATCCTCTGGAAGAGGTCAAAAGGATGTTTGTCTCAAAATCAAATACCCAGCTTCTAGATTTTGTGGATCTTTAATTATGCCTTCCAGATAACTGCGGATGAAATGGAATAAATGGAAGATCCTGGCAGGACTCTGAATCTGATCAGCTTTATATTCATCCAAGCTGTTCGTGTTGCTTTTGGACAATAACTGGTGAAGAGCATCACTTCACCTTCCATAAATACAACTCACCCAGGATGGCAAAAATCACCATGAAGAAAAGCAGGAGGAGAAGAATGTCAATAAATGGTGGGAGGGACTGGAATATCTGTCGCAGATTTCTGAAAAAGAAGAAAACATTAATAAACTAAAACTTGCATGTTTTCTCCTCTGGGTTGGCAGGGAAAAAAACCTAACAGCACACCATACTTGAGGACTTTCTTCCCACTCCCTCCAAGGATTAAAAGTAGGAAGCTAGGTAAATTAAGATTGTTTCCAAGCTACCTATCTGTACTTTGCAGTCAGCTCTCAGGTACTGCAAACAATACTAATGTCACCCTGTCAACTTTCCTCCTCCAGACTAAAGACTAGCTCTGTGATTCATTGTGCAGTTTACAGGCAAACCTAGGAGCCAGAAACAATACAGCCACGCTCACGTGTTGTGCTCTCTGAGGTAGTTATACAGCTGAGGACAGTACACATAAGCACTGTGTACCATCAGCACATCCAAAGCTACTACCTATGAAATTTCCCTATGTAGGCAAGACAGTAGGTACATTTCAGTCGCAATTACAAAAGATCTCCGAGATCTGAAATGCCCATGAAAGACACTTATTCTCCTCAGATGCCTGCAGGATCAGAGTGCTTTTCCTCCACTCCAGCCCCAGGTATGACAGCAGAAAACCCAGCCAGCTGAGCACTCACCTTCTGACGGCACCACAGTAACGGCAGTCCACCAAGAAGATACAGCGCAGAGCTCTTGTTATCCGGACATGCGAGGTTTGGCGCACCAACACCACGATGGCCTCTATGAACTGTACAAACAGCACGCAAGTCTGCAAAACAGGGGTTTAATGAGAGGCACAGCTGCAGTCTCCTTTTCAGAAAGGCAAAGCTCTCGCTGATCACTCCTTTATTTGGACACTTTAAGGATGGGAGGTGTCTCCGAGAGCTTAGAGATTTCACATGAATCATTTGGCAGCTAGGACACATGGCTAAGTCATCCCTGCTACAGTACAGGCCAATATTTACTTCAGTTCTTCGGTTCCCGAAGATGCTGAAGGAGAAACACTGACAATCAGATAGACAACTTACCTTCACCATAGTCCTTTTGTGTCTGATAAAGGTTTGGAAGCCTAGCCACCTCATCTTCATCGAGAGTTCAAAGACTACCACAATTAACGCAAACAGCTCTAGGGTTGCATGGACCTGTTACAATACAGCAAAGCTTAAATGAGTGCTTCTGGTTACAAACAGCAGCACATCAGAGGCCACATTTCTACCCTTCCTTTTTCAAGAAGCACATGGGTTTGACAACAGTCTGAGCACAGCTCTGTGACATGCAGGAAACCCCAAGGCCACTCTTAAAGCTAGCACAGCACTCTGTTTTTCAAAGTTTCTATATTTATTGCTTTGTGCTTTTATTAAAGCCGGTAGAATTTTCCCCTATTCAGTATCAGCCCAGAATTTCTTGGAAATCCACATCCCTTTTGGACTTGAATAACACATCAAAAAAAATGTATTGATACATTTGAAACAAAAGGGCAAGACATCAGCAACTCGAGCAAAAACCTTTTAAAAAAGTTTGTGACTGCAATTTTTTTAGTGAAATGCAGGAAGAAAAGCTGCTGGGCAGAGAGAATTTACACACAGAAGGGTTTTCTCCTGAAATAGATGTTCTGGACAACCACAGACAGGGTCCTGATCAAGCTCTGGAACAGAATGCAGCTTTTCGCAGTGCTGATGGACCCTTTCTCTGTTGGAAGACGCAAAATGCGCCACAAAGATGACGACAGTATTTTCTTACAACCTCAGCTTTAGTCACAGCTCAAAACCAAAACTGAGTAATGCAGCCCTGACTCATTTTGAGGAACACTTTGACCCCAAGGTTGTCACGGCTGTTCTACACGTCTGGCATGATCCTAGGGTGCCATTAACAGCTCCAAAAGCCGATGTAGCTTCTCCCACCAGCAACAGCAGCTCCTAGCACTGTGCCTGACAGTATATACACCAGTATGTAGTGTGACATGTGTAGTATGACAATAGTACACACCAGTTTGCGTATTCCTTCTCTCAGCCTGCATTTTGTGAAGGTTAGACATAAAACTTCAAGTCCCTCAAACACACACACACACACACACACACATTAAAAAGAGTCCTTACAACACTGGGAGGAGAGGACAGGAGAAGGTTGAGCAACCTGTCCCAGGCTGAGATCTGTTTGTGTTCTAGGAACCAGTGGTGGTACTGGGGTAACGGCACCAACCCTGAGAATGACTTTAAAACCACCCCGTCAAAGCACACAGGTTCTTGACTTACTTCAGGAAAAAGCAAAACCCACATATTTCTCTAACAGTTACAAAACCTAAGAACTGCACAAATTGATAATATGAAATAAGTGTCACTTTCATTGTGGTCTATGCACATCAGACAAAAAAAAGGATATTTTGCTGGTTGACATACCTGCTGTCAACCAATTTACAGAACAAGCCAGGTGTTTTTTTCCTATTACTGCTACTTTCTTCCTCTATGTTTAGCTGCCTTTTTCCTCTTACCCACACATGCAAAACAGGCAGATTTCTTCATTTTGCCCCAAAGTACTTACAAAGATGCCAAGACGGAGCATAGGAACAGCTGGCGCCTCGCAGAGAGACAGCAACAGGAGAAGCAGTGCTGTGCTCAGCTCCATTAGGTAGAAAAGGTGATTGTGTGCAAAGAGGTAGGCAGCGAGTGCTTTGGCATTTTTGGGGTGAGTGAAGAACTTATCATTATTTTCTCCTTCCTAAGGCAGCAGGAATAAAGAAGAGAACAGCATTAGTGACTCTCGGTACTATAACAGAGCTTTCCACATGAAGAACGCACACTTTTATAAGGATTAGATACAATCCCCAACAGGCTATTCCCACTTTACAGCCTGACATTGATCTGTTTATTGAGGAATGAACTCTACACACATGGGACATCCCCTTCTGTTCATAAGCATATTTCAGTAATGAAACTCATTAATATCCACAAACTCCTGCTTCAGAAACCCTTGAGCCTTTTCAAAATGAGGAAGAGTGCTGAAAGAGTTTATAAAGGTAGGCAAAGAAACTTTAGTCAACATTCCAACATAAACACAGCACTTCATTTATTTGCAACCACTTCCACATGTTTACAGACTTCTTTGATTAAACTTCTGCAGGACAGAACACGAAAACACACAGATAAGCTCCAGGGCACCTGGCTGACAGTTAGCTCCTCCTTATCTTGGCCTTGCAAAATGTCTGGGAGAAAACACTGGAGCACATGCAGTGTTTTCTGCTTCAGGAATGTGAGAAGACAGACTCCATGAAAAATTAACAAGCCCCTATGCTGATTTGTCATTCCCTCTTAACTAGAAAGCTTAATTAACATTAAAAGGTCAGATACTCCATCTTAACAGTTTGCCTACAACTGATTTTTAAACAGCTACATCATTACTATTTTTACCTCTAGGACAAAACTTAGTTTGGGGAGAATTTAGAGGTTTTTCATGCAGAACCACCCAACAGGTTCTTCTCTTTCTTGAGTCAATGGTTGAGTCAAAGGGAGCTTTAATCACTCACAGGAAACTTGCTGCCTCTTGGAAACTGTCATAAGAGATCATTTTTCCCTACCTGGGACACTCAGATGCACAAGTAGTTTTGTTTGTTTGTTTGTTTTTAAATTAACATCTTTCCAAGTAAGCAATTACTGTCAGGACAATAAGCTATTACTATCAAAGCAGAATAACTGTGATTGCAAATGGATAACAAGGTCAGGAAACAGGATCTCCTTTATGAAGTGAAGCATTCTCGAAACGAATTCAGAAGATGGTTTCAAATGTTTCTCATTTACTCATCTCACAGGCAAGCTCACATTCTGTTTAAGAACAAACGAACAAATACTGCCAGGTCAGTGAGCCAGATTGCGAGCAGGATAAAACCCAGCAGCCAGCTCCATAAAACACAAGCCCCCCCACTTAAAGAGAGCGCTAGCTTAGATCAGCAGGGCATTCTTATTCACGCCTGACAAAACACACTAGCAGAATGAAAAATAGTCTAAATTCTGCCTCGTGGTAGCCAAGCAATTCAAAACGTTGCTGGACAGCAAAGTCCTCTTATTCAGATAAGACACTCTTGCCTGCAGCTACTGGTTCAAATAAACAATCTGCATGCTCTTCAAGTTACATCTACTTCATTTCAAGGACATTGTCATTATGACCATTGGTCAAGGCAGCAGCAAGAATAATCTGCATCTGAAGGGCCAGGCCTGCTGCGTACATTACCATCAGACACTGCAGCAACTCAATGACCCTTTGCAAAGCATCTCCAGTAATCATGAGTTTAAACAAAAGCCCGGGAGGGGCTGGAGCTACCATTATATTGTCAGTGCTGCTCTAGCATACGACGAATCTGAAGTATTACCAAGGTCCAAGCCTACCCGGTTTTAAAATGTCAGAGAAGC
Source organism: Ciconia boyciana (assembly GCF_034638445.1). Lineage (NCBI taxonomy): Eukaryota > Metazoa > Chordata > Aves > Ciconiiformes > Ciconiidae > Ciconia > Ciconia boyciana. The sequence goes on from NC_132948.1 coordinate 3,714,072, forward strand.
AATACTTCTCAGTCCTGTGGGGTAAGGAGCAGGGAGGAACAAATGGTTTCAATCACCTTGCGGTGACTTAAGCAAAAAACCCAACTGGGTCCAAAGCATCTCAAGCTGCAATGCAGAGCCTTTGAAAGGGAATGAAGAGAAGGAGGAAGGAAGGACAGTAAGAGAACCAGCAACAATTTCAGACTGGCCAGCTCTGGGAGAAGCTCAGTTTTGGTACCTAATTCATCACGCCCGACTGTACGGCGATCTTAAAAATATTATACCTTTGTTGAAGTAATGATGGTGTTTCCTGTAACTGGAGCATGGGTGGGGTTTGTTTGTTTGTTTTTTCTTTTTGAATAGGATAAATTTCACCCCTGGGCTGATCCTAATCTCAGCATGCTCTCTTCCTGTAGAAATCAAGACCTCTACCTTCTTTTGTGTCTTACATGATCTGCAGGGCCTGACTGATGCTAAACAAACATCCCAGGGTCACCCACCAAATCTGTGGCCAGGGCAGGATTAGGACCTGCAGTTCCAGAACATGAGATGTCTCCAGGAGAGCGCTGACCATTCAGCCTGGAGCGACTGAAGAGATAAAATGACGACCTGTGACAAGTTACAGAAATCTCCATGGTAAGGTGGCAGAACTGAACATGTGCTGAATCCCTCAACTACTACAGTCCTTGGCACTGGGAGATGGGAGAGGATGGGTAGCTTGTTCAGTTGCTCCCAAATGACTTGCCACAGCCCATCTGAAGGCAATTCCAGCATCTCCCCGCTCTTTGAGCGGATTCCTTTGCAAAGCACCAATTTTTTAACCTCAAAACTGAAGCTCTTTGTTTCTTATAATCAAGAACTACCATAGTTTCAGAAGTACATTTTTCACACAATACATCAAACAGCAGGGCTCACCTGGAGGTAGATTGCTGCCTCTTGGTAGTTCATTTCCCAGTTGTGTCGGGCAGAGCTTTGCTGTGCACAGCAGTCCCCCGCAGCAGGGCTGGATGCATCATTAATAACGTCATAGCTGCCTCCATCTGCATCAGTACAATAAGAGAAAAATTGATTTACAATTAAGCGAGCTGAGATTGATCAGGAGGCATGCAAACAAGCCAGGCACTGGGACCAGAGACAAGCATCAAGAGGTGGCAGAGTACCCAGGAAACTGACAGCTTGTACACAGACAAATTGACTCTTCCCGTGTAGGAGCTTTTAAGAGACACACTCAAACTCAGCACTTCAACACGGGAATGCTCCCAAAAGCTCATCAAAAGAGACAGCATCCTATTTAATACAATAAGCAGGTCTCCTGGCTCAGGAGATCCGTGCTGTCATGTTTGTAGCATATGATCAGCAGTCAAACTATAAACAGACAGCTAACAGCTAGAAGTCTCCGAGGATGTCCAACCCACAAAATAAAAGTGGGCTTGCTAAAGGAACGCTGCCTTTTCACATTTAATGGTAGGAGAGGCCACGGAAGAATGGAGTACAGGACTACCACAGGCAAGGGAAACCAGACTGAGTACAGAAGCTGTATAGTACACTAATAGCAGCAGTCAGTATTTTTAGTAGGAAGCCTCATTTTTCAGAGCTCTACAGAGTCGTTAAACAATGCATCTTTGCAACGCTCTTTTTGGTGCAGGTAAGTACCAATACTCCTCTGATGAAAACAAACAGCAAGATTAATTTTCTATTTATACCCCATAAATTAATTTTGAAACTTCTAAGAGCATGTCTGGCTCATCAGTAAAGCACTATAAAACAATGAACATTTGTACCAGATTTCATAACTAAAAATTTCATTTAAAAAATACAATTCTATTGCAAAAAGCAACTCCCAAGCATAGCTACCCATACATAGTGCCCTTCCCATGGGAGAGCTACGCAGGGCAGGTATATAAACTCCAGAATACTTGCCATTTTTTGCATTCCACAGCCTCAGTGCAATTAAAGATACAAGAAAAACATGCACGAAGGCAATTATTGTTCAAAAAGGGAACGTCACTTGATTTCTACTTCTGGGACTGGGATTTTTATTTTGCACCTTTGACAACGAATACTGAGCACAGACCCCACAAAAGCGAGACCTGCTTAGGGCCAGGCATGAAACCTGCGGTGGAGCTGTCCACACACTCCGTTCTCCAGAGTTTCAATCATTACCCAAACCACATGGGAAGTCTCTGTTGAGGGCGAGAACGACCATTTGAATGAGGCTGATTCCTCTCCCACACCCCTTTTACACCTTGAACGAGCGCAGTTCTTGAAAAAACTGAATCATAGAAATTTTATTTATCCACAGAACTGGATCGCAGTCTTCTGGGTTTGTTTGCCTTCTAAGTAAAAGATGGCAGCAATTTGCAAAAATCAGAAGCTTTACATTGTGAGCTCTAAAATTTTCTTAGATGTTATTATTTAGGAAGCTTTTACTGTATATGTGTTTCAAAGAGACAGACTCCCTCAAACTTGCAGCCTGATAGCAAAAACCTTTTTGCATTTAATGCTTAACAGAGTCGCAGAAGGAGCACATCTTCATCAGAACCTGGACTCCCTGCTGAAGATCCTTACCACCCAGAAGACAAGTATTTTCCAATCCTTATTCCCATCCTAACAGATTGCTTGCTGCCAGATGAGACACGCTGCAGCCCTGTCCTGCCTGCCTTCCCCTCCGTGGGGCACTAAGCTGGGTCACAGCAGAGGCAGAGCACAAAGTGGCCTCCAGCCCCCAGCCTCAAAGCCCTCAAGCATCACCACAGACAGGCACGGAGCTGTCAAATACCCCCAAACTGTGCTGAGGCGCACGAGCAACCGGTACATTGGAGCAGAGAGCGCAGCCTCTTCTTATCACACATAACCTGCTGCCTGAAGATGCCGAGAGCCATACGTGCCGTCCATGGTGTTACTGGGACAGCTCTACAGCACGTCACCCGCAGCTCCTTCCTTACCTGGCGGCTGGGGCGAGGCTGCAGGATGCGTTGCTCAAACCAGCAACAACTGTGAAGGTGCTAGCAGCAGCCAGGGTTTCAGGCCTTTCCATTACTCACCTTCAAAACACAGCAAGCATTCAGAGAAAATCTGAGTGTGATTCATCTCACGCAGTTCAGGGGATATTGAAAAAGCACGGAATCAACACCTTGGCTGCACTAGCTCTTTTGGGGAAGAGGGACATAAATTTAAGAAATAAATTTAGACTGGATTTAGGAAAGAGATTTTTTACCATGAGGGTGGTGAGGCACTGGAACAGGTTGCCCAGAGAGGTGGTAGATGTCCCATCCCTGGAAACATTCAAGGTCAGGTTGGATGGGGCTCTGAGCAACCTGACCTAGGTAAAGATGTCCCTGCTCTTGCAGGGGGTTGGAACAGATGACCTGTAAAGGTCCCCTCCAATCCAAAGCATTCTATGATTCTGTCACATATTAAGCAGGTTGCTTACAATATTACCATGTTATTGGAGCATTACAGTATATACAAAATTTAAGAACATCAAAACATACTGTGGTCAAATCAGCAAAGGTTTGTAGCATTGAAGAAAACACCAAAACACTGCACTCTACCAAAAGATGCCAAAACTACCTTTAACCCTGAAGTAGTTATTTCGCAAAGACCAACCTCTCTTTGAAAAGGATCAACACTGCAAAGAGATATACCACAGTAAAAACCCAGGACGCCTCTCTGCATTTCACATGGAGGACTCGCAGCTGAAGCAGAAGAGATGTCCCAGTGAGATCAAGGTTGCAAATACAAAACAGCCCCCAAAGATGCAAATCAGAAACAAAAAATAAATCCAGAAACGAAGATGTTTTCCTCCTAAACCAGACATCATCTTTCTAGGCACAGACAACAGAAAATGTACTGGTGAAGTGTTCCGGTGGGGAGCTGCATTTTGTGGATCAGCTCCTTCCCCATCAGGTACCAGAAGGTTGATCTAGCATCCCTGAGGCAACAGCATCATCTGGGTAATAAATAATAATAAAAATAATAATAAATTTGAAAAGCAACCCTCTGACTGTTTGTTTGGCAGCCCTCCAGCTAGCTAATTTCCTCAGCTGCTCCCATGATAACAATGACACAGACTAATGCAACCTCCGCTCCGCTCAGCTCGTGCTGCAGAACATCCCCGACGGCATTTACCATTAGTATTGAGCTCAATGAGATAGGAGGATCTCTCCACAGGACTCCCGTAATCCTCGAAGTAGATGGCAGGCGGCTCTCTCCACTGCATGGCAGCCGCCGCGTCGGGAAGCGGGCACGCTTGTGTTCGGAGTTGGGGAGAGGGAGACAAGTCAGATCTGAAGTTCCTCCCTCCCTCCCTCCCCTCCGAAAGCCGATCCTCAGTTTCGCAGCTTCCTCAAGGGAAAGCTACGCACAAAAGATTTTCCTCTGCTCTCTGCAGAACTAAACGTTTTCTCCCCTCCCCTCTGAGGAAGGTGGCTCAGGCTTCGGTTAAATCGTTTCCCTATCGCTGTCTTAGTGGCAGGATGTTTCTAAGTGCAAGTTGTGGGAAGGCTTAGCTGCGGGACAAAGAGCTTTTAAGCATGAGCATGGTGGTAAAGCAAGGCTTCACGTGCCGTGCTCTCTTATTTTGGCACATAGCAGAATTTGCTCACCAGCATGAACAACTAATGGGAAAGGAGTCAAAGTGCTGACTACTCACAGCAAGGAGTCTTCCCCCACCCCCCCAGCAAAAAAAGAAAACAGATATTTGTGAAGTTCGCAGTACAAGGGGCATGGCAAAGTAAACGAACTGAGCCGTTCACAGATGGCAAAGCTTCCTTCCACACTTGCGTAACTTATCCCAGACGTTCCTTGAAAAGGGAGAGAGGGAGGGGAAAAAAAGAAAAGAGAAAAAAAGAAAAAGCAAAACCAGCTGGCTGCTTACACAAGGCATCCGGAATGATACTGCCGGGACTCCAACATTTCCATTCAGTGCAGCAGAGCATGCTCCTGTGTAAATAGTTTCCATATGTCATCATTACAATAAAAAACAGAAAACAAAAAAGAAAGAAAGAGAAGGAGCATAAACTTTCCTGAGCCCAAACCTCTCCCTTTGCAAAACAAATTCCCGACTTAGGGGAAGGAAAAACTCTCCACTGGCTGAGAGAGCAAACAAACTCTTCTCATTCGGAGGAGCTCACGCGGCCACGGGGGATCTCGAGGGCAGGGCCGAGAGGGGACTAAGGGACAGAAAACATTCACAGGAACCAGGGAGAAATCACCCTTCCCAGCCAGGCTAGTGTATGTCAAACTGAAGTCAGTTTGGACTTTCATTGTTTGATCCTTGGTGTCTGCATTTGTTTTAACAAATAATAATAATTTTAAAAATCAAAAAAGCTAGTAACCTCCTACCAATTCAAAGAGTTATAAACAAACTCTACAGGGTAGCTCTTACATTTGCCTCAGAGCTCTCCCAGTCTGGCTCTCATTAGCCTGTTTGCCAGATGTTCTGCTTTCTAGATAGCACACACTTTTTATGGCGTTACACTGGAACAGACTGAGATGCCTCTAATTAGCTCCTCGACTGACTCCAAAGCCATGTGCCTTTACCAGACTTACCAGGGCTTTCTCCTAAAAGATTGAGGAAGGTCTTGATGGAGCTGCTAGTTGCCATCCTGTCCAGATAATGCTATTTTAGCTAGTATGCCTGTGACGACAGAACTCTGCAAACTGTGTGGAAGGCAGGGCAAGTGACATAATTCAGCAAAAATATTCTTATAGTTAAATGTCATTCATACTGTTTACATATCACCTGCATAGCCAATGTAAGACAGCAATATGTGAGTTACTCGTCTAATGAGTTGCATGTGCAAGTAATATTTCTCTTGATAAGCGAAAAAAGAAACGCCAAGGACACATGACTTTGGAGACAGGACACATCTTCATTCACATTGCCTTACAAGGTTCCTGCAAGTGGATGCACCAAATACAGCAGCAAGCGAGAAAAGTAAGCAAGGCGTTACCTCCCGCAGTTGGGAAAGGTCAAGCTGTCCAGGGCATACGCTCCGGGCAGCTCCAGTAACCGTCTCGGACAACCGGAGACATGCCAGCTGATAAAGCACTCCGCAGTGCACCCGTCACTGAGCCACAGAGGAGGAGGACAGGGAAAGAGAAGGCCAAATTGTCAGTTAACCATCAGATTCCTTCTTAATTAAATATAATCTGGTACCAACTTTGTCCTTTCTTTCCTTCTTGCAACTTTGTTTGTAAGAACTGCTGTCTTGCATTTACCCCACCCTTATAGTCATTATTTCTTGTTTGGAAAGAGGCATGAACCCTGTTAAGGAAAACACTTGCCAGCTACGTTTTTTCAGGGGAGCAGTGTCTTTTTCTATTGGAGCTGGACACAGTTCCAGGAGTGCGAGCTGTCCAAGGCAAATGTGACTTCCTGGAGTTGAGCAAACGCTTTACAAGTCTGCTGCGAGAGTCCGCACAGACATGCAACCTGACCTTCCCGCGCGAGGGTCTCCCTGGCAGGCTCCGATCCCTTTGCAAGCAGGGAAGAGGGCACAAGGCAGACTGCGATTCACGCAGTTGCAGTCCCTTACCGCAATGACTACTGCACCATTTAGCTGGAGCCATTTCTTTTCAGGCTTTGCTGCATTCCTTACCACCACACTACCTCAGTTTCTTATACCATCCATCTTGACTGCATTTGTGTCTAACTACCCACACTCAGCTATCACAGAGCTCGTGTTTTCAGTTTAAAAGAAACATAACCAGGCATGCAGCAACACTGAACGTGTGCCCATGGAAGAAGGCAGATCCCAGGAGCATCAGAGCTGCCCATGGGGTTCCTGGACCTCCTGACCTCACACACAAGAGCTGTCCCAGTGCAGGATCCCCGTGCTGGCTACGGCTGCCGGCTCCCTCAGTGACTCTGCTCCCCGAGGCTGCAGTGAGGATGAACAAGGCTGCAAAAGGAGGATGGCATTTGCTTGTCAAAACCAAACAGAAACATTTCTCTCTCCCAGAAAGCCCTAATCCGCTGAACTGCATGGAATGCCCACCACAGAAGATGCAACTCCATGAAGAAAAAAAAGGAAACTAAGTAGATGGCTACCCTTCCCCAACACAAGCTGTACAGGCACCTTCAGTCCCAAAGCCAAAATTTTAGCAGTACTACAACACAATTCAGGCAAAGCCCAGAAGCAGCTCTGGCCAGGAAACGGCAGGATCCTGAAGTGTCAAGTATGTTGGAGTTGTACCAGCACCAACGATGGCATTTTCCCTTCCAAGTGCTTACATGCCATGTAGCTTCACCTCCAGAGGATTTATCTTCTCTCCCCGCTCCAATGCGGTTGATAAGAAACTGCTCCTTTTCTTTTCAAGTGCTGAGGCATGAACATGCGTGCATTTGTCTCTTCAAGGCCAGACTCACCTACCCGGGAGAAAAAAAGCTGGAAGCCGCCTGGAAAGCACAGCTGGTTTGGCACTTGGCCACACATCTCAGAGGTGAGAGAGACAGAGAGTGAAATCACTGCCTTTAGTGCCTGACTGCCAGGTCAGCGCTCTGCCAACAGGAGCATCGCAGGACTGATCTTTGCAGCCCAAAATATCCTAGCACCCATCCTGTTTTCAGGAGATGTTATGGGAAGGAATTTAACAGCCGTGAGGAAGTCTAAACAATTTACTATCAGTTTGTTGCCTAGGAAAAACAGGGCATCTCCAACAGAGTGCAGTGCCAAGTCCTTCTGTTGCAAGAGAAATAACATACTTCTGAATATTTCAAATCAGCGTAACTGAGTCATGCTCTTCCTTAGAGACGACGGCACAGCAGAAACATATGCAAAGGCCTCAGGGCTCTTTGTCTTACTATATTCTCACAGCACTCGCTTGCTGTGAAGCTCAACAAATAAAGTCACTTCAGCTTCCTATTTAACACAGAAAAGTTTTTAAAAAAATATGGATGTTGCCACTTCCTGTTAGCGGTATGAGGCAACTGAAGTCTACCATCCTCGCCTTTATTCGAGAATCCAGTTAGTTCCTATGGCATCAACACGAGCTCACTTCACGCTATCATCCACCACACTACAGGGAGCTGAATCCACACGAAGGATGAGCAGATGTCCCTCAGCATGGTAAGCTACTTTTTATATATTATTGCCTCTTATCAATTGTGCTGCCTATCTTCTTATATCGAAGACAACTTAAGCCCTGCATTGTTTAATTAGAGGACCACTGTATCCTTGCTAACATCTGCAGTGCACACATGTAAAAATCCTGATGCACAAGCTAAACACAGTGACAGAAGAGCTAAAGCATGGTAGGGAATTGTTTTGTCTCAGCAGAAGCTGTGGCTCCAGCTAGCTCTTGCTCTGAGTAGGTCAGAGCCAGTATTTAGTTAACCCTTTGCTCTGCAGCTCGCTACCTGTTTGAGACAGGGGCAGAGCTAGGGTGATTCACTCGGACATATGCTTCCTGCACCGCTCTGCTGGGGACAAAAAGAGGCATCTGTAAGGAAGAAGAAGAAGAAAAAAGGTTAAAGGCTTCTAAGAAAACAAGGATGAGGACAATTTCACCTATCTACACTAGCCAAGATCGGCTGGTTGGAGATCCTCATCTGCACAGTTTACTGCCTCATCTCTTCAGGGTACCTCCTCTCCTTTGGTCTCAACCCTGAGTCACTCTGTGACTTGATTTTTTTTTCTCTTGCAATGTTATGTGGGAAGTTTTGACCAGAAAATGTTTGATCGCTGGACAATTTTCATTCCTGAATATGTAGCAGCAAGAGGCAGAGGGACAGATCCCTCCCCTTCCGGATGTTTGGGATCCACAATTAGGGTAGCGAGAGGCTTCAGTGGCTGAAGATGAACTGATGGATGCTTTGTCACCCTCAGAGAGGCCACTTCGCCCTGACCCCTAAAAGCCTCCCATAGCTCACTAGTACGCCAGACCACACAGCTCAAAAGCCGCTGCAGCAGTCAATGGTGAAACAGAGGAGGATCGCTCCTTGATTCACAGAGCTCCATCCTAAGAATAATGTTACCTACCCCACTGGCTCTTGTTCCTCAGCTGCATCGCCTTCCAGCAGCTCATGCAAACCACCACATGCCTAAGCCGTCTTCCACAAAGCTGCTTTCTGACAGATGCGTGACTAAATCCTCCTGCATGAGAAAGTCCCTGAAATACCACAAGGAGAGCTGGAACCAGGCACTCGCACAATCTGAGACGGTATAACACAGGAGTACCTGCTTCTTAACACAGCTGCAAAGTCAAAACCAAAGCATTTTTAATCAGTAAAACTCACATAAAAGGAAAGGTTGTGCTAGGAAAATATAATTAAGAATCTCACTTGTGTGTTAAGCCAACTTGCTGCCGGTTTCATATCCTTTATTTCTGATCTTAACAAATGAACTTCCATACCACAAAAAGGAGATGTCAAAGCCACAACAGAAGGATCACCTACAACCTTACATTACCCATCCTTTTAGCAACCAATATGCTCTATAATCTTGTCAGTCCGATCATATCACAGCAACAAAGGCTTTACAGACACAGAGATAAAATTATTCTGTAACTGAAATTAAATATCTGAGCTGTTGAGGGGCTCTATGAAACAACTAATTTTGAATGGAAAAAACAATTGGAAATAATAAAGTTTTTGCTGAACCCAACAACAACAAAAAAAGACAAGCTCTGCCTAAGGGTATGGCTCATGAAAGAGGCCAGACATGAAATACACACACACACACATTTATAATTCATAATTTTTGAGGAACTAACAGAAAGGGAAAGACACAATATCAGAATCCCTCAGATACAGCATTTCTTTAACACATCCTGTTACATGAAGGAATTTCCTCTTTTTGTTCCAAAAAGGGAAACCAATGCCTCACGGTTTTAACATGTTAAAGATCTGCTTTAGCGTCGGTAACAGCACAATGTCAGCATTTTAAGAGCACGTTCCTAATTTCAATTCTCCAAAGCAGAGCCCTTGGATTTTCCTGATGCAGTTTGGAAAGACGTTTGATTAAGCTGCAATCTGGCCTTTTTAAACGAAAGCAGTGTGCTGCCAGGTCCTGCTGCCAGTTCCAGCCGCCAGCAGCTCTCCGGGGAAGCCGCAAAGTTAGCAGCGGGAAGCAGAGAGGAAGCGCTTCCCTTATGTGAGAAACCAGTATTAGTTTGGGCAACAAACCTCCTGTACGGCCACCCAGCGCTGGAGCAGGACTAGAACGGAGTAGGCAGTCATAAGGTATGTGCCATACTGACATTTCTGCCCTAAAGAGAGAGGGATAGGAAGAAAATGAGATAAATTAAGTTAAATAACAATATCATGGCAAAACTCTAATATCTTACCACGACAGGCTGAGGCCAATGAAAGTTATTTGTTGTGGTACAGTAGTAAGAAGTAGGTAATTGCATTTTGTGGTGTTAGAACAAGACTCCACCACACCAGTTCTTTTGCAATACAACACTGCCACATCTCCTCTGCCTCATCATTGTGTCTCAGCCAGGAAAGAGAAGCTGCCAACTTCAGAGGAAGATGCATGTAAAGGAATGGGAAAAACCCCAGCCTCTAGTGCTGCGTAACTGCTCTCCATTAAGAAAAAAAAGACTTCTGCACATTTGGTAGAAACTGCTCCTGGCAGGAATTGAAGAGGTCACATATAACGGCTGGAGAGGAAGGAAGGAGTTAAACCATTAGTTTGATATCTGCAAACCAGCTGCCAGAGGGCTTTCCCTCAACTGGTCCTTACTCCAAGTCCTACAGTCCTCATACAGAACCGTATCTTCAGAAAATGGACAATTTTGACTTCAGAAGTCTTCCAGCACTGCAGAATCCTCTCCAACTCCTACGAAGTGGTTCCAAACATTAACCACACTGTCAAATACGTGCCTTATTCCTTGTCTGAATTTCCCCAGCTTCAACCAACAGACACAATTCCACTGTTACCCAGCTACTGAAGCTGCCTTCTTGGATCTTGGATGAGCTGGAGCAAGGGCACTAGAAACACACCAAGCATCAACACATTGATTACTCTAGAGCCAGCATGGATGGCAACATCACCTACCTACCTACCCTAATCACTATTCTTATTGGAAGGACCAAGGAATACACTCACCGTCTCACTGGACAAGTGTCCCACAAGCTCACTTTCAGCTCAGTTGCTCATGAAATCAGGCTCAGCTCAGCCCCTCTGCTCGCCAAGGCAGCCCACTCCACCCTTGCAGATGCACGACCCTAAGCTGGTCCCAGCAATACACACGTGCCTTGCCTGCATCCACCTCACTAAGTAGTTCTAATCACTAAGCTCCCCTCCTCACTCTTACTATGCCCTCAACCTGTGGCATCTCCTAACTTGATCAGAAATTGCTGCTTTTTTTTTTTTTCCTTTCAGATCAGAAAGAAATGTAGCAGTTGGCACAGGGACAAAATCTAACCCCGTGACAGTCTCTGCTAATAATGTACCTATTCACTAACCAGTCCCAATAACCAGTTGGATTTTGAGACCCGTCCATCAGCCAGCTTGCAGAGCCATTAGCTACACAGTGTTGATTCCTATTATTCACTTCCTCAATCAAAATGCTACACAGGTGCCAAAACAAGTATCTTCTCAAAACAGTGCCAGTTTATCTTGTAACCTCACGAAATAAGTCAATGCACGACTTCAGGTTCACATGACACTCTCTTTTTCATAAACCCACACTGACTGACATGAAAAACTGTCCTTTAAATCCAGATTTTAGAAGAGCTATTGCTGGTTTCCTATTATTTTGCCTGGAAGCCTTTTTTGGCTGGCTGGCCTGCAGTCTCCTGCCTGGTGCAAAATACCTTTTGGGGCTGGAAGAAAGTCACTATCACAGCAATATTCAGACTGCCTCAGCTACAGCCTTAAGGAAGAATAAAAAGTCATCTGCTGATTTTTAAATGCCTACCTTTAGAATCAGCTATTTAATCTCTACTTTATTTACTGTGGGAATGGAAGAACAGATCATACGATGACCAGGTCATCCGGCTTTTCAACAAATACAGAATACATACAGTATTTCTTGAGCTTCCCCGCAGCATTATTGACCAGTGTTCAACCTTGAATACCTAACAGGCCAGTATCACTTAACATGTCTTTTTATTTCTCAAGTCCTTTAGAGCACCTTTAACTCTGCTGACCACATTTCTCTCCGTGATTTTCCTCCACTCCCAGTTTCTGTTTCTTCATTTGCTCTATAGCGGTGCACCTGCTTTCATGTTAGCCAGCACAGGCATGTCTGTACTGTGACTTTTTGCTGCCTCTCCAACAGCTTTAAAGCTGCCATTAGCATTTTCATTTTGTATGCATTTGTGCTCTCTCAAAGTATATGAATAATTTTCAATGTTTTTAAGTCTTCCCCTTTGCAACCACTAGAGATAAGGTCCTGCCACCAGCCTTATACTTGAAAGGAAAGGGGCTTTGCCTTGGTCATTTCCCCCCTGACCCCGATGACAAAATTCTCCTTAGTAAGTTGCTTGCGAGCATTTACTTAACACAGGCAGGACCAAAGCGGTCACTTGTTCACACCTGCCAGCAGTTCAGAAAAAGCAGAACATTTAACACCACTTGCAGGTAGCAAGGCAGAGCCACAGAGCAAACCAGTCTCAGCAAGTGTTCTCTCTTCAATCACATTTCCAGTACTTCTGGTCTGCTCAGCACCCTGGAGAAACAATGTTCCCCTCCGCATCATGAAAAACAAGCAACTGGGCAACAAACAGCAGCGTTTTCCTATTTCTGCAGTGACTCACTGATACCTAACTAAATAACCAGCTGGACATCGCTGTTTTGTGTTGTAGGAACATTGCATTTACAAGATGGATTACACTACAGCTCTTGTGCCTCTCACCAGGCACAGATCCCCTCCAGCCAGGGTGACCGTGCCACAGAAAAAAGGGGACAGACTGTGGAAATATTGTACTAGCCAAAACTTCTGCCTTTACACTCTTCCTTTGGAGCCCCACGACTACAGCCAGCGGCCGCAAAAGCACTAGCCGTAGAGGATGGCATCCCTTCCTTCCTCCTCCCACGTCTGATTATACTGTAAATGACACAGCCGACTCACCGGTACAATTTGACCCTGGGGAGTTTTCAGTGCTCCCACTTGCGGGATTGATCATTTAGTCTTAATTCTACAGGCACTTCTTCATTTAGTTAACAAAGAGCAGGAGCATATTTGTGCATTCTAGTGAAATCCTTTAGCAGGCTACATTACTTTTGTACAAAAAACTTTCCCAAATCCATTGAGGATAGTGAAAGTGTTCTCAGAAAAACAGTTATAGTTAGAATAAAATACAGATGATCAGACATTCCCAGATGACAACATATACCTATAGGCGCATGTAGGCAGTCACATCGGAAACGTAAGAGAGTAGCTAAGGTGTCCAGCCCCATAGAACCAGAGGGTTTAACACGGCTGTGCAGAGAGATACATCCTAAATTTTATTCCCCCATGCAAGCAGGAAAAGAAAGGCCTTTTGTTCCCAACAGACACCACCAGATCATGATTATAAAAGCAGCACTGGATACAAGCTTCAAACCCCCACACCGTGACTCAAATCACAGCAGTCCCCTCGTCATCCTCCATCAACCACACGGTGCTGCGGTGGATCGACACAGACACACCTTTCCTGCCTCTCTCTCGCAGGCGAAAAGACCAGCAGTTACAGGTGCACGAGCTTCCTGCTGAACTGCTCACTAGAAGCAGATGGATGAAATCCGAAAGCTGCTCCTACAGCGCTCCATAAAGAAAGCAGTCATGTAAAAATCGGGCATCTTCTCAACATGCGAAAAGCAATTATGCTAAAGACACGGGGAGAGCCCTGCAAGGTCCAGATCAAAAGCCAGAGACATTGGAGGCAAGAGAAAGACCTATCAAATTCACCGCACTTTTCCCAGCTTAAGGATCAGAAATGGAGCGTTCTGGCTCATAAATTCTACTTCCAGCAAATTCAAGCTTAAATCCCCTGAAGGCAATAAGGAAAAGGCAATCAACAACAACTCTAACCACTTCACAGATGCTCCTGTTTAGTTTATACAGCACTTCTTACAGCATTCAAACGGGTAAAATGGGATTTCAACGCAGGGGGGCTGACGGCAGCAGGCAGGATTCCTCGGTGAAGATACCAAGGGCAAAGGAAGTTCTGAGAAGCATCATATTGGTTATGATGAGTGAACTCAGCGTGCTCAGCCTTTGCTCATTTTAATCTGCCAGTAAGCAAGCTTGGCTAAACTGAACATCCTGCATCTACAGTGCCTTAAAAATCCACAGGAATCACAAAAATGAGGGGAAAAACGAACAAACTGATGCGTTCCCTGGGAAGCCATGAAAAAACTAATCGCTATTTGTTTCCAACTGTTGTTCCGCTTCCTGAGCCAAATGTTCCCCAGTCAGCTGCGGTGGCTGAGGAGTGACCGGTTAGAGCTGGAAAGTTGTCGATTTACAATTGCAGCTTGAACACTTTCAAACTCCTTAATATTTTTTTATAGTTCCAGGACCACCTGTTCGAAGAGTGGGGCCCTCCGATGCCATAGCACATGCCCTTACCCCCGCATCTTCCGACTACAGCAATCGGCTTGGGGAGAAAACACTTAGCCTAGCCCGTTCTTCTGCTCTCACACCAAAAAGATGCAAGCTGCGTACTAGAGACGAGACACACGAAGGGAACGGGCTGCCTCCCTCAAAGCATCAAGGTCATTACTCCCGTCTTCACGAACAGAGTGAGAAGAAGCTTCCAGACTCCTCAAGCCTCTCTGCACCATCCTCCCTAATTTACAGTGAGCATGCATGGAAGATGATATCCATCGCTAGTGCTCCGGGAGAGGACAAAGGAGAAAGAACCATTTGACTCCAGGATAATGGAACACTAACCCAAGTCTTCTTTACCTTGTATACGCTTTTACTCGCTCAGATTTGAACAGCACGGGGCATTCAAGACGAAATCACTAGGATTTTTTTTTTTTTACTGCGTGAAAGAGTCAACAGTGCAGAGATTCTGTTTGACAAAGCATCCTACTGTGAAACACACAATGTGTGCATTGTGCAAACCGATCTCCTGCAGGGCTAAGAAAACAAGGCAGGCTGGAAAAAAAACCACAAGATAACTGCAGCCCGCAATACCTCCTGGTACTTTACTCTGCTCATGGTTTTTCTTCTATAGGTACCACATTTACAGAGTCACGTTGAGAATGTCTTCATACAAATGCTTTTGTGAGTTCTGGACAACGCAGTGCTGTTTCTCTTGAATCAAAGGTACCCGCTCTATCCTCTCATTACGGCAAGTATTTAAGCACAAGCCAAGGCGGTCGGTCCTGCCTTAAAACCTGAACTCTCAGGATAAATGAGATTCCAGGGGATGAGGCATTTGGAACTTAAGAGCAGAAACACATTTTCCACTATTTCTAACATCATATCGAAAGATGCCCAACATCTTCTAAAAGGCGGCATTTACCTCCTTCCTCTGAGTTTACAGAGCTCATCACCCAGGGAAACGAATTGTACTGAAGGAGAAAACAATAATCTCCTTATGTTTTGGGTGTGCATTTCCCTTTCCAAGATTTTCACCCCTCACTCATCTCGGAGGCAGTTTTGCTTCGCTTTGCTTGCTTAAAACATTCATTATAAGTCATCTAGGCCAGGAAAGGATTAGAGAAGCACTGGCAGAAGTTGCAAAATGCAAGGCTGTTTGGTCGGAGAAATGAGACTTTCAGAGGCATAAACAACAATCCAGCACCGAACTACCACTTGTGCTTCAGAAAAAAAATCCCCTCTATATACATTTCAAGCAGGTACATACCAAGAAAAACAAATCATGCACAGCAATGCAAAACAGCACCTCTTCATAACAAAGTCATGAAGCCTACCTGTCCATTTCCACGAAAGGTGTAATCTGCGCTTTACAGATGAGCCGTGTTAACCACAGCGATGTTAACTGACTTACCCCAGGTACAAGGAGGAGCAGCTTCAACAGCAGAACTAGACTGCTTCCGCAAATGAGATCCCAGTCCTGTGCTCTGGCCATGCTTCACCTCTAAACGCGGCAGCGGAAGCACTGCTACTGGAACTAATTAAAGGCAAATCGGTAGAACTAGGAGCCATGATGCGAGAAAATATCCTGCATAGCATCCAAGAAAGCCACCAGATAATCCAAAAGGCTGTTTAAGAGCCTGGCTGTCAGAGATCTCAGGATCTGCCAGGTCCATTGCAAGCATTTGCTTGTTCCCTCGTCCCCTCTTTCTTCACACCAACTAGCTACAGCATTTCATAACTGGTGCCCAAGTCCAAATAACCATCTTCGAAATCCTTACTTTCACACAAGGATCAAAACCTACAGATCCTGAAGGATTTATTAAATCTACTAAATGGCTGACATTTAAAACGCCTATTTTCCCTCAAAGCTAGCAAAGCCAGAATGTTTTCACAGCAATTAAAGCGGTTCCTCAAGAAGCACAGCTACTAAGAGATTGTGTGGTTACAGCATTTCCCCAAAGTTCTGGTATTTACTCTCTGTTCGTTCCCTCAGCCCATCAGAAAACGTACACTTGTTTTACACCTGGAAATCTCTTTCACCCAGGGTTGGCACTAAAGGAAGCAGCAGTAGGAAGAAGGCAACAGAGATGGTTGAAGAGCAGGGACGCATTGACCAGATGAGCTGAAGCTGTGGACTATGCGGACAGACTTACTTTCTCTCGCTGCTGATACAAACATGTTCTGGAACCAGACCCAACACAGAAGAGAGTTCTATCACTTCAGGTTGCATGGATTACTGGACACATCAAAATCCAGGCAGTTCATGTGTCTCAAACAAACAACATTAACTGCCCCCAGTCCTGGGTCACCCCCAAAAGCGTATGTCTACCTGTGGATTACTAAATGAATTTTTTTAAAAACAAGACGAGTTTGTTGTATACAACATCCATTAATCCTGTAATTAGGCTCTGTGTCCAGAAACATCACATGAGTTTCCATCGGCCAGTTACAAAAAGAAGAGCTTTGCTGAAAGCCTCTTCATGCATTTCGTCAAGGAAGTGGGCCGACGTGCAGAAGCCAGGCAAGGGAAGGAGCCCTCCTTCCAGCAGCGCCAGGGAAGCACAGCACACACCACACTCCGTTTTAGAGGCACAACCGACAGTCTCAGAGGCAGTCACCGCTTTCTTTGGCCAAAGTCACATTCCTCACCAAGCACACCTTGGGCAGCCCCTCCAACTTCCCCAACAGTGAAATGTCATTTTCTTTACACGCTTTGGGCCACCTTCTCCTTCACAGCAGTGCACAGGCACGCGGGCACATTCGTCAACAATTCTCTTTCTACCCAAAAGGCCAAGCTGGCTCTAGTTTTCCTGACAATTTACTCTTCAGGCAGCAGAAACCGAGATTGCAAAGGCTCAGCTGAAACCTCAACATTCAAAGTTATAATTTCCCATATTCCAACAATCCTTCTAGAAAACATCGCACTTCGCTGTTGCAGTTGCTCCCCCCACCTCCCCACGCATACACAATAAATCATTTTTACCTCAATAGCAGATGCAGTTGCTTTCTTGTAAAAACCCAGAGTTTAAAGATGACTTCTTCCACTTGCCATAATCCATTGTGTGGGAGAAACAGACATACAATATCGTATTGTTCCCTGTACAACACTTTGAGCTGTACTTTCTGCTCTGAACACACTGAAACTCCACTTGAGGCTACAGCAATTTCCATGCAGGAGGCAAAGGAGAATCTTGTATCTGATCTAATACAAGATAAATCAATGTGCACTCATTTATTGCTTGTAGTTCCCATCAGCTCAAGGAGAGAAACTGTCCTAGAGTTTCAAGGCTATCCACGCTGCCTTTGTATACGGAAAACATACCTCGCACTTTGAGATATTTTGAGAACCTTGTTCTAATGCTTCCCAGGAGTTCAGGCGAGGGACTGGAAATCACTAAACCCCGGCCGCTTCTCGCCGTTTTCAGTACGTGATTTTGGGAAAGGTCATGCAAGGATTGCATCCCCATTTTTGCTTTCTACAGAAATTCAGTTAATATTAGTCATTCACCTCAGATAGGTGCTGGGAAGCTTAATTAGAGTGTGTACGGCACTCAGAGATTCTCAGATAAGATGTACTAGGGAAGGGCAGCATCATATTAATTAGCGTGGATTCAAGTGACGAAAGCGCTTCTCTCTCGCTCTTTCAGCTGTTGGAGCTTGAAAGAAAAATTACCCAGCACCAGTCCTACATGTTGTAGTCAGAAAACCATCGGCACCACACTCTTCTGGATGTGGTCTGAATTCCCATCAACTTTGCAGGATTCTGACCTTTCGCTGTGGCTGTAAACGGAAGCTCCCTGGAAAATGTGTATCCCAGCACAAGGCAAGGAAGGCAGAGTTTTAATATTCCTCCCCATGCAAGTATTTTCTCCCATTAAGCGCTTAAGAGCTGTATGATTAGGGAGATTAATTTTTGCAGCTGGACATTTTCTTTAAGAATGTAATTTTCCACACAGTTTTCTCATTTAGCTTTCTTTTATTCTAACCCCAAGACATTCACTTACCCAGAAGAGGGCTCTTCTGCAAGGTTTGGAAAGGAATACACTCTTGCACTCTAGTCCCTTTCTTTCTACATCTGCAACAGGCTTGCTTTCAGACAAACCCTGTTACTAATTATTTCAACCCAGTAACTTGTCTGCATTTCCAGACAATCAACACCAAGAGTCCAAAACTACAAATTCATTTATCCAAGGACCTGACTGTAACAAAGCTACATCACGGATCAAGTTTGTTTTTAAAAAAAGCACAAGAAGTTCCTTAAAAAACATGAGAGTTGATATACTGAAATCACAGAGACACACAGCACTTAGCGAGACGGTTGTGACAGGCTGGAATATGGATTAAAATTTGGAGAGGTTCATTGACATAGCAACACAAAACAAGAGTGCAACTTAATTCATCAACCTCAGACATGTGATTTAACATAAGGGCGGCGACACCCACTTTGTCACCACCCTTGGCGTCACCTAGGAAGAGGATGATGGGTCCTGCACTGCAAACAGTCCCAGGTGGTATCTGGGGACACACTCAAATAAAAGCTTTGTGTTTAACCTGCCACCAAATCCCTACGAGTCGATGGTCAGGCACAGTAACAAGTGAGATATTCCTCCAAATTCTGGCTGAATGTTCTATTATCAGAGTTTAGGCATAAGGAAGACAAAACCAGAAGGAAACAGCCTCCTGACCTTCTCTGTCCCCATGCCCTCATCATCACCCTGGCAGGCTCTCCTTCTCCTGAGAAGGACTTCTCACATACTCTTTTTCCCTGAAAAAGACAAACCTCTGAATAAAAATGTGAAATTATACAGTTCTGTTAATGTCATTTCAGTCCTCAGCAGAGAAGTGGAGGCAGAACAGAGAGGAAACATTTGAATTCCTCACAGCCTCCATGAGACACAACTTTTCTGCATTTCACAGTAGATTTTCTTTGCAGGCAAAGAGGAAAGCTGGACCACATGTTCTGTTTTTTAAACAAGCTTACTTTTGCAAGCGATGGCGTTAGTCTGCTCACTCGCTAATTTAAGCTTCCCGCTTCTCAGAGATAAATGTGCCTTTCAAGTTGTTTACGCCAGCCGCCTTCTTCTGATCTTTCATCCCACCCTCGCAGTACCCACTGACTTCAGACGGCTCCGTATCATTCAGTATCACTTGCACAGAAGAAGCTTTATATTTTTTCAGCAAATTCAACTTTAACAGTGATTAAAACATATAGCAGAATAATGGTTCTTCAATACCGAGAGACACTTCATTCGAAGAGTTCTAGGAAATGAATTCTCAAAAACCACACAGCAATCTTTTAAGAAGCACAAAATTGGTCCCTAAACAATTTCCCTATATTTCAAGGGAAGCAGATTGTGGAATGTTTTTATTTATTAATGCATTCATTCTCACGCCTGTGCTTTAACACAGTCGTGTTGGCTTTAACCAAATGATAAACCTCACACAACTTCTTTAAAGGGATGGGAGGCGGGTGGAAGAAAAAGATGAGAGAAGCGTGATTAAAATTAGTCACAGGAAAGCCTATAAATATACCAGCGGACAGAGGAAGCATTCTCTCTTCTATTTAACTTTAAAATAGAGAGCTAAACTTTAAAAGACAAACAGATGCAACAGAGCAGATGCAATGGAGCAACGATGCAGCAGAGCTTAGGGAAAGTCAACTGGGCAATTTAGCCAGGGCTGTGTATTGCAGGGGTGGGAGAGGAGGAGGAGAAGGAGGAATCTTGATTGTCAGAAACTAGCTACTGCCTCAGGAAGTCTCAGAAGGAGAAAATTAAGGGAACCCATATGATTGCAAGAGAGAAATCAAATCACAGAGTCACAGAGGCACTATGGAATGGAGCTATAACGTAGGAAAAAGGGATGCCAGGCCAGGAAACAATTAATCTGTTACAAATGTTAAGCTTGTGGCAGCAAGGGCTTGAATAGGATCACAAGACCTGTGCATACACCTGCAATGTCAGTTGGAAGTCAAAGGGATGTATTGAACAAAACTGCCCAAATACATTCAGTGAGGTATAACATAAAACAGAAGCTCACTGAACATGCTCAAACACATCTGCTGTTCCCATCTCACCTAGTGGGGGGCAATGGCTTTAACGAAGATATACCGAGGAGAAAGCAACGCTTCCAAGAGATGGTGGCTTTTGTTTTCCCCCTCCCAACACCCATAGGCTGGCTCTGTCCCACTAAATACCCGGGGCTAACAGGAGTATGAATGTATTGTCTAAAAGTACTCCAGGTTCTTTGATAAGAATACAATAAAGATGTTAAAGGGATTTATCAACACGTATCACTTTCCTTATTGCAAAAATTATAATGTAAACTAGAAATAGACAAAACAACAGTTCCAAAGGACAGATGCTTTATGGGGCTAGGAAAATACCACATGACATAATTGCAGCTGCCGCACCTGACAGCTCAGGACAGTGGTACGGCACGGCGGGCCAGTGCCAAGAAAAGGAGATGCTCTGGGCCAATGTGCAGGAAAGGAGAGCTGAGCTTAAGGACAACAAGGTCACAGGTTATTACACGGAAACCACAAAACATGTGTGTTAGAAGCTGCATCACTAGGACCCGTCCATCCAGCGTCCTCCGCCCTCTCGGTGTAACACGGGTGCTGTGAGTAAACAAGCAACACAATAAGCAACTTCCTGATCTCATTTTCTCAGGCAGCCGCCGGGACGCTGAATGAGAGCTCTGAGAGTTTCAGGTCCTGGCAAGCGCAAGAAAGGGCAGCCACCGCAAAGATAAAAACAAGCGAGGCCATCACAGCGGGCAGGAAACCACGACAAAGCAATCTTACTTTCGTTAGGCAGCTCCTCCCGATCCAGGTCATCAAGAGGGGCCGAGGCGCTGCTTCCACTGTCATCCAGGGTGAGGATAAGGGGAACATCATCATCCATGCTCACAGCCATCCTGTCCCTTCAGAGGCTCCTACTCCAAGAACTTTAAATAATGCCTTTTTCAGTTCCACTTGTAAAACACTTATGTCAAAAACTCTCCCCAGAAAGTCTTCCATCAGGAGTGTCTCCTAGACATAAGAATATAAAGGTATGTGCACCCATCTCTAGCGACCACAGTTCAAAAAAGGATCCAGTTTTTTGCTTTCGAAAAGCAGCGCAGGATGCTAGGCTCAATGGCAGTATTTATGCAAAAGCTAAATTCAGAAAGTCAGGTCTAGGCTGCCTATTCCAGTCAGTGCACAGCTCGCAGTACAGCACGGAAGCAAAAGAAAGTGCTTCTTGACAAACTCCTGACCACTCAGCACAACGAGAAGCAGGCAGGCGTGACGCATCTGGAGCCAGCATGATGCTAAGTGTCGCTGTCACACATGGCTCTTTCCCCTGGCATGCCAAAATGCCTCGATTTCGGGTGGGGAGGGGAAAGAGGGAGAAAAAGAGGCCAGTTTGAGTCTGCACACATGAAGTTCCCGTAGGCGTTTTTACTGGGTGATGCCACTGTCACAAAGTCACGGATTTCTTTAAAAGGTGGAGGAAAAGAAAAATCAAGCAGGCCCTGGACAACGTTACAGGGACGCTCCACAACCGGTGCCGCCACGCAGCTCTTACTCTCCCCGTCTCCTTCCTTGCAGGCCGTGGGGAGGGCAGGAGGAAGTCACGGCGGAGGCCGCATCTCCCACAGCAACAGGCCGACCGCGCTGCTGCTGAGCGCGGGCCCCGTGCCGAGCCGCCCCGCGCCCGCGGCGGTGCACCGAGGGCCGGGACGCGAGCCTTGGCGGCGGACGCTCACGGCTGGGCAGCAGGCAGAGAGGCCGGGACCGGGCTCCTCCCGCGGCCTAGGAGAGAGGGACACCGAGACGGGGCTGTCACCGCGCTGTGGAGGCCCCGGCCCGGCCCCCTCCCCGGGCTCCCCCCGGCCCCGCCGCCCCCGGCCCGCGCAAACCGGCCCCGCCGCCCCCTCCGGCTTCTGCGGAGCCCTCGGGCAGCCCGCAGGTGAGCCTGCCCCCCGCCAGCCCCTCATGCCTGCGGGCCCAGGGACCCCCCGCCGCCGGCACCCGCACCCGGCCCGGCCCCGCCGAACCGGCGCCCGCGGCCGCTGCGACACCTCTCCTCAGCGCCCGGCGCCCGCGGCCCCGCCCCGCCGCCTCTCATTGGCCGCGGCGGCGCGGACCTCTCCCGGAGAGGCCGAGCCTCCCTCCCGCCCGCCAATCCACGCTCCCTGCTCGCTCCGCCCCGCCCACCGCCGGCCCTCGGCCCCTGCGAGAGGATCCGTATTATTCCCGCCTCCTCCTCCTCCTCCCTCCCGCACTTGGTCTCATCATTGGGCAGCGACGCTGCCTCTCCGGGCAGGTGGGAATGCTGATTGGTCCGAGGTGGTGGTGGGGTAGGAACATCACGCCTCAGCCATGGGAAGGAAGGGGCGGGCTCTCGGGGAGAGGACTGCGGGCTGCCATTGGCTGTGCTGAGGCCCCGCCCCTGGGGTCAGAGGTGAGCGGAGCAGTCGCCTAGCAACGGCGGGACGCGGGCAGCGGGCGGCAGCGCCAGGCCTGCCGAGGCCCACCCCGAGGGGAGCCCCCGGCCCCCCCACGGCCCCGGGCGGGGCCGCTGCCCCCGGCCTCTCCTCGGGGAGGAGATGTGTCTGTTCCCAGGCCCCAGTGCGGGGGCGTCGGTGGCTGCAGGAAGGAGATGGGCCCTGAGGGAGGGCAGGGCAGCCCAGCCCCAAGAGGCAGCGGGTAGAGCAGGTGCCGTGAAGGGCAGAGCGCCTCGTCGGTGAAACACGATGCTCCTAAGACCCCAGGATTACATCCACCTCTGACGAGATGAGGATTCTCAAGCTGGAAGTGACAGGCCTGGTGTGTAATGAATAAATCTGTTCCATTGGCCCAGGCTGAGCATTTCTCTCGCAAGCACGCTGAGCCACGTCCCCAGGACAGTCCCTCAGCCTAATCCAGCCTGACAAAGCCACTGGGCTCTGCTCAGTGGCTCAGATTGATTTTGCCACCGGCAGGACTCCTGTCAGTGTTACAAATGGGTAGGTAAGGCCTCTGTCCAGCTGGAGCATCCCCCTTGCTACCAGAGCAGAGGTGTCCAGTCTCACATTACCAACATCTTCGCAAATGAGCCTTTCTTCTGCCCACCCGATGCCTCACCGTGCTCTCCCCTTCACAGGGATATTTCTTCGTGTCATCCTCCAGGGCTGGATTTACAGGGAGGACAATGTGATGAGAGATCTCAAAAACAGCTTGCAAGAGCTGGCCAGAAGACTTAAAAGACCTGCATCCCGCAGACCAAGCGGGAAGCGGTGGAACAGGAACAGGAGCTGCGGGCTTCCCTGAACGAGCATGCCGAGCTACAGCAGGACACGCAGCACCTAAGGACACAACTCAACACACTTGTATTGGAGCACTGAGAATCAGCGCTGGCTCTCAGAAAGGTACTGCGGGAGGAGATTAAACCTGCCGTAGTGCTGTCAGGTCAGGCTGCTGCCTGCTTCAGGTAATTACGTGGCTCCTGCCAGCTCCTGGCAGGATGCGTATGCTTTTTTTCCAGAGTGTACCTGCTCCATCACAACACTCCACTGATTTCAGTGGAAAGCAGGCCTGTAGCAAGAAATTGCAACCACCAAGCAAGTAGCTTACTCACAGGACCGCCTTTTCTCCCCATCCACTGACTCAGCTCTGAAACCACCTCTGCAAAGCGCTGTGCCAGTTTGGAGAGGCTGCCACACTAGCCAGAACACAGACCAGCGAGGCTACGCAGATCGGGCAAGGCATGTGCTGAAAAACAAGGGAGCCGGTATGGGCTAAGCAGAGCAAACATAACACTGCCCCACAAAAAAATCTTTTATAGTTGTTTGTAGCACCTAGGGCTGGGCGCAGCTAATTTTGGAAGCTAAGCAGCTCCCAGATTGGCTGGTACTTTGCTGAGAGACACAAGACAAGGAGTCAGGGCTGAGTCAAAGGTAGAGACAGTGTGATTTATCACAGTGCTGAGCAGATAGAAAAAATGAGAAATAAGAGCAGCAGCAGGCAGGAGTCCCAGCTGTGATTCAGGCCTTTGTATCAACAACTCTCGCCTGAGCTGAGCATCAGTGACACTGGACAGGGTGCATCTGGAGCTAGGAAACAACTGAACATTTCCCCCATCTCATTTTATTCAGACTTGCTGTTTGCTCCACACAAGCACCAGCCTCCTGCAGGCAGGGCAGCCCACAACAGTAATGGAGCATCTTTTGCTCTCACGCTGGACTGCACAGCTCTGGAAGAACAAGAGGACAGGGCAGTAGTAAAGCATCAAATGCAAGTGAGAACTGCAGCATGAAATCCAGGCAACCCATTTATACCCATTTATACTTTAACCAACGTTGTCCGTGTGGTGTAAGTAGCGAGGAAGTGCCAGTTCTGACCTCCTGACAGCCTGGAAGCCCTCGGTGACAACCTGGGCCAGTGTGGGACAGGAAAGTATGTGGCTGATACGATGGGCTCTAGTTTCCCCCGTTGATTCCTTGGAGCCTTCACACAGCAGTGGGGGTACACTGGCCACACAAGCCACTGTCAACTTGTTTTTCAGATAAAAATCTCTCTTCATTTTAAGGGGCTTCCTCTGTCAAGTACTCCAGCGCTCCAGTATTGCACTTTGTGTCCTGCTTTTGGGTTCAGCTGTTCTCTGCTGCTTAGATTTCGGGACAGGTACCCCAGTTTGCTGATGACTCACCTCACTGGATCTGACTCATCCATCTGCTGCTAGGGAACAGGGCTCTCGCTTTTGTGGCAATCCTTAACCCTCTTGTCTCCATCTAGTGTCCAAATCACACTTCGGTTTCTCTCCCAGCCCACTTAAGAGACCTGCAGGCTTTAACAGCTTGCATGTCACTGTGCCGACATCCAAATCAAGCTGAACAGGCTCAGATTCACATCAGCACCCCCAACGCCTCCTCTAAGAAGGCCGTAATTGCTTTCATGTCCCTACAGTTTTTACCCAGGTGGAGAAAAGCTGCTGGATTGCTGCAATGCAAAGTGTAGGAAGAGGCCTGAACACTTGATGCTAATCATAAGGATCCTCACCTTCTCAGGTTTTTAATCACATCAGGTTATTCTTGCTTCCCATCTGCCAGGGCAGCTGGAGCACCGAGCCCCAGAACTGCTGCCTCCCCTAACCCTCCTCTGCGTGGCTCACTAGTGCGTTGGGGAAGGAATAAACCGCTGCCGAGTGCCTCCAAAATGACCTGTCCCTGGCCTTCACCACGGCCTGGCTCTTCCCACGCGCCCAACAGCTCACAGCGTATTAGCTGGGTTACAGCACCACTGACATAACCTGCTT
This sequence comes from Ciconia boyciana, assembly GCF_034638445.1. NCBI lineage: Eukaryota > Metazoa > Chordata > Aves > Ciconiiformes > Ciconiidae > Ciconia > Ciconia boyciana. The sequence goes on from NC_132948.1 coordinate 3,739,826, forward strand.
CTCAGCAAAGCTCTCGGCTCAGGCTCAGCCCCATCCAAACCACAGGGACGTGGCCTTTTCTTCAGCATGGTGGCAAAGGAGGCTCTGACCTGCACGTGCCTTACTCGGTCAGAGTCCCCATCAGAGGACGGAGGCTGCCTGCAATGTAGGGAAGCTGGGGGGGAGGTTCAAAGGAGCATGAAGGTATTTGGACCTGGCACCTCTTGAAAAGTCCCATTCAAGGCACATTTCCTTTTTTTGGTCCCCTTGGGAAGGCTCAGTTCAGCAGCCAGGGGCAATTCTACCCGGATTTGGGATAGCTAAAAGGATCCCACCACAGGGATGTGCAGGGAGAACCTGCTGAAGGCCCTCAAGCCTGCAGTAACCGGTGTCTGCTGTCCTGCCAGGCTGAGCGAGAGGCACTTCATGCTGCCTGCACCAAGGAAAAGGCTTGGCCCCAAAGGAGAAACACACTGTGCTTACCTACTGTTCCTGGACTGCGGAGGAGCACTGAGCGCAGCAGAATGAGCGGGACGTGAGGGAGACTGCCATGACCTGTGCTGCCACCCGCATCCAGAAAAGCTGCTTGTTCCAGACACTCCTCACGTTGAAGATAAAGAAAAAGGGAGAGGGCAAGAAGGCCGAGAAATAAGCACAAAATCCATCCTCTGTCCTCCATTCTTTCCTCCCAGCATGGCTGCTTACTCCCCTGGGGTTCAGCTCTCCCAGATTACAAGCGACAACTGAGACAGCACTTGCACTAAGGCCTGAGCCTGCCGGGGCTGGCTGTCACAGACAGAAGACATCAGAGCAGTGGCAAGACGACATGTCTCACCATTTTAGGTTGAGCTCTGTTGCCTTTCAAAAGCAAGAGTAACCTTTCTTGCCAATGGGACTGGACCAGGAGTGTCCCTCCTGTCTGGTCTTCCCAGCTTCGGTGCCCTTCATGTGCTGGAGTGGGTCAAGGCCCAATCCTGCTGCTGCTCAAGCTGGCAATAAAATCATTTCTGGGGGCAGAATGATGCCCTTAACCTGGCTCGGTTTGTCCTTGGGTGAATTTGAGAGAACGTTTCCCTTTGTGTGGGAGGGAGTTACCAGACTCCCAGCGACTGCCCTGCGTTCCCTGACCTCAGCGGCTCGTCACTGCAGCCTCCCTCCCAGGGCAGCAGTGACACTGGCTGCAAACCCCGAGTCCCCCGGCCTGCGTCCTTTGTCTGCCTCCCTGCCTGTATTCCCACAGACCGAGTTGCTCTTTCCCAGCTCAGGAATGGAAATCGAGGAGGAGCTGCTTTGCTCAGACAGTCTTTGGAGACGCCAGCTGTGCCCAGATCGCACAGCAGCACCCTGCGGACCAAACACAAGGCCCCAGATTTGCCTTGGACCATTTATTTGGTGACGAGCATGGCGTTGCTGTGAGAGCACCTCACAACCCTCAGTACAAACCACAGGATTACGTGTCCACTCAGCGTGTCCTCATCACCAGAAGCTGCCGAAATCCCTGCGGCAGATCCTTCTCTGTCACAAAAGCCCATCCAGCTCGGGGGCATCCCACCGCCAGCAGGACACAGGGCCATGCCACTCCTCACCTCTCTGCTCGTCCTCCCTTCTCCTTCCTTGCTGAAGGAGACCACCAAAGCATTGATGAAACGGAGCAAGGCCAGCAGAGAGCCACCAACATGGTCAGGGCTGGAGCACACGTCCCACGCGCAGAGGCTGAGGGAATGGGGCTCGTTCAGCCTGGAGAAGGGAAGGTTTTGGGGGGCCTCAGAGCAGCCTCCAAGTACCTATGAAGAGGAGGTTACCATCAGGTTTGAGCCAAGCTTTGTGCTCAGGTGCACGAGAAAGCAGACACAAACAGAAACAAGAAAGGCTCTGACTGGATATAAAGGGAAACTTTTCACCCCAAGGACAGTCAAGCAGTGGGAGGTGGTGCCAGAGAGGTTGTGCAGCCTCTGTTCTTCAGGGTTTCCACCACCAGACTGGATAAAGCCCTGAGCAGCCTTGCCTGAGGCCATAGCTCACCTGCCTCGAGCAGGACGTTGGGCTAGAGACCTCCTGCAGTCCCGCTGAGCACGAGCGATCCTGCGATTGTACGTGACAGGCAGGACGAAGCAGGACTCCTCTCTCCCCAGAACTGGTCAGCAGAGGTCCCCGTCAGGGCCCTCAGACCTTAACTGCCCTCGCCAGCCTCACCTGGGACCTCCACCCCGGTGGCACCCGCTGCTCCCTGGTCTGGGAGCTCCAGCCGAGCTCAGGCCTTGCCTGTCCCCCCCGAGCTACGCCGTAGGTGTACCTGTGCCTCGTCCTTCTCCTGGACAGGCCATGGACCTACGCCATAGGCAGTCCTGTCTCCTGCTCTTCTGACCTCCCAGCTGGACTTCCTGGACAGAAGGAACCTGCCTCATTACCGTTCCTCATCTGATGACCACCGGACAGTCAACAGAAGGTGCCACTACCATCAAGGCTGTCCCGCTCCGGTGCTGCGGTCACCCTTGGTTCCTGGCTCATCCTCCCACATGGAGCAGCCCCATCCTTCGTTCACAGCCACGGGAGGCCCCAGGGTCCTCGTGGACTCACTCACCAGGTCAGGCCCCACCTCGGGTAGGTTAAGGCCATATTTACATCCAGGGGGACATTTGGCTTCACTTCCAGGGAGGCCTGGGTTTGCAACCACCCACTGCCTTGGAGTTCGTGGCCAAAGAAGGTCCGGACATGCTTTTTGATCGACCCCTCATCAGAGGGCCTCGGGGGGTCGCAGGCGCTGTCGGAGGGCTCTGGTTTTTACCCCTTTCTGTCTTGGGGTGCTCCGAAGCCAGGCGGGGCCCGTCCGAGGAGGCGTTCAGCCGGCTGAGAGACTGGGAACGTCCTCTGCTGGGAGCACCCTGGCCTTCGGAGCCCAAATCGCTCTCGGGATGCTTCCAGACACAGGGCTTGCCCTTACGGCCCGCCTCAAAGCCTGCTGTCGCCGGAGACGCAGGGGCTCGCGGGTGGACGGCTCTCAAGGGCGTCTCCCTGGAGCGGGGGGCCAGGCTGGGCTGGTTTCGGGGGGCGGGCGGAGGGCTCCAGAGCAGCGGATGGAGCTTGGCCACGTCTTCCTTCCTCATCCAAGGAGCTGCCCAGGCCGGGCCCTCGGGCTTGGCACCGAAGAGGGACTCGTCGCAGAAGGACGGAGTGTGGCTTCTCAGCCTTCACGGGGAAGCAAGGAGAGGAAGCCGCGTGTCGATTACAGCGGGCAAGGACGGCACAGAGACCCGGCCGCTGCCTGGCGGGGGGACCCCACGGGGGGCAAACCCCCGCGGGGCCGCGCACGGAGCCCGAGCTTCGCCCCAGACCCTCCCGAGGACCGCCCGGGGCCAAGCCGAGCCCAGCCCCGCTGGCCCGGGCTGGAGCTGGGGACCGAGGGCCGCTGCCGGGCCGCCCCGGGGCCACCGACGCTTAGCGAGCCCCGAAAAGCCGGGGCGGCGGGCCGGGGGCTGCGGGCCGGGCCCAGGTGGCGGGAGCGCCCGGTGCCGCCGCTCACCTGCACTTGCTCCTCGGCCGGGGGCCGCCGCCACCGGGAGCCGGAGCCGCCGCCCAGGGAGGCGCGAAGCCGGGCGGCGCCGGGCGGGCCCCCGCGGGGCTGCCGAAGAGCGACTCGTCCACGAAGGACGCCCGCGCCCGGCGGACGCCCCGGCCTCGGCCCCGGCCCCGGCCCCGGCCCGCCCGCGGCAGCTGGGCAGCGGGAGCGGGAGCGCAGCCGCCCCCCGGTGCCGGCCCCGCCGCCCGCATGGCCGCGCTCCGCCCGGGGCGGGGATGGGCCGGGCCCGCCCCTTCCGGGCCCGCCCACCGCCACGTGCTTCCGCCGCCGCCGCCGCCGCTACCGACATGGCGCCGCGGCGGGCCCGCCGCCAGCCCCGGGGAGCGCCGGTAGGGACGGGGGGCGGGAGCGGGGAGGGTCCCGAGGGCGGCGTCCCCGGTGCCGGTGTCCTCGGTCCCCGTGCGCCGGTGTGCCCTGTGCCGGGTACCGGTGTCCCCGGTCCCCATGTGCCGGGGTCCCCACTGCGCCCGGTGCTGATGCGTGTCCCCTATGCCCGGTACTGGTGTCCCCTGTGTCCGGTACTGGTGTCCCCTGTGCCCGGTACTGGTGTCGCCGGTCCCCGTGTGCCGGTGTCCCCTGTGTCCAGTACCGGTGTCCCCGGTCCCCATGTGCCGGTGTGCCCTTGTGCCGAGTACTGGTGGCCCCGGTCCCCATGTGCCGGTGTCCCTAGTGCGCCCGGTGCTGATGTCCCCGGTGCCCGGTACCGGTGTCCCCTGTGCCTGGTGCTGCCATCTTCGGTACCAGTGTCCCCGGTCCCCGTGTGCCGGTGTCCCCTGTGTCCAGTACCGGTGTCCCCAGTGCGCCCGGTGCTGATGTCCCCTGCCTGTGCCCGGTGCTGCCATCTTCGGTACCAGCGTCCCCGGTGCCCACGTCCCCAGTACCAGTATCCCCAGTCCCTGTGTGCTGCCGTGCCTGCTACCGATGTCCCCAGTCCACGTGTGCCAGCGTCCCCAGTACTGGTGTCACCAGTCCCTGTGTGCTGCTGTCCCCACACCCAGTGTCCCCAGTCCCCACGTGCCGCTGTCCCCAGTACCGGTGTCCCCAGTGCCAGTGTCCCAGTACCCGTGTCCCTGCCGCCAGGCTGGCAGTGCAGAGCTGCAGTGCCCTGGCACCGCCGGGACGCCCGTCGCCACAGCCGTGTCCCCCCGCTGTCCCCAGGTCCCAGCGTCCCCGCTGCCCGCCTTCCCCGCCGCCGAGGAGGACGATGGTGCCGACGCCGAGCTGGACACGCGGGCCATGGTGCAGGCCCAGAACCAGAAGAAGAAGAAATCCGGGGGCTTCCAGTCCATGGGTGCGTGCGGGGCGGGGGGCAGCCGTCCCCGGGATGGGGACCGTCCCCTCCTGCCCGCGCCCCCTCACCTGTCCCCATCCCCGCAGGCCTCAGCTACCCCGTCTTCAAGGGCATCATGAAGAAGGGCTACAAGGTGCCCACCCCCATCCAGAGGAAGGTGAGCGCAGGGGGTGGCGGGACCCCTGCCCTGGGGCGGTGGCAGTGGGACCGTGACGGTGACGGCGGGGCGGCGTCTTGCAGACCATCCCCGCCATCCTGCGCGGCCGGGACGTGGTGGCGATGGCGCGGACGGGCAGCGGGAAGACGGCTTGCTTCCTCATCCCCATGTTCGAGCGGCTGAAGGCGCCCAGCCAGGCTGGGGCACGCGCCCTCGTCCTCTCGCCCACCCGGGAGCTGGCCCTGCAGACCCTGAAGTTCACCAAGGAGGTACGGGGGCGAGTGGGGACAACGGGGGCGAGTGGGGACAACGGGGGCGAGTGGGAACAACGGGGCCAAGGGATTTGGTTTTACCCCCCCTGCCGACACGTTTCTTTCTCACCCCACAGCTGGGCAAGTTCACGGGCTTGAAGACAGCCCTGATCCTGGGAGGAGACAAGTAAGCCGTCCCCATGTCCCCACCAGTCCGCGCTTCCCTAAAGCCTCCCCAAAACCTGACGAGGGGCTGAGCTGCCCCATGCCGCCCGGCACCGCCCCAGCCTCTCTCCCCTCTCGCAGGATGGAGGACCAGTTCGCCGCCCTGCACGAGAACCCCGACATGTGAGTGGGGGTGCGGGGAGGGGACTTGGTGGGGAAACGGCCCCCGAGAGCCACCCACTGTCCGGGGACATCATTGCTGTTTACAGCCAGCGAGCCTGAGGGACGTGTCCTGGTGTTCCCTTGGAGCATCTTCCCATGCTCCCCATGGGGGACGAGGGGGTCTCTGTCGGGTCTTCTTTGGGTCGGGTTTGGGACCTGCACCCGGGATGGTGTGGGGATGCCGCCCCCCCCCACCCGGTCCCGTCACCAGCTCTGTCCCCGCAGAATCATCGCCACCCCCGGGCGCCTGGTGCACGTGGCGGTGGAGATGAAACTGAAGCTGCACACCGTGGAGTACGTGGTGTTCGACGAGGCTGACAGGTCAGCAGGGCGCAGGGGGGTCCCCGAGGGGCCCCGGGGCTGGCAGCGTCCCCGCGTGTGGGGTGAGAGACGGCAGGAGCGAGGTGCCCTGGGGGGCGGCAGGGCTGGGCACGGAGGGACCGAACGGGCGCTGCCATGTCCCGTGTCCCCTCCCCTGCAGGCTCTTTGAGATGGGCTTCGCCGAGCAGCTCCAGGAGATCATCGCCCGGCTCCCGGACTGCCACCAGACCGTCCTCTTCTCCGCCACCTTGCCCAAGCTGCTCGTCGAGTTTGCCCGGGCCGGTGAGGAGCGTGCGGCAGACGGCGGCTGCGGGGCTGGACCTGGGGGGAGCCTGGGGATGGGTCACGGCACGGTCCTGCGGCTGGGCTGGGCCCAGGACTGGCAAAACCCAGCTGGGTTACTGCTGGGCCAGGCGGGTGTCCCCAGGCCGAGGGGTGGGGCTGGTCCCAGTAGCGCATCCCACGTGCGACCCATGTCCTGCCTGTCACCATATCCCACAGGCCTCACCGAGCCGATGCTGATCCGTCTGGACGTGGAGTCCAAGCTCAGCGAGCAGCTCAAGGTGAGAGGGGCCGGGGGGCTCGAGACGGGCTTTGTGTCCCCCACCCCCCGCGAGCCACCCTGCGGTGGCTCCAGGCTCGCGAGGAGGGGACGAGGAGGGGTGGCAATGCCTGGCGTGGGGATGCAGAGGGGCTGAGCTCTGCCCGCCCTTTGCAGCTGGCTTTCTTCCACGTGCGCGGGGACGACAAACCGGCCGTGCTGCTCCACCTGCTCCGGAGCGTGGTGAAGCCCCAGGACCAGACGGTCGTCTTCGTGGCCACCAAGCACCACACGGAGTATCTCAAGGAGGCAAGTGGCATTTGGGGGTGCCCAGCACGTACCCCTGTTAAAGGGCAGGCTGCCGGGGCTGCCTAGGACCCCTTTCCAGACCCACGTGGGGTCTGCATCTGTGGGCACCTCCCTGCTGGAGTCTCTGCCTCTGTTTCGCTGGGTTGAAGGAGAAATCCCAGCATATGTGATCGTGGAGGTCCTGCATCCATCTACCCCTCGGAGAGAGGGGGGAGCGCTGTGGGATTTGGGGGGTCCGGGTGGGCACCCTGGGGTCTCAGGGCCCTGGGAGCTGGGGGGCCCTGTCCCTTCGCTGAAAATACATGCCCAGGTGGGATCTGATCTCTCTTCCCTGCTCCCCAGCTGCTGACGGCCCAGGGCATCCGCTGCACACACATCTACAGCTCACTGGACCAGACCGCCCGCAAGATCAACATTGCCAAGTTCGCCCAGGGCAAGTGCCCGGTGCTGCTGGTCACCGACGTGGCCGCCCGCGGGCTCGACATCCCCATGCTGGACAACGTCATCAACTACAGCTTCCCCGCCAAGGCCAAGCTGTTCCTGCATCGTGTCGGTGGGTGCCGGTGCCCCGCGCAGGGGTCCTTGCAACCTGGGGGTCCCTCAGGGTGACAGGAAGGGTGTGAGTAGGCTGTCCCTGTTTTTCCCATCCCTGTGCCCTGCTGGGCTGGCACTGATGCCCCTGACCTGGTGGTGATATCTTTGGGGCAGGAGGTTGCCGTGTTGTGACATCAGGAGACGGGCTGGGGACAAAGCAGGGGCAGGAATGTCCCTCATTTCCCAGCTGGACTGCAGGGGCTCTCAGGGGCAGGGCTGGTGCCTTCCCTTTAGGATGGCACAGCAGTGGGCTCCCCTTTGCCCCCTTCCCAGTGGCCCACAGCCCCTTGCCAGCCATGCCCACCTGGTAAATGTCACATGTGTGGGCTCCCAGGGGCACCAGTGAGTCCCTGCCGGGCAAGGGCAGGCTGGGCTGGCACTGGGTCTGGTTTCCCACTCTCCTCCTCCCCTTGCCAGGTCGTGTGGCCCGAGCTGGCCGGAGCGGCACTGCCTACTCGCTGGTGGCTCCCGATGAGATGCCCTACGTCTTTGACCTCCACCTCTTCCTGGGGCGCCCGCTCGTCCTCGCCGGTGCCCAGGAGATGCCTGCTGGTGAGGCAGACCTGGTTGCAGCTATTGGGGTGGTTGCATGTCCAAGCTGGGACACTGGCCACGTGGCTGCTGTGGTTTTATCATTGGCCAGCGCTGGAGTTCGTGGTCTTGTGGTTAGCATTCGTGCAGAGGGGCGATACGCTCTCATTACTGGGGTGCAGCTGGGGAAAATGGGGTGCCGGGGGCTCCGACACACCCCGCGGGTTGGGGATGCTGATTTAACACCACCGAGCTGCCCGTGGCTGTTAGTTCTGCTCTGTTAACTCCTGGATTGCTGCCGTGCCCGCTGCAACAATCCCAGGGTGGGTGCCGGCGAGGTGACACGGTGTCCCCGGGGCTGCAGATGCCAGCGGGGTCCTGGGCCGCGTCCCCCAGAGCCTGGTGGACGACGAGGAGTGCCTGCTGCTGACGGACCACGACGGCTCGCTGGAGCTGCGGAGCCTGCGCCGCGTCGCCGACAATGCCCACAAGCAGTACCTGCGGTCCCGGCCCGGCCCCTCGCCCGAGTCCATCAAGAGGGCGAAGGACCTGGACGTGTCCCAGCTGGGCATCCACCCGCTCTTCAGTGAGTGCCTCGGGGACGCCGAGGGAGGGGACCCTGTTCCCCTCGCCAAGGAGCTAATCCGTGCCTCGCTCCGTGCCCACATTCCCCAGGCGCTCGCTTTGAAGACACCGAGCTGGAGAGGCTGAAGTTCGTGGACAGCATTAAAACCTACAAGTCCAAGGCGGTGAGTTGAGACCCGTACTCGGGCACGAGGCTCCTGGGTTGGGGTGGGAGGGAAGGTCCGTGCGGCTGGCCGTACAGCTCACCGGGGCTCATGCTCCCGCCCCGGGAACAGACCATCTTCGAGATCAATGCCACGTCCCGGACGCTGGCCAGCACCGTGATGCGGTCGAAGCGGCGCCACGACCACGCCCTCATCGAGAAGTACCAGCGCGGGCAGCAGGAGAAGCGGGCGGCGGCTCTCAAAGGGCAGGGCCTGGCTCCCCCTGGGCCCGAGGAGGAAGAAGGAGGAGAGGAGGAAGACCTCCAGGTAACGGGGCAGGGATGGGGGGTTTGCTGTGGACGCAGGAGCTGCTGCAAGGCGGCCTCAGCCGGGTGCTGGCAGCACCGGGACCCCAGGCTGTGCCAGGGCTTGGGGGCTGGTGCAGTGACTTGCAGGGCTGGTGGGGGGACGCGGCTCCCCCAGCCCCTCTGCTGTCCCCTTCCAGGAGGTGTTCTCCACCGTGGTGGGCCAGAAGCGAAAACGGGGCCGAGGGGGAGAAGACGGCGCCAGGAAAAAGCCTCAGCAGCCGGCGCAGCGGGACGAGGACTTCTACATCCCGTACCGGCCCAAGGACTTTGAGAGCGAGAGGGGGTGAGGCTGGGAGGGCTCCTGCCGCCGTCCTGTCCCGGCCTGCGCGGGGGGCCGCTCTCATCGCCCGCCCTTTGCAGGCTGAGCGTGGGTGGCGAGGGCAGCGCCTTCGAGCAGCAGGCAGCTGGAGCCGTCCTGGATCTCATGGGTGATGAAAACCACAACCTCAACAAGAGCAAGCAGCTGCTGAAGTGGTGAGTGGGGTCTGGCCATGGGGTGGGGGCGGAAATCAGGGCTGGGGCTCCCACTGCCCAGTCCCACCGCCCTCCCCTCTCTCACAGGGACCGCAAGAAGAAGCGGTTTGTGGGGCAGACGGGCCAGGAGGACAAGAAGAAGGTGCGGACGGAGAGCGGGCGCTACATCAGCAGCTCCTACAAGAACAATCTGTATCCTGCCTGCGGGTGCTGCTGCCTCCTGTGCCGTGGCAAGGGCTGGGGCGAGGGGGAGCGGGGCTGGACCCGCCGGCAGCCACGCAGCATCGTGCCCCGCTCCCAGGGATCGATCCTGCGCTGGGGCAGTGGCGTGGGGAGGGAGGCTGGTCAGATGCTGCGGTGGGCCGAGTGATGGGGAGTTGGGCAACGGGGAGTCACCCCACGTTCCCTTAACCCACCCTGGCCCAGCTATGAAAAGTGGAAGCAGAAATACAAGGTTGACGAGCGGGACGAGGATGAGGAAGACCACCGAGGCAGGGAGCAATTAAGAGGGAAGCACAGGCGCGGGCATGGTGAGTACCTGGAGCCCCACATCGTGTCCCCTCACCTTGCTTTGGTCTCCGAGCTGAGCTTGGCCGTGTTCCCCCCCCCGCAGGGCCCGGGCAGCCCCCCGCCCAGGGCAGGGTGCGCTCAGAGCTGAAGAACAAGCAGCAGATTCTGAAGCAGCGCAAGAAAGCGGCCAAGCAGCGCTTCCTGCAGAGCGGGGGGCTGAAACGCCTGAAGGCCAGGAACCGGCAGCGGGTGCAGGAGCTGCGGCAGATGGCCTTCGGGCGGCGGGTGGGGGCCGCCAAGAAGGGCAAGCTGCGGAAGAGGGTGTAGGAGAGGGGGCTGTGCCCCAGCAGCTCCCCCCACGCCTGGGCTGGGTGCCGGGGAAGGAGACATTAAATACTTGGCTGGTTTTGCATCCTGACTCCTCTTTGTCCTTGCCACGAGCATCGTGCCGGGGGTAATTCCTCCCCCCTTGGGCCGCCCCCAGGCGCAGTCCTAAAACCAGCCGGTGCTGCGGGTCCACAGCTGGGTTCTATTTTGACAGGAGACACCTTCGGAGATGCCAACAGCCTGAACGTGAGCAGCAGCTCCCCCTTCCTCTGCGGCAGCCAGGTCCCGCTGTCCGGGGTGCCCCTGGCAGGAGGGTACCCGGGGGTCGGGCTCTGCCCCGGGCCCTGCCCCGATGCGGTGCCATCCCAGTGTGCCCGTGCCACTGCCGTCCACGTTGCCTCTTGCGGGGGTTCCCAGAGCTGTCGGGGACCTCCATCCCCAGCGGGGTGCCGGGGGTCCTGCGGCTCCGTGCTGGCCATGGCAGCCTCTCCGCAGCCCCGGGAGCGGGCCGTTGTCCCCAGGGGCTATTCCTGGCTCGGAGGCACCCTGACAGCCCTGTGGCGCAGCGGGTGCATGCTGGTGGCCGCAGGCAAGGGTGGGGGACACGGCCCCGGCTGCCTGGGACGCAGCTCAGCACAGATGGCAGCGAGGTCCTGCATGCAGAGCAGCACCTGCAGAGATGGGAGCCTGATGCCGCAGCCATCCAGGGACGTGAACGTCCCCGTGTTCCCCCCGCCGCCGCCGCCCAGGAGAGCGCTGCGCTGACCGTGTCCAGCTGGGCCTCGGTGTCCTCCAGGGTTGCGTCCGTGGGGACCTTGAGCCGCGCGGTGGCGAGCTGGAAGAGGTTCAGCACCGCCAGCTTGATCTGCCCCAGCAGCAGCGTCCTCTGGGTGGCTGTGCTCTGGACGTGGGCCCAGCGGGACTCCTGGGGGACAGAGCAACCGAGAGCCCTAGGCCTGCCCCCAGCCACTGTCCCGTGCCCCCTGCATCCCCCCAGCCGGGACCGGGGAATCCCGGCTGTGTATCCCCCCATGGACAGTTGCTGACGGTGCTTTCTGGGCACATGGGGACCCCCAGCTCAGCCTGGGGGTGCCGCCCGGCTTCCCCCCACCACCGCATGGGGCATCTCCCCTCTGCAGCACGCTTGGGGTCCAGACTGCTGCCCCTCTCCCTGGGGGGTCCTTGGGCGCCCCACGTCCCTCCTTACCCCCTGGAGCACGTCATGGCGGGCAGCCTCCAGGCGTGCACGGAGCTGGGTCAGCTCGTCGTTGGTGCGCAGGAGCTCGCTGCCGGCCTCCTCCTCGTACCGCTGGAGCCGTGCCCAGCCCTGGGCCAGCCGCTCCTGCCCGGCTTCTGCCTCTTGCGCCAGGGCTGCCCGCGCCCCGGCCAGCGCCCCGAAATGGGCCAGCATGGCCGGAACATCCTGGAACTGGGCAGCGGGAGGGGGCTGAGAGGCTGTGGGGGCTGCTGGCCTGGGCGGGGTTGGCCCCCGCAAGGGGTTTGGGGACATGCAGGATGGCACCGCAGGACGGATGCCCCTGCGCTCACCTGCCCCGTCCTGGCCAGCACGCCCTGCAGGTAGTCGCCGAAGCCCCGGAGGCTCCGCAGGCGCCGGGCCAGGCGCTCCCTGCGCTGTAGCAGCCCCGTCAGCTCCTGGCGCAGGCGGGCAGCCGCAGCACCCTGCCCCGCCGCCCGCGCCCGCTCCTCCTCCGCCCGCCGCAGTGCCCTCTCCTGCCTCGCCGCCGAAGCCTGCGGTGTGGGCGTAGGGTCAGCGGGGCCCCGACGGCCGGCCCAGCCCCGGCCCCTGCCCCGGCACCTTGAGGAAGGCGTCGAATTTGAGGACGACATCCCGGAGCTGCTCTTCCCTCCGGCCCAGCTGCTGCCGGCGCTGTGCCAGGCGCTCCATCCTCTGCCGAAACTCCTGCGGGACCGCCGGGCGCTGAGAGCGTTGCCCCGTGCTGGATTTCGCAGGGAGGGGGACAGGCGCCAGCCCACGAACGGCCGGGGACATGCCCGCCGGCTGCTGTCTCCCACGGCACTCCACGGCCAGGGCTGCAGCCCCCAGGGAGGGGGCACACGGGGGTGCCCGGGCCCCCCTTACCTCCCGCTGGCTCTGCAGCGCCCGCTCCACCTCCGCCACCTCCCTCCTCTTCAGCAGCAAGCGTGTGGAGGGCAGCGGTGCGGTGGCATCCCACGCTGGCACCGTCCTGCCGCGGGTTGCGTGGAGCTCATTGGGCCCGGTGGCGAGAGCCCAGGCAGGGTCACCCGCCACCGTGGCACCACCGTGGCACGACCGGGACCCCCCCAGGGACCCCCGCTCCCTGCCGGGGCTCAACATGGGGAGCCTGGCCGGCTCTCCTGTCACCCACCCTCGCTCCTGCCCATCCCTCCTGCTTCGGCCTCCCCCCGCTCGGACACCCCCAGTGCCGCCGCAGCGTCCCAGGGAAGGGACAAGCCATGGCACCACCTCAGCTTTCTGATTAGACCCCAGGGAATCCTCTGCCTCCCCGCAACCCACAGCAGGGCAACAGGCTCTGCAGCTCCCCGGTTCCAGGAGCTCTGCTCCCCGGGGGACCCCTGTGAAAGCCACCCGGGAGCGCGTCAGGCAGCACGTGGGCACTCGAGTGACCTGGCGTCTCCGGATGAGGTGCAGGCGGAGACGGAGCCCGGACACTTACCAGGGTGCCCTTCACCCACCAGGGTGACACACCACAGCCCCCTGCCTGGGGACCCAGCACCCACCCAGTGACACCCACCCTGGCAGCGGCACCCCAAGGACCCGGCGATGGGAACGTAAACCGCCGGACCGCCGGGGACGCGGGACGTGCTGGCCCCGTTGCCGAGCCCGTGCTCGCCTCCAGCCAGCAGCACCCACCGTGGGAGCCGGGTGGGCAGCTGCCCGTCCCGCGGGGAGGACGGGGGGATCTCACTCACCGCAGCCGCAGCTTGTCCCGGAAAGCCGTGCACAAACGCTCCTCCAGGTCGAAGGCCATCTCACCCGGTGCCTCCTCCTCGCCGAGGGGCCGGTGCGGAGGAGCCGGGACGCGGGGCAGCCGAGATGGCGGCAGCACAACACTGTTACCAGGGGCAGCCAGCGGCTCCCGCAGCTCCCTGGGATTTTCCCGGCACGGCTCTGAGCATCGCCCGCGAGGGCGGGGTGCTGGGCGCAGGCGCTGCACTAGGGCTCCTGGGGGACAGCTTGCAGTCGGTCCCGCCTGCAGCCCCTAACCACACTCCCTTCCTCCTGCCCGCGCTCCGGTCCCCCCCAGCCCTCGGACCCCGCTCCAGACCCTCAGAAAGCTCCGTTCCGGCTCCACGCCCCTTCAGGGACCACCGCACCCCAACCGCTGTCCCACCAAGCGCTCAGGTCCCCCCCACGCCGCACTCCCTCAGCTCTCCTCCGTCTCACCGTTCTCATCCGCATCCCAGGGACGGCTCAGACCCTGCCGCTTCACCCACGGTGCCTACGCTGCTCCTCTCCGCGTGCCCCCGGAGTGCCTCCTTTCCGCTCCACGTGCCATCAGGTCCCCTTCGTTCCCCCACGTGCCATCAGATCCCCTCTGTTCCCTCTGTGTGCGTGCTCACGTCCCCCCGTCACCCCCCACACGCTCACATCCCATGTGCACTCACTTCTCCATCACCCTCTACGCACTCTCCCACACCACTCCCCGCTTCACGCAGTTTATTCCTCTGTTCCCCTCTGGCAGAGCCCTCCTCTCCCCTCCAACCTCCATTCCACCCCATGCTGCTCTGTTTGGCCATTCCTGTGCGTGTCGATCCCCTCTCTCTCCCTCCCTGCTCCCCTCTGAACGCACCGCTCCTCTCCGTTGCCCGTGGCGTGCCTTTTCAATCCCTCCATTTACCCCTGCAGAGCGCTCAGACTCGATCTGTCCCTCCATCCCTTCCTGCATGCTCTGGCCCCTCTGTCACCCACCTACAGTTCCCCTCTTGATCCTCTCCGTCTGGATCTTGCTTCCCTCGTTCCCTCCCTGTACAAGTTCCCTCCGTGCTTTCCATCACGGCCAGGCATCCCCCTCAAAACCACACCGCAAGGCACAGATTAACTCCCAACTTAGATACGGAGCAACATTTCGGACGGGCTTGGGAAAAAATATTTATAACAAAAAACCAGTTAAGCCTCCCTAGACTCAGCATCACCCAGGTCCTGCCCATGCACCAGTTGTTTCTTCCATTATGCCGGGACCGCTGTGGCCCCGCGGCGACTTTCTCCATCACGCTGCCCACAACCCCAGCACTGCTCGTGGTGACTGAGCCAGAATCCCATACTGGTATTTGAGTCCATCACAGGCATCAAGATGAGCGGGCTACTGCGACCCACTCCCCGAGCTCTGCCTGTGCTGGGTGCCACCTTGTCAAAAAGGACACCTGAGCAAAGAGGAACATGAAAAGCAGAGAGAAGAAATGGAGAAACATGGCTGGGGAAGGGGCAGGTGGAGAAAGAAGCGGGGATGCTCTGACCGAACCAGCCCCTGCGGGACACCAGCGGCCTGCGCTCAGCCACACGGCAATGAGGACGTGCTTGACGCCGGGCGTCCAGCCAGAGCTCTGCGTGCTTCTGCAAGAAGGGATGGAAACTATGTGCCTCGTGTCTCTTCTCCCCTCATTTCCTGCGGAGGGACCCCGCCGTGCTGCTCACCATCGTCACCTACGCAGGGCACAGAGCAGCAGCATCTCAGCAGGAGCCAACCAGCCAGACAACAGGAATTCCTCCCTCCCCAGCAGCTGCTCCTGGAAGACCCATGGCTTAGCAGGAGAGCAGGCAGCTCCTGCCCCGAAACTCAGCCGGCAGGCAGGCACCAGGGCTCACCTTCCGTAAGGCAGTTGAGGTAAGCAGCCTGGACACTATTCCCATTGACCAGCGCCATCGCCTCGTGCTTGGTAGAGCTGCTCACGGTCTCCTCTTCCCCCCTCCCCTCATCATCGTCTTCCGAGTCCACCAGCACTAAGACATCACCCAAGTCCTGATTCCTGTGAACAGCAGAGCAAGCGGAGGTGTGCTGAAAGGCTGAGGACAGCCTGCCCCGACCCCTGCCTCCAGCCTGGGCCTCCCCAGCTTTGACAACCTTCTACACCAAAATGACCAATTTTGATGGACTCTTCCAATCCTGCCCTAACCATGTTCAAAGAACAGCTGGTTTCAGACCCTGCTGGCAGCAACACCTCCAACGGCATTCTGCACTGCTTCCCATCTGTCTTCCAAAGTCCTCCAACCACTTCACAAAAATTCATGCACTAAACTGCACGGGCCCCTCCCGCGTGGAGTTACTCTCCCCTCCCGTACAGATGGGGGAAGGAAGGCACGTCTTCCCACGCCACAGCACCACAGCTGTGGGCAAGGGAAGGGAACCGGGCCAGGAGGGGTGCAAGCAGGAAGCAGAGAAGAAATCCGTTGCACCTGAACCCCAAGAAGGCACTTGTTCACGTGCAGCTATCAGACATCCCTCCTGAGAGGGGAAGGATGTGGGCAAACACTCACACAGAGCGGCAGAAGATCACCATTTCTATGTACTCTAGTCTTCGGGCTCACCTGCGCCAGGGAGCAGCTCTCCTGCACAGCCTCCTCCCACACTAACGGGTGCCTTGCCAGCACCATCCCTCTGCATCCCAAAGTGATGCCACTCCTGCTCTGATGCCAAGTGCTCTCCTCTCCCCTCATCCTCCTGCTCCTGCACCCACACCGAGTCTCACTCATCCCCACCCTCCCCTTCCCGCGGGAGGCACAGCTCCCACTAAGAACAGCTTTGCTCTGGGGACAGCTCCTGCCTCCGAGGTGGATTCCCTACCCTACAGGGAAATCACCTCTGCCAGGAGGCAGACCCGTGAGGCCACGTGGGACTGGGCTGAGGAAAATTGATTTTCAACTCACCGGAATGCAGCACCTGAATGGGAGAGAAGGGAAGGGAAAAGACAGCGTTAGAAACCGGCCCCAGAGCAGTCCCTCAGGCAGCGCACGACTGCTTTTACTGTACAACCCCTGCAATCCTGCCTGCAGTAGGATGGTCTCTGGCAGCCACACGTGGAGGCACAGACGTGAAGGTGACCTGCCCACATACGTAACGAGAGCATCAGAGAGACCACAAGGAAAGGGGAGAAGGCCCATCACAGTACAGCTCCCTGGAGAAGGCAAGGGGAAGGCGCCTGAAGCACTCAGATGGGGAAGGGCCTTGTGTTTCCAACCCATCTGCCTCCAGGGCTGACAGGGTTTTGACCAGGAGCAGGATGAGGCCCAAGGGCTGGGGTGATCATCAGTGGCACACTCCAGAAGGGACAAGCAGGTTAGGGATAAAATCGGGCCGCCCCAGGAAGGAGTAACCCCCTCCCTGGCCTGTGCAGAGGAGAGCTCCTACCTCTCAGGCACTGGAGGGGGTTGTAGTACAAGACAAGCCCGGTGATGGTGAGAATAGCCAGCAGGGACAGGACAACCACTGCACCCACGACCCCAACGATGTTCACCGGCTCTGCAGAGAGAAGAGGAGACACAGGAGGCCAGCTTGCCACTGGGACACAGATGGATAAGGAAATCTCAGTGGTGTCTGGAAATCTGGAAATCTCAGGTCCCGGTGGTGTCTCAGCTCCCATTTCCCATCATTCCAACAGTCCCACCAGCACAAGGGGTGAGAGTTTCAGGCACTCATGTTTCACTGATAAGGAAAACACCACAGCAAGGCCCCTGTTTTTGTGCCCAGCTGCATTTAGTGAAAGCAAATCAATGCCTGCCCGTTGCACCTTGAGCAGCTTGAGCCTTGGAGGCGGTCCTCTGTGGAGGCGGCCCTCCACAAACAAGGAGGGACCAAGGATGCTGCTCTCTCAGGCCCATTGTGCCGAGGTGAGGGGAATCAGGCCTTTTCACCCTGGGGTGAAGGGAGCCAGTCCTGCATCTACACTTGCCGCACGAGTATGGAAAGTGTCAATAGGCAAAGAGGGCTCTTAGTGGCAAACGGAGCCCCTTGGAGGCTTGCCAACGGCCCCTGTGAACTGGATCCTTGACTCCTCCTCAGTCCCTGCCGCAGCAACCCCAGGCAGCCCCACTCACGCTTCACCGTCAGACAGACGAACAACTCCCTCAGTCCCACAGGGTTCTGTGCCTTGCAGACGTAACAGCCCCCGTCGGTGCCCTGGGAGCAGTTCCGGATGGTGAGCCGGGACACGTTGCCCTCCTGGGCGATGAGGTACCTCCCTCCGGGTTGGATCTCCACCTCCGGCTGGGTGATGCCCCGCAGCCAGGTGAGCCTCGCTGCTGGGGTGCTCTCGGTCACACGGCATGTCAGGGTCACATTGTCACCCACAAAGCAGGTCTTCGGGGGCTCCGATTCCAGTGAAGGGATTTCTGAACAGCCCAAGGGGAAAAAAAGAAAAAGAAAAGAGTCAAGGAGGGAATGGAGGAGTTTAACATAACAAGCAATCAGCCATCTGACTGATTAATAATCATTAACAGAAGGAACTCAGACAGGAGTCTGGGACTTGAGCACCATGGGTTTGGCATTCAGCTCACTCACAAGACTTCAGCAGCCTTCCAAGGAGCGATCCGAGCAACTTTCACGTTGCTCAGTCCTTTTTTTGACACTTTTCTTTATATCCCCAGGGAATAACGGTCACAGGGTAGCCAGCAGGAAGATGGCAGAGAAGAGAAAGGCAGCCCAGGAATTTTGCTTGGGATCAGCAGAGCTCTTGGGTAGCCCTGACAACCCTTAGAGGATAAATACAGCTCAGGTTTTCAAAAGCCACTTTAGTCAGACCCCTGAGATGCTTGACGGGGGGCTGGGGGCATGCACAACCCTTCTGCTATAAACCCAGCCCTGACAAACTTAATCTCAAGATAAGCAAGGCACTAAAACTGCCTCTGACTTTCACACAGGCACGAGTGCTTGCACAGGTGAAAAGCTTGGTACAGGGAGATTTGTCAGCCCCTGAAGATGTACCCAAAACACAACTTACCTGCAACTATATTGTGACAGATCTCAGCTGCAGGACTTCTGTGCCTTGAGCGGTCACCTCTGCACAAGCCAAGCCCTGCTATGCTGCCTTGTTAGCATCTCCCCCTGCAGCAAGGGCCCGCAAGCCTGGCTTGCCTGACCACCGCCTTAGTGCTCTGGAGGGCAGAGAATGACTGGGGTGCCTGTCTGCCCCACCATTAGCAAGGTCATTAATAGTTAACAAGGTAGGCAAGTCAACTCACTTATCTCCACAGTGCATGCAGGCTCCTCCTGCTTGACGACATGGCTCCCAACACACTTGAACACTTTGCGGTGGGAGAGGTGGGAGCTGTTCAGCGTTTCCACGTGGGTGTCCGAGGAGCTCGTGGAGCTGATGACCCAGCTTGAGTTCTCCAGATCCTGCCCCTCTTCTCTCCAGTGCAGGGTGGGGTGGGGGTACCCCCCAGGCCAGCTGCAAAACAGCTGCAGCATCAGCCCCGACGAGGAAGTCTCAGCCCAACACTTTGGGGTTGAGTGTGGTGGATCTATCAGCAAGAACAGCACACGGTTAGAAACATTTCCAAGTCACAGCTCTCAGTATCTCAGCGCTGGAACCCCCGCAAGTGCTTGTTTTGGCCATCACTCCCCTTGAAAGTCTTCCTGGTTTCCCTGCCTATCTTGCTCCCTGACCTGCATCCCACAGCCCCGGAGGAGCACAACTCTGAATGACAGCCAAGAGGGAGCAAGCAGGAGGCTGTCCTGCAAAAGCCCTAACAGCAACCACAGCCAAGCCTTGAAGGACTAATGCACAGGGAGGAAAAAAATCATCGCCACAGCTTTATCCAATGGAGGCAAGATAAGCACCTAAAAATGCAGCAGGAGAACAACATCTCCATGCTGCCCTTGGCAATTCATCACAGCATAGGTCCTCATGCCTTAGATACAAGGGGGTGACACTGATTCACACTACTCAAGAACAAGGCTCTGCCTCTCCGTGTCGCTGATACAAGCACTCGGATTTCCAAGGGAACATGGAAAGCCTCAGGGCTCTTGCCAAGGGACAAGTAACCAGCCTCTCAGAGCCACCAGCTCAAAGCCGGAGCAGTTCCCCAGCAAGCCCAGCACATTGTTGAAGGAGGCGGCTGTTCCTAGTGAACAAGACGCTCTGCCCACAGGGAGTCCTGGTGACTCCAGCTCGCGGGGTCAGGGCCATGGACATGGGCCACTGAAGCCAAACCAGGTGTGCTCCGCTCCCTCCCGGCACCACTGTCACTGCCATGTGGGGCCAGTCGGTCTAACTCCGCCACGCACCACGCTCTGTGTCCACACCGCACTGCAGCAGTGGGGACAAACTCCAGCAAAGAACATAGGTAGGGTAAGTCACCGCTGGCCTCATGCCAGGGCCGATCGCTTGGTAACCACCACAACTATGTTTGTTATTTAAATACAGAAACAACTATATGATGGCAGGAACGGGTCAAAAGTCAATAGAAACCCAACAGCAATCCCTTCGGCAGAGCGGGGCTCACGTTTCATGCAGTATGAGTTCCTGCCTCTCTCCCATCAGCTGGTTTCACACACACACACCCCCACGCACACACGTGTTCGTTTAACAGCCATGGGGATTCTGGACTCTGATCCAGGCAGAATGAACACACTGTGCCGTGTGGCTGGCTTGCCTAATCCAACACTGAACAAGACCCCACCGAGAGATCAGACACTGCCAAAGCAAGCCCCACACAGGAGGTGTCAGAGGGATGCCTGATGTTTATTTTGCGGAGCATTTATTCAAGTGACTTTCAAATGACATGAGTTAAAAAAATAAACCATCATGGCAAAATCACATGTGAGCTACAAGAACATACCTTCTTGGGGCTTGGCTTTCCAGGAACTATATACACGCATCTCATATGATCTTTGAAACCATCCAGCTCTGGCAAGAAAGTTCTCTACAACACTTCCTCTGTTCCAGCTCTGGGGAGATCTCCTAACTGATCCTGAATCTTGGCTGTGGCTAATAAGAGCAACCTGTCAGCCTGAATCACCAGAAACTGCCCCGCGTCAAGAGGTGGACACAGCCTTTCCAGACGTCCAGCCAGAGAGCTGCACTTTTTGCGCTGGTTCCAGGAACCTGCCTCCTGCAGCCATCAGCTTTACCTCCTGCACTCCCAGGCTCTCCCAGTCCAACTCTGCTCTTCTGTCTAAATGCTAACAAAGATCTGTTCCCAAAATGTTAACATACCAAAAACCTAAAAACCTCCCACCCCCTGCAACCAAGAAAACCTCACAAAACACCAGCAAAAAGGACCTCATGCCCACAGAAGAGCCAACAGCGGCTTATATCAAATTGCACACAAACATACCAAGGAATCCCTTGGTGGTGTGCAATCGCACCTTTCCTTCACACCATGTGCTTCCTATCCAAAACAGACAGAACAGGAGCTCAAGGCAGGGCTGCACCTTTGTCATGTTGCTAGAATGTTTACTCTACCCCTTGTGGGTTTTTTAAATGCAGTTTTAAGCAAAAAGAGAACTTTCTGGTACAAGCCATAAGATGGGTTGAAGACTGTCAAGTGGTAACTCCTACATGAAGCCTATGGATCCTGGGTGGCTTCTTCTACAGTGATGCCAAGTCTGTGTCTGAGAGGTTCACGCCAGCCCAGGCTAAGTTGCTCCAGTAACAGCAACTGTGAAAAATCAGGGCTTGTGCTTCTAGTCTGAGGTTGAGAAGCTTCAACTTCTGGCTTTTGCTGATGCTGCTTCTGCTCCACCTCTCTCACCTATTCAAGGGCACACCACTGTCCCATATCACCTTTGTAACCTTTGGAAATTAACTGACACATTAATTCCATGCTAATAAATGAAGTTCAGAGTGCAGTACCAACACCTGGCATGCCATAGATATCTTTTGCTCATGAGTGTTTTGCACCAACGCTCCAGATTTAGGGCTCCCCCCTCCTAAGCCCCATGCTACATATATATTCTCTGAAGCAGCCTGGGGTTCAATTCCTTCACTCCAGCCCTCTGTGACCCTCCAAACCCCATCTACGGGTTCCTTGCCCCAGGAAGGGAATTTTTACGTGCATGAACTTACAGAGATTTAATCTGTACAAAACAGGTACAACTTTTACAACACACACCCTTCACCAAACACCAAGAAGGAAGGAACACCCTGAATGCAAACAGAAAACAGGTCTCATGCATGGCAGGTGTTGACGGAAAGACCAGCAAGAAAGGAAGGGGCCAATAGAGCGCAGAGTGTCATCGAGAAAGGCAAACTGGCAGCAATCTTTCCTTCTTCTCAACCCTATAATATGGGCTTGGCTGGCATAAAGGACAGCAGGTCACAGCCCAGGTCTGAGGGGCCAGAGCCTATGTCACATCCGATTAGACTTAGTGAAGGGGCCAAGAGTGGTACCAGCCATAGGACCTGCGCTCCCTGTTCATCTGGAGGGGGCTGTTCCCACAGAAGAGATGGGACATCTGGGCAAGATAATGATTCCCCGGCAGAAGCAGGAAGGACCTGTGCCAGCGGTGTGCAAAGTCATCGACTTGAACGCTCTCCAGCCTGATCTTCACAGCTGTGAAGATTTATAAGAGAATGAATGAAATAGGGATGGAAATGGGAGTAAGCACCAAAAGACACAACAGGAAAAAAAGGCTGAAACAACAGGTACGCTCCCGGGACAGCTCTCCCAGCAGTAAGTTTGAGGAACATGGTGTTTCCATCAAAATCAGAAGGCTACACTCTAAGACTCAGCACAGACAACTCGTCAGCTGAGGACCCTCCATCCTCACACCAAAAGGATGGCAACAAGGAATGGCCCAGCACATCACTTTCAAACATGTATTTCAATCAAGGGAAAAAAAGACAGTGAGCAGCAGCCCACACCCTAAGATTTACAAAGGCTCAAGTCAGCCAGATTCTGAGGCAAAGGGCCACTCTGGAACAGCTACAGGATATGAAAGACCTGTTCAAAAACTAGTTTATTATGACCAGTGAAGAAGGAAGTGACAGAGTGAGGACTTAACAGCTGGCATCCCATCCTCTGCATCACACACAACTGATCCTTGCCAGACCATTTGGACACACATCGCTCCACTTGCGAGCAAATGTGTAATTGAGTAGTATTGGCCTGTTCACAGATTTTGCACAATAAGGCCACCTTGCCCTTTTTTAGACTATTTTTCCACCAGTGCCAGATGAATCCAGAGACCTGTGAGACTTGGGAGGAAATTCATAGACGCAGGACAGACTTACTGGCTACCAGGAGCTGGACCCTGTGCTCATGGTCCGTCTTGTTCAGCACTTCCTTGCAAGTGTAGTTGCCTTCATCCTGCACACGCAGCTCTGTGATGCGCAGAGAGCTGTTGTCAACCAGGGAGAACCGGACATCTGGGGGGAAGGCAACCCTTGAGGAGAAGAGGGGGGGGAAAGAGTGCGGATCCCCTTGAAACCAGACCACCTCGGTTGCTTCTTTGGAGACATTTCGGCATAGAAGGAGGATGCTTCCTCCAACCTTCCCAAAGACCACTTCCTCTGTTCCTGCAAAACAGAAGCGACAGCATTAGGGATCCAGGGAACTGGAAAGGCCCCTTCTGCCAGCAAAGACCTGGACATCTGCTAGGTATCAACCCTCTGGGGCGCTTGTTAGGGGCCTCTTGTCAAAGGATCTCCGAGATGCATTTGGCAGCTAACAATGTTTAGTGCAGACACACGATCGGGAAGAGGGACACAGCTTAAAAGGCTCAACAGGAAAGCAAGGACAGGCTATTTCTGCCCAAAGAGAGGACGGCAACAAACAAGTGACCTGAAGGAGCCAGAGGAGAGCGGTGTTAGAGCACTAATGATGCCGGGTCACA
Organism: Ciconia boyciana; assembly: GCF_034638445.1. Taxonomy (NCBI): domain Eukaryota; kingdom Metazoa; phylum Chordata; class Aves; order Ciconiiformes; family Ciconiidae; genus Ciconia; species Ciconia boyciana. The sequence continues at coordinate 3,762,968 of NC_132948.1, forward strand.
GCAACATCCATGCTCACCCAACATTTTGCTGGAGCACTTGCCCAAGTAGCCTCATCCCTGCACCGCTCAGGAGAGCACACGGTACCGAAAAAGGAGACAAAACCCACCCCAACATCGGTAGCCATCGAGGAAGACGACACAACTGTTGACACCTCCTTTCCTACTTGCCCCTTCCCCTGCCAAATGGCACCCGGACCCTACAGCCAACTCGAGGGTTAGTCTGCAGGAGTCCCCCCTTCTACCAGCCCCCTCAGCATCTGCCCGGCTTGTTTTCGAAGAGGAATCTTGTTACTTCCAGCACAAAAAAATTTACTTTTTTTAAGAAGAAATCAGCGTTAGGGCCGGCTGGGGAGCTCCCCTCAGGAGCGCGGCGGGCTGAGGTAACGCCGGGAGGGCTCTAATGGCCACCACCAGCGCTCACCGCTCCCCTCCCCTCAGCCCCCGCTACCTGCGGCGTCCCGGCGCGGCACCAGCCTCCAGACGCAAAGGGCGAGGAAGAACCGGGCTGGCGGCGTCCCGCCGGGGAGCCGCATCGCCGTGAGCCGCCGCCAGAGCCTCCCGCCTCGGGGAGGCGGTGCTGCCTGGCCTCCGCCCCGGCGAACGGGCAGGCGGGGCGGGCGGCCGCCCGCCCCGCCTGCCCGCTCGCCGGGGCCCGTGAAGGGGTCGTGTGTCAGCCCCCGCCGCCTGAGACCCGCCATGTTCGCTGCCCGCCATCTTGGGCGCCCCCCGACCCCGCCCGCCATCTTGGGGGCGCCTCCTCCCGGGTCCCGCTCGCCGCCTTGGGCAGCCCCCTCAGAGCGGCCCGAAGCCGGTTTCCCTGCCCGGGGAGCCAGGTATTGACCTCGGGTGCAGTCCAAGGATCGGGAGCGTTTAACACAAGGAGGGTGGTGTTTTCTGATGGCAAAACTCTGTTAAGGTAGTAAGCGAAACCCCCAGCCCAGAGGATCTTCCATAATTCAACCACTTAGAGACACCCGAAAAGCTGTGGGAGCAGGAAGAACGGTAGTAAATGACTATGAACCGTGCCACAAACTGTATGATTCTTGGGTATAGGCAAAAAAAAAAAAAAAGCAGGCAGCAGCTTAAACCAAAGCTGGAGAGGGAAGAAGCAGAGCACAGACCGAAGAGGGACTGGGAGGAGGAAGCAGGTGGAAAGGGTAAAGGACGAGGTTCTCCACAGCTGGAGGGGTCCCAAGGAAACCGGCAACAAGGAGGGGGAAAGGTGTGAATGTTTTCAGTTTCTTTAAAGCTGTCCCTCGGATTCCCCAGGGTGGGTGTAACAAAGCACATCCAGCGTGCTGTTGGATTTCGGCAGCAGATGCGTTAGAAGAAATTGTCCCAATGACAGGTTTTTTTGCTGACTGATGCAAAGTGACCCAATGGTCCCGCATTGTCCGCCATTGCAGACAGCAACTTCCAGGCTGGTTTGTTACATGTAGTAATACATAGATTGCTTCTCTGCGTAACCCCACAACAAGGGCTGTAAAGCGTGTAGGTATCCCTCACGTTCCTCCAGGACACCTTAGTGCTTGGGGAAGGCACAACAGGGCCAGCTCTCCAGCAGCCATCACACAACGGGGGCTAAGGCATGCATGGAGCAGAGTGCTGAGACTGGATCCACGGAGCACGCTGGATCCACAGGGCGGCCCCCACTGGGCCCTGGCGCATGAATTATAACTAATTAATGGCAGGGCCAAGGCCGTTAAGCAAGGGCAGCAGCGCTGCTTTAGGTAATCGCTCTGCCAGCGCTCGGCCTCTTCCCCCCGGGCGAAGACCGGGCGGCACCGCCGGCCCGGGAAGCCCGCTACGGCCCCGGTCTCCCGGCTGGGGGCGCCCTAACAGCCGGAGCGGGGGAAAGGCTAGCGGCGCGCCGCCGCCAATGGGAGCGGAGCGTGGCGGCGCCTCCTCCAATGGTAGCGGGGGGCGGGCCGAGCGTGGGCGGTGATTGGGCGGAGCGGGCGCAGTGCGCGGAGCGGAGCGGGGCAGCAGCCATGCCGGTGGACCTGGGGCTGTGGAACGGGCCGCTGAGCCTCGCCGAGGTGGAGCAGAAGCCGGCGCACCCGCTGCGGGTCAAGTATGGCTCCGTGGAGATAGACGAGCTGGGCAAGGTGCTCACGCCCACTCAGGTGAGCAGGGCCCGGCCCCGCGCCCGGGGGTGTGTCGCACGGGGGCGCGGCAAAATGGCGGGAGGTGGCCGGGCCTCTTGCGCCTTCGCTCTGGCAGCCCCCGTCGGAGGCTCCCCGGGTGTGGGGGAGGAGAGAGGGGCCCGGCTTTGCTGCCCGTTCTTGCACGGGGGGTGGCGCGGTCGGGCCTGGTTCCGTCCTGCAGGAGAAATCCCGGCGGCTGGGTGCGCGCTGGCATGAATGGCCTTGAACTCCTCGGGCGTTGCTGCCTGCGCTGGTCACACGTGGCCTCCATGTGCAGTGCTGCTGGCTGGCACAAGCTGCCTGGTGCAGGCAGCAGGGCTGGCTGCTCGTGCTAATGCTGTCATCCCTCCAGGTCCAGCGTCGCCCCACCAGCATTGAGTGGGATGGCTGTGATCCGCAGAAGCTCTACACCCTGGTTCTCACAGACCCAGATGCTCCCAGTAGGAAGGACCCAAAGTTCAGGTAATATGGGGGTGGGCGACTCCCTATCTCGCCCGCAGAAGATGGAGCATCCCTCGTGGTCCGAGCAGAAGCTTAGAAGGAGGTCGAGAATGTGCTCTGCCTAAGGTGCAGCATGGAGTCTGTGGCTTGGGATAGAAACAGTGTCCTTGCACCTCTCCTTGAGACAAGGACAGCATGGGGAGGAGCAGCTGCTTTTGCCAGGGTTGTTTGGAGGTCTGTTGTAGCTTGGAGAAACACAGCATTGGCAGTTCGCTCAAATGTGGTACGTGTGTGAGTTGGAATTAGGTCTGTCAGTGCTAGCAGTGGAGTCTTAAACTTGGGACCAGCTCACCTTTCTCAAATCAGGCTTGGAAGCGTGTGGAGTACCACTCTTAGGGGTCAGGCTCTGGGTTTCCTGGAGCTGCAAGTCAGCATGACAGAGCTGGTTTTGACAGGCTCTGCATCCTGAAGGAAGCAGCACCTGCTCTAGGACTGCTTTGCATTTGGCAAACCAGGAATGGCAGCCATTAGATTCAGTCACCCTACAGTGACAACCTTGCAGAAAAGCAGCAGCTTGGAGTAATGATCGGTCTTAGGTGGGGCTGTGATGCAGTCTGATCGTTTTTTGCCTTTTCTTTTCAGGGAATGGCACCACTTCCTGGTGACCAACATGAAAGGCAACGATGTGGGGAGTGGGACTGTGCTGTCAGATTACATCGGCTCAGGACCTCCCAAAGGAACAGGTCGGTACCTGGCTGCAGCTGCGTGTAGATCAAATGCGGTGTGCAGGGGAGGCCTGCAGAAAGCTGGCTGCCAGCTCAGAGGGTGCTGCGTGGCTGGGCAAAGGCGTGTGCTGCGCTGCAGAAACAGCCCACGCAGGACTGCCTGCACACCTATGCATAACCACGGCCAGCACAGGCACGCATTGCCGCTGTCCCCTTGCTGTCTGGTGACAGGCCTGTGCTGTTCTGCCTGCAGTTGCCTGTTGGGGGGAGCACTAGCCTAGGCAGGACGCGAGCCGTTCAAGCATATCTAGTGCATCTTCTCTAAGCTCCTTTAGCTCCCTCATACTTAGCCTTCTGATCCTTCTGTTTCCCTGCGCTCCTGGGGTCACGTCAGAGCAAACCTTAAACCCGGGAACTGCAGGTGGCTGGCACTTGTAACGCTGTCTCGTCCCCGCAGGGCTGCACCGCTACGTGTGGCTTGTGTACGAGCAGCCGAAGCAGCTGACCTGCAACGAGCCCATCCTCTGTAATCGCTCTGGTGACAAACGAGGGAAGTTCAAGGTGGCTTCTTTCCGCAGCAAGTATGCGCTGGGGGTGCCGGTGGCTGGCACTTGCTACCAGGCAGAGTGGGATGACTATGTGCCGAAGCTCTATGAGCAGCTGTCGGGGAAGTAGGGTGAGGGGACCTGAAGAAGCACTGTGCAGCACCCCCGGCGCCCCTGGAGACCAGGCCGGTCAGAGCATGTCGCTGTAGTTTTGTTTGAGTAGTGAGTTGAACCCAACTGCTCCCGCACCGACCGCTGGAACTGTAACCCTGTCGCTGTCGCTGGCCTGAACCTGCTTCCGTGTCGGTGTGGTCCCGACCTGTGCTGTGCTTCAGCTGACTCATGTAGGTACGGGCGATCGCTAGCTAGACGAGCTTCTGACAAGGTGTCCCTGTAAGGGCCACCCCCTCCACGCTGACCTGCTTAAGGGAAACCAAAGCCTTTGCGAATTAGTGTCACTTCAGAGTGTCTCTGCTGTACTGCAGTGGTATTATGTGTCAGTGGTGTGGGTACAGAACCACTCCTGGGTTGGTGTTCCAGGAGAGAGGACGTGGCAGTCTAAGGGAAACTCTTCCCCCCCCCCCCCCCCCCTTTTTTTAAATTTCTTTTTACCTTCAAGTATTTGGCCAGTGCCTCCACTTCACTGAAGTGAACCACTAAAGTAGTGAAGGGATAGCTGGTAGAAGGAGGCAGGGAAGCTGGTTTATAGCACTACCTTCTGTTCTCTGTTGGCACTCAAAGCTGAGAGACCACTTCATTTTGTTCTAATTCTGTTGTGACCTGATGTTAACGTGCTGTTTGCTCACAGTGCAATTAAAAACTTACCAAGGCGGATGGTGTGGCTGTCTTCTTGGGGAACGAGGGGAGTGCTTACAGGAGCAGCTTGGTGTCATCGCGTTCCCTTCTTCCTCCTGACGTGAAGAGGCTGGACCCTCTGACAGGCGCTCCGCTCTCCTGGCAGTGCTGCCTGAAACATGCGCTGATGCTGGGGGAACGCAGCTCAAAGCGGTCACGTCTTTCTGTCTAACAGCCTACCTTGTACAAATTTAAATCTACTCGCCTCAAGGTGCGGCTTGCCATCACAGTAAAGCTTCATGGCAAAGGGAGTGCTGGCAGGCTGGCTTCGGAAATTCAGAGGACGCTTCTTTTTCCAGGGTGTTTCTGAAGCCCCTGTCAGTCAGCAGCAGCAGGGTAATTTATCCCCTGAAACGCTCCCATCACCTGTTACCAGCCTTGATGTTCCTTGCAGCTCCCAGGCCTGTCCTGTCCCTCGGCCAGCTGTGGGCAGCAGAGCCAGCTGTTAAGGAGCCCTTGCACCCCCTCGGACAGCCTCCCCGGGGCTGAGGGAGCCCAGTGCCTTGAGCCCATGCTTGGCAGCCGGCAGAGGAGCTGGTCCCTGCCTGTCCCATGGCCTCCTTCCCCCCACCCAGCAGGTGCAGCTCTGCAGGAGCCCACACCACCGCAGCCGAACCCCGACTGCGGATTCCAGCTCCTGTGGGAAGCACCACCAGCTCTACTGCCCTGAAGCCGCTTCCCAGCCAAGCTGCAGGGTCCCGGTTGTTTTCCTGATCCTCCAACAGCTTGCAGCGAGGCCTGGTGGTGCCTCCCAAGCGCTTAAAGCAGAAAATGAACCTTTGGTCCAGTCTGATGTCTTCAAAAGGTTAAAAAAGATGAAGCCAATGTAATTCTACTTCATGGAACTAGAAGCCCTCCCCCTTTTTTAAGCTACTTCCTTTCTCAAAGGTCTGCACCCAAGTGGTCTGAGAAACAGGTATCAAAGGCCTCAGGACGCTGCAGCAAGGCCCTGTAAAAATCAGAGTGACTCTGTAACTACGAGGGGTGGTTGGCTTCTGCCCCAAGGAAGTTTTTCAACCCAGCCATCAAAACATTTAAACAGGATGGATGGTTTTTCAGGAGAACATCCCCAACTACTCAAGACCAAGATGCACGAGACTAAGCGTAGGAGGTGGGTGGAGACGTGCTTGAACAGCCGTACTGCACTGTGCTCAGCAAGGGGGGTCCATCTTGGGCCTTCTCAGGCTGGAAGCAGGACATGAAAAATAGGCCACAACCCATTAGCCTAAAAACCTCTGCTGTCGAGACAACCGGGTTTGGAGCAGAGCCCCAGGGGTTCCTCCAGCCCTGCTGGCACAGCCCCAGCTGAAGGACGGGGCTGGAGGGACACCTCACCCCTTCGGGTGGCCACCAGAGGCGTGCTGGTGGAGGCCGAGTGGGTCACCTCCCCTGTTCCCACCTTCAGACTCTGCCGGGGACGGGCCACGAGCCGCTCTTCCCACAATGAGACAGCGAGGCGTTGTGATGAACACTTTTATTTACAAATATAATTAAAAGCTCTGACAGTTATTCATGCTCTTCCTTGGAACCTGAAAAATGTTTTTGTTGTTTTGTTGGGTTTTTTTGTGTGGGTTTTTTTTTTTTAAAGTGCATGCAAAAGAAGTAAAGCCTTTTTTTTTAATCTTTTTATTGTAAGAAAATACACAGTTTGAAAGTGTGAATAATGCAATATTTATGACCAAGATCATGGGGTTGGGGGTGGACTTGGGGGAGGAACAAAAAAAAAAAAAAGAAAAGAAAAGGGCTGGGGATGATCCGACAGACAGTGTTGAACTCCAAGTACTGAACCGGAGAGTGGGCGGGGTGGGTGGGAGCAGGAGGGAAGGGGGGAAAGAAGTAAAAAAATTTTTGATCAGAGAAACAGTTAAAATACAATATGAAAATAAGTAAAAGCTCTCCTTAAATTCCTTCTATACACAAAATACACGATTTGACAAAGCCCAATTTGTGCTACTGGGATCCTGTGGGCTCATTTAAGTGTATTCACATTCTCTGCGACAGCAGAAAATGATTATGATACAATCAAGAATATGCCGAGGGCCGAGGTCTCATCCCCGCCTGGCATGGTTCTTCTAAAAATCACCAGATCTTCGCCCCGCCCCTCCCCACCCCCAAAAAAGTAATAATATGTCACCACTGATATGTACATCACGATTAAGTTTTTTTTCTGTAAAATGTATCAAATTTCTCAATCTTTAATAAAATTTTTTATTATTTAATTATTCCTGATGAATAAATACCAAAAAAATAAAAATAAAATAAAATTATGCAGCAGCTAGTTAAGGTAAGGCTGCGGATTTAGTCTCTCTCCCCCTGGGTTTGTATATATCATTTGATTATTATTTTTTTTGCTTGTACTTTCATTGATTGGTGGCAAAATGAGTGATTGCTCAAAAGCAACATACATCCACTTTTTTTTTTCCATTAAAATTGTCTCCAAAGTTTTCACTGAAACATTTTTAATCATTGCACAGAGACATCAATACTGTGACATACTATGGAAAAGACCACCAGGAGCTGTCCTGCACCGGGACTTGACACAGGGGGAAAGGGGGCCCCTGATGGAGTAAGAATATACAGGCACTAGTCCGACACGATGTCAGTAAGAGAGACAGAAAGAGAGAGAGCACGCCCGTTAACATGGGGAATGTTGGTTTTGCAAGTTTTATCGTTATTTTGTTTGCTTTTTGTCTTTCGTTTTTGTTTTTGAATGGCAAAGAAATTTAATCTCATCTATAGTCCTCCTTGGGATATTCTAATGTGACCAAATTCCCAAAGCCCATTCGCAAGCTCTCCATGTCAAACGTTTCAATCTCTCGCTCCTGCCTTTCCAACAGAAACTTTATCCTCTCGCTGCGTTCCTTCTGGAGGGCAGCTAGCTCCTCTTCGATCTGAAAGAAGCACAGTCAGCAGCCCCTTAGCAGAGCACGACCGCCCCCGGTACGGCAGCTCCCGGCCGGGTGGCACCGGGTGTGCCGCGCCGACCCCGCATCCGAGGCGAGATCGACACCCGTAACCAGGTACCCGCTGGCAGCCCACCCAAAACATACCTTCTGTTCAAGATGTGCCCTGCGCAGTGACACCCGTTGCTCCAGCTTCTGGAGTTCTCTTTCATGCTGTGCTTCTGTCTGCATCTTAATTTTGCTCTGGTATGCGTTGAGCAGCTCCATCTCCTGCTGGAGTTGCAGTCTCAGGGCTTGGCATTCTGCTTCTTGGGTCTCATCCAGCCGTAGCTGTAAGACCATTGGGAAAACAACATTCAAACCTCCACCAGTAACTTCTCTGCTCCGACGCTAGCGGCACACCGCTCTTCTTCTCAAAGCTGGGGGGCCTCTGGTGTTGGTGGCAGAATGAGAAAGCAGGGAGGGCTTCATAAACAGCTGCCTCCCCACTCACACGGAGGCAGGAGCCAGAGAAGATCCAATTCTAAAACCCCAGCATGCGAGGGTCAGCAGGGAAAGGATGCGTGTTCTGCGGGATGCTTATTACAAGAGGGAAAAGGCCGCCTGATGCATTACTTAAAACAGTTGTTATAAACACAACTGCATCGCTAACCATCCAGCAGCCAGGACAGGAAGAACACAGCATGCTGCAAGGACTGACGGCCCGGCTGTACCCCACCTCCACGCACCTCGGTCAGGGACCCCTCGCCCAGGGACAGGAGGTGCCGGACGCTGCACCTACCGCCTGTGAGGCCATCATCTCGTTGATGCTCTGCTCATACTGCTCTGCCAGGATGGCGAGCTTCCTCGTCTGCTCGTCCTTCAGACTCTTCAAAATTGTCTTGTGCTCACTCTTTGGAGTTACTTCCAGCTGGTGATTCTTCAGTGCTTTATACTGCTTAGTTTGCACTTTGCATGTGTCCTGGAACTGCTTTTTGATCTGCATTTCCATAGCCTGCCAAGGAAGGAACGATGTGAAGAGCACGAAGAGCTTTGGGAATGGAGAGGTTATAGTACATCCACATGGGCGGGCTGGGGAGAGACAACCGCAGCTCCCCTGTGCTCTGCGCCGTCTCCTGCCCCTGTACGCGGGTGAGCAGGGTGTGCTTCGCACACGCAGTGCTCTAACGAGCGGCATCGGCTCAGGCCCTGCTTCAGCACTGACCACGGGCCTGGGCCAGGAACAGGATCCACCAAGCCCTCCTCAGCCCAGGGCATTTCCATCTTCTACCCCTGCTTCCTGCAGGTCGCCCAGCCCATCACCCTGCCACCTGCCTCTCAAGAAGCGTTTGCTTTTTCAAGGCCTCCCATTTTGCTACCTCACCAAGACCTCCACAAGCTGCCTCCTCTACCCTGACCACATGCTACACGGAGACTGCAGATCTGAGAACTAGCGAGGGTGTGACAAAGTGAAAAAAAGCAACGTGCCTTTTTGGATGTTCAGAGGAGGAACAGAAATCTCCCACAGCGAGCAGCTCAGAGGTTTCTAATCAACCTGCAGCTGAACTGGGACAGAGCACAGTGCTCAGCACACCCATGTTCTCTCTCTTGACTTTAAAAGCGAGGAAGCATCACCCAACCCCTTTCCATATCAAGGTTTATAGGCTGACACCAGCAAGGGCCTGAAGAAAGCACAGCTCATCAGAAGCAAATTCTGTAATACTTTGCCAAGGACTAGCCTATTTTTACCCAGCAGCCTCAATCAGTGCAGCACTTAAAAAATCCTCAGTGAGCTCTTTGCTATAATAGCCTGCAACTTACACCAGAGCAGCCCTGCGCAAAGGAAAGGGATGCAAGGGAGAGCACACAGTGCTGGTGAAGAACGGTGGTTCTGCAGCACGGATGCTGCACGGAGGAGGCAGCAAGCACACAGACCAGCCTGCCCGGCAGGACAGAGGTTGGAAGAGGAGGAAGGAAAGCTTCCAGCACCTTCAGGTTCTTTGGTTGCTGCCGGAGCTCCATGAAATGCTTCCTGTGCAGCTCCCGCTCTCGCCGCTTGTTGTATTCCAGCTGGTTCTCGAGCTCAGTCTGGTGCTGCAGCCGGATCAGGTCCATTCGCAGCTTCTGCAGCGTGTGCAGCTGCCTGTACTCCAGCTCGCGCGTCGACTCATCGTGCCGGATCAGCATGGCATGCTCCATTTCCTTCTGTGTCCGCTTCTTGTTTAACTCCTGCACAAGAGGACAGCAGAGCACAAGACAAAAGCTGAGGAGTGATTCTCTCTGCCCCGAGATGCAGTAGCTGAGTTTGCGGGGCTGGGTGTCCTAGTCACTCCTCTCAACGACATGAAGGACTTCCATGTGCCACAGGGAAACACAAACCCAGCAGCACGATGGGAACGTTAATAAAGTGGCCACCTAGCATCCATCCCTCCCCCTGTAACCTGCTCCTCTGGCAGCTCCTGATCACCCAGGGAGTCTCCAGCAGGTGGCACTGGGACCACACACAAGCTCTCTGTGACTGCTGAGAATCACAGTTTTTAATAAATACATCCTGGGGTGCTCAGAGCTGGGGGGTCTGGGCTGGGGTGACTGACAGAATCAAGGGCTCTTATTTGTCTGTTTTAGATTACCCTGAGCCCCTGCTAGGCACTAGGAGATGAGGCTTTTCTCACGTCACTTATACTAGAATGGCCAAAGCAGAGGTGAACAGCTCCAACACACCACATCAGGTAAGAAAGAGAGTTTAATCTACCACTGTGTACACGTGGCTTTTGGCCCCAGGCGCAGCATGTTTTTTAAAATGAGGATACAGCCTGAGCCTCACACAATTCTGCAATGTGCACATAAAAGTTCCTGCACATGGTGCCCTGCAGTCTAGGAAAACCTTCCCTGAGTTACAAGCTAAGGAAGAGGAAGATACCGGATTCTCTCCCTGATTACTGCTTAGTATTTCTGTCTCGAGGTATCAGCAACAACCTGTGGAGCATGGAGCTGAATCCAGCTCAGTCAAGCAGTGATTACAGCTGTACCCCGTGCTGATATTTGGTGACCTTCACAGATGGTCTGCTGGTACGTCTCAGTTTCAGCTCTCAGGTTTACAAACTCATCGCTGTGCTTCATGCTAGACTAAGACAGGCACAGCAGGGGCTGCCTCACACTACGCACAGGCACAGTGCCCAGCACAGGGAGGGCCCAGTGTTGGCTCAGTCTAACAAGTTTCTGCAGTAGAAGAAAAAAAAAAAAAAAAATCTATTTATTCTGAGTTGTTGCTTGCATGTTGTAATCCTGTTGTAATTCTCAACATCGGCACCTGCAAACAGGCCCTTCAGCCCCTTTGGCTGTTACAACTGTGACAGGTTTAAGCTAGGAGGATGGGGAAGGAAACAGGGCCAGGTCTTGTCTCTGCATTCTTGGCCATAAGGATGTTGCACACGTTTACATTTAAGCAAAACTTGCACCTTGACAGCCAGGATCAAAAATTAGATCTACTGGTGTGCTGAAATAATTTCCCACTTGTGCAAAGGCAGGTAGCACACTCAGACAGCACGTCAGCCCACGCAGTGAGCTGTGGCATTTGTGCCTTCATCTTAGGACAGGACAACCAGCTTGTCTTGCGCCCATCGCCCACCTGATTTCAGCTGACAGCATGAACAAACAGAGGCACTCCACTTCTGACAAACACTTTCCCATTTGTACAAAAAGAACCTCTGTAGTTACTTAAAACATCAAGAAAAAAACTTTATTGAAATGTTGTTTACTTCAGCTGTCTGATCCAGTGAATTTGAACTAGTTAGTAGGGACGTTATCTTCAGGAAATAAACACTTAGATCATTCTGAAAATTGGCTCTCAAGAGCTTAAATGCAGGAGCTCAAAGGAGTGTTTCCTGGTTAAAGTACCATGCTAGGTAACTGTTCTCATCCCTGCCACAGAGCTTTTATGCTGTGATAAGGGTGCCCAAATCTGATTTTTCACAATAATTCATTTTTAGGGTGTCCGAGTTGAGATGTCTGGACGTGATTTGCAAAGCAGCTGAGCAGCCCCAGGCACATCTGAAGTCAAGGGCAGCAAAGCTCTGAACAGGTAAAATACAGGGCAATGTTAAGTACACTGGAAAATTTGATAGTAGCAGACTAAGTACATGATTATTAGAAATTTTTCATCACTCACTCACTCTCAGCCTTTACTAAAATACCTTCTCATCTGATAGCCTTTATCCAAAAATAACATTCATGAAGAACTCAGAAACTACAGTGACTACCATAGAAAAAAATCAACAAGTAATAATTCTTTCTCCAAAGTGGTATTTGACTACAGGCAGCCTGTAAGGCAAGGGTTAATAACTAATGAGGAAAAGCAAGACGTTGAATAGCTTCTCATTAACAGACTATCGCCCATTCCGTGCACTAATTTGAACAGAGCCCAATGGAAAAGCAACATCTGATTATTTGTAGAGAGAGCCAGAATGCAGACACAAATGAGGATTGAATTTTTGGTATTTCTTACATTTGTAGTATTTCATTCTGCAAGCTTAATATTGTTCTTTTAAGGTTATTACTGGTTTATTACACATATTTCAACTGTGTAAGTTTTCTTTAGCCAATAAGTAGAACTCCTCACGTGATGCCCCTTCAGCCATCCCGCAGGTGACCCTAGCACTCCACGTGGCACAAACTGCCCTGTGCTGTGAAAGAAACCCAACAGGATCCCCCAAAATCTAATGCCCAGGAGCTCAGATGAAGCATCTGACCCAGAGTGGGTGGCCCGCATAATGTTTCTGCCTGCAAGTCAACTATGCCACCCCTCCTCAGTTAATAAAAGCAGCCACAGCTGTGTGGAAAACTATTTCCCAAAACACAGTTCCTATATTTTTCTCAGTTCTGTTTAGCAACTGGAAACAGGAAGATCTAATGTCAGTCAAACTGTTTTACAGACATGAAGCTAACAATTAAAGAAATGCTTGGGAAAGGAAGTGAAGAGTGCCATACTTCCCGAATGTTCTGCTGCTCCATCTCGTGCCGCTTGATCATCGTTTTTCTCTTGAAGAAACGGCAGTTTTTGTCATAGTAGAGTCTCTGCTGGCTGAGAAGATGGGCCTCCTCTTCAGCCTGTGTGTGCTGCAGGTTCTCTTTATGTTTGGATATTCTTTCTTGCTTCTCTTTCTTCGGCGTGCTGTGGTCCTCATTCATTTCCTGCATGTATACAGGGTCAAAAACAAGACTTCCCTTAGGATCACAGCGACACAGGACTTAGAGGACCTTCAGTCACTGGCTACTCCTCTGCCATTCAAGTTTATGAAAGGACACCAAAATCCTGACTACACCACCAGGTAGCAGCAGAACCAGACTCGTCACCTCACCATGCCCGGCCCTACCGCCTCTGGAATTGTATTGTGACCCACCAAGAGGGGGACGAAAAAGTGGCCATTAAACACAAACATCTCGGAGGCTAAACAGTGCAGCAATGAAAAGACAGTAACACGCCACTGCAGGGGAGGCTCTGCCTGTCCAGGAAAGAAAATGGGTCAAACCCCTCGGCTCCCTTCCCAGCTCTGCACTTGTTTTGCAAAGGAGTCCAGCTTGGGCTTAAGTTTTATTTCAACAGGACTCATGCTCGATTCCCTCTCGAATCATACCTAACAGGGCTCCTTGCTATTCATTTTCTCACCTCTACATTCTTAACAGCAAATGATTTTGTGATGTGGTGGGGATGCTGTACTTAAGTAATGCAACTGGGGATAGATAAGCTGTATACTAAGTTACTTCTTTTTCTAATTCATGTAAGCGATCACAGGGCTTTTAGTCAAGTGATACCTAAATGGCTGCTCTGATTACTTACAGCTTTAGCAAAAAAAACAGATGAGGAAAAAGGGGAAGAAGAATTCTCTATAAAGTCCCATTTTCCCTCATCACCCTTGGTTTCAAAGATTCTGCTCTACAGCAAATTCTGAAGGCACCTATAGCACCCTTAGAGATTATTCTAGAAATGCTGCCAGATGCTCCCGGTTCCTGAGAGTTTACTTGCTGAGAATCTAAATTTGCTTCCAAGCATTACAGTATCCCTTAAACCCTTGGGCTGGCCCAGGTTTATCAAAATAAAAGTCTAGTTCATGTTCATTCCACACCCCTTCAGCCCTGAAAATGATGGTTTCTTGCCTCTTTAATCTTCTCCTTGCAAAGCTTGTATTGTTTCTTCTGACTTTCTAAAAAGGTCGCCAGGTCTTTCTTTTGCTGAGCCAAAATCTGTTGCTGGAATTTCTTTTCATCTGCTGCAGCGGCCTTTGCCTGCAAGGTACAGAGAGGGGGGAAAAAAAAAAAGAAGAAAAACCCAAAGGGTGAGGGAGCAGGTACTGAATCCAGCACAAATCAGTCTTCTTTTGTGCATTTTTTGGTCTGTCATTCTCCCATCACTGTACTAGACAAAGCCATGAGTATTTAGCTACACAAAAGCCGCTTGCACAAAAAACCCATAATGCCCACATACATTTAAGAGTTTCCTCATGCTTCTTATCGCTCCACCAAAACCACCCCAGAGGGTAACACCCCACTAGTTTACCATATGGATTAACACGTTGATTTTTAAACAGACTGAGTAACAGCAGCAAGCTTTGTCACTGTCTCAGCCAGGAGGCAGAAGCCCCCTCCACAGTCTCCACAGAGTTTGTCCCTCTCTTTTAGCTGCCTGTCAGTAGCTACAGTATTGGTCGATGCCAATGGAGCGCCCATCATCCAGAAGGTGATGGGTGCTTGTAGCTGTGGAGCTATTTCACAAAACTGGCCAGGAGAGCTCCAGACAATAACCATACAGTGCACTCAAGAATATGGGTTTTAAGCAGTACTTGCACAGCCCTCTCCTAGAGATCTGTTACGCACCTCTCCCTCTGATCTTCTTGTACAGCTAGGGAGCCTATAACTCTACTCACCTCTTTCTCCATCACAGCCACTTGCTTCTTGGCCAGCTTCTCCAGCTCAATGGACGAGTTGTTGGCATGCGTCTCCACCTCCTTCTGCAGCTTGAGGCGGTGCTCGTCCATCTCGGCCTTCAACTTGTTTTCCAGGGCGATCAGCTGCTTCTGGTGCTGGCGCCGCATCCGCTTATATCCTGACATCTGTTCCCGCAACTCGTTCTCCTGCTCATGCTCATGGATCTGTCTTGTAACCTGATGTCAGGAAAAGGGGAAGAAGTGCTACATGGCCTTCTTCACAGACAAGCTGTCTCCATATTGGCTGCTTACCTGTAAACCAGACCCTGCTTTGCTGTACTCTTAGAAATGAACTTTCAGGGAATGCTGTTCCAGGTTTCAGAGGGTGCTACTGTTTAATATCACAAACCAGGCCATAAGGTTTCTCTCTCTTGATTTCTACCCCCCCATCTTTAATGAAGATTTTTTGTGCATTTTCAGTAACAGAGCAGAAGAATGTCATGTTACAAATAAAAGAAACAGCAGGTTACTTCTGGACACAAAGGTGGCTGCTGGACAACCTTCTTCAGACACAGGACTCAAATTGTGAGGGTGACATGGACTTATAAGATGGCATCCATTTTAAGAAACCCCCCAACCCACCCATCCTCTCCTTCCTCCCCACGTCACCATGGTTCCAATTCAGTCCCTCAATACCTATTTTCTGCAATGAGTAGCTTCCTTCAAAATTTCTTCTTGAAATTCAAGAGGATGGCAGACTGAGCTCATTCCCTACTGGAACTGAAAGTTTTCTAACAAGGGAACACTGTTCTGGAACTGTGTGCTCTTAACAAGATCAATCAGATAGTCTAAGCAGATTTTAAACCCTGCTCAGCTGAAACAAACTCACAAGTTCTACATTCATTTCCATGCCTAAGTGCATCCATGTGAAAGGAGGAAAACACTCCAGTAAGGTGTGCCAAAAATTTTCAGAAGAAAATGCAAATGGTAATGCTTCCATTTCAATGGAAAAAAGTGTCCAAGACTGATGTTTTTATTTTTTATACAGTCCCAGGAACTTCACATACAAAGATCTGCTGGTATTTTATGATAGACCTGGGAGCCAAAAGCTGGAACTCTTAGGACATGTGTAGAGCTGCAGTCCCTGATTCTGTACAAGGGGACTTCTCCCTTTCACACTTAACAAGTATGAAGCAAAGAGCTCAGCCCTTTGAAGGTGATCATTGAAGCTTTACGAACCAACAGTCCTTCCTGCAGTCTGCAAGAGCCCAGCCTTCCTGATTAATTTCTCCGTAGCAGTCAAGGGAAAGAACTGGCACCTACTACAGTACTGCTGTCATTCGAAGGCTATTTTTCAGAGATCTTCAGAGTTTCTTCTTCAGAGAAAGATCTTCAGAGATCTTTCAGAGAAGTTCAGACGTAGGATGGGATGCACCTACAGACCTGAGAAGACTCAAGTTCAACAGAAGAAAAGCAGCTGCTTTACCAAGCAGCAAACCAAGTCCACTTGCTGGCAGCCCTGTGCTTCAGGACTAGTAGCTGATAGGAAGCAGTGATCAAGTAAGAGCTCCAAAATCAACAAGCACGTTTAACAGCACAACTGATGTGTCACCCAAGGCAGACAGCATACTGCCACCCGTCTCAGCTCAAATGACTACCAACACTTGGGAGGGGTGTGAAGAGGAGCTTAGGAAGAGCCTTGCACAGCCTTCACCTTGAAACGGATTAACAACAACTTACAGTAAATAGTTACCAACCAACATAATTATAGCCAGAGTCGCAGAATAGAAACAAGACATGAAAGGATGAAACTACTGAAGCGGACGGCCTCTGTTTTCCCCCCATCCCTTCCAAAGACAATCCCAGAGAGGAAACGAAACATCTAATTGCAAAGGCAACAAAGAACTAATCTGACTACAGTGCTGTGTCAGACTCCATTGCCAGGAAGTGCCAATGGTGGGTTCACCACATTAGTGAAGTCAACCATCAACTACGAGGTAAGTGATGATGCATAAATCACATCCTCCTTGTACAAGGAATTTTGGGATGTTATTTTGAAGTTGACTAGATTAAATATATACTTACACCTCAGCAATTGGTGTAACATAGCAGCCTTCAAATGCTTGAGACTAGGTAATGAAACAGACCCAAGCCAGATACCAGGAATACGAGAGATTGTAGAAATGGCTACAGAAACACAAACACAGTATTAGCCCTGTGTATTGCTATAGTTCAAAAAGCCTTTTTTTTTTTTTTTTAAAGTGTAACAATGACAGCTAATACTTTAATACTTTGCAGAAGTTGGTAAGCATTTGGAAGAACTTGCACATTTCAGTCAAGTTCAGCAAGAATAAGATCTTTGACAGAAGCTTCCAGGTAATGAAAGTTTCTCTGAGAAGTTATTCAAGTTAATTATAAGAGACAGATGTCAGGTAAGACAGGCAAAACCCCAACATTTCACATATGCCATTTACTACATTAAATGACATACGACTTGCAGAGAACAGACTTGGTCAGGGGCTTGCAGAAGCACAGAGATACAGTAACTACCACGTGGCAGTACGAGATCTTCCTGGATGTGCTATTTTTGAGGCTCGTCCTTTTTCTGAACAGTGGGGCGTTCTGCACAGCACACTTCGTTCCAAGAAGTTGGCAGAACAAAGCAAACAGCAAGAGCATAAGAAAAAAATGGATCTAAGAATCCACTAGCAACTTTGCCCGTGTCCCCTTTGGTCTAATCTCTAATGAGATTTAGAACGTGCACTTGTTTTATTTACAGCAAAAATCATTAAACTTTTATCCTTATTTTTTTTGCTGCTCGTGTGCACCCCATTTCCAGTTTTGCTCAGCTTGTCTCTACCAGGAGAAGAATTCCATCTTTGAAAGATTTCACATTAGGTCTGGGATATTTATCCCCAACAATAGGATGCAATTACTAATTGTAACACTAGCTGATAAAGACTTCCAGTCACAGCAGAAGATGAGACGTTAAAAAGTCAGAGGAAAACAAAAGCAGCATTTCATTCCTGAAGACAAGAGAGAAGGAGAATGGTAGACTTGGTGGACATTTTGTAGATTTAATGTCTGCATGCTCATGCTAAAGACCTAATTTATCACCATAATCTCCCATTGAGACCAACACTCTTCAGAACTCCGGCTTCAAAGACAAGGTCTCCAAATGGTGATCTCAGGGTATGGATGAAATTGGAAGAAATTAACATTAGTTACTGAATATGACCAGTTCAGCACCAGAGAAGTACTTCAGACTAAGCATGTCAACACATGAAAGAACGAAGGATTATGGTTTTAAAGATGAAGCCCCTGATGAATGAACAGCTTGAGCGACCATTTTAAAAAAAGAATTTAGGGAAGTTCCAGTAATCACCTTTCTGGTGTTCTTAGACAAAGGCACTTGGAACTTTACAAAGTATTTCACAAACATAATCCCATAGATTATGCTGGGAAAAAAAAGATGACAACTGAATTGCTCATTGCAAAATTTGTTCTCCACATAACCAGAAAATGTCAGGATGCTTTAAAGCAGAAAACTGCAGTTTCCTGAAGCTGTATTTGAAGCATGTAATAATCAATCAGGTCATCAGCAGAACCAAAAAACCTGTATAAAACAGAACAGCTTTTACTAAGGTATGAAATTTTCTCAGGTTTTTATCTCTCTGTATCTTTGGCACACACAGAACTCAAAAGAAAGATGCCTTTTCCAACCTACTCCCACAGGCAGTTCACTTGCCATAAAATCCAAGCTTTCTCTCTTTCACCCCTCCAAGATTTTTGCTTTACGTAAGGAAGTTGGGCTCACAACTTCTCCTCCAAACCAGCAGCTCTTTAGAGTTCCTTTTTCTACACTGTTTAACCAAGATACTGAACGCTCTCCTAAAGGACAGCTATTCTCACCTCTTGATAACCAAACGAAATACCGAGCTCCTCTTTGCTGGACAAGGCAGAGTATTAAGCAAGATACTGCCAGCAGCCTCTCGCAGCAAGCGAAGAACTTTGAGATGAGAAAACAAGTTCAGTATTTTTAGAGCAAAGATCTATAAAGGCAGCAACCAGATGAGGCCATTAGGAGAAACTCAACCATCTGGAACAAAATGTCATTGCTTCAGGAGAGGGTCCAGGAGAACAGCCATCATGTAAACGTACCTGGTTTTGGAGTCAGACTGCCCTACCAGGGGCAGTCATTTTAGTGGCCACATCCAGAGAAGCCTGCTCACACATACCTAGACATTTGGCTTTGCAGACCAAGGATGAGATCACATAATTCTTTTGCTGGCATTTGGATTTCAAAGAGAATGCCAAAGCCTTTGACAGAGTCCACACTACCTGATCTTTCTATGAAGTTTTAAATATTAGATCATTTCATTTGAAAACGGTAAAAGCAGCTATCGAGGAAAAGCACGAGGTGGTGGGGAGTTAAGGGGTCAAGCATGAAAGACATCCAGAAATGCAGATCTGTGCATCTCTGCACATATTTAAAAAACACCTTTCACTTGAAAATGTTGATAGGTGTAGTCTTATCAACATGCAGAATCTCTACTCTTCTTTTTAAGCACAGCTTCCTGAGCTTCAAGGCTTAGATTTCTAGTTGTAACTTTTAATTTATGGATCACTGATGGTCTGCAAAATAATATGGAGATGTAGTAGGTACCTGATCTCCATTTCAGATACTAACTTTCACTGCAACAGCAGAAATATGCAGTGCATTTTCCACCACTGTTCCAAGTGAGTGATGGTTACTGTCGCCACAAGAATGTCATTCAGAAAACAATAAAAAAGGCAGGGGGGAAGGGGGGAGGTTGGTCTACACAATGACCAAAGAGCAAGGTGATTGAGGAAAGAGTGACTATTAAAATTGTTGCTTGAATTATGACCAAAGGTAAGCTCCTTCAACTTTCTTAACCACATTTGCTCATTTTTTTTTTTTTTTTTTTTTTAACCTGAGTAATACCAAAGCATCACTGAAAGACTAGAAAGCTATAGTCACAACCTGCTTCTTTGTGGATAGCCCATTCACTATTTTATCTAGAAGCCTGTCCAGCTTCCTTCTTATTCACGTGATGCTTTTGCAGAGCAACAGGGCAGGGGAATCACACTTAAAATCACTGGACATCTGGAGTGTAGAGCCGTCTAATGTAGTTCTCCTGTCTGTAACCCTTACACTCGCTGAAACTACTTGAACTTGTTTTTGCAAAGAGATCCAACTTCCAAGTTGAGAGCACCCTTTTAGAAATGCCAGTCTTTCCTCCACCTGCAATACCCTGATCTAAAGGTGAATAACAAGGACTTGAGGGCCCAGGACCCCACCAGCAGGAACATGCACAGCGCCCTGCCCCCAGAGTCGGTGCTTTTCCTCTATAATGCTGCCCTCCTCTCATGTTGGGGGTTGGTGTTCAGCAAATCCCACAAGCAGAAGTTTTTACACCCAAATATCATCCCATATTATTGACTTGGGGGTCAGAACTCCTTTTTTCTGATTCTCTGCAATTACAGGCTACGTGATGCTCTCAACTGCGTAACCTTTCTGTGCCCAGGAAGCGGTACCCAGCTGCTGAGAAACCAACTGATGGTCAGCAGCAGCGATGTAGAGAACCATCAAAGCATGCTGGTTTGCTTAGTTTTTAACACTGTGGGATCTTGAGCACCCATTCATATAGGATTGATTTTTTCAAGATGCCATTGAAAGAGTAAATTAACACAGCGGGACGAATAAAGTCTGAATTTCTGGTTTCACACTGTAAGTTTCAGACATGTTTAGGTCATTCTCCCCGTATCAGCTACATGGCTGACCTTGCCCTCCCCACAGATATTTAAGCAGGAGACCAGAGGGCAGGCATGAGAGAAGTTCTCCCTTGGCCAGGAGAGCAGCAGCATTCAGCACCACTACCCACTGACATCATTCAGCCACCGAGCGGTGATCGAATGCACAGTGATAAAAAAAAGCATGCCGACAGCCACGCCGGCACTTCAAACCCAAGCACGTACGCTGGCATTCTTCATGGTCTGTGCAATAGGTTTCAACTTAGCATTTTTTCCTCTAGATTTCCATTTTGGAACATGAAGAGGTGGAAATGAAAGATTATTAAAGGGAAAGCCCATCACAAGATTAACTGAAATAAAATATTTCTGTTGTAAACACAGGGAAACTTCTCCCCTACTGCATAACCTCAGAACCTAAGGACACAGTAACACCTCCTGTAGTACCAAGGTGGTGCTTTGGGAACTTCCATCTATACTGGGAAGGGGATATGTGTGCATATGATGGGGACAACAAAGCCTTTGCGTGACACATACTACCATATGCTTTTCCAAAGGCCTGCTGGATAACATAGTGAGCTAACAGGTGGGGCTTCCCTCTCCCCCAAAAGATACTGTGCTGTGCATGTACTGCTCGCCCTAAGTGTGCACCCTAAGCCCTCCCAGCACGAGCCCAGACACACTCCGTATCAGAGCATGTTCCACAGAAAACAAAAAAAGAAAAGTTCTCCAAAAAGCCTACCATCTTCCCCACCCACTATTAATTTTGTCTTTATCATCATTTGATCACTGGAACAGAGAGATTTAGCAAATCCAAGTGACTAAGGAATTAAGGCAGACACAATCCCAGCCCCACAGGAGGCTGCCATGGGATTTAGGAGTGACCTTGGGACATTAGCTGTCTTCCCCAGAGCTTAGAGGTCTGGGAAGACCTCACAGTCCATACCTTCACATCAACATCTTTCATCAGCTCCCAAGGGGGCCTTGCCATGCAATGCCTTCAAGCCATCCAAGTAGCCCAGGCATGACATATTCAAGGAAGATAGGAGTTATGGACTCTACTGCTGAAGGCAGGACAGAAGGTGCAGCAGCCTTCCACAGGGAGTAAGAGAATATGAATATATTCCACACACATATCTATTTATCAATTAAACTGTATATATGTTTGGAGTATGATACTTAAGTCATTCATCGTTTCTTCCCTCCAGCCAACCTAACTGGATCCTACTTTTATATGCTCAGTGCAGGCAATAGCGTTGGCACTATACTGGGTGCATGCACACACTCATACACATAAAAGAGAAAAATTCACAAGGCAGAGGGTGTCCAGGAGACCAGAGATCCTGCCTGTGTCAGGTGTGCTGCATGAAGTCCTCTAATGCACACATTTCTAGGTCACTGTTCAAACTGGGGGGAGGAGGGAGGGAAGGGGGAGCAGGGGACACCAGCCTGGGGAGTGCTTAGGCTATGGCTACCCAGAAGTATGCCTGCAAAAGATGGAACTCAGATGCTTCCCCCAAATCTCAGCCCATGAGGCATCTGGCCAGAAGTCTGTATGCCACAGCATCATTTTAGATTTTAACAGCAGCAGCAGCAACCAGCACACAGAAAAATTTTGGCTACTGGCAATGCTGCTGCTTTTTCCCTCCACTCACAACCTTTAGCTGTGGTCACACACACACACACACACACACACAGAGTCTTGTGCATGCAGAAATCCAAAGTGATTTGGGAGATCAAGAAATGGTGGTATTGAAGGAAAAAACCCACCGTTCAGGCAGGGTAAAACAAGAAGGGGAGGGCTCGCTGGTGTAATTTCGGGGTTGGTCTAGGATGATGTCATAGCACTGAGCAAGTGCCATGGCCAAACAGTAGGTACTTCCTAACACTCCCCGTCCATCTGACCACTAATACCATCGAGCTGAAATATTTAAGATGACATTTATTTTAGCTTTAAAAGGCCATTTTTCACTCCTTTCCCTCAAAAAGGTTGCTACCAACTGCAGCCCGTGTGGATGCGAGGTGGGGGAGGCGGCACGACAACCAACTCTTCCGGCACACACCCCTTTCCCTACTACAAAGGCATCCACAGCAATCACATTTGCAATAGTACAAATCTTGATGGATTCATCCCATCCCCCTCCTCTTTGTAAGCCCACAGCCCGCTGTAAGCCCTCTCCGTTATCGCAACCCAGCAATCCTTCCTAGGAATCAAGCTGAAAAATGCAGTCACGGTACAGTTGCTTGAAATAAATGAATGAATGAAAAAACAGCCAGCAGCTCAGCCGGGAAGCAGCAATCTTATTGTTTCAAAACCCATCTGCACCTCCGTAGCATTTAAGCATATTGCACATGAACACATATACACACTTTATGCACATGCAAATAAACATATTAACAAAAGAGAGAGGTGGAAAACGGGTGGGGGGGGCAACCTGAGATTATATTAACTTCATCCAGGAAAGTGGCTTATTTCACATATACGGGAAATATACACAGAAATTAAATATATTCTACATTTTACATCTTACACAGAGCTAAAATATCTTTCAGTGCAATATCTAGTTGCTATGCCAACAACAACAAAAAATAATTAGGAGAGAAAAAAAAGATTCCTGACCCCTTTGCAGAGGGAGAGGGGGAGAGAGGAGGTGGGGTGGGGTGGGGTGGCTGCTTACCAAAGATGCTGATTTGATTGTGGCAAAGCGCTCTCGGTTCCGGTAGTGGAGGGCCTGATTCTGCACTGACTGGGTAGGCCGCACCTCAGGCCTGCGATCCCTGTGGCCCACCTCATCCCTTATAAATACATGATCCTGCAGAAATGGATAAAAACAAGGAGAAAGTCCGGCTGTGCTCTTCCTGCGGCGGCTGCCTCTCTCTCACCCCTCTGTCTGCACAAGCGCCGCTGTTTGAGAGGCATAGTTCAGCTCTCTGCTAGCCCCGGCAGCTCCCACGGTACAAAATGAATAAGCAACACATTGCAGGCTTGGGTTCGGCGTGTCAGCTGATCGCTAGCGGGATGCCTTCTGAATCCCTGGCTGGGTTTTTTTTTTTTTTTTTTTTTAAACCTCCAGTATTACATATGTGCAAAAAAAACAAAGACTCAAAAGCATAAAGCGATGCAGAGCAATCGGACTCCTCAGAAAGGTCAGGTTCAAGCACTGCAACCGAGCAATCCGAGCATTAAAAATGCTATTTCCATGTCTAGCAAAGAAGATGCTGTTCCCTTTTAACACAAGAGCAACATTTTGCCTCATTCCCTTTGCCGAGTGGTTTGTCCTCGATAGGGTTTCTTTGTCTCTTGTTTGCTATCTGCTGTGGAGGACAAGCATCCTGGCTAAAACCATGGCAGGCTGGAGAGGACCACGAAAGCCTCTGTGACCACTCAGGGATCCTGCTTTCCAGTCATGATCCTGCACAGTTCTAGCACTTTCTCTCCACAGCCCACAAAGGATTTTTTTTTTTTCCCCCCTTTTAAAGCAACAGCTCACAGGTTTTAGCACAAATGGTTCCCGGTGCAACCTCCCTCTTGCTCACTGGTAAGGCTTTGCAAGGAGCGGCTGTGCATCTGCGAAATGGCATGTGCAAATTTTGCAATGGAATAAAGCTCTCGTCAAGCGTATAGAGGAGAGACCCTCATCAGAAAGGCCGGCGAAAAACACCACCACAATCTTGCTAATTGAAATGGTGATTGCCAAAAGCCATCGCACCTGCGGGCTATGCCTTCAGGACGGAGCAGCCTTTGGACACCAGGCATGTCCAGCTGCCTCCCACCACAGCCTGCCCAGCGGCATGGGCTCCACCGGGCAGCAGTGATGGTAGCCAGCGTTGGCAGATGTGCCACACTGCCACCTACCACAGTTTCATGACTCCCATCCTCAAGTTCCAGCTCCTAAAAAACTCAAAGGAAAACTGAGATTCTTCCCGAATTAAATCAAGTTTCCAGCTGTCGGGGGTGCAAAATAAAGGCTGCAAGTGCCTATGCCAAAAGGCAAATGAAAGACGCCAACCCTTGCAGAGAACGGCTGTCTCTGTGCACCGGGTGTTTGCAGGTGAGCAGAAGCAGCTTTGCCACCCTGCCATGCCAGAGCAGACACCAGTAAGGTCAGAAAGCCCGATGGTGAGAAACCAGCCGATATGGAGTAGCATCTCCACCATGACACTGCTGTCGTACTGACGCTCCTTTCCCACTCTGCAGACACTTGTTTCCCTCTCTGCTGTCCTCAATTTCTAGCTGCTTCTAGTCTGGATCCATGCACATTCAGCTGCTTTCAATATGATTCTGCAAATGATTTCAAGCAAAGCCAAATAGGTACAGAAACACTGATACAAAGTGCTGAACGACACGTTGATTTAAAGTCCTTTAAACCCAATACCTTTTCTCATATCCTTCATTTTGAAGGTTTCCGCTCCAGGCTCATATTTCACCTGCCTTTGCACAAAGAGAGCACAACAGCCAAGACCATCACAGCACCAAGCCTGCACCGGCTCCTCCATACCCACCCGAGGGAGACAGAACAAGCTAAAACAGTTAAAAAGGACAGTCCTCCATAGAAGTAGTAGGACTACAGAGTACAGTAAAAAGTTGCAGTTTCATTTTATACTGGTCATCCTTATACTGGACTTTTTGTTGCACTGTCTTAACAGGGGAAGGCAGTGTTACAGAAGGGCAATTACTGGCAATTAGGTTGACCTTAGATTTTCAACTTGTGCATGTTCGTATGACAGGCAGGGCTCTCAGACTTGCACGCTTTTCTGAGAAAGGTATGTCTTAGGCTCTAAAATAGTCATACCAAAAAAATCTTGATTAAACATTTAAAGTTTAACAGCATCACTCAGTTTAATTGGACTCGTGACTTCACTGGAAGAATATAAATCCCAGGTTTTCTATAGCTTTGCAGCACTCTCGCCTATCAAGTAGGTGTTAAGAAGGACTCTGTGAAATACAATCGGGGATACCCCAGATAACCCAAAGCAGACGGGCTGGCTACTAACATCACCTTTGAGTTTAATATTTCTACTTGACGTGTTTTGGAGCCTTCCGGCACAACGGCCCTCTAGCCAGGCAAGGCGCAGTGCTAGAAGCAACGCTGAATTTGGCCTCTTGCTCTCCAACAAGCAGCTCTGTGGAGATAAACCTGGCTCTTTGGGGCTTGTGCAAACACAGCCTCATGTGAACGCACTGGTACGAAGCAAGCTGGAGCAAGGGGAAGGGAGTCAGCAACTGCAAAAGGGAACTCCTTTGTTAAAGACTGAAATTGGAGCACCTCATATACAAAACAAAGCTGAAAAAAGAAGTCCCGTGGTAAAGATCTATACAAGACTTACCCATCTGAACCACGGAGGACTGAAGAGAAACGGTAGTACACAGGAGCTACTATTCCTCTACTGTAGCTATGAAATTAAGGTGGAGACAGGACAAATATTATCCATGGTCATACACAAAGCCTGCAGCAGCACATGTGAATGTACAAGGTTCCTAAGGTCCGCTAGCAATACCCCAATCCCTGGACCATCTTCCCTCTCTCCATTACATTAGTATGCCAGGGTGAATGCGAAATATTAAAACCAGAGAAGCAGCAAATCACTGAAAAAAAGACGTTTAAAATAGGCATTCAGATTTTTCAGAATGCTCCGAAACACCACCTAAAATGACAAGTTGAAATTGTAATTACTTTTTATATGGGAAAATTAATCTGTGGGTTACTTTCTGTTATCTAAGAGGTGGATTCTTAGAGGGCAGAATGTCATCCTGGTCTTGTTTTATGGGACTTCTAGTTACTTCAGTGCACATAAGAAGCTCACAGAAGAATCTAATTGCTCTTCAGGAATGTGAATTAACTGCATTCTCCATTTCAAATGGAGCTGGGCAAGGAATGGGGAAATTCCTTTGCAACTGAGCGAGCAAAAGGACCAAGTTCAAGTGGACAAACCACTCAGTGGTTGTCCTTGGCACCCCTTAACCTGAGATCTGATGCCTCTGCATAAGGCAGGCAACCACTATTAAATCTCAAATAAGCCCATGCAACCTTAATAGGCAAAACATTTTTCAGAAAAGCTGTCATGCTACCAGAAATAAAATCATGTGACATGAAGAGTTACCAAATCTAGCAAGTTACGCTACCACAGACACTGCTAGTAAATGGAGACCTGTAAGATAAATAAACCTAAGAGTAGCCGTATCTCCACCAACCTTCCTCAGACAGTGTGACTGATGGCTACTACAACAGACATCTACCTACAAACCCAGAAAATAGATTTCTGCTCTTTTTATTTTATTTTCTTCTCCCAAAAGCTTGCTAAGAGACACTGCAATCATATCTCCTTTCGGATGTTGGCACAGATCAGGAAATTTTGTTTCAAACTTTTAGCTCCAGATTTGTGGGAAAATAAGATGCAAAACTGTCACGTCAGCTCAAGTCACTTAGTAAGTAAAATCTGATCGAAAGCACCCCAGAAACTCATCAAGATTGGGTCAGGGTATCTCTCAGCCCTGAATCTGCAGTTCAAATATTGGTTTGTTTTTAAAGTAATGTATCTTCTGTGTATATTTCACTTTCCATCTCTTTTCTGTGTTTATTGCAATATTTGCCTTATGAATACAACTCCAGGCATGCTCAGATTGCAACTCACATTAAACCATTAAAATCCTTCTATTTAGGGTCAACAATCTAGAATCTGCAACTTCCTACTACAGAAATCATTTGTTCTTCTGACTGTATGATCTGCTACATAAACAGTGTTCAGGCTGATCACAACAAATGGGGGTATTTGGCTGGGTGTTGGCTTTGAAATTGCTGATCATATTTGCCAGGACAAACACTCTCAAACATTTCTACAATGTTACCTGATCAGAGGGCTGGTGGAGCTGCCAGTTACTCAAGAGATGCTAAAGAGCAAGTCTCTCAAAAACAATGAAAAAACCCAAAAGGCAGGACTCCTACATATATTATGGATTAATAAGTAACCTAAAAAAAAAATTTTCTTATGGAAGTTAATCTCTGGATAAACAGAAATACAGAGCAGCAGTCAGAACATTTGTTCAGACCCAAATCGATTCAAGCAGGTTCCAGCTGGATATCTACATGGCCACACTGCTGGATTGTCTGAGCATCTTACACCGCTCATGGGTTTCTGCTCAAACCGACAAGTCTTGCCCAGGGTCACCCTACAGAGTAAGAACCTGAATTTTGCTCTCTAGAGTGCCATGCCAGTTCTGCCACACACTGTCTTTTCATCCTCCTCACTGAGAAAAGGGCTACCATCCCCTGCCCCCAACACCAGCACATTTCAGGAATATCTGCTTAACACTGTTGCCACGCATTTTTAAGAGCAACACTAACAGCATGTTGCTAACAGTATCTTCATTTTATGTTCAAGATATTCTGACTAGACTCCTTCCTGATAACACTTAATAATTACACCGATCAGATCATTTTTTGTTTTGTTTTCAGAGAAAGATGTAGCATGTTCCAAGGAATGCTAGGGAAAAAAAACCCACACGAACACATTGCTGCAACAAAACTTCCTAGGTGAAGAAAATACCTGCTCAGAAGGCAATTGGAACAAGCTATAGAAGCAAACAGAAAACAACTCCATAAGTAGACAGGAGTTGATTTTTTTCCTACCAAAAAAAAAAAAAATCAATAAGAATTTTGCCTCAGATTTTAATCACAACAAAACCAAGCAGACAGATCTATAAATTGCATTTGATATTCCCATTTTTTCAGTATATAACATTGTCATATGGCTGAAGCAACCCTTGCACTGACAAAGCATCAAACACAAGAATTACCAAAATGCAAACAGAGAAAGAAGTCCCATCGTCTTCAGCAGCTGATTTAGAAACACACACACACCCCAACTGCAGACTCTGATCACGCTGGACTAGCCTAAAGCTGGAACATCCAAACTTTCGCTTCAAAAGGAACATTCACTTGCACACTGCATTTTTTGTTATGCACACCAAATAAAAACCTTCACAAACACTGTTTACACAAGAGGGTTCACTAACTGGAAAGGACTGCCAGTCTCCTAGACAAATAGGAAAGGCAATTTCTGAGCCATAGTAAGGACTTTAATGGAATTGCAGCAAATCCCTTCCTTCTAAGAATTTAAAGAGCAAGGAAAACAACATCGTTCATTTTAATACACAAGGCATCGTTCATTTTAATACATTGCACTAAATGCCTCGATAATCTACAGAGAGGTTTAAGCACCAAGAGCCTGTCAAGAAAAGGCTTCATGTCACCAACCTGCTTGACATGATTCCAGGAGGTATGCAAGGGGTCATCCCTGCCAGCACATGCAAGCCAAAACTCAGTAAGTCATTACTTAAATATCCTTTACATCTCATAAAAACAACATATTTTCCAAGTATGAATCATAAATCTTGATATGTAAGAAAACACCCTCAGCTTTGCCTCAACTGTAACTCACGTAGAACCGCCATGCCAGAGCACTCTCCATCCACAGAATTCAGCATGAATGCTGTCTATTAATCATGGCAGTGATAGGCGACGTGTACAGGTTAATTTAATGGATTTGGAAAGTCACTCAAGGTGCAACAGTTATTACAGAAGTATGTTTTTATTACAGACATTGGGCAAGAATTTGTGATGATCAACTATGAACATCCTCTTTTCATCCCTTTGTTATAAACTAGATTTTAATCAGAAGATTTCCCTGATATTTTTATTGCCCAAGTTTCATCTTCGTAAGTACTGATAATTTTAAGGTTGAAGTAAGTAACAGCAACAACTGTATTGCAGTTGAACAAAACAATACTGTACTGGCTTTTTGTTTAGATTAAAAGAGAACAACTTTTTTTACTATTATAAAGTCTTATGGAAATAAAATAATACTATGTGGGAGCATTCTAAATCCTACCACTTGGCATATTCACTTAGGACAACAAAACAGTATTTCTGGGAAGCTGCCTGTACACACACTGACACATACCAGCAGCTGAACAAAGCAGATGACAAACTACCTACAATGCATCAACTGATGCCTATATTCTTAGGGAGCCAAAATCTTCACCCTCATTTTAAGATGAATTAACTGATACCCATCTACTTTTAAAATCTGGGTCACGTGTCTTTGAAGCACAGTGTGTTTGGAGTTTAATTCCCTGACCCATTTTGTCTTTTTTTTTTTTTTTGTGCTCTCAGATACAATTGGGTTTGCTTTAGAGCTGTCATTTACTCTTCAAGTTCTCAACCTGTGCAGCTGAACAACTGAATTAGCTCCCCAACAGGAGATGGACACAAGAATGTGTATCCATAGGTAGGATGATCCTTGGATGGAGAAGCACAGTTATGTTAACTGTCTTCAAAAGAGAGACGTTAGAAAATCAGAACTCTTACAGTGATCATATTGTGACTTACGTGGGGGAGGTCACCAATCTGAAACCTGCAAAGGGGCAAGGAAAAGTTCCTAGCAGGACAGCTCATCCAAGCTGGACATCTGAATTTCCTGTAAAGAATTTGCTGGTGATTAAAGCATCCTCCTGAGGAAGCAGTCTTTGACCCTAAGGATGGACTGAGATGCCAGGAAGGAAGGATGCAGGCTTCCTGCCTGAATAGCAGGCATGATTGCAATTTTTTTCCTCCCAGGAGATTAGGACACAGCTATAAACTAAGTTATATTAAAAGCTACACATTCAATTAGGGCTTTTTATTACTATTATTTTCTTCCTGCCCAGTGATTTCTTTCTTCCATTCTACTAGTTTTACTCTGCTGACAGGTGGCAGTCACCTAAGCACAAGTTTAGAAACATGGAGCTCTACTGCTGCCCCAAAGCTTTTGTATTGTGGAAGGAGCGAGGCTGCACCTGCTTTTCATGGAGGATTTATTACGAATACTGTTCTCTGTCAGGCAAAACCCAAGCATCTTGGCTATCATGAACTAGTATAGCCAGTGAAAGTTAACTAGATCAGAAGCAGGTCATTTCACTTAACTCTATGGCCACAAAACATGTTTGGAAGTTACAGCCAGCTAGCAGCTGTTAAAAAAGAAAAAAATATTGTTTACGAATGCTTTTACTGCATCGGCCTGCTTCTTACACATTGCCTCTGTCTCAGCGTAGTTGGTCACAGTACAGATGCTAGGAGATGGGGATGCTCAAAGTGTCTCCCAGCCTAGCACTACACAGGTGATGGAGCAAGAGCCTGAGGTCTGCTCCTGAATTGCACCAAGTAAATGCCACTCCAGAATGGCTCTTCACACCAAGCAGTGGTTTGAAACACTGAAGGCTGGGAACTATATTTCACACATAACCACAGACTTTTTCATCCTACATTTTATGATTGCACATGACATTCTAGGGCTGTGGTCCAAAGAAATCAAAAGGCCTCTGACACTTAGAGCTTTGAGCCTTAGAAAGTATCAACAGTCTAGGCAATTTTGCTATCCTGGTCACTTCACACAGTCTGGTACATCCGGAGGTTGTTAATCAACACATTTGTGGAATACCATAGTTTTACACAACACTTTGATTTGAGCCACGTCAAAACAATCTCCTATGTGACCCTATGCCCACATAAAGGAGACAGCTGGCTAATTATGTTCATCAGTATTTTCTTTTTAGCCTTTAAAGGCTGATTAAATGCAAAACAAAAGCTTAATTTAAACTTGAACCCCAGGTTCTTTCCATTTTGTTTGATATTAGGCTCCAGAGTGCTACGAACCTCAGTACTCCCTACTTCTCACCTGCCAGAACAAAACCAATTTGTGTGGATCAGCTTCACCTCAGTTTACGGAAACACAGTTAAAGCAAGCACAAATTGAAGTATTTTCAGAATAAGGAACTTTACCTTGAAAATAGACCGGGATATATGTGCATAAAAAACCCCTGCAATGTCCTGTTCCAATTTTAGTCTTTTCACATGTATTAATATATACATAATATACACATGAAGCCATTTTCAATTTAAAATTACATTCCCCAAAGTAACAGAGAATAAAAAAATCATGTACTAAATTAAAACAATATATTTGCAGACTGGAATATGTCCTGCTACACATAATCTAAATTTACCTTATGTGTACATACCAATTGAGAAGGTATCTACTCCACTGCAAGAATCAGTAATCACACCCAATTTTTAATTATTTTGTAAAGACCACCAGTGCAGATCTGGGTTTTGTGCTTCCAAAATTATCCTAAAACACCTGTGTTAAGTGATCTATGGGTGATTTCTTTTACAATACTTCAGTTACAAGAGTACAAGAGACCTTGTTTTTCCAAACCAGGTAACAAAAGCTTCCATGTTTATGAATTCCACTCAACTGAATGTCTTAATCTCAAGAAAACAACAGCTACCCAGAAGTCTAAGATGACTGAATTCATAGCCTCAGAAATCTTCCTGTATTTGTATTTTAGAAGTGTCATACAATCACTATTAAAATGAAATATTGCTTTTAAAACAAGCAGGAACTCTACTTCTTTCACAAATGCAATATATGTGTGATGGGAGTGGCTCACATTTTGTTTTCATCACCTGTAATGACACTGATCAGTCAATAATATTATAACGTATGACTATTGTGTAAATCAATTCCTCAAACTTCTATTTTAATGCATACGTAAATATGACTACTTGACAATGTGAAATCAAAATTAATACACATTTCTGAAGCCTACACTAAAATGAGAAAAAGCTCCAACTATAACCACCCAGAACATACAATCAGTTGCACTGCTCTTTGTTCAGGATGGCTCCTCAGGCTGGCATTTTGTACCTAACGCTGTTTTTTGAGAAGGGTCTCTCTCAAAAGGTGCTACTGCAAATGTATTTGAGAAAGACGTAAACCCCTGAAACCTATGCAACTTATCTGTCCGTACTTCAAATATGCAAGGCAATCTTGTTGAAGACAAAATTTCTTGAGAGCTCCCTTTTATAAGCGCTTCAATATTCAATTACACAAACACTGTATTTCAGGAGGGAAAATTGCTCACAAATATTTAGTTAGTTAGAACCAGGCTTTGCTGTAACCCTACAAATGAGAAATTCATACTTTTCATGCTGCTGTAATGTTTTAGGTCCTCTGGCAAAAAGCATACACACACTTTGAAGCTCTTTGCAAATGCAATCACACAACCAACCTATATTTTACTGCCCACTAGCAAATGACACTGCTAAGGCCAAGCCAAAACTATTTTAGTCAAACAATCTTAGATTAGATACTGGCTTACAGCTAGACAACTTTAGCTTGATATCTAGCACTAAGAAAACAAAAGGCAACAGATCACAACATGCAGCAAAAGAGCAGAAAAGCATTGAGTGGAACTTGACTCAAAACATACCTCGTGGGAAGGGTCCAAAGTTCTGCACACTTCCACTTCTCATGAGGGAAATCCGAGTGCAAGCAGATTTTAATCATACACTGTGACTGGTAAATGGTTATCTTAGCTGCTATGACCACTTGTCACAATACTACATAATACAGCACAATCATTCACAAGGAAACAAGGACCGATGTTACAAGCAGAGATGAGGAAGTGCACATGCGGGGCTGGGTGAAGAGGCATGCAGTAAGTCTGCGTGAACCCTGCCTAGACACTGACAGCACTACCTTTCATCAGCGGCCTCTTTTTCTTTTCAGAGGTTATTTAAATGCAGTTTAGCTTTTAAAGAAAAAAAACACAGAACTTGATTCTGGCAAGCTCGGCACCAGCTCCTGCTCTCAGCAGATGGCTCAGCACAAGACCACAGCACACTGATCGTTGGGCCCTACACGGGTGAGCCAACGTGAGCAATAGCAGGGACTGCAGGAAGCTATGAGAGCACCAGAGAACATACCTTCTTATGAACAACGGAGGAAGTGGAATTAATTGTGCTCTCGTCACTATGCATCATGACCAGTTCAGGGCTGCTCTCATCCAGGACCTCCTGCATGCTGCTCACACTGCTGCTCTGACTGCCTGTGCTCACAGACATACTTGGGATGGAATGGTTGCTGCCCAGACTGTCCATCTTCCTACTCAGGTTTGATCCATGCTCACTGTCCTATAAAACAAGGGGCATCAGTTACAAATACTGCAGGAGATCACCTGCCCAGTATGCGCCTGCAGTGCCCAAAGTTTGTTTTAAAGGTGACTCCGCAGAGTTAAAGGTTCTTTGCTCATTATTTTGGCAACTATGTTTCTCAAGGCTGCTTGGGTTATGAAATACCCCATCTGGGGCAGTTAGCTTTTGCCCTTTCCTCTGCAAACTTACTATATCAGGCTTCAAGCCAGTTTTTTCCACATACCAGTAAGTTTGGGCATGGCTCTTGGCTTGAATAGGAGACATCCAGGAATAATGGATGGCTGGTGGAAGGAGTCTCATAATTAAAAGGAGCAATCTAAGTTTGTATTAAAACAATGTTCCAAGTCAGGGTATGCTACAATGCATTCTGTGAATCAGAAAAGATGTAAGACAATGAACCCATTTGTTTATGATTTGATAACTATCACATGGTGCTTGACAGGTGTAGAGGTTTTAACCTCCATGTCCCAAGCAGTCAGCAATTACATTTTGTCAAGCTTAAAACCCCTTTAACCTTGTGTTTTCGGCCAAGATAAATTCTTCATTCATGTTTAAGCAGCCGACTCGGAAGAGCCTGTGTTATTAGTGATTGAAACTGTTGTGATCTACTTAGACATACGTAAATAAATATTCCTTGTATAGGACATATTTTTGATTCTACGGACACATATCAGAAGTTAGCATCCTTTTTTCTTGTTGCATACGTATACCACCTCAGTAATCCCAGAATATGCGCTTAATCTGGACTGACTGAGAGAATTTATGGAGTCCTTTGTAACTAACTAGTGGCACTGAAGAGGCTTGCAAGGAATTCACAGTGGGGACTGAGAACTCCGAACATCTTTCAGCTCCTGGTCCAAAATAGCCTTGATTCACCAAAACGAATGGCTTGGTACTGCACCCAGTTTGTCCTGGCCTCCAAAGTGAGCTTGGGGAGAATTACATTACAAATCAATTAACAGGGTATTAATTTTGTTGGAAACCGACAGAAAGATAAAATTGACAGACTTGACAGATTTGTATTTGATTGTGTGATTATTTTTTAAGCAATCAGCAGATCATTCAGAGCCTGTGTAAGAGCACTTAAAATCCAAAATAATACTATTTTACAGAGAACATATGCACATAAGAATGAAAATATTTCCAGGATGCTTATATAAAGTTGCAGAAGTAGTAACATAATGAAGCATCTGAGATGAGGATATAGCTATGTAATTAATGAATGCATATGCACAAAGGACAGAGATGAGATTGCATATGCAACCTTAACATTGATTTCCTGACTTGAATACTTTTCAAATGACCTTAACTTTCTTGCAAGAGCTCTGAGGAAAGCATTAGTAGTATTTTGAGTGTTAAAGATGTGTAATGCTCCTTTTCCACCTTAGAAAGTCTAAGGTACACAAAGGAACTGTCTTGTGGCATTTACAGTTGAGCAGCTTCTGTTAACCAGTTAAGTAGGAACTGAAGCAAGTGCTAGGTTTTCCTTTCACTGCCAAGTTAGTGATACACACGAGCATACAACCTTCTTTCGGGGTACACAAGCTCAGTGGTAAAATGCAGTGCAGAGCATGCTGTGCACATGCAGAGTGTGAGCTTTATCAGATGTTAATTCCTAGAGATACAATCTCTTTTCTTCCCCCTTTTTTGAGAGTTGGGGACAGGAGGAACAGAAGATACATCTTGGAGTCAACTACTACCACACGTATCCCACTTAGCTGTTGAGCTTGGATCTGCTGAACAGTCAAGCGGGAAACACATTCCCTTGCACTTTCCTACCCTGTCACTCTCCTAACAGCTTTTCACACATAGGCAGACAAAGCTTGAAGGTTTCAGTGCAAAAATCTGACAAATCCCCCCTCTCCCCGCCCCAACAACTAAGCTCAAGGTTTAGAAGTTGGCTAGCTGGAGGGTTAGAACAGAAGCACTTCGTAGCTTTAGTCACAGTGGTTGCTGTTCTTGCTCCTTCTGTCCATCTCTGTCAACGTGAAGGACAGCGCTAAGTGCCAGTCTCCTCCTCCTGTATGCTCTCCTACCTGACACCCAGGCTCGCCCATTTCTTAAACCAGAGCTCTAGTTTAGCCTTAAAGGAACATTTGACATACACAAACCTCAAAACCACGTCCCCGAATGTATGCTGAGCTTGGGCATCTCGCTGCATATTATCTTGCTATACTGCAGCAAGAAGGAACGCAAACATCAATTTGCCTGTTCATTTTTTTTTGTTGAGAAACAGTCATGGATTTATTTATCTAATGTGCCTGCGCCAAATGACATTAGTTTCCATCTAATCTCATCAATTGAAAAATGACTGGTTCCCTTCTCTAAGCCACAGTTAGTGTCAATTATCATACACTAAGTGGGTTGTTTATTATAAGATTTAAACTGAAGCTGAATTTTATGTCTTTAATCTTTTTTCTTTAATATTAAAGAATTTTTAAAAAATAAGTCTTACTAATTTGGTGATTTGCTTTTCAGCTCATGAGAGGCCAATTACTTTACAATAAAGTTATGGTAATTGAAAAAATATTAACATTAATCAAGTGGTCTTGACTGTGCTTCTGAGACTGAAAAGCTTGGACTGTCAACAGACCCTCCTTCACACAGGCTGTGAGCCACTTTCTTCTCACAGAGAATCTCCCTCCAAAAGAATTTCTTCCCTAAAGCTTTCAGAAGAAAGGCCATCATTTGAAAAACACCCATAGTTTTAAAGTTGCCAATAAATGCACATTTAACACCAAGTAAAGGCTACTGTCACTCATTATCCTACCCTATATCTCTGCTGATATTCCAACACATATTTACAACACACAATATCCAAGACAATATTCCAACAACATGGATTGCATCCTCACCTAGGCTGTGCTTGTTCTGCCCCCTTAAGGACAGGAACATCCCACTTGCCCCAAAATGATTTGTAACAGTGCAAATGAGGTAACAAAATAAAAGTACCTCCTCCTCTTCTTGAGACTCGGTCAGTGGGCCATTCCGTGTCTCTTGGAAAAGGATTTTCTTCATTTTCCGGTACTGAAGGTTATCCAATTCACGTACTGCATCTTTTGTCCTTTGTATGAGGTCTATTAGTACCCTTGGTGGTCGGTCTCGGCGAACAAAATCATGCTAAATTAAAGGAAATGAAACACATGGTTTCAGACATGACACTAGTATGTTTGATGTAGAAACAGGGACACAGTGACTTTTTTTAAGAGATACCTGAAATGACAGTTCATATTCAGTAATTGGTCTGTTCACATTCAATAAATAGTAATACCCACTATGAAAGACTCCAAACACACTCAGCACTGACTGTACTCATCACTACATCAAATAACCAAACTGATCATGCTACGCTCTATGAGTTTTGAGGCGTAGCCTGCAAAACATTTTGTTCAAAAGTCAGAAGATCTGCTTAAGCACAGAACTCAATTAAATGTAGAGTACAGAGAAGTGAGGCAAAAATCACTTGGCTACTTGAAACTCGTGTGCATGTGTACGCACATGCACAGGCACATCAGTAGCAGGCAACGCTGGGTAGTGGATGGAGAGGTGTGAGCCCTGGCTGACCCTTCACAAGCTCTTTTTAGCCCCAACTCCCTGATTCACTTTTCTGGCTGAAGTGAAACAGCTTGGACCAGGGTCAGGTTTTCTGAGCTCTCCAGGCGACACAGCTAATTCCTGAGCTCATACGCATGAAGCGTACAAGGTACAAGACAGTGCCACTTCAAACCTTACAAAGGCACAGGACTTCCGAATGAACAAAATGCATAAAGGACAAAGAAGAATCAGTCCTCATTATGCAAGACTACCTGCCTCAGCCACATGCAAAGGTTTATCCTGCATCTATCCTGATTCATACATAAAACCAGTAAGACGACTGCAAGGTTTATTTATACTTAAAGCATTTGTAGTCAGAGTTAAAGTAAAATCAGTTTTTTACTAACTCCTGCTAAGGATGTACTAGAAGCACAGATTTTAAGTGCAGACTTAACAATAAATTCTTCAATGGAATTTAAGCACCTGAGTAAAAGCTTTTCTCCGATTTATCAGCTATGTTCTCCTGAACTGTACAACTGGCAGTAGAGTATGAAAGCCTTGCAGCTTTCCCATTTAACCTTTGACTAAGGTAGATAGTCCGAATATACCCTTGCCAAAATTCTACGTGGGATCACTACAGTTGGGTATTTTGCTTTAATATGTATCACGGGAGATGGCCTGAAGGCACACACATCATCTGCACATTTCTAGAAACATTAACAACGAAAGAGAGGAATGGAAAAAAAGTTGTTCTCTATCCTGCAATGCAAATGCCACAATGGCCTTTTGTTAAGAGAACCTCAACAGAGGGACCCTACCTGCAAATAAATTCTCAGGAGGGTCATGTCTGCCCGCTTGGCCTCAAAGCTCTTTCCACATCTGGTGAACTCAGGGTCCCACAGGACAGGGAAAAGCATCTCTACCCTAGATGTGTTGCCATCCCTCAAGTTCAAGAGCTAATACATCCAACTGTAACTGGAGTAACCCATACATGAAAGCCAGTCCTCCTTAAAACAGGAGTCTTGCATATAAAAAAATTGAAAGGATGAGCTGATCTTCTTTTAATGATTTGTAAATAAACATGGAAAGTATCATGCCACAGGCTTATTTCTTGTTTTTAACTGAATTCAAACTGTTGTGCATTTGAGTTTTGCTAATGAGGACAGGTCGTCATTTCAGTATCAATTTTTTGCTAGTAGTGAAGGTGTTTATTTTTTAATTTTAGCTAAAAGTTCTAATCATTTAACACAGAAGCAAAATAAATAATTTCTGTTCCTCAACACAGATAACCACCATTTATTTCTCTGTAAACAGTAACAATCTGCAGCTTATCTATGATTAGGAAAAGGGTAACCATTTTTATCTCATTGTAGATAATTTTTAGGAAGCAGTAATGTATGTGGAACAATGATCCTGAACTTAAATCCATCCTATATGTTTAGTGTCTACTTGTTTATGCATATTCTTTAAAAGTGCAAATACTAATTTCACTGCAAATTCATGTGCTTCATATTCAAGCACTACTCAAATATTAGAATGAGACCACATGAAAACTGCAGGGCAGATGCACAAAAGTGAAAACCAAACCAAAAGGCTCTTGCATAATCAGAATAGAATTCTGACTGCTTACTTGGATTATCTAACTGTATAAATTACCTATAAAAGATGTACGCACCCCTCTGCTAGGTACTGTGCAACACTAAGAAACCATGGCTGAAAGGACTTAATTTGTACACTTTCTCCAAACTGCAAGAAAAAAAAGCCAACTCAGAGGGGGTAAGAGCTTAGTCTAAAGGCAGGTAGAGAGCTGGCTGGAAGAGTGGCTGACAGAACTCAAGTCTCCTGGGAATGCCATGCAAGCTGAGAAAAATAGGGGAAAAGTTTTAAAACAAATTTCATAATTGCTTTTAATTTTAAAAGTGAAAAATATTACTGAGTTTTTGGTTGTTTGTTGTTTTGTTTCTTTTTTTTCAAATTTCAACTGCATTTTAATATCACTACAGTAATTTGGCTATTTTCATCTGGGATAGTGAATTGAAACCAAAATAATTCTCAAACATCTCATTTAAAATTCAGTTCCCTTTAAGAAAATGCGGCCACAAAAATTTGCCCTGTCCTTGTTTACTGTACACAAGTGAAAAAGCCTCAAAAGACAAAAAGATCTTCAATCTTATAATCTAACAAGCTTTAGGGAGAGCTACTGCAGGAGGGAACATCTAGGGTACTGTTCTGACAGCCTAAAACCAAATAAAAAGACTGAATATACATGATTTAAGAATAAGATCTCAGCTCCAATTGTTTGCACAGACTCCAACCTAAGGTACTCGTGCAATCTTATCCTTCAATGAACTTACACTATTCCTAGAGAGCAGAAAGGCTGCCAATCCACATGAATGAATCATTCTGAAACCCACAACATAAACCTATTAGCTGGTCAAAGGACTGTCAGGGTGCTGCAAGCAGAACCAGAGAACAAAACGCCGGTTATGTGCCACAGCACAAATGTATCATGGGAGGGGGGGAATATATACCCAGTGCTGAAAAGAGAGTACAACAAGCTCGTTCATCAGCCTTTACCTGGAGAGTGAAGGCATGAAGGTTAAATATTCTATATGGTCCAGGCTTAAAGCAAGGACAGAAGCGAGCACAAAGCTAGCTGTTCAGTAAAGAGCGCAGGCTTTCGATTTCTCTCTTCAAGAACCAAGAGGCTCAGAAACATCCATGAGAATGCATTTTACTGAGCTGAAAGAGCAACAAGAGAAGCTATAAAACAAAGGCTGAATGGTGGCCTTAGAACAAAAATCAGCATGAAAAGGCTGTCAGGTAGACGCAGGGCAGCAATCTAACCTACTGTGGAAATTAAGCAAAACACTCAATGGAGCTAACAATTCCAATGAAAAACTGAGTCCTCTTTACCTGGTGTGGAACAGCAGCATGCCATGCAGTTCTCACCAGCAGCTATGTATGGCAACCAGAGGAATAGCAGGGCCACTAATCAATTTTAAGGAAATACTTAAAAGAAAAAAAAAGCCTGATGGAAAAGGGGCTGGACAGCATTTCACACATCCCTACCTTCTAACAGAAGGCTGCTCCTGAATTTCCCGAACACAAAGCCCTTGGAGTTATAAGCAGTTCCTATACTTCTCAGGTAAACTGAAACCCAATGACTTAAACTGGAACTGATTTATGATTCCCTGACAAAACTTTGACAAACTCTGGGCACATCACTCCCAGCACAGGTTCCCCTCCTACATGCTCTTGGCAATTATGAACCTGTACAAGGCACTTTCCAAAACGATACAGTTGTTTCCAAAACAAGTTCTAATTAATTGGGTTCAGTATAGAAACTATTAAAGGGATATAAACAACTTTTGGTTTTGGTGGTTTGATTAGGGGAAGAAGTTAACCTAGGCCTATCCTATTAGTGCTACTTTTAACAGCTAAGTATGATGCATGAATATCGAAAAGAAGCAAACACATTACAAGTTGTTAATGAATCAAGAGGAATTGCTCAAAACCTGTCTAGGACAAAGAAATGATTGGAAAATGGAGATCAGAAACACAGAAATACAACATGGCATGACTAGAGAGAGAAGTTGAAAAAATGTGATGTCTGGAAATACACAATTAAAAAAATAGATGCAGAGTATGTTTGGTAAGTAATAATATGAGGAGGGGTTTACAGTTGGCACTAATCAATATATGTGTCAGGACTTCCGCACCAGACAGCAGTCAAAAGAACACAGCATCAAAACCTCCTTTTGTAACACCACAGAGCAAAGTAGAGCCAGCCTTTCCCAGCTCCCACATAACCACACCTAGAGTAACAGGTCATGATACGTCTATTAGTGCCAGAAATGCCCGTCTAGCCAGAGGAACTTCAGATAAAACAAAACCAAACCAAACCAAAAAGTGGATCAGAAAGGCCCAAATGAATGATTTAAAGGAACAAAGCAAAACTAAGAGCTGAACTGAGATCAGGCAGAAAGATCATGAAAAGATACATATTCAAAAGGTATGAACAGATAAAGAATTAATCATGCCCGCAATAGCATTACTAGAGAAAATAAAAGTCAAGATAACCTTCCTGAACTTCATCTGCATCTGTCAAAAAAAAAAGACAAGACAGGACCGTTCAGAGCACCCCACACAGAACAATCCTGCTCTGGCCAGGAGATAAACATAGGTCATCCAGTCTCTTTTCATCTCTAATACCCACGTTCCTTTAAATAATCAGCCACTATCTGTAAATCTTTATTAAGAGCTCAATCCTCTGATCACGTGGAGTATAATTCTCAAAGTACTACCAGCTCTGCAAAAGATTTGTTATTGCCTATATATATTATGAAGACTGGTTTGGTCTACATTTTGAGTAGCAATTAAAATGGCTTTTTAGATTTTCTCTCACTTCCACAGAGAAAGCCTGTAGCAAATTACAAGCCTTAAATCTTACTGAAATTGCATATAAGCTTAGTAGCAAGTATTGCCTGTTACAGAACAGAAAAATAACATTTTTTCTTACTGGAGAAGGCAAGCAGAAAAAAAAAAAGGAGCATCAGCAGGTTAACAGCTACATTACTTTGCACAAAACCGCATAACTGCTCCAAAAAGGTCTTTGCTTTCACACAAGCTGCACCAAGTTATAGTTTCCCCACTCCCTCTGCCCCTATTTAGAGGGCACAAGGTTGCCTCCAGTTTCCTCCCTCATTACTGTCTGCTCTTTCAGAGACCACATAGTGCAGCATGGTCACAACTCAGGGCATCCTACTGACAGCACAGTAAGCAGAGAGGCTGGTGAAAATTCCTTCTTCAAAGCAGTAGGAAACATGGTCCTAAGTCCTACCTACACGGAAAACTATTGGTTGGAATTCACTTCTGCAGCACAGATTTAACTAACCCAGCTCTGGACCTCTTTGTCCTTGATAATACTTTCAGTTAAAGTATGTACAGCATTGTCTTAAAAAAAAAAATTAGTAAAAAAATCAAAATGAGTATTAAATCCTTCTGTCCCCCTCCTGCTGACAGGTCCTTCCTTCAGCTAAAGAACCCGTTACTCACACTACTATTCCATGAGGCTTGCAAGTTCTCTAACACAAATGTAACATCTGCAGACCTCTGGGCTTTAAGAGGAGCAGGGTGCCGGGCTGCTCCCCCAAATAACTCCTCACTCTACAGTATAACTGTTTTACCACACGGCCTACCTCTACTTTTCTCCAGTAGTTCGATTCTTGAGCATCATGTTATAAAAAGAATTGTGCCTGACATAACAGGCAAAGTCAGGAAACAAAGTTAAACAGCCTAAAATAGTCCAGCCTAAAATACTCTTCAGAAGACCCCAAAACTCTATTGATTCAGACGAGAGCAAAACCAACAATTTTTTTTTGAAAGAACAAATATTTGTTCACCATCATTGAACAAATGATCAATTATTTTCATCAATTATTTTGGTAGGCAAACAGATTTTTCCCAAATTTCTCAAAAAGATTTGAAAAATTACCCGTAACAGATCTGTTGATGATGGCCTTTCCTGAGGTATTTTCTGTAAGCAGTAATCAACAAATCCCCTAAAGGAGTCTGACCTGTAAATCAGAAAAAAAAAGTTCTAAATGAAAAAGAAGCTTAGGATCTGGAATATACACAAACTTATTCGCACAAAGCAAAAGAAAAACCTTGACTAATGTGTTCTTAAGTTCCAGGGTAGAGAAATTAACTGGACTTTTTCAAATCCTGAGTAAGTTGGTCCTACCAGTTCTTCCAACAGTTAGAGACTGTTGAAACAAACATGGACACACAATTATCCCCCAACCACAAGCTCAAAAGCAAGCAAGAACTATGTGTACCAGTCACTATTTTCAATTTTACTTCAACTACTTAAAAATAGATGACAATGAAATTATTGGTAACTCCAGAAACGCACTCGTTAAGTTAGCTGATGAAATGGCTCTCTGCTCTCTAGAAGCTTCCCACCATTTGTAACACTGACTCAGTAAAGCACCGTGATACCATGCTTAGTTCAACAAAACTTTAGGCCGTATATGAGCTTGTATCACAACTGAAAAGAAGAAAACTGATCTTCTAGGTGCCACTGAACTCAAATGCAGCATAAAAGGCACCTTGCTTACACCCTGTGTTCTCAAAGCCACAGAGAGCAAACAGGTCACTATAAACAAACTGCTTGCAATCAAGAATACTGATTCTTATACCGTATTCACAAGTTGTCTCTACTCTGCATTGCAAATTCTGCACAGAAAAACATGGGTATCAGTGTGCACATACAAGACCAAGTTCTCTGAATCTTGAAAAATGGACAAAACAGAGACGATGAAATAAGGAAACTGAGTGTTTTAGATAAAATGATCAGCAATGAAACAATTACGCTACTTAAATGCCTGG
Organism: Ciconia boyciana; assembly: GCF_034638445.1. Classification (NCBI taxonomy): domain Eukaryota; kingdom Metazoa; phylum Chordata; class Aves; order Ciconiiformes; family Ciconiidae; genus Ciconia; species Ciconia boyciana. Next base: position 3,806,216 of record NC_132948.1, read on the forward strand.
CAATATAGCTGGGGGAACTTCACACCTCTCCAGGAGCTGTTGTTTCAAGCCATCTGCAGACTCTGCCAAGGATCACTTGATAGCTACATTCCACTCTTGGGTACAGAGAATAGGAAATGGGGCAACCCCTTTACTCCCACAGAATAACAAAGCATTCTTGTATCAAAGTTCAGATTCTGGAACAAGCCTGTAACACGGGGAGTATTTACTGGCCACAGAGCTCTGATGACTTTTGAAGTCACTCACGGAAAAGAAGTCTAATTACCTCTATATTCTGTGTACCTCTCCCCTCCCTTTCTCCACATTTCAGCTGTACTACAATGCTAACAGAATTCTTCTGTCAGGGATCTTTTGCTGGAGCTGGAAACTTTGCTGAGCTACGGCTGGCTTAATATATCCAAGAATATTTTAATTCCTACAGCATCTACAGCCCCATAATTAACACCTCCATACATTTAGATCGTAGAACGGCCAAAATGACAGAAGGTCAAAATTGAGCCTGGCTACACAGGAGCATTATTTGAGAATGCAGTCAAATCACTACACTGCAACAAACACTTTTCTTGTCAGACTTTAACCATGCACAGTGTCTCAGAGCATTTTCAGGAAAACAAACAAACAGAAAATCTGGTAACAGCTCTCTTACCATTCATTTGACTGTAACATAGGGGAATCATTCTGGGCTATGTGATATAAGGCACTCATTGCATTCATGTTGAAAAGTGGAGGCTTCCTTTCAGCTAGAAAGAGAAGAGAAAGGTGTGATAAGGCAGTCTGGAAAGAAAAGGAGAAAGATATGGAAGTATGAGCAAGGGTATCACTGCTAAATCAATAGCTCATTACTGTCGTCATCACATTTAAGCTAATTATTTTAATATCCTAGGTTAGATGAGGACAACCACTCAAGGAAAGCTGTTATTCACTTGAAGAGGGAATGACGACATCCAAAGAGAACAGGATGCAAATTATAAGGAAAAGTTTCCAGTAAGTTTTACTTTAACTGCAACATTTCACACCTGACCTGCTACAGTAAAATCAGCAGAAGCTGACTAAAACAGAGCTTAGACATACAGCATGTCAGGGCTAGGAAATTTATGTATCAAGCCCTACAGATCTTTGATGCGCTGCTGTAGCACCTATGTTGAGGGAGAAGAGTGGCTGCCTGTTTCATTTGTCATTGGCAGTCACCTGAAGGTGGGACAGTTGCCAAATTCACTTGCCAGATGTGTCGTTAACTCTCCCTAACTAAAATTCTTCCTAGTCCTTGCACCAAGGACACCTACCTACCAGCCCCTGACCTTTCAGGAGTGCAGCAGATCTCACACAGAAACTGAGAAAGGCTAGTTTTCACCACCATCTAAGGGCAGTCATGCCAATCAGCACATGGTGCCAGGATTTTTAAGTTCATGTCAGGTCAGAGCAATCCCTTGTCCTTGACATGCAACATGCATGCAAACCACTGCATTTTCTTTTCTTTAAACACTACTTACTTTCAACTACACAAGAAATAAAGACATCAGCATTCAAAGAAAGCCAACTGGTGCTCAGCAAGATATTTCCTCCCACTGCTACCTGACCCCATGTTCAGATACGGAATCATGCAAAGGCAAAGCTCAAAGTTTTTTTAAAAAAAAAAGTTTAATACTTTTTCAAATACTTATTCAAAAGGGTAATATTAAAAAAAGCAAACCCATCAACTATGTAAAATGGCTTTGAGGTTCTTGACTGAAAAGCTCCATAGAAATTCTAGTATTAAGACTCAGTGCCTATGCAGGGTAGGGTAGCATAATATCTATTCTACCACTGTGATTTACTCCTGAGAGGCTGTAACTAGTCTAAACTCCAGATGAAAAAAAATCAGTGGCCATGCAGAAGAACAGAAGCCTAGAACTTCTGATTTTTGCTTTCTTTATATCAAAATATAGACTGTGTCAGCAAGGCATTAGCGCTGATACATGAAATACAACACTAGAAGTTACTAGTCATTTACACCATTACTGTCCCTATATTGGGGTCAACATTTCTTCCCATTCTGTACGTCCCCCTTTTTGTTATCTCATATATATTTCTGCTGAATAAACATATTTATAAAGAAGATTTTCAGTGAACTTGCCCTCACAGTAAGTTCTTGATGCACTGCTGTTAAGTATAATCCATATCAAGAGTATCTTTGAAAATAATCTACTCAGCACATGCAATGTCAATATTCAAACTTAAAGTGCACACATCTGCTCTGTATACCTGCTATCACATCTACATCTGCTTCGACCTGTGTGGATGCGTATCATTTGCCCTTTGCAGTGCAAACCCTTTTCTTCTCATGTAAATAACCTGTCCACGTTGATTCCTGTCACAAACTTTCAGCTGAGATAGAAGATTTTTGTTTCAGAGAGTGGAAGTAAGAAGAATTGAAAATTAAATGTAGGTCCCTTCTGACACAGAATTCTTAGGACACCAGTTCCCTCGACATAATAGCTGGAACAACTTTCTCAAAACCCAGCTTGAAATATACAGACTAGAAACCATAGTTTCTTCCCATACAAGACTAGAATTCTCTAGTTATTAAGGGAATAACTGAGCAGACCAGATTAACATTAAAGCACAGCAGCATTAGTGGCTTCCTCTTGATTTGCCAGTGAGTAAAAAGATTTAACTCAACTGTCAGTGCTTTCCAAGTCAGGCTTTTTAAAGAAAACAAAACCACAAAACTTATGAGGAATAAGAATCTTCCATTTTTTCAGGACTTCCTAATAAATATTGCAGACAGTATTCATCTCAGCTGCCAAGTATTTACTCACCTAACTCAATACACGTGATCCCAAGAGACCAGACATCCACCTTTCCATCATACTGTCCCTCGTCCATAGCAAGGATCACCTCTGGTGCCATCCTACCAACCACAGTGCAAAACATGCGGGTTAGGGGACACAAATTGTGACTCCCAGCACATAGCTTAAAAAGAGATGGCTTCATTATCTTCAGCAGCACAGCGGATCAGAACTTAAAGAGTTCTTTAAGAGTTCATGGAGCTGAGTAAAGCCATGCTGAAATGAAACAATGCTTGTCTGCACCAGCAACTCTTCCAAGAGGCAGTTTAAGAAAGGAGAGTAAATAAGAGGCCAACCTGATCATCTTGCTGTTAGCGCAACATGCTGGCATATGGGAGACCCACACCAATCTCAAAGGCATTGTCTCAGCAGGCAGACAGCAAGGGTTGAGAGAGTCCTAAAGGCATCACTTTCACTCTCACCAGAGATGGTGGGTTTTCCATTGGCACACCAGGAGAATTTTCTAGCAGACATATACAGCCTGTGAGTGTAGCTATGAAAGGAACAGGGAAATCCAGACAGTGGGGAAATACGGTGGTCCAGGATAAAGGGATGAGTGGCAGGGGGGGAAGAAGCAGCGGGCCCAGCCTGCAAAAATTCAGCCTCTTAACTTTTGTTCTTCAAAGATGAAGCAGGCTTCCTGCCAAATAGACATGTTCAGAGGTTGGGCGATAGGTGACCTCCCATCAGTGCCTGGGGCGTCTGCCACAAAATAAGTGGAGCATAAAGCTATGCTGGTCCACTACGTTAGGAATGCCAAGCAACTCAAGTGCCCCTTAAGCAAGTTCCTTCAAAACAGAATTTAAGCAGCTGTGTGACTTGCAGTCTGCATGGCCAGAATAACAGGATTCCTTTTTCCCATGTGGTTGTCTTAGTTCTATTACCTATGGCAAGTGTTAATAATTTTTAAGCCAATGGCACTGCAACAGTCGAAACACTAACTGGTGCCATTTCAAAGTGCTGCACAGCCTACCGCTCGCTACTTATGGGCGCTGAGAAAGAACACATTTCCTGAAGAGCTGGACACAGGGATTTTAAGAAAACTGCTTGGTTAATAAAGTTTTTATGACAGATATTATTTTCAGATTGTGAAATGCTGGAAATGGAAGAGAGCAGTCTTATAAAGGACTGAAGCATCACAGGCTTTACTCACCAGTAAGGCGTTCCCACAAAAGAATTGGCAGGGGAGACTATAGATGCAGACCCAAAATCAGCTAGTTTCACTTGACCTGGTTCTGTTAGAAGAATATTTCCAGCTTTAATATCCCTTTAAAAGTAAAAAAGAAAAGCATAGTTCTGGTTACAGTAGAATAACTTTTCAAAATTTACAAACACACAGAAGTCCACTAACTTTTTCTCAATTAAACATTCATAAAAACCTGAGAATAATTGAAGTCTAGTATTACAGAAAGCTAGAGAAATCAGATACATGTCTTTTTAGGAATGGAAACCTGGCTGTGCCCAAAAAGGGCAGGGGGTGAGGGAAGAGAAGAGATGAGCCATGGTTGCAAGACTGAGGCCCTAAACTGAGATCCAGGAGACATGTACCCTAATACCCTGCTGTGACACCTCAAATGATACCAGACACGTTATTTTCATCTTTCAAATGCCCTAGGCTCCCTTATCTGATCCTTCTACAACTCTCAGATAATTCATACATTTAAGAGATCAACGATAATGACACTACTGAAATACAAAAGGCACAAGATATATTCAACACCTTCGGCACCCTAAGTTTCTCAATTCCAGCAGTAAGTGGGATAATTTCAAATTAACTGCCCATGAAATGCTGAGAAAGGTTAACTCAATTTGCATATCTTCCAAGATACTTGGCAATGACCTTATTCAAAGTTTGAGACAGACCTGTCAGTTATATCCGAAATATGTTTTTCTTCTACCCACCTGACATAAAAGAAGGAGGATTGCTTTAAGAAATTCAGGTCTACTTACACATTGCCAGCTGAAAATCACAATATAGTGGAAGTTCCTTAAAACCCTGATACAGCATTTCGGTAACAAAGGGCACACTAGGTATGCCACAGATGCCTTTACATTGGCAAAGCTATTTGCTTTTGCAAAACCAGACCCTCAACATAAATGGAATACGTGTAAGGGATCCCTGTCAGCCACGCTGTATACACCATACAGTCTGGAACGTCTCTTTGCCATCTTTTCAAAAAATATCATGTATCTTTATACAAAAAATGCATCAAGAAAAATATCAGCTTTTCTTATCTGGTGTTCAACTCTAAGTCTTTAAACACCAAAGCCACTTATCAGTAGTAGTAGACCTCCAACACAAACAAGTTACTGTGTATTGCCGAACACTCTCATACTCTGACCCTGTGAAAACCGAGGTAATTAGATAAATGGGAGGGGAGACAAAGCTATCTTATTTGCTGCAGAGGAAGAGCATACACTGAGTTATCGTACAACAGTTGAAGCGTAACAATTTGTGCATCAAGTACAAATCCAGTATCACTGTAGTCCCAGCAAACAGGCAAGCTGAAAGATCCTTTAAATTTAGCATGATACAAACACTGGTGAGATGCCTTTGTCTCCAAAGGGCAGCACACAGGATAGGCAAAGCTAGGATAAAGACAGCCACAGAGATAGGAATTTACTTATAGTATTTCAACAGCAGAGCTGGAGTAAGAAGCTCTATTCCCCCATTCCCAGGACAGTAGCACTTCAAAACTAGTATTATGGAATTTTTTCACACACACGTGCTACTCAGAAACATATCCTGACATGTCTTCATGTTTTGGGTCTATGCCTCTGTCACTTCTCCTGGAGGACAAGTGCTAAAGATGTCTTGTGTGTGCAAGAATGAAAACCTCAAAAGCACAAAAGAGACAGCAGAGGCTGTCCACTTTGCTATCATCTCCACTGCTATCTTCACTGTACAACAATCAACAACGGACTCAGCGGCCACGTTGGGTATCAGCAAACATATCTGCTAACTTAGGTTTGCCTTGTACCTGCAATTAAACAGAAAATAATCTCATCCTTTGCCATCCCATAGCGTGACATTGGAACTAACGTAGCAGAGATGCTCAGGAGGCAAGATTAGAGACTTGCTTTGCTCCTGCATCTCCACAAGGTGTCCCTCCATTCCAGGTCACGCTCGTTTTGCTTCCTTGCTGTGGGACAGGGAAACCACAGCTGTCCCAGCTGCCAGCTTTGGTCCCTTCTCATTCAGCGTTTGCTTTACTTGCCACAGCAGAGGCGAGCACGGTGTTTTCCTCCAGGTGCGCAGTTCCCCTGTAGTTGTGCACATCAGCACAGCACTCCTCATTGCTGAACAACGAAGCTAGGAAATGGCACTCTTTCGCCTCTGCTTTTTAAGATACAACATCTATCAGAAAACTAGAAATCCCTTGTTGGTCCTCTTTTCTGAGAGAGCAGACTTGCCTTCCCATCTCAGAAATTAAAAGCCAGAATACCCCTTGGAATAAAACCAGCTAGATAGGAAAGACCTGCGTGGTACTTCTAGCGGTAACTTTCCTTACGGCCACTCAGCACACTGCAACAGCAAAGTAACTTTTTCCAGTTTGAAAGAGAAATAACCAGTTTGTTCTTGATATGCAATAAGTACGCTAATGGGAAGTTCACACGGAGTAGCTAGTATTCAGTATGTGAAATTGCTGAATTTACAACACATTAACTGCACCATGTTAGAAAGTCCTAATGAGTATTGAGAAAAACTAATTCTCAATAGTGCCCATACAGGGAGTAATTTACTATAAATAAGAATTCAATGCAGTTTGAAAGCATGTACAATATTTCAAAACAGGTATTTTTATGCTCAAATAAGGGCATGTATACAAAGGGCTGACCAAAAATAATCTTATTTTAATTTCATAAATTGGCATTCATGTTTAAATTACTATTTCACTCAAATGTGATTTAATAATCATGTGTAGATACGCTCCAAATAGTTATTCTAACAAGTGACAAATAATTCCTGTCTCTGTAAAAATCCCTCACTGTCTCAGCCTCAGATATACCAATTTTCTGTCTCAAGCCTGCCAGTAGACGACAAAGAGGCTTTTAGCCCCATAAATTAGTCTCAACTTGCCTCACTCTGATGGCTCCCCATTCATGACTCCCCTCACTCAGAGAACTCCCCCAAGCTAGTTCTCACCCATTTCACAAGTTCCTGACATATGAGTGGTACCCAAAATTAGACAGAAAAACCCATAAAATGAGAACATGCAACATTATTGACAAATGAGTAAAAAAAATCCAAACTCCTGAAAAATACCACGTTATGAAAGACAGATCTAGGAGCTGGCATCCACAAGCAGCCTGTTACAAAGTCTTCCTCTGCATGTGTGCTCCGATTTCTCCTGAGGTAGTTTACCCTTAACTTACGCTTCCATTGACTGATTTCTGAAAGCATGAAGTCTTACTTACTCATATGTAAAAAATCCTCACAATGTCTAGTCTTAAAAATTGTCTAGTTCTATCACTCCACTTTATCTGGCAAATTTAGGGTGATATTTTCCTGTTAGTCAGCCAACATTCAGGTGTATTCATTGTTACCAAGGTCCGCAGAGAAAAATTGCTAACATGGAAAAGAATTCAGCACTGAATATAGCCACATTAAATTATTTCAACAACAACAAAAAGCACTCCTTAACAGCCAACAGCTTTTATTTATACATCTACCCTGGCATTAGGAGTACTGACAGGTCCATTAGAGAAAATTTTGGTAGAATAAACTTTACCAAAGTTGCTTAAACACAGCAAAGCAATTTTCAGACTCCAAAGAGTGGGAGATGGAAGGACATCTAAGCAGCACTGAGCTCTAGCCTTACCTATGAATCTTACAGTGAGAGTGCAGGTAGGCCAGCCCCTGCAAGGCACCGTGGGTGATGGCAGCAATCTCCACTTCCTGAAGTGGTTTCTTGTGAACTACAGAAAAAAAATTCAAGAAAAACCATAAGAAGGTAAGTCTGGTCTTTTCCTGAGAAAGTGTTTTTAAAGAGAAGGAACCCCACCAATTTTGCCAGCTATGAGGTGAACATAGAATCATAGAATCATTAAGGTTGGAAAAGACCTCTAGGATCTAGTCCAACCGTCAACCCAACACCTCCATGCCTACTAAACCATGTCCTGAAGTGCCACATCTACACGTCTTTTGAACTCCTCCAGGGATGGTGACCACCACCTCTCTGGGCAGCCTGTTCCAATGCTTGACCACCCTTTCAGTAAAGACATTTTTCCTAATATCCAATCTAAACCTCTCCTGATGCAACTTGAGGCCATTTCCTCTCGTCCTAAACATCATCTTCATTGTTCTAGCAACCTGACAGCCATTAGCAGCTCTGAGTCTACACACAGCCTGTGCATGTATTTCACATCATAGGAAACCACATCTTCACATTCCTGCTAGGGCCAACAGTTACTGTTAACACCAGGAGGTATGTCTGACTGCAGCTTGCCAAATGTATCTGAAATATTCATTTGGTCCTTAGCAAGGAAAACTTGCCACTTTTTTCCCCCAGTAGACAAAAACCAGGAAAATGAGGAATACCAGCTACAAAGAGATGCCCCAAAGCACCTTCCATATATCCCTAAACATGACCAGCATGTGCCTTTGGCTGACTGTATCTTAGATACAAAAGATATGGCCCACAAAGAGTACTAGTTTTTGCAAACTTCAGCTTAGATTCCCTATTCCTCTGCAGGTGCTGTTGTTCTAGTTTTGAGGTCATATCAGTCTCTTGTTCTATAAAACCATCTGTAATTATTCCTACAAACTGCAAGGCAAGGACAAAGGTGATCTCTGCAGGTTTTTGTTATGGATGTTCAGAAAACAGGCAGTCTGCTTCAGTCATCAAGAAGGTGAAAATTACAGGAACATGGCTATATATATTTATACCTTCGTTTTACAACATATAAATGTGCATGCCAACTATACGTAGCACTGGCCTCCTGGGAAAGTCTCAGCTTACCCTTGGAATCACAAACACAGGCAATCTAGCTACAGAATGGAGTAGTACAGACAGACCGCCTCTACCATCTGCAAAATACCAGTCTGTGAGAAAACAGCCTCCCACTATACTCAGAAGGGGCACTAGCAAAAAGAAAATCAAAGGCTATATAAAACTTACCCTCTAGCAAATCAGAAGCTGATCCTAAACAGTACTCCATTACCAACTGCAAGAAAAAAGCATGCTTTTAAATAATAGGGTAGACATGCTCCCACAGTTACTACTTGAACGGCTGAGAAACAGTAGAAGCAAATAAAACCTTAAGTTGCAAGAAATGCAATAAGCGATGAGCAAAATAAAATGCTCCAAACATTCCAGCAACATCAAGACATCTTTCATTGTTGTAAAGAAGGTTGAGGCACTGAGAAGTTTGTGGGGAGATATTGTAGAGGATGTTCCATAATAATTGTTTAATCTGCATGAACACAGAGGCCTGCCTCAGAGAAGCAGGGATTTGTTCCAATGTCCTAAACATCTATTCCCTTTAAATTACCTGGAAGCTTCTTCAGATGAAAGGGACTACAGGCAGCATGGGATGAATACTGCTGCATGTAGAGACACCGCATGTACTGAATATTTGGTTGCTGTAACCGTACATTTTCTGCTCATGAAGACCTCTAAATGCCACATCACTCACCCATGCCGTATGCTCTTTCAGGTAACAGCCCTTATACTCTATGGTGTTGGGGTGCTTCAGCTGTTGTAGAAACTTGACTTCTTTGATGATATCCTGCCATTTCTAATAAAAAAAGGCAAAAAGGTATAAATACACTTCTCTGCTTAATCCCCTACATACTCTTATACACCACACACTGTAGTACAGTCTGAAAAGCAACCATAAAACTATTTTACAATGTGAAGACGATAAGAGTCATAGTTGCAAAAGCACAACTGTACACAGCTGAAGTTGTCTGGATCTCTATTGCATTAAGACCCCCCCCAAGACATATTTAAATAGCTTGAGGATTGCAAATTTTTTTTCCCCCATTTTATCTGCAATATATTTTACTTAAAGCATTGGTACCGTTTTGCTTATTGAACTGTCCAGTGGTCTCAAACTTAGTAACAAACCCACCTGCCCAAAACAGACACCACCACCTACAGTATGTGCTACAGATGGTAGCAATTAGCTGTTCGCTTCCTTCTGCAAAGCAGCACAAGGCAACTGACTTTTGGAGGACATCAGCACATGTGGGAGACCAACAGGTAAGCAAGGAAAAAAGAGTTTAAAACATCCTTGTTTGCTCCTAACAAACACATTCCTTGCTGCATATCAACCCACCAATCCAAGTGAACAGAGTCAATCCAAGTACAAAGCATCGCAACACGAAGAAATAAGAGGAGCAACTAACAAGCAACAATTGAAGTAAGACTGATATTCTGAATAGAAGGCCTATGTAATTTTAGATTATAGATCCTGAAAAGTGTTTCAAGTCAGCTATACATTTCAGTTGACACCTCAAAGAGCCGTGGTTATGGCTCCAGTAGCCAGCGTGCTCTTAATGCACTCATTACCGAAATAAGCACCCTACAAGCATTCTGAATTCCCATTCACTTCCTTAAACTGAACTATTTGTCAAAATTTGCATAAACTCATTTTCCCTCCACAAAACTCCATGCTTCCTAGGGAAGTGAGCAACAACTACAGCATTAAAAAGCTGGTCTGCTAGTGTCAAATGAAATACGCAGCTAATTTCACTGTTCAGATTTACATTAGGGTTGCAACAGCTTCTGCATGCAGAATTGGCTTTATTCATCTTACCTCATTCGTTTGCTTTCCACTATAGGACATTTTCTTGACTGCCACCACCTCATTAGTGTGGGAATTTGTAGCCTGGAGTAGGGAGAAAGAAATACATTGAAAACAGTTTCATTTTTTTTCCTCCCCATGGAGTGTGCTGTGCCTTTGGCAAATGCAGGCTTTTTTCTCCTGTATCACATCCTGGCAAGCTCCTACACTTCAGAGACATCTTCCTTGTGATAAGATTTACCAGACAAATACAATGACATTTATTCCTGACTTTATCTATCTGTTCATATCCACTGTTCCTCCCTTGGCCCTTACTACCTCTCTACTGATATGCAAACCAAGGCCAAATATTGCACCTACTTAGAACATGCAAAATACAGTTTTATTGTAATTGCAGTAAAAACAGTTTTAGATAAACCCTTGGAAAAATGTTTTCCAAAGAAACAAATAAAGAGGTGTATCAAAATCTCTATGATTTCATCCAAAAAACCCCATACAACATTGATATTCTCAAAGAGCTATTTCAATTTCCAGTTTCAAGAAGATGCTTCATTCTGGAATTTATCTCAATTTAAAAAAGCAACTTTCCTTTCACTGCACCAGATCTCAGTTGTACAATGAATATTACTCAGTGAGCAAAATTCTACTTTTCTGCAGCCTGTATGACACAGGGATGGTGACCAGAGGCTGAAAACTCAATTTCAGAAAGAGCTCTACTTGCCTGGATTGGCACTGCCCTCATTTCTGCATGTTAAGGACAGAAAACTTGAAGGTTTTTGTCTTAAAAGAGTTGTTGAAATCCCAGTACCTCCAACCATTTACCATTTTTGGGACCAAAAAAATGAATCACAATTAAAAGCTTAGAATACAATAGGAGCTAAATGTGGTAAATCCTTCTTTCAACTGCTTGAGAGGATGAATGCTATGCTTTAAAGTAATGTATTAATGAAAGACATTTCATGATGCATTCAGTGACTTCAAATAAAAATGGTGTCAGGTGAATCAATAGAGCACAGGAATTACTAAAGGGAGCTGACACACTGTTCTGGTTTTGGCTAGGACAGAGTTAATTTTTTCCGTAATAGCTTGTATGGGGCTGTGTTCTGGATTTGTGCTGGAAACAGTGTTGATAACACAGGCGTGTTTTCGTTATTGCTGAGCAGTGCTTACACAGACTCAAGGCCTTTGCTGCTCCTCACCCCACCCCACCAGCGAGTGGGCTGGGGGGCACAAGGAGTTGGGAGGGGACACGGCTGGGACAGCTGACCCCAACTGCCCAAAGGGATATTCCACACCATAGGATGTCATGCTCAGTATATAAAGCTGGGGAAGAAGAAGGAAGGGGGGACATTTGGAGTGATGGCGTTTGTCTTCCCAAGTCACCGTTACGCGTGATGGAGCCCTGCTTTCCTGGGGATGGCTGAACACCTGCCTGCTCATGGGAAGGAGTGAATGAATTCCTTGCTTTGCTTTGCTTGCACGTGCAGCTTTTGCTTTCCCTATTAAACTGTCTTCATCTTAACCCACGAGTTTTCTCACTTTTACCCTTCTGATTCTCTCCCCATCCCACTGGGGGAGGGTGAGCGAGCAGCTGTGCGGGGCTTAGTTCCCAGCTGGGGTTAAACCACGACAGTCCTTTTTGGCACCCAGCGTGGGGCTCAAAGGGTTCCAGATAATGACAGATTTGATTGGAATGTGCTAGATCGAATTTATAGCTGTTATTGCTGTTTAGCTATTAATCAGCAGGCTCCTGTGCTTGCCATGGGGCTTGCTTGCCTCACTGTATATTAAAGTCTAGTGCTCGTTAGTGGCTGCTTTTTGCTTTTGCTGCTTGCTGTGCTGCTGTACTGCTGATCGTCTTACTCTGCTGTGCCTGGGAACATGTTGATAACAGCAATGGCCATGCACCTGGGCTGGCAGACGGCCAGGGCATCGCTGCTGCTTCTGTGCCGGACAGGCTGGAACTCCAGTGTGAACTCGAGTCGAAGGGACTGTGACCTGTGGATGAGTCCACGCGGGAGCAGGGCACCCCGAAGCGTCTGTGCCCATGGATAAGCCCATGCCAGAGCAGGTACATCTCAAAGCGTCTGTGGCCGTGGTTATGTCTGTGCCACAGCAGGTATACCTCTGAAGGGATTGTGGCCCAAGGATAAGTCCACGCTAGAGAAGGCACACCTTGAAGCATCAGTGGCTGTGCATGAAGTCATGGCTGGAGCACCTCAAAGCGTGTGGCCATGGATAATCTCACGACAGAGCAGGTACACCGCTGGAGGGACTGCAGCCATGGGTGAGGCCCTGTTGGAGCAGGTTTCCTTCTGAAGGGACTGTGGCTGTGGGTAAGGCCACGCTGGAGCAGGTATATCTCTGAAGGCATTGTGGCCCATGGAGAAGGCCACGCTGGAGCAGGTGCACCTCAAAGCGACTGTGGCTGTGGATAAGTCTATGCGGCAGCAGGTATACCCTGGAGAGACTGTGGCTCATAGAGAACGCTCCACTTGGAGCAGGTACACCCCTAGGGGCCCGCAGTCTGTGGATAACTCCAAGCCAGAGCGGGGCAAGGGGAGGAGATCATTGCAATGTTAAACCCTATGGTCTGGTCCAAAGGGACCAGGGGTGGACATTGTGATGGAAATACCTTTAAATTGTTGTAACCTCGGATTTGAGTTCCATGTTATAGGAATTACTATAGCAGGAACCACCTGAACCAATGGAGGAGAAGCCTTACAAGAAGCAGTGCAAGTGCAGCAGTGACCTGACCTGAGCTGACTTTGGTGCCCAACAACTCCACGCCACACACCACCTCTGCTGTCCTGAGTGACCACCATAACAGCTGGAGCCCAAAGTCATGGACTAAATGAACTCAGTGGACGTTTTATGGACGTTTCACAGGGGTGGTCCATAGACTAAGGGAATGATATCTGTGTATCATATCAAAGGATGGGAAGGGGGGGGTGGTTAACGGGGAGGTATTGGATAGTGTGGGACCTGAGCATGACGTAAATGGTATGGAATAAGGGGTGGAGAATGTCCTGGTTTTGGCTGGGATACAGTTAATTTTTTCTGTAATAGCTTGTATGGGGCTGTGTTCTGGATTTGTGCTGGAAACAGCGTTGATAACGCAGGCGTGTTTTCGTTATTGCTGAGTAGTGCTTACACAGACTCAAGGCCTTTGCTGCTCCTCACCCCACCCCACCAGCAAGTGGGCTGGGGGGCACAAGGAGTTGGGAGGGGACACGGCTGGGACAGCTGACCCCAACTGCCCAAAGGGATACTCCACACCATATGACATCATGCTCAGCATATAAAGCTGGTGGAAGAAGAAGGAAGGGGGGGACGTTCGGAGTGATGGCATTTTGTCTTCCCACGTCACCGTTACGCATGATGGAGCCCTGCTTTCCTGGAGATGGCTGAACACCTGCCTGCCCACGGGAAGGAGTGAATGAATTCCTTGTTTTGCTTTGCTTGCGCGTGCGGCTTTTGCTTTCCCTATTAAACTGTCTTTATCTGAACCCATGAGTTTTCTCACTTTTACCCTTCCAATTCTCTCCCCCATCCCACCGGGAGGGGGAGTGAGCTAAGCTGTGTGGTGCTTAGCTCCTGGCTGGGGTTAAACCACAACACACACTTAAGACTCTTCGCAGCACACGCTCCTCCTCCAATGAGTTAGAGAAAGGTGAAAACAAATAACTTTTGGACAAGGCAAAACCCTTCCTAACCACTCATCATTCTGATTCAGCACATAAAAGAGCAAGAGTATTTTACTCAAATAGATGAGTTAAATGCTGGTGTTCTAAACAAATTTCCAAGTATTTCTGTCTGTTACATTAATTCCAAGTATCTTCACGTGAGCACGGTATCTCTCATTTCAGCCATAACTTTTTGCCAAATGGCATGCTGCAATGTTCTCACAGTTATGTGTGAAGTTCTTGCTGTACCAAGTGCTTGGGGTCCTCCTGGCTGAAATAACTTAAAGGGCTGGACAAGCACACTTAAATATCCGCTTGCTGAAGTGGTTTGGCCATACTGGCAGATTTTTAGTGAAAAGCTTGGCAGAAAACAAGCACATTTTGCTGGCAAAGCCTCCTTTACACTGACCTCATCTGCTCTATCACTTTTCTAGATTTCTAACATGGATATAAGTAAGTAGGTTGTTTTTGATGAAAACTATTCTTCTGAAGTTAAGTGTGATATCAACTTAGTTGATTTCAAGTCAAGTTAGCATCAACTTTAAAACCTTGTGAGAAGTGATGTATTTTTTCTTAGCCTTGTGATATATGAAGTATCATTTCTTTCAAGCAAGAAAAGAAATTTCAAATTGTCTTGCCAAACCTTGGCAATAATATACTGGAAAACAAAACAGCTTGCAAAAATTGGGCTTAAATTGAAGTTTGTAATAATAAATTATTAAAAGAATAATCATATTAATCCACTACAACAACAGTGACAAGACACAGATCAATGTATTTGCTGTTTGTAGTAGTGTCAGTACCAATTTAAGTAAGTAATTTAATTAAATTTAAATAAGTCAAAGAGATGCAGCAACAGCATAACAATCCATGCCCTGCCCCTTTTTATGTATCTGAAGCCTCTTCCCCATTCTTTTGGAATATTTAGAAAGCCCTGTCCTTCAAAGGTTTTTTGGCCTAGTCTTCTAGATACCAAGTACCTCAGGATCCCTGGAACCTTGCCATGACAATCTGAGATCTTATTCTCAGCTCCTGCCTTACTCCAAGATGCATAAGAATCAAGATGTAAGACAGGCTACAAAAGCTTTTAAAAATGACAAAAACCAAAACAAAGATGCACAGCATCCCCTGCATGGTAGGGAAGAGCTCTAGCATGACCCATACAAAGCAGGGTACAGCTAGAGGCCTTCCTCAGGCAAATGGACAGATCCCGGGCTATCACACATGAAAACTGCAAACACGTTGAGCTCCTGCTTGTGACTTACGTACACAGCAGGACAAGGCAAAGACTCCGAAGAACAATTTACTGGATGCCAAGTGCTTCATGCAACAGGAAGGAAAGCTTAAGTTTCAAACAGTGACAAAGAAGTGCAGATGTATCACAGAAAAGCAGTGATGCATCTAGTTACTATGTTACTGCAGTAATATTACTACAGGCATGACTGCAATCACCATCAAGCTCCGAGGATGCAACTGCTGCTAGGATATTGCAGGAAGCTGCAGTCTGGCTAAACTCTCCAACATTTGTAAAGTGCAGACCAGTTAAATAAAGCATCCAGGGAAAGGAGGAAGAGAAGCACTGGGGAATTGCAAGTCTTTTACCTAACCATAGTGACATCTCAGTTGTACGCCTGCTTGGTAGATTAGATCTCTAACACTCCTCACCCTCTTTCCCTGGAAGCATGAGGAACTTCTGAACACCAGAGCTGAATGATAAAGGTGGCACCTTCACTACTTCATCTTTGCCCTAAAGCATACCATGCACCCTTTCCCTTTAGTTTTGACATACACCGGGTAGGACCTCCCTACTCCCACCAAAAAAAAATGCTTGCTCTTCTTATGGGGTGGATCAACATGTATTGTAAGTTTTACAGCCTCATCCTCTTACCCAGGTAGTACATTTAACATTATACTTTCACTGACCTGTCACTTACCCCAACATCTAAAAGCGCCTGTCCCACTGTTGACAATCCCCATGGCAGAAACTCCCCTGTATCATTACTACCATATTATACATCGAGGAATTATACTGTTATCCCTCAAAACATACATGCACTGCTTATCTGGCACAAAATATCAGGCTCCTCTCCTCTTCTAACAACAGTTCCACCAACACCTCCATCACTGTACACAACCATAAACAGTGAATTGGAGTGCTTGCAAGTAATTCATGCTACCTACTGGCATGTTCTGGAGTTACAGGTGTAAGGGAACTTATCAAAATACTTTCATGTCTGATATTCAGAAATCTCAGTCCTAGTGAACTTGATCTTCTGGAGAGGCAGGCCATGCTACCAAGCAGCTTTAATTTGTCTTTGACTGACTGTTTCATAGTGAATTCTATTTTAGTTTCACTGATAGCGACTGGATTATATTTATTTCCAAATCCAGTATTTTGGATTTGGCTTTGTTTAATAGTAATTGTAAAAGCACTGTTCTTCTCCCTTTCCAGATTCAATGCTCTTGACTCTATCGATTAATGCAATACATCCTTCCTGCTTGAATTCCCATTCCTCTTAAGACTTTCTCTTTGCTTTTGCGTGTAAACATTTGCTATTGAGGATAGTCTGTTATGAGATGAACATGGGGACAAGGAGGGTGGCAAAACAAAATGATACTTCAAAAATGTCTAACTCCTAAATTACCAGAGCAGCAGAGAAATAATTCAAAAGCCTGAATGCAATTTGATGCGACTTCCACAGAGTCTTTACCCAAGCAGCCACAATACCAATTCATTAACAAAGTAGCTTTTACCTCCAAATGTGTTTTGAATCATTAATTCACTCGATCTATTAATTTGCAATGATTTACAAGCATATGAGCACCTAGTAGAGTATCTGGAAATTCCAGTTTGACAAATTAATTTCCAACTGTTTAAATTCAACTTTCAGCATCAGACAGCACAAGATACCATATACTTAACCTGAATGGTTGGGTGCGCTATTAAGACTATAGTCAACTGCTACTATAAATACAGCTGTAACAGTGAAGAGCTCAGGAGTGCTCTGGAAACACTTATTTTTGAGATGTGTTATGAGAAAGCTAATACACACAAAGCACTAAGGGCTTAAACAACACTTGCTTTTACAGATGCTGAAAATCCCTAAAATGTCACTTAAAATGGTTCTGTTTTCCAAAAAGGAGGTAAAGAACTATACTTACAAAGTAAACTGCTCCAAAACTTCCATGTCCAATTTCATGTAAACCCACAAATATTTCTTCAGGATCATCTTTGTAGAACAGGTCAGCTATTTCTGGGTCTTTTGGCACCCCTTTGCGCATGTTGAACAGTATTATGAACTAGTCCGCACTTTCAATTCCCAATCAATTTCTTCCTTCATCGACAAAGTAGTTTGTAGACAGCATTCAGCACCTGGTGAAAAAGTTAATCTTTAATCTGTTTCCTTTATGCATGTTTCTGTTCTCGCTTCTCTGACAGCAAAATAAGAGGAAACACTTTCAGGAGCAATAGACTTCACTATCGTTTCCTTCAGCTAATTCTTTTTAATTATTAGTCCAATTTAGATATTGAGATTAAAATGCATTCAGAGTACAACAGCTCTTTATCTCATACAGGAAGCAAATGCTGCAGTTACACTAAAGTCCAATTGAAGACAAGAGTCCTGTTGCTATGCAAAACATCCCGTGATATGAGTTTGTTATTCTTCATGCTGGTCTCCTAATGTGTCAGTTTTTAGACTATCACCATTGTTCCTCCTACTTTTCTCTGCTGGTTGTTTGCTTTGTTTCTCTACTCCCACTTGCCAGCTGGTGCTAGTAGAAAAGTTAGCTTCTATTCCACAGAAACACCTCATAATCATATGACTTCTTAAAATTTATTTATTTATTCAGTGCTGTAAGACAGCTAGTGCTACTGGATTGTGATGGCTCCCAGGTCACAGAATTGCTTTGGAAAAATCCTAGACTCCATCATGTAAGGCAGATCTTTACCTCCTTAACTTCTTTCTTTAGCATAAGCGTATAATTAGACAGCACAGAACTGAGCTGCACTGAAATCAAGATTTTAAATATTCATGCCCAAAATTTTATTTATGGGGGGGGAAAGAAAAAAAGGCTCAACCAAACATCAGAAAGTTTCACATTTCCTATCAAAACATCCTGAAAAATCATCATTGGTTCATTAGACACTGGTGTGCAAAGCAATGACGGATGCCTCCACCCCACTGCTTTGACTTCTGAAACCCAGCAGTTTATCTGCAGGTGAGTCAACTGGAGTAGTTTCTAACAACAGTCTGGAGCAAGTCTCAAAACTACTTCCAGATCTGTAGTTCAGCACCTCATTTATTGAGACCACATCTTCTCTGTGCATGAAAGAAGACGACCTCTGAAAACATACACTAAAATGTTCAGTCTACCTCATGATATAAACCAGTGTAACTTTTAAAGAGAAACCAGCTGAAATGTAGCAAATGGATAAAATTAAAACTAAAACATACATAAAAGGCTTTAGAAGGTTTCAGACTGCAAGTGCCATCCAGATGGAACAATGAAAGCAGAGCATAATTTTGGTCTGGAGCTGAGACAGTCTCCTTGGCTCAGGATGATAAGTAATGGAGCAGCAAGCACAACAAACTGTGGCTCATTAGAGGTGCACGAAGTACTCTGCTGGAGCGTACCTGGGTAACTGTGGCACAAAGCATGCTCTGTGGCTCAGATTCCTTTCAGCAGCATTGTCCTGTGCTCTCACCCCCCGAGACTCTATGCGCTTTCTTATTCTGCAAAGGAAAACAAATACCAGTATTTAGAAAAAGTATTTTAAGTTTTATACCTTATTCTAATACACGAAAATACTGCATCTAGAAAAGACCACCAACTATCAAGGCATCATTTGAAAGTGCAGTTAAAAGGAGTACTGGCTGTAAATGCTATCATGTCTCTTTAGGTGAAGATACTCACTTCCTGTGTTCTACAGCCCTTGGGTTTGCTGTATATCACTATAAGATAGGAAACCAGGAAAAGAGGTTAAATGCCAAGTTCTTTGACTTTTTATAAAGACTCTTAAGCTTGCTGGGGCATGGGAGGAGCATGGAAGTTTGCTCTCAGACTACACTTTGTAGATTGCCTATAAAAAGGGCAAAGGTCACAAAGCTGAGTCTATTACTTAGCTCAGTATGTTGTACCTGCTGACATACAAGACTTCAACGAAAGTCCTAGGCATTAATAAGTCAAACATTGTTGGATTCCACTGGGGAGAGAATGAACAATGAAAAGATGAAAAAGGAGGGCAACCGGTTAGAACCATCAGCTGAAATCAGGTCTAGATTGCTCACAGTTAAGGATGCAACTGTCTGCAGTCCCTCATTCCTACCGATGCAGCAACACCCCCGAACAGCCACAGCTGTCCCCTCTGTGAAGTCAAACGCACCTAGAGTTTGAAGTTACCTTGCCCTCCTAGAAAATTATCGTGTAGCTACATCCACAGGAAAAACGCTCCACAAGTAAAGCATACTGCAATAGTTATATTGCCAAAATCTGAATTAATATGACCTGAACTAACGACAAACAAGCTAACTCATCTTCTCATTTATTAGGAAAAAATATATGAGCAGAAGTCTTCCTGCTAGTAGCTAACATTACCAAAAAATTGTATTTTTGTGTACTGTTCTCAACACAGAGCTGTTGAGCTGTTAAAAAGCTATTTGAAGAGCTCCAGAAAAAGGATCCAGAATGTCTAGTTAAAAAAAAAAACAAAAAACCTCCCAAGAATAAACTAATGACAACAGCCAGACGAATTAAGTGATTATTCATTCTCAGCTGATTGGCCTCACCCAAAGGTGCTATATTTACTACATGCCTGCAGACAGGGGCAAAGAATGCAGTATTTCAGGTCTGGCATTCTTCAGCCAACTGAAAAATCCATTTGGCCTTAGAACAATAAAAACAAACTGAGGAAGAAAACAATTTATCCATCTCTAGTCAAATGAACTTCTCTGCCATAAACAAAGTCTGTGCAGCTCTAATATTCAAGGATAAATTAGTATTTAAAATGGGAAACTAAATGTCAATACTTAAAGTTAAGCCCTAAGTAATAATGTCATTCTCTAATTGGGACAGACATGTATATATTGAGGCCGTACCATAAGTAAATCTTCTCAGCAGGACTACTATTTTCCAGTAATGATTATCAGAAAAACTTAGGATGGAAAGTGTATCAAGAGTAACTTGAGTCCTGTTGATTTGAACATGATCACCAACGGCTCCCTAGGATCCCACGGTGCCTGCAGTGCCTCGTGGTACAAACATTGAGAATCCTTCACGAGCACTTTACAGCGCTAGATATGCAATTCAGGCACGGGACAGCGTAAGACAGAAGAGATACAAATCACACCACTTTGAGGCAAGCTGGCAAGGTCACAAATTCTCAATGTTACAACTCTCTTCTAGGCACATGAAGACTGAAATAAAGATGCTTTAAACAATGGCAGACAGAGCATTATGGGAATCGAATGCCATTAGTTGAAAACCTCAAGTTTAAGGTATGGTCAATTTAAGCAAGTTCTTTCAGTTACCAAACTACTGAATTAACACATCAAGAAACAATTTCTACTAGAAGCCTGATTTTTACTCTTCGTCTTTCAAAAAGTACACCTAAAGCAGCATTTGAGACTCTGCATGTTCTGAAGACCTCAGATGAAAACAGCATTAATCATACTGGCGGTGACTTACGGAAGCGACAAGTGACTCAAGATTTTCAGAGTTTGTGAGATCAGCATTTTGTTCAGATAGGGCCATTTGGAGATGCTTCAAAACTGCCTACCTATAAATTAAAAAACTCTCAATCAACAGTTACTAGTGAAAATCCCTGCCTTGGAGGACAAACTGCTTGTGCCCTATTTGTGAAATTCTATAAGGTGCTAGAAAGATAAGGTGAATTCTTGAGAGTAAATTCAGCATCAGAAATAATACTAAGAAAAATATTTGAAAGATTCTCTAAGAAAAAATTCTCTAATGAAAATTACAGAACATATTATGAAAACCAGAAAGAAAACTGTTTCTTTAAGGCTTACGACTATTCCAGCTACAACTGGGAAACCAGTGTTATGTTGGACACATCTATATGGCAATGCCTCCGTTTCCCAGTAATGTCACAGGCAGCGGAAAGCAAAATCACTAGTTACTTTAAAATTCCATTCTTTATGGGAAATGCATCCGGCAACCTGTGGCCTGCCCAGCACAGAAGTGCCCAAAGCAAGAGCAAAATGTTGAAGAACTGCATTGAAAACTACAAGTGCAAGGCAATTATGTTCTTAAACCAATGAAGCAATTCTGCTTAGAGCAGTTTGCTGTACTACTCCTCTCCTCATACCCTTCAAACACAGGAACTCGGGAATGCAATCCAGCCAAAGTGAACCCTTCTCGATGGAGCAGGTAGTTATTGCTGTAGTTCTGGCCCACTGCCATCTTATCATAGTGTTTCAAGGATTCTCTACTCCTCACTTACACTAAATGGCACAATAACCTGGTACCTTTAGTGGCTGGGACAAGACGACAGCAGGTCTCATCATGGAGTTTCACCAGAAAATGATGGTAGAGAGTATGGGAACAGTCAGGCGAGGAAGCAGATAGCAGCATGCTACTGTCTATGAAGGAGGAACGATAAACTAGTGGCGCATCCTGCAGACTACTCATAGACTGGACCCTGGATAATGCTGTAACAAGTCTCACTGCTATAGCAAACAAGTTTTTTTTTTCCAACACTTTAAAGAAAAGCAAAATTTCCTCAGTCATAAGCAACCCTCACATCTAAAAAGCATGCATGACTGCTTTTGCTACATAGGTTTGCACAAAAATTCTCTTGCTACCAATTATGATCTCCAGGTGCTATACTAATAACAACAGAAAAGTCCTTGCCTTGAATATAAATGAAGCAATAAAGCATAACTGGGAGTGCCTTTAAGAAGAGCTAAACTATCCACATTTCCAAATATACCATGGATCCAAAACTACGTCCATGTACAAGAAGATAGTTACACTTATGCACTCAGACTAACTACTAATGAGATGTCTTCAAAGAGCATGGTATCAGACATTAAGATATTTACTTCTTTCTTTGTCAAGTTCACTAAATAACCAGCAACCTGCCCAGCATCCTTAGCTCACAGCACATTCAATACACACACCACAGTTTCCACACCCTACCAGCATCTCAATTTCAACACTCCAATGAAGTGCAAGCGTGTGGCTTGTAAAACACAGTTTGAATTGCATCTCACAATACTACAGGCCCCTTTCAAATGTGTACAGAAACATATAAAATTCATTTCAGTTCCTAACTACACTACGGTACTTCCCAAAACAAGGACAAAGTTTTCCACTTCAAGCAGAAAAACAAACTACAGGAAGCAGGGTGGAACAGCAGCAGATTCCACTCATAGGAGGAGCAACGTGACATTGCTCATGCATTCATTTTTAGAGGAGTATTTTGGGGGGAATAATTTTACACCAGAATTCTTTTTCCAGGAATGACAAACACACAGAGTCCCCTTTCTTCATTTCAGTCTCTACAAAATCTCAAAAAAATCTAGAAGACATTGAGAAGGAAATTCTCAGATAAATTCAGCCGATAAAAACTGTCCTGAATAAGAAACCTTTTGAGCTCAAAGTAGGCACATGCTTAAGTTCCACTGCAGTCCTCACACATAAACTTATATCGTTTTGTTTGTTTGATTTTGGTTTTGGGGTTTTTTTTATTTGTTTTTAAGAAGTAGGAGCTTTTCTCCTTCCCTTTAATTGCTACATATGGCTAGCTAGCAAGGCCATACACAAACACTTCGTCCAGTGCTTTTGCAGCTAATTTCCTCACACGCAGACCATGATCTAGGATGAACAGTCCATTACTGCACAGAAGCAGGTACTTTGGCTTTTTGAGAAAAACTCTTAAACTTCCATATTTTAAGCTTTTCAGTGCCATTTCTTTGATTGTTAAGAATTACTTTTCCAGCTAACATTATGTAACTGAAAGCAACATACGTGTTTTTTCCTAGTATATTAGCACTTAGTTTATTTTAATGCTTAAAACAGTCAGATACGCATATCTGGTATATAAATTCAAGCTACTTACAAGTTTGCTGACAACTGTACTACAGCCTTTGTTTGCTTAAATTAATCACCGATTCCAGGATACTCCAAAAAGATCTCACTTTGGTCTACAAGCAGCAAGACCTCTTATACCCTTTCTGCAAATTTCTAAGAAGCAAAATGATCCAATTTGTACCTAACAGAAATGAAAGGTACCCAGTGACCTTCAGTAGCAAAGAAAAATATTTTTGAGCCTTTGAAAACGCTCTGCAGATATCAGGATAGCTCTCCCTGAGGGCGCGCAGCGGGGGACTAGATTAAGGAATCAGGACACAGTCTGCTAGGAAAGCTGGATAACGTAACCAGAACATAAGCACAAAAGGTGCCTAGTCATATAGTTGGCAGCTGAGACACGCTAGTGCCTCAAACACTACCTTTTTTGCTCTGCTTTTCAAAGAAATTACTTGCCAAAACATTCGTGTCAATTGCACACGCCATCTTTATTAACATTTGCATAATATTTGGATGCAATCACAGCTCTTCGCTACCTACAACTTCTAAAAAGAACTGCAAGAATTTTTCTTTGCCAAGTATTGGGCTCAGCAATCCACTTTGAATATCATCCTGACACACACATACTTTGATTTAGTATTCTCCAGTGCTCACGCGTGCTAGAGTTAACAAGATTACTCATGCTAATAAAAACCCTGAATCAGAACTTTACTGACTAAGGTGATCACTGTGCACAGTGCCCCCGGGATATGAAATTAAACTAATAACTTGCAGGTCTTATTGTAGATAGATACCTGCACTGAAGCAACTTTTTTTCCTGATTAGAACATTTCCTTTGAAACTACTGCTCCTACTTGCAACTCCTCTGTAACTAGTATTTATGTATCAAGAATAAGACAATAAACTTATTAAAAAAAATTAAAACATAAAACCAGTGGGCTTAAAGTCAAGAAACAAACAATTAGCTTTAGTCACAGGGAACATTTCAACAAGTATGAAGTCAAGCAACATGCCAGCCTTCCAAAAGGAAACAGTACCACTCACATTCACTGGAAATCCTCCTGCCAAAGACACACCAGCTACTGCAGGGAGTTTAGGGGTATAATAAGACATGACAGAATGCAAATGCATCAAAAAAAAAAATCTATAGATTGTCTTTCTCCTTGCTCTCCAAAAAGACCTTACGGCTGATGTACAAAGTTTTAGTAATTGCAGAATGATGATTAGGCACTGTGGCACCTATGACACTGATCTATCTAGACCTGCAGCCAGATAGTAACTATAATCCTAAAAAAAAATTATTTAATGTTCTTGTATATGAACATAGTATGGAAAAGCGTGATATACAAGGTAAAAATTACACTGATCCTCTCATTTTCCTACAAGTAACATTACTCAGAATTGTGCTGTGGAGATACCCTGGGAGCTAAGCACAACACACAGGAATCCAGTGACCACGGGACAAATGCACGCTGCAGCGTGCACCATAAACAATTGCAACCATTGATACCCCAAATTCTGACACCATGTTAATGTTCCAGCGAGTTTAGCCATCCGTTCTGGACGTAAGCAGTATCACAGGTTAGCAGAAACCAGAGGTAACAGTTATTCTGAAGGCAACACCCTCTTCCAAAGCGCCATCTTCTCTGTGCATCTGATCCAAAGCTCACGACTTCATGAACATTTCCATAGAGCCCAGCACTATTGGTCCTACTGCAATTTGCTTCATGAAACTCTCTACGTGGAATTTTAAAACCTATGAAATAACATACTTAGTTTTAGTTTTTGTTTTTTACATTTTCATCCAATGGCTGGAATAGGCATACATCTAACATACTTCCAATACACTCATTTAGGTCAATGCATAGTCCTTAATCTCACACCCAGTTTTGAGCACTGTGTAGCCCTTCTGAAGTAATAAATCCAGTTTAAGAAGGGTATCTGTAATTTTCCTCTATAGTAACTACTCCTTCATACCCAAAAACTTCTATGAAAGCAGGTAAAGAAATCTGACAACCAAGGTGGTCATTCCCAGTCACATAAACCATTTTGTGACAATGGAGCCTTTCCCCCCGCCCCAGATGCAATAACAGAGAACACCACTTAGTAAATAAGGACTTGATACAACTCTAGTATTTTCATTACCTATGAAGCAGAAATATTTACATTATCTGCTATGTTCACAGTATGGGAACAGTAGAAACAGAAGGAAATGTGGTGTCAGACAACATTCCAGCTCAAAATTCAGATGCCTCTTTTTAGAAAGGTTCCCCAACAGAGCCTCGAAACTACTGCCAGGAACAGCCCTGCTTTGCTATTGTCCCTAAAGCAAAAGTTGAGTTTTTTGTTTGTTCATGGTTTTTTTTTTTCTCTTCAAGGAACCTAGGAACATCTGGAACAACAAAGTTAATATCACGCAGCCTTTCCCTAATACCCACATAGCTCAAAATTTAGCAAATGACTTCAAAAGACATATGCTTTTGACTATCCTGCTGCAGATGTTTTAGTGTTTTGAAAATTTTACAGCTGTAAAAAAAAACAAACCACCACCAAAAAACACATGATGTTTTAATGACAAAATTGTGAGGAAACTATGAATGAGTTAAACTCAGGTGATTAGCCCAATTGGGAGAGTCATCAAGAGTAGCAAACAAGAGCTGGTGCCTCCCAAATCTTGTCTGCAAGCGGCATTTTAAGAATGAACTGAAATTAAAGGTATGATAGCATTTCTTAGTACTTGGACACTTGTCTCTTACAGGCAAGAGGCAAGCCCTTTACCTTCTCTCTGCTTTGATAAATATGTATAATTGTAGTAACTCAAGATCATGGGTAGAATATTTGAAGAAAACCTTTAAAATCTATGATAGTATATAAATAAATAAAACCCCTCCAAAACCAAATGAAAAGCCTGGGCTTTATTTAAAAAGTCAAATGGCATCGTTATTCACAATAGGTAAGTAATGAAAAGGCAAAGCTTCACAGTAAGAGACACTGGGTGATGCTTCCCAATAATTTTGCAGTTAAATTTAAACAATTTAATGAAAATATCTATGCCCTTATTTTGTTTAAGGGTAGTTCACACTACTACATTTCTTGGATCAGAACCTGTATTTTATCATAAAGTCTAGAGTGCATTATTAGGGTTTTGCAGGTTTATTTTACAAGTTTAAAAACTTTGAGTCATGAAATAAGCTTTGTGTAGTTAAAAAAAAAAAGGAAAGAAAAAGGCTTCTTGCTCTGAACAACAACATTTCATAGTATTTCATCATGGCACCCTTGAAATAATTCAGGAGTACATCTGGAAGGGAGGAAAGATACATGAATCATTTTAAATCCTAATGTACATAAGCCCAAATAGCATCACACAGAGAAACAGAAATTTTATCAGATCTTCTCATCCAAACATCTCTAAAACATCACATAAGGGTCATGAAATTGAGGAAATTGCCTCCCTATTTTCATCAGATTTTTTCTGTAGCATATCAGGCTCTTCATCATGTTGCTTAAAAGACAGTGAACTCTAGCCAATTATAAATTCATGAGTATTACGCTGTGTGCTACTCAGAGGAAAAAATAAGTCATCAAATTTGTTTATGAAAGCCTGAAGAGACACCAGCACGCTCAGAGTTTCCTACCTATTACTGTCATGGCTTCCAAAAAGCTGTATCCATTTTGTGGTTTAAAGCTATTTTTAGATATTTTTAAAGAGTTTATATTTTGACCATCACATAATGAAACAAGAAGGACAGCAACGGGATAATTCTATTCCCACAACCCTCCAGAGTGTCCAGGATGATGCTGTAGGGAGAGCTGACCTACTCCAACTCACCTGCATTACAATTCAAAACTGTAGGATCAACACCGCTGACGCTGAAGCAACCACAGTGGCCACCAGATCCACATGCCACCAGATCATTTAAACAGTAAATGCGTAATGAGGCTGCAAGCATATCTCCATCTGCATATCAAGCTCAGTTTTTCAGAAATGTAGGAAGTGACTGTTATAACTCTGAACATTAAAAAAGTTTTAAAATTAGTTTTCATATCATTAGCTTAGATGGCATGACTTTGATTTGCCCCTTAGAGTAAGTCAGAAACTGCAGAGAGCAGTTAGATTTAACTGAGGTTAATGTATATTTATGCTACTGAACAGTTACTTTGTGCTACCCAAGGAAAAGGTGTGTTTTAGTGGAGGGACATGTATATATTTACATATGAAAAGCCTGTGATATCATTCAGGGCAAAAAGTGATTAGATTATGTAAGTGCAAGACAACAAATAAGATTCTTTAATGTAACAGTGTGCTAGTGTAGCTATGTAGCTTTTGTCATAACACTAGCTGACTTTGAAAAAGTAGGTTTCTATTTTAAAAACTGTTTATTCTCCTTTTGCAAGAAAATGTAACTCAGATACTGATTTTCTGGAAGCTATAACACAGTAAAAACAGCCAAAGAGAGTCATGCAGTAGGTCCTTTAAAAAAAGTAAGAAAACAGATGCAGACTGCACTCATTGAGGGGAAAAAATAGACATTCTCTGGTCACGGAGGGTCAGAATACCTCTCACAACAAACCAAATTGTGATTTTTATTTTTTTTTTTCCTTCTGCTCAAAGAGACAGGGGAAGGTAACTGTCAAGTGTCTTCTTCATGATTCTAAGAAAATCCATGGATCTTCATTATGAGCTCACTATTAATAAAAATCCCAAACCTCTTAATTTCTAAAGAGAGTTGCACAGTGCAATATATGTTGTTTGTTCTCTCCAGTGATAAGGTTTAGAGAGAAAGGCTTCTGAACCCTAACCTCATACTGCTGCTGGTTTAAGAAGCAGCAGAGAAAGCCACAGCACTCCAATATATTTCCCTCAAGACACCTAGTCTTCGCTGTGTTACACTTCCCCTTACACACACACCATGAATCTCTCCCTACCACACACTTCTCCTTTTATAGACCTCCTTCCTTCCTGCCTCCCTCTGTGCCAGCCAGAGATAACACTTTAGGAAATAGCCTTTTTGACTACTTCGGCTTATCATTTTAGCTCAGTCCGCTCTCAGTGACTCCGTTCGACTCTAACACATCCAGCTCTCTTCCTGACCTATTTACAGGCACGACTGCAACCATTAATATATGTAACAGGAATTTTTTCCACACTCATATAATTAAAAATGGCTACATCTGTTTCAGTAAGGTGTTCAAAGTCTGCTTCAGGAGTGGAATTAGTGGAAACATGAAAAAGCTTATTTTGAAAATCCACAAAAATTCAATTTCACATGGGAATACTATTATTAAAAGAAGACAAACTTAACCTAGCACTTACTAGCCAAGACAGAACCAGTCATTAGTATTACACGACTTACCCACTGGCTTTCTAAGTTTATTCTTTTCTAACATATGCATTTTTATGGCTAATAATAAAAGACACACACAGAAGTGAAATATGGATGTCTAATGTCCAAAACATCACTATTATCTAATAATTGTGTACAAGAAGAGAGTGTTTATCCTCTGTGAAAAGAGCACTAGATGGCTGAAAATCTGGAAAGAAAAAAAGACAGTGTGCTGCTTTTATTCAACACCCAGAAAGAACTGAAAGCTTCCTGTATCAGCCATCATATGTGCTTATGAGATGGCCCTCTTGTGGATACCTCTTCTTCAGGGTCACTTTAACATCCTTATGACAATTACAGCAATTATTTACACGCAGCAGCTATCATAGAATTGTGGAAGTACCAAATATATTTTTATCTGCCATAATACAGTAAACCATCCATAAACACCACCGGGCACCACAGGAGCATCCAGCTTCACAGAATGCACTAATAAAATGGTCCAACACTCTGTTCTAGAACTGTAGGCATTTACTTTCCCGAGCAGCCTCAGTGAAGCTAGTGGTTACTGGGTGCATAGGGCAGGGAGATAAAGCTCTGCAGGACAGGAGGACACATCAGGGAGGGCCACACAGTGCCTGGAACCCTCTAAGGGTGTCCATGTACTTTCTCCCTCAGAGGTTTTGAGGCCAGTACTGTCCACACTTTACAAAACACAGAAGTTGGTAAAACAAGAAACTAAACCTGTTCAAGGTTGCCCAAAGAATACAGCAACTACAAATAAAACCGAGGTTTCTAGATTAGAAAGAGCTAGGGCACCAATCTCGCTGAATAATAATCTGCTGCATTTTGTTTGTTTGTTTGTTTTTGGCTGATTTACCTATCACACTTTGACATAGGAAGCTGGTTTTCTGGCCGACTGAACATTCATAAAATAAATCACTCAAGATCTCTTAAAGATCTGAATAAAAGCAAGTAAGTGTGTGAAATTTATAAATATATGCAACCTTTCCAAGGTATTCATTTCTGCAGTATCTCAACACTACAAGCAGGAGTGATTTCCTCGTCACTGAGTACCCTCCGAGTCAGACAAATGCTGCTAAAGTAACTCCTTCACCCGACAAGCGCTTTCTCAGCCTCTCTCTAATACGGTTTGCACATACCAGGGCTGCACTAAGCCCTTGGGAAAGGGCTGCACACGAAAGAAAAAGCCTCGCTGCTTGCCAAAGTCCTCTCCTATCTCATAGGGTTACAAACTAATCACTAAGTGACATAAGTAATAATGCTTGGTCATACAAACTAAAAAGTAAAATTATTTTAACAGGCATTTACACTGCTTCCTGCTCCATGCCTGTGTCCTCCCACTGTACTGGTGGGCGTGGGACCTGAACCACCAAACCAAACCAAACCACCTGAATCACCAAACCTGAACCAAAAACCACTGGGTATCTCTTTGCTACTGCTGGTCCATTTTTTCTTTGGTAAATTTGTTCCGTGACTGTTCTAGATCTCCAGGGATTTTTTCATAGCTTTTTCTATTTTAGGAACAAATACACAGACACAAGTTTCCTCCATCTTCTCACAAGTTCACTTAAGGAAAAGCACAAATACTGCCGTTATCTCACAGCTTGGTTTTGGCAATTATGTTAGAGAGCTGGTCCACAAATGCTACTAATATGCTCGAGGAGCATTTATATTATTAGGGTCACAAATTCATATTTGCATCTCTCCTGGCACCTCCATGAGCTCTTTTCTGAAGGTAGTTTAATACAGGAAAAAATATGTTGCATTTTAAAATGCACACATGCACAAATTTACTTGTTAAAATAAATAATAATAAAAAAAAAAACCACTATATACAACATGATTCAGCTAGAGTATTTTGCTACCCCTTCAAAATCAAGCATTGTACACAGATTATTTCAAGAAGGGGCAGGCATAAAACGTAATACTGACTGGATGAATGGCGAAAGAACACAGATACTGTGATAGGTGCAGGAGGCTGTCTTTGTTTCCTTCAACCCTTTTTCAGGACTTTAAGACACTACAGAAACTGTTTCCACTGCCATTTCATTATGCAATGAGTGTGCCAACTAACATGCATATTAATCCAGATTCAAGGCATCTTGCATCACTAACACATGTTTCTGACCACCCCCGCTTTCCTGAAACGGCTTCAGACCTCCTGCAAAGCCCAGCAAGCATCACTGCATCAGATTACTCCAGTGTTTTGCAGTAAGATTTTGGTACGGCCTCAGAAGCTTTCCTGTATTCACATTCCCCGAACTCAAGTTTGGGATCTAGAGTACAGCTCTGCAGCAGCTTAAGCAGTTGGGACTAATTCAGATAAAACTTAACTTGTAACCTAACTGCATCCATCCTTGTCTATGCTGCTTTGGATAACTCCATCTTAATTTAGCAAGGCATCAAAAACATCTAGGACTTAAAGAGAGAAAATTTCTATCTGCATTTCATGAATTGCTTTCCGCAGCAGCCTCCCTCTCCATCGTGCTAGCACAGCCACTTGTACAACCCCACACTCATTCGATCAAGAAGCTGACCCAGACAACTAACAACCCAGCAAAAACTGTTCATTTTCTGACCAGATTTGTTCCCCAGCCTTGCTCGACATCTATCCATGCAAACAGGAATAAACAGCCAGGGGCAGGAACTGCTTATGTCTGTAGTCACTAAGACTTTCAAGAGAAGTGGTAATTTTGGGTCACTCGTTTATCAAAATATAATTAATTCAGTATCTCATGCTGAAGCCTACACACACTTACTTCCTCTCCACAAGGAGGTTCCTGGGTGGTTACTGAAGACCCTGGCAGCTCACCAGTGGAGCGCTGCCATCGCCCCTTCAGGAAACAACTACACTTTCCTATAATTAATATACTGTTACCACCTTTTGCTAATTCATTGTACATGACAAATACGCTAAGAAAATTGTGTTGCTAATATGCTAGTGTATAAGACACCAGGATACAGTCATTCTCTCAAAGAAACACTGAAGTCAGAAATCCTGTATGCTCCAACCCGCAGAGCGGGCTGTTGAGACAGAAAGAACACCCACAGTGAATGGCACCACTTTTCAGCAAGGGGGTAATCAGGAATGACCAATGGCTCCCTACCAGCTAGGAGAGCATAACGGAGTAATGGAGATCATATACATTAGGGAGCAGAAAAAAGAAAAAGAAACAACAAAAACCTCAATATATTGACAAGCATATCAATTATAAGTTCCAGAGTAAAATTGGGGGGGGGGGGGGGGAAAAGACCACTGAACTGAAACAACTATTTTGCTTTAGCAGACAAAAAAAATTCAGAGTTAAGACTGAAATTACATCTCACCATCCCGTGCCATCATTCCCATTATATAAGAATATGCAGCACTCAGACTCTTTCAGTAACCGGATAATGGAGAGGTCCAAGGCTGTGATTTCAGCCTTAAGTCTTATTTTCTTGGGATTTATCAGGTCAGAACAGGCCCTTAATGTTGCTTTAATGCAGATTTTTAGCAGCTTTAACTAAAAAAAAAAAAGTTTTAAATTAGAACTGGAGAAGGAAAAAAGCCTGCTTCCCTGGGCACTGGAATCAGGTGTTTAAGATTAACTCAGCTGGTGAACAGCCAGCACTGCAGGTCAGCTCAGAGCCTTCTTCAGGCAGACACAGTTTTGGTTCCCACCAAAGGGAGATCTGCAGAGGCAGGCAGTGAAGAAGAGAAATAGCCGCCTGGGTTAGGATCTGCAAACTCGCAAGTACCTGTCCCCTCAGCATACTCTCTTTTTTTTTTTTTTAATTAGCATTGCAGTCACGAAGAATCAATACACAGTTTTAACAGACATTAATGCTCGTTTTAAATAATCTATGCTTGAAGTCCATTTTTCCACTTAAAATTCAAAATGCAAGTTTCAGTACTGCATCCTTATGTACAGGCGTATCCTCAGATGAGTTTTAAAGTACTAAGATTTAATATTTCAGAATGTTAAACCCGGAGAGGAAAAAATTATCAGTAAACAAAACCTACTTGGTGTCCTCAAGAAAACAAGAAAGAAATAAGGGTAAAATAAGGGATGGGACTAATCTTCTCACAGGCGAAGAAAGTAGACTCAGTCTCCCAGGACCTCGTAGGTCCTTTTAGGAAAAGGGAAGGTAGATCACCATGGCAACAGAGTATTTTATAAGACACTTTAGTAGTGCAATATGCTGTGCTATGAACATAATAGATAAGTTGAGAAGCAGTCCTCTTCCAACCAAATAGAAAAGCTTTTAGCAAAAACATGGAGTGCATTTGTGTTTGCTGTAATTTCCAATAACGACAACCTGATGTTGCAAAAGACAGCATGGATATTGGTAACAGAAATTATTATCAAAGCTTAAATTAAACTCTCTGGTCGCTGGGCTACCTGATGAAAACACCTAAAGACTTACACAGTAAATGAAAGAAAGCTCTTATGAGGGGAGGGTCAAACTTATTAACTGCTGGCCCAACTTCTATGCAAAGTACCTGAATCACACCAGATTACTGCATATCTGCACAAAAATAAAGGTGACAGAATTTGGGAGGGTGGCTGCAGGGACAAAGGGGCACTTGGTAAAGGTGTCTTCAGTGGGTGGCAGCGGCAGACATTCACACTGGCATTTGAGGGCAGGAGGGATCAGACAAGAGAAATTCAGATCAGAGACATCACTGAAACAAGAAAATATAACAAAAAGGATATTAAAGAAAATGAAAGATGACCATACCCTAAAGAATAACTTAGAAATATCTATATTTCTCTTATCAGCAGCAGCCAATGAACTGGCAGTTGATGTTGGAATGTGTGTGTTCAACGGCTAAGCAGCAACAAAATCCAGGCTTATTGGTAAATACTGCATAGGAAGAAGAGAGCTTTTAGAGACTGCTGCAAGATAGGATTTTTATTTTTGCTCTAACGATAATTTACTGTTTTGAATCATTACCAAGAAAGCCATTTAGCTGTTTTCTATTTTTGAGAAGGCATCTAGAGTAATGACACAGATTTGTATACATTAAATTTAACAACACCAAATAGGTTTCAGTCACTTATCTTGTAGATAACATTCATTCATAGCAGAGGTGATGAAATCATTATGTTAAAAACACACACAGCCAGGTCCCACCTTGAGTGGCTCAGACCTGAGAGAAGCCAGAAGCTGAAGAGTGGCTGATGATATGCATTTCTTACAAAAGCAGGGTATCATACAGCAGTAGTAATATTTTCAGCTACTTGCACACACTGCTGAATTTTAAATTAATTGTAACCACACAGGAAAAAGACCTGGGGGTTGCTGTAGACAGCTCTCTGAAAACATCTGCTCAGTGTGCAGAGGCGGTCAAAGAGACAAATGGAGTGCTGGGATGCATAAATACAATGACAGAAACCCATGACAAAAGTACTAGTGTCACAACAGAAATTAAGGATCAAAGATATTGTATTACCCAAATACAATACCCCATATCAGATACATGAAAAAGGCAGCAGAAATAAAGCAGAAAAAGAAATAAAAGCATTAGATGTAGGGGAAGACATCAACATGGAGGTAAACTGAAAATAAAGCCAGCTTACACAGGGGATAAATAGAAGGGGTAATGACGCATTAAACAAGATGGGGAAAAGAGCACACAAGGCTGTCCTTTCTTCTCCCCTCTGGGAAGGGGCAGAGCAAGGAATGTTACCAAAAGGTAACAAGTTTCAGCTTAAAAATGCAACAGCAAATTCAGATAGGTGAAAATTCACTGATTTGTAATACTGAGTGCAAGACTCAGAACTAAAAGTTCAGATAATCGCAGTGGAAAACAGAGAACACTTCCACCTCAGTCAGAAGACAGGCGGGGACTGCCTGAGACCAGTGTCAAAGCAAAAACCCAGAAGCATCTCCTTTGTAGGTAGGTTATTTATTTTGTCCCACTCAATGGGCTTTTGTTGCCATCTCTGAGAAGATCGAGTTCAGCATCCTTCACAGTAAGATATAAGTTCATCACACACCCCGCCCAGTCCTCCAGCTCCTAGCACCCGCACACTATAACTATTTCCTATAGATTTACTTCAGTTCTCTTTTCTTGATCCTGAGTTTAACAATAAATCCCTGTCAGACTCCCACTGCAATCCAGCACGTTTACTCCTTATATCATCTCCTCAGTTCATTCTTTTCTTTCTTTGAAAAAATACACCTGCTCGTACCATCTGACTCCAGACTTGTTGTTAACCTAACTAGTAATGAAAAAAAACTGTTTTAAGCCACATTTATCGTTCCTAATAAGAAATTATCCTTGCAAATATTATCCTTGCCATATCAAATATCCTTCTATTTGATATGTTACTTCAGTGTATTCCAACAATGTTGAGCGTGAGTAATAGCTGAAGATAGGAAATAGATCAAGAGTCTTTTTATTCATTATTTCTGTGGCAAATTCCTGGGGCAACAGCTTTTACATGCGCAAGGAAAAAAGTCACTTTTTCCTTCTGTAGACTTGTTTTCGTCTAACAGACAAATTCCAGTTACACTTTCTAAAGCTCCTTGGAGCTGTCAAACTTATTCCAAGGATGGTCTGGGAATATGAGTTATTATTTGAAGTTTGGTTACTATGGCTAATACACTAATCAAAATATCAAGCAAAAGCCTAACACACAAGCCAGCATTCCACAGATCCCGTCACCTACAAGCAGCTCAGTACTGGTCCTTATTTACTGGTCCCCACTGGCAAACAGTTACATCTGAGCTTTGGCAATGGTCAAACAATAGAAATACTGCCATTTAGCATCCCAGTGCTCCACGATTTCCTAATTTGATCTAAACAACTTTCTTCCAACTGATGCTAGGTTTGGAGCAGAGCAGAGGAGCTGCAGCGGCGTGTTGGAGCAGCTACACCCAGCACGGACGGGTCCGCACTGCAGCACCCAGTCTCTCCACTCCAGCACTAGCTTTGCTCGACTACGAGCCGACACGCTGCAAGGTTCTCCGCGTACACAAACCAAACAGATCTAGCTCTACCCTGCTTCTGGGTTAAAACGCAGCCACTTGAGCGCCTACGGCCTAGTGATTTCAAGAGACAGATGTTTAGGCATCACTTGACCACTTAAGACTTTGTTTATTTGGACAGATATTGAGATAAAATAGCTACATGTTAACATTACTTGTGTGAGCGAGGCCTTAGTTATACAATTGCTTATTTACGTCCTCTACTGTAGCAAGGCTACCTTTGTGGGGGGCGGGGGAAGAGATCAAGACCACCAGATATGGCTGGGCATCCTTAATTTTAACACTACACTACGGAGCTTGATTTTTGACAGAAACTCCTCATTTTCTGTTAAAAATCCTCCACTACATTTTTCTGCAAACCTTGCCTTGGCAGCAACAGTAAACAAAGCAGTCTTTGAAGACTGTAGTAGTATTTCAGTACCATAAAATAATCTTAAATCTCATGCAATTAAGCCATGAAACTTTTCTAACAGAAGCCAAAATGGTCTTTTTGCTGAATAAAACATCTAAAGTTCATTCACTGATACGATCTTGATGCCCTACTTGTTACCTTTTTAACCAGGCAAAAAAAAAAAGCCTGAATGGAGATTAAATAATACATGAGGTTTTTATCTAAAGACAACTAAGCTTAACTGCTACAGTAAAGCTTTCATCACTAGTAATGTCTTTGCCAAGAGTATTTTTCCCCTGCAGGCAATGTTGTTGGACTTAAATCAGAAAAAGTCAGTCATTTATGTCAGTCTATTCCAGTTCTGCTTTCTATTAAGACAGACCAAAGTCCTTTTCCCATCGCGAGTGCTGGGTAAAACACCCGTTTTCCCACATTTCATTCTCCTCTCTGTTCACCATGCCAGACCTTCACTTGTTTGGGTATGGATATTCAGTTTAATTTCCTCTAAGAATCTAAGTATCTATGTGAGACACAGTGATCCAAGACAACCACAAAAACACACCCTTCACAATATTAGGACAAATTCTTCAGATATAATCCCATCATTTTTGCCCAGGTAAATTTATACAAACCACTATGCAACCATTCCTATCTCGTGATTACAGTTTCTTTTCCATTTAATATTTTACCATTAATAATTTAGGATTTGGGGAAGTATGTGTTGAGGAGGAAGAGCAGGGAAAGGAGTCTGAGGGTTTTTTGATACATTTGTTAAGCAAGTTTTCAATACATGAGAACAGTCTTCTACTGATAAAAAAGAGTATCATGCAACCTTACAGCAGCAGCAGCACTGAACATGCCAACGAGATAAAGGTTTTCTGCTGCTCGATAATGTTCTGCATTGCACTGAAGGCATTTGTGCAGGAAAATGTCAGTGTTCATGAGAAAAATACTCATTTTAGGATCCATAACAGGTTTATGCACAAGATGCTCAGTTTCCCAGAGAAAGGGTCCCCGCACTTGACCCTTGAGAGAATATAAATATGATTTTGTTTTGCAGATGGGAGAAATTTAAATGTTTTGCCTGACTGAACATTTTCATGACCATTTTATCAGGCTTAGCCATACTCGCACCACAGAAAAGAAACTTTTTTTTTGGTGAGGGAATCATACTTTTAACAAGGCCATTCTATTCTTTTTTTAATACTAGACTTGCCTTTAGATATTTAAAAGAAAGTCCACATGAAGGATTCTATACACACGCCTGTCAATTCAACACACCAAATAACAGTAATTCTCTAAAAAACACAAACAGGATATTTTTAAGCAAGAAAATAGACACAAACTTACTCAACTCAAATGCGGGTACGTCCTTTGCCTTCCCGTTCCCTGAAGCAGAACTCCTGCCTGCCTCCCTACGCTCCTTAGAAAAGCTTCCCTTTTCATGACATGTTCTGTTCAAGAGTCTTAAACGTTAATTAAGCCTAACAGTCTTCAGAGACGTTAGCACAGCTATAAAAAGGTTTCTGAATCGAGTGGCTACTGAAGGAACTGGCATCTGATCAAATTTTCAAGAGTTATGCTCCCTGCTTTATGAATAAATCAAGGAATTACCAGTTTTTGAAAGTCTCCAGCTCTATTTTAGCTCTTCGTGCTTCATGTACATATTAACAGCCCTATTTTATGGATTCAGCATCTAAGGCATAATGAACCTAAGGGGATACTGGTAGCAAAACTGTGAAAGAATCCAATCCTGTACTTTAGCCAGAAGATTATACTTAATTTTTTTTTTATTTATATAGTTAGCAAGAAACTAAAAGCTGACTGAAAGACTAAAAGATAATTCTGTATTTCCTACACACTACAGTGTCTAAGTGGTGAATATTTTTAATCAGGGACAGCTTCTTAATCGCAGGTTAGCTTGGAAGACCCATTATTTTGTTCTGGTTAATATTAAGCATGGCTTTGTGGTTAATATTATGAATGAAGTAAGTTTTCCTGCAGACTGGGGCATATTACCACTAATTAAAAGAATGAAAAATTCTAGCACTAACTGACAAACTCATGATAGTTCAATATTTTACTGTATGGTCACGTCAGCCCAAACTCCTAAAGGAGCTCAGGGGACTTCCAAAAGTCAAATGTACCAGGGTCACTACCATACAGGAGCATCTAGTCACTTCTCCCATTAGAAGGGGATAGTCTAGGCAGGAAGACTGGAGAACTTCTTTCTGGGTCTTCCTAACTAATCTATATATAGTATAAATGTATAACTAAATCTAATACAACAAGAATGAAGGCCTTATAAGGATTACCAGAGCTACGATGAATTTTACACATATATCTTACAATTTTAAAGCAGTTGCCTGCAAGGAGAGAAACCCTTCAGGGGAAGCTGCACTGAACTCTTCTGATCAGCCCTTTTGTATCAAATAACCATACAGTTTTGTGATTTTTCTCTTCATAATATTCATAATACTGAAAAAGTCAACACTTTTGGAAGTGTAACTACAGGAGAAAGACACCAAACATTTGTACGCAAACAACATACATCAGAGCTGGACATTTCTAACACAGCTAAATTTCAGTATCCTGTGCCTTGGAAAAAAAAAAAAATTCCCACTGAAATAAATAACCACAGAAGTTGTCTTGCAAACCTGAACACAGAAGCTTCAAACCATTTGAAATTATGCTGCATGCAGACACTGGTAAAAAAACACAACTACATCTTTCCTTAGTCAGAAACAAACTTTCCCAGAGAATATGAGAGAGTACAAAAGGCTTACACAGCAAACCTATACTGTGCTTAAACTCTCTATTGAAATACACGAAGCCAAAGAGAGGAACTGCCTTCTCCTCATCTTGCTCTGCTAAGGAAGTGCAATGCAGCAGTGAGGTTCAGCTCCAGGCTTCCCCTTTTCCACGGCAGAGCAGGGACAAAGCACCCCTCCCTGCTCCACTTACCACAGCAGTAATGGGCCAGGAAAGCTGACTGTGTCTAGATTTGCAAAACTGGCTTCTTGTTACAAATGCAACATCGCAGTTTTCCACTGAGAACTGTTGCTTGCTCACTCTACCGTAACTACAAGAAAAACCCATTTCTGCAATCTAAAGGAGGCACCAGTTGGCATGACTGGTAGTAGGAAAAGCACTTAAAGGACTTGCCCTTTTCCCATGAAAACCTCAAGTACCAATGTAATTCCATCCTTCCTTAGATATTTCACTGTGTGCCCAAGACGATAAGGTACACACTGCTCATTTAGTGTTTTTAAACTAAAGAGCTGCTCTCCTAACAACATTGCACCTAATATCAATGACTGAGAAAGCCCAGCCAGTATTCTTCTGTTCACTTCCATATTAGCTACCAACACAAAGATGGGCAACCTTCCTAACCTGACAAGCCCCACATTAAAATATATTCATAAGACACGGCAGGAAGACAAATACCACATGTCCTGGACAACCAAGGGAGCAAATTCAGGGAATATTCCCCAAGCATGAGATAACCACAGCTGCTACTACACAAAGTAGTTGGGGAAGGGCATCATTACAGAGCCCTGCACCCCAACAGCAAAGCTGCCTGCCGTTCAGCAGCTTCCCAAAGCTTTATATTTTACCTTCAGCAAGCCAACCATCACTTAACTGCAGAACAGGGCAAGCCTTATGGCTCTCTTGGATTTGAAAGTGGGTCTGGACATGACAGCACTCCACTGACACTCTGGGGCTTCTCTGGAGCACCTTGTGTGCCTCCAGGCAAGATCTCTCCCTGCATGGGAATCCAGACCTCCACACTGGAAGAAACAGGCATGTCAGCTTCTCAAGTAGTAGGTTGGTTTTATTTGGACAATGCCAGAACAAGAAGTGCTTCTTAGACTCTGCAAGCCAGAGCTCTGTATCTTGCACATTCAGCTTGCAGGAGAGCCACTCCCTTAGATATCCTTTCAAACCGTCTCTGTTCTCTCCTTCTCCACCCTCCTCTCTCACTCTGCCTCTTCAGATGGCAGAACAGGGTGAAGCTGTGTTCCAGGGCAGGCATCCCCATCATCTCCAGCCCAAGCAGCTCCTTGTCTCTTCGATTACCAGATTGCAGAGAAGTGCCAGTTACAGGTGGACATCCCAGCTGGGCACAGTTCCATGACATCTTTAACCCCCATCCTCCTTGTGCTGCTGCACACCCTAACATGACCACACTGAACATGAAGCTACACCATGAGATACTCTTCAGCCCTTCAGAGGCACTTAAGTTGTGAGTCTGCTGGCAATTGCGCAGCACTTGCAGACTCACTTCTCCTGTATCTGAGATTTGCAGCTACCCAGAAACTCCACAGCAGCACAGAGCCATGGCCAGGGACATGAGCTACTTCTGATAAGGGACTTGTGCTTGAATTGCTTGTGAGTGGCATATGGCTCAAGAGTCATTTTAACCCCGGGGTTAAATAAAATTTAAAAAAGAAAAAAGGAAAGAAAAAAAAAGAAAAAAAGATGGGGAAGGTCTCCCAGCCCTATTAAGTACTAAAACTAGAGCCACTCCCTAGTGAAAGCAAGGTGAAAATGAAATTTCAAAGTGGAAACACATTTTCACAGTAGTGCTAAAGAACAGAAATGGAAGAAAGCACTCTTCATAAAGATTTCACTTATGTGTCCTCATTAAAAAGGGAGAAACAGTAGCAGTGTGTAATCATTAAGGTCATCCAATATATTTTTGAGTCCCCAACACTCAACTGTATTTATTGAGACTTCGGAAACTACCATAAACAGTTTGAGAACATGTAGCATCTGCTACTTCTAAGATGAGTCACGGTACGAAATTCCCCTATATCTTCTAGGAACCAGTTAGGCAGCCAATGATTGAAGCAGTGATCTGACTATGTACGCACCCACACAAATGAGAAGAAGTAACTTCTATCAATAAATGTACATTATATTTAACATACTGACTGCAGATTTCAAATAAGAGATTACAATTAGAAAAATTATTTTGGGAAAACATTCCCCAGTTTAATTTGAATGCAACATAATTTTGTCAAGATACATTAAAGGACAGAAGAGACCGGAAGAAAGAAACTCATTTAAATAAATTGCATGAATTTGAGGACATTTTGAAGGAGGAAAGTAAATACATGACAGAACTTCAACACCCCATAGCACTTGCCTGCGTTTTCAAGTGCTGCATCATTAACTGTATAATCTCTTACAACATCTGTCCCTCCCCAAACTTTAAATCATAAGTCAGCTCCCTGCCCCCAGCTTCCGTCTTACCTAAAACTACAAAGGATCAAACTCCCTCTCACCTTCCAAGTTCTCTCCACTCCAAAATACTACACTAGAAATGCCTCATTTTCAAGAGGCATGCTCCTATCCCCAGACATCCCCTATCATGGAGACACTTCGCATTTATTCTGCTGACAGCTAGATCCTTCACACTGCAGAGCCGGTTCATTCTGTTCCTCCCCTCAGATGCTTGACAGTCCCATGAAAACCTCTCAGAGGACACATCTACAGCAGCAGCAGCATCTAGATTGGCCTCAGGAGTAAACCCCAATCTGTCCTGAACTTAAAAGCATCCTGGTTATGTTCGCCTCTCTTAGTTTCCAAACTGTCTTACCTAAGGTAGTCTGCCAGAAGGTAGTCTGCCACTACCTTCTATAAGAGAAGGATTGCGATGCGCAAAAATCTAAATTTATCCAAGTTCTAGGTTTGATGTTGGTCAGTTGGAACAATATCAATTTTAAAAGTCAGGTCAAATTACCAGACGACCTTCTGATGAAGGAATGCAACTTCACTGACAACACAGAATTAGTTTTTACTTCAGCAGGTACTGAGGAGATGAGTCTTTTGCTAGGCACAAATTCAAGATCCAAGCCAAACTTTTATTAAGTTATTTTATATTGTTTTGACCAATTTCAACATTTTCACTCCATGGTCAATACAGCTGCAAGGAAACT
This sequence comes from Ciconia boyciana, assembly GCF_034638445.1. Classification (NCBI taxonomy): domain Eukaryota; kingdom Metazoa; phylum Chordata; class Aves; order Ciconiiformes; family Ciconiidae; genus Ciconia; species Ciconia boyciana. The sequence continues at coordinate 3,848,195 of NC_132948.1, forward strand.
GGGAGGACACAAGATTTCTATGAAGATTCATACAGTCTTGCAGCATTGGTTGTGCAGTTCAAGCTATGATACATTTTTTGTTTTGACTTCTAATCTGATAGCAAGAGCTCAAACATTTGTGTGCAGGTAGCAAACTAGTAACGCTCCCAGATAAGCCCTCAGGCTCCTAGAATTACTGAATAGTAGTAGTCTCACCTTCAGAGAGTACAAGATGGCCTTCTTGAATTACCAGGACTCTTGATAAAAATCCAGTAGGACAAAAGAGAAATTCCACCTCACTTTTGAATACCTGAAAGTTATATCCTCATCTATCAATGAATGGAGGGAATTTAAAGCAAATCCACCACAAACTAGCAACACCCTATCCCATTCGGTTGAACTACTTGGAAGGAGAGTTGTTTACAGAAGACCACCCACACAGAATAAGATCCACTATTTTTACCATGAAAGTGACTGCAAAAAGAGCTACGAGCCCTAGTATTTGAATACAAAAAACTATTTGCTATCCCAATAATAGTCCATAAGAGGGAGTTTGGTCTTACTGAGAATTAATTCCCAGATTCATACAGGCTCCCTGTACAACCATGGACCAGTCATTAGCTCTCTTTTAAAAGAAGAGGACACTTTCTGTAAAATGGGAACCCACCCCAATTATCTGCAGTATTTATACTGAATATGAATTTCTCTGAGCATGAAGTTAAAAATATATTTCTACACAGCTTAGCTAAATGTGATACCACATTTTAATAGTCTTTAATCCTACTATAATAAATTAGCAACAGTATGTCAAAAAGGACAAAGATAAGTACCAATACTTAGTACTTGGCTGTTGAAAAGTGCTTAATTACCACAGCAGCATTGTAACAAGAAGTGTAAGACCAAGTTCAAAGAAGCAACTGGAAACTTTAACTCCATTATGAAAGTTGCTTATTCTGAAATCAGTGGTATAAGCAAGTCTTCTGTACCAGGTGGCAAAGCCAACCATAACACACACAGTTTTCCCTAGCGCTCACAGAACCCCCTCGCCAGCATCAGACATAGCCTAAGATAGTTTTATTATTTTTCCAGCCATTGACTTTTCTTCAAGAGATCTCTGATCAGGGGATTTTCAGATATCACCTGATGTAAAGTAGCTGGAATTCTTTGCAAATATTTACAATAAATTAAAGGTTTGTACTGAAGTACTAGATCACTACAGCTGGTAGCAACAAACTAAGGCACAGACCTGCACTGCAGCAATCTATAGCTGGTTTTAGTTTTGAAGGAGAATATCAATTATATCAGCATTTCTTCCCTTTTCAGATGTCCTGTGGCCTTTAATTGCAAAGCAGCATTCATTCAATTCCAAAGCAGAATCAAAAGACGTCATCACAATCATATTAATATATCCAATATCTTCTTTGTAGCCGCAATCAGTGCTACATAGATAAGACGAAGATACAAAATCTGATTATTATAACCAAAACTTCTACATATGTAAATCTATTCAAATACCAGGTCCTTCCTGCTTTCCAAAAACCACAAATCCAAATTCCCTGAAGCAACAGGAAAGTGCATTAGATGGGGAGGCCTATGCATACAATGGCAAATATCTGCCCTAATGTATTTTAAGTTATGCTACAGGAAGCACTAAAAAACAAACAATAAAAAAACCAAACAAACAACCCCCCCCAAAGATTTGTCAAACAGATCTCTGGGAGTCTGAAGAAAAGCTCACAGGTAGCTGTTCCAGGAAACCTGCTCAGCAAAATGGCCATCACACATTCGTTGTGTTTCACCTTTCTAGTAAAGCGTCACTCATATGCGTAAGAGTTTGTATTAGTAGAAGAAGTGTGTATAATGTAAGCACAATTATGCATATTATATAAAGTGTGCTTGCAACACTCTGCCTTATTTCCCTCCCTACAAAGAATAAAACTGGGGCTTCTAAGTTGCTTAACTGTTTGATAGAGACGAGTACACCACCGCTGCTCCCCTCACTCGCAAGAACTACATGAACTCATTTTCCAGAACCAAGAAGGTTTAAGATTCAGCAGTATCTCCAAACAGCAAGGACTGCTGGGCACACGATGTCAGTCATCACCAGAAGTTCCACCTGGAGAACATCTGCAGGATTCGTGCAGTGACCTGGTTGCCCCAGTTTAATTTTCAGCTGACAGTGCTCACAAAGCACAGCATCCCTGAGGTGCCCTTACAGGATGCAGAAAGAGCTCAGCATTACATTGCTTTCAATATGGCATTGCGCACCCGTAAGCCTAGGCTAGATTACACTAACAGGCAGTAGGAATCTTATATTGCAGCTCTACGTTCACCTAGTCTGGATGAAGGGAGGATCCAAAGATTTTACCTGTGCTGGTATTGGATCAATAAGTAGATTTAAACTGGCCTTTTCCACAGAGTATGATTCAGCTGCCCTACTATACACATGCAGAACATGTACAGCTTCAAAATGCTTCTTCAAAAAAACCCCTGAAGCACATCTGCAGAAATTCTTCAATTTAAAGACCACCAACTCTCAGCATTGCACCATGCATATCTCTGGTCAACAGCTGAATATGAACATCGGCATTTTAAAATAGTGTTTTAAAAAACATTTCAGGTACATTATTGCTATACGAGTGTTCCTCGGGAAGTCAGAACCACTTCCATGGCATGTTAAGAATAACACAGCAGGCAATCATCCCACAGCTTGCCATGTGTATATTTGTTAACCAACCACTATGCTGTAAATATGACCAGTGACATTTACGTCTGCAGAGTGTAAAATAGTTTCCAAATCTGTAACTGAAATGTCAGTACCAAGCATGAAAATTAATACATGAGCTGAGCGGAGGAAGCCCCACCACTACGCAAGAGCAGAACTATTAGAGTATTTTGTCACCAAAGCTGGGCCAATACCCTAGAAGCACTAAGGGAAGTACAAGCAGCAAGGCTATTTCACGTCTGAATGATTAAGACATGTAACCATTTATTTCATTTCTATCATCTCAGTAATTTTACAGCCCTTTCAATCATTCAACACAAAGACTAAGGAAAAAATAATACACGTGTGCACTCTGAAGTGCAGCACCCCAAACGCAGGCTCCAAGCACATCCTAATCCTCCCATCCTATAACCCACCAGCAGAAGAGACTGGACTTACTGAGAAAGTGAGATAAATTAACAGTCAAAACAAAGACAAAATCTCAAAGGGTAACCCAAGACAAATGCTAAACAAACCTGGTAGATTTTAAAGGCTACACAGAAACCAAAGTGTCCTTCAAAAGGCTGCACTATCTTCCAAAACAGGGACAGACAGACCACAAGCACTTTAAGGACAAGGAACAAGATGACCAGTGCAGAAAGAAGTGCATCGAATTCATCTGAAGCACATTCTGGACAGCCAATCAAAATATATCATAATTAAAATTAATTACAGGCCAGCAAATGTTCTAATGCTCAGAAGCTATTCAAACATATTCCACAGCATATTTTTGTTTGTTTTCTGGTACGCATTCGTCCTTGGAAGTTTTGGGGGTTTGGGACCTGGGTTTAAGTCAGTCCCAACACAGCAGAGCTTCTTAACTACCTGCTCTAAGATACACACTTCAGCAGATAAATTGGGCAGCCTTACATATGGGTTCAAGATTTCCGTGTGAACCACCAGAAGTTTCTTGATTCAATTCAGTAAATGCATCATTTGGCATGTAATTTAGGAGGGAGGATAAAATTCTAAAGCTGCTTCTGAAAACAGTGGAATATGCCCAGATTACTATTTAAAGATTCTGGAAAAGCTACAAGGAATTTAGCTACTGTTACATATACTTCTGCCTCTATTGGCCTGGAAATGCCTCTTAGCCCTATACTTCCTTCCAGAGTTGGTTTATGCAACCAGTAATTGAAAGCATTCACCATCAGGTCTTTCTTATTTAGTATCAGACACTGTAGATTTCAATGCAGCTTCTTAAACAGAAAATGTGAAAAGAGCCACCACAAATATATTTGCAAAGGTAGACAGAGCCTAACGTGAGCTTGGTGAATACACTGGTCTTTGGGGAAAGAAAAAGACAGTGATAGCAGCAGATCCTTCAAGATCAACATGAAAAGGGATGTTTTGGTAATAGAGGAAAAACTGGCATCTAGGATACACCTGTTCTGTTGTCAGATGAAACCTTGCTCAAGATCAGAAGTCTTCAGATTTTCACGGCCAAACTGAGTCAGCCTGAGACAGTTTAAAGCAGTATAAAAATAATTTCAAAACACTGTTTAAGAGTGAATGAGGACAGAAACTATATGCCCTGGTACCCCAATATGGCAGCATTCTACTGTCAGCACCACACTGTTTATTAAAGGTTACCATGAGCCATATCTATCTCTGCTCTTTCACTCACAAAATGGTACCTTCCCCTGCACACAGGAAGCTTTTCATTTCTTCTGATCATTGCTGGGTTTAAGAGCTGTTGTGACGGGTCAGCAGATACGGACAGTACGTAAACTCCAAATGCTGTTTACTAGCCCTTCTGAAATGAGCTGATGGTTTCACAGCTATTCCTGATGAAGGGCAGCAACACAATCCACGCAGCTGGCAGCCTAACCAAAGACCAGGAGACAACTCAGGATCCCCACACTCTCTCTTGTTTCCAGAGGTTGAAGGATACTACCTGGTGCAGAAAAAGCATGCATGCACTTCTGCTGCTTGCATGGTACTTACTGTGACAGGCAGAGAGCTTCCATTTACAAAAGACTTCCTTAATTTTCCTTAAGAAATCCTGGAATAAACACTATTAATATTGCAGCAAATGCACATGCCTATGCACTTGACTTGGGGATTGCTGAATTTTGGTAGCCTTTAATGGCATCTAGTATGGAGGGGGAAAGAGGCAGGGAGCCAGGAAAACATTGCTGTATGCGTTTAGAAAACTTGTTATTTTTAACAGTGCATTTTAAGACCAGCAACCCTGAAGCAAAATGGTTAGAACATTTTCTTCTATCGGTGTTCTGATAGCACACCAAGAGCTTTTAGAGGGTGGATATTTTAGGCCAGCACAGCAAAACACACTGATCCCAGGAAGGAAAGCTCACCCACTGTGGCAAAAATCAACATAGGAAGGGTAAGTTTATTCATCCATTATGCTGAAGAGCTTAAAATGGAAACATTCTATATGTCTCTTTTCAGGCCAGGATGAACAACCGAACAAAAATGAATCACTACTACAGCAAGTGACTGGAAAACACACTGATGGAAACTGATGGTATCTTTTGCCTCTCCCTCCTACCCATGAAAAAGTCCTTATGATTACATTGTTGCATGTTTTTGCAAGGAGGGAGCAAGATCAAATCCTTTATTTTTACTTTTTTCCTTTAAATGAAGCTTCTGTGTTTCTCCCACTCATCAATAAGGTCTCACCTTTCCTTGCAATCCCCACTACACTTATATTCTTAGCTATGGATGCACAATTGCAAAAATCAATAGCAGATAGAGGTACTCGCAAAATGCATCAAACCCAGTCCTGCTGCTTTGGAGGTTTAAAAAGACTTAAAGGTTTCATGAATAAAATTGCAGTGAAGAAGTCATCTATGTTTAGCGCATTTTGGTACTGAAAAAAGAAAATCTTCAAAACAATAACTGACAGCTTCATTTACCAAACTTTCTGATTAAAAAGAAAAAAAAAAAAGAAAAGAAAAAGATTCACATTCACAATGAGATAGTTAGATGCTAAAAATAACTGGCCAGCTGCAATTCCCACCTTATGTAGCTAGGCAGAAGTGCTTTGTTCTCCCCCTCCCCAAGCACACACACGCTCACTTCCTTCTTTATTGCAACATCAGAAGCTGAACTTGATGCTAACAAGCCACAAAGTCCTGCCCAGAATTTCGTGTCACGCCCCAGTAATTACATAAATAAGCTCTTAGTACAAGTGGTTCAAAAAAATCAATTTACTCAACTTCAGTTTTGCTTTTAATTCCAAAATATTTTGAGTGGTCATAAAATAGAAAAGCAATTTCCATTTCTGAGGTTTGCTCCCTCCACCCAGATGTCTCATTAATTTTTTTTTTTTTTTTAAATCTCACTGTAGAACATGTTCATTTATCTTGCTGCTATGACAATACAGGGATCAACCCCCCTGAACATGCAACCTTTTAAGGAGAGCATAACATTTTAAGTGTATTTGATCTTCACTTTTTGTACATAAAACATAAGGAGGGAGGATAGGGATAGTGGGTGAGGGGAAAAAAAAAAACCAACCTAGGATAATGTAAAAGTAAAACTCAATTGTGCAGATGTCCTGCTCAAAAGGTGGTCCTAGACATCAGAGTAATATACAAAAGCAGCAAAGACCCTCCAAAATCTTTGCAAGCTTCCAGTAAGAAGGCAATGTCTTCTCCTGACCTGCCCTCGCTAACAAAGGGGCAACACACATGAATTTGTGAACAGAAAAAACCCTCTACATTGCATACAGTTTTTCCCCTGAGAAGACAGAATAAATCACATGACAGTTATTCAAAAAACTTTTGTGCTCTACTGGTACCCTGACACTAAAAAGACCAATTAAAAACCCACTTAGACCCAGAGATGGCTCCAGGCGATAGAGCTCATATTAACCCACCTCCAGAGGGAACACTACTTGTCAGGCACAGCAGCCTGGGCAGAGTGTGCCACATACCCAAACAGTAACCAAAATCTTCCCTATTGCGTATAAATGCAGCTCCCCGGCCACCAGTTAACCACCAAAGTGCAAAACCCTGGTTTTAAATACCTTGTTTTTTAAAAAACAAACCAAACCAACCACCACAGCTCCTCCTAGTTGCTTGCCCCAACCAGGATAAGACCCCTGGTGCCTGGAAGGACAGCCATCCGTTTCATTAAGGCAGTTGGAGCCTTGCAACACTTTTCTTAAATCAATCCTCAGCTGGGGGGAGGTAGATTCCGCCCTACATCCCCCTTCTACTAATAGAAGCAAACACTTGTGGTTCTGCGACGTTAGCAGTCAGCACTAGGAAGTTCCTTCTGCCAGGCGCCCAAGATGAGAGCAATAACTCTTCATATACACAATCTCACCATCTCCTCCATAGCTTTTGAGCTGCAGGAATACAAAAGCACAGGATACAGAGGGAGTTTCATCCACTCGGCTTTCAGCTGAACTTCACAAGAGTTCTTAATTTATGAATGATGACACAAATTAAGCTGTCCTTTCTGTTTAAGGCAACTGGGAAGACAGAGATCACAAATACGAAAGTTCTTTGACTTCCTCTCTATACACCCTTGAGACTCCTACCCACAACTTCACTGACAACAGTTGCAAACGCTCTTTGGATGGGGAGGCCCTGCCACCAGAAGCCAAATGTTCTTTAACTGAGATGTTTTATTCTTTACACATTCACCACAAACTCCCTGGATGGCTTTGGAAGCCAGGTGCACTTTAGCAATGCTTGGAAAGATTCCTGTTGTGTTGTACTGCCTACCTAAACTAAAGATCTTCCTAAAGAAAAAAGCAAACAAACAGAAACAATCCTCATTTGTATTAATGAAACAAACAGTCTATTTGAAGAAAATCAATATGCGTTGGTGCTTCCTTGTCTAATTTTAGGTTCTTGGTTATATACTGCAAGTAATTCACACACTTCAAGAACAAATAGGACTTAATATTAAGAAATAACTTTTCACCTGCACATGATTCCTGTCATACGGTGCCATGACTGTCATTTTAAAAACCCATTGTACACCTGAAGTATGAAATAAAACTTTGTGTTTGGCAATACCTGTTTGCTTATGTGTGATCATCTTCTAGTCAATATTCTCAGTGCCTGAGACAAGCATTCTGCTTGGGTTTTTCCCCCACTTCTTAAGGCAGGGATATTTTTCTATGTAGGCTATAAAACACTGAACAACTAACATGCAGCAAAGTATGTCAGCCTTTCAAAAAAGCCTTTACTTGTTTATATTACATATTTGAACACAAACCCATTTTTTAAAAAAAAAAAACAGGTGCAAGCAATATAAAGCACCAAACTTGGGTTTCCTAAAAAAGTGCTTCAGAAAACAAGGTAAAATACAGTGAAAGGAGGGAGTGATAATTCCGACTCAAGTCTTCCCCTGCAGTTTGCAGCCCAAGACAACACAAATGCTGCTAGACCCAGCTAACGCACAAGGAATAGAAAGTGAAACTCGCTAATTTACTCATTAACTTAAACTCAACAGTGGTATGGGTGGTGGTTTTTTTGTTTGGTGTATTTTTATTAATTTAATTTTTTTTAAGAAAGATAACTCACAGTATAATTTAGCAGTACTGCCCCTACTTCCCTAGGGGGAAGTTTCTACCTTCCAGCCCCAACCTCATTCCCCACCTGCCCATTCCTACCCCCAGACCACTGGCTTTGCTACACATGGTTATTTTGCAGCTGGATCAGGTTCCTAATCTGTATCAGACTCTGGTAGCGCAAAGGTTTGTGCCAACACAACTCCATGGGAGAAAGGAGAGGCTAGAGTAAGAGCTGGTTTTAATTCAGCAGTAACATCAGCTTAAAATTCATGTTAATTTACAGACTCATGATTTAAAATTCACAATCAATCAATTCCATGCTCCCAAACCCCTGATCCCTACCTCCTCAGGCCTTGTGTTTCCATAGGAATCTGAGTTTGTATTTTTCTTTCAATCAATACATTTCAAATCTGTCAAGACACAGAAAACAGCTTACATATATAATCATGAAGAGATAAAACTCCAAAGACAAATAAAAACGTCTGGATTTAGACCTCAGTTGTCAAGGCTGTATCTTGACTTTCAAGGACATGAGTGTGGCACTGCTGAATTTTAAGAAAGTTATTAAAGTTTAATAAGATACCATTGCTAATGACTGACAAGATTATTTAGTTTTGGAAAAAAACCCCGATATCTAGTCTTTCCTAAAATGGGTTTTCTCCTTTTCTTGCATAGTTGCTTATTATAATGCTGGACAGAAGGGATAAAATTCTGACAGATATTTTAAACATACTATCAAATGAATTTTTTAAAACTACAACATGAGCATTCACACAAAAGTTTCAGAGATTGTCAAAAGATAACCTGAGCCTGAAGGTCGCCAAATCTCAAAAGGTTTTTAATATTTGGTTTACACCTTTTAATACTAAGTACCAAAATTTCTGTTGCCTAATAATTTTTTTTAATGTTTTGTTTAATTTACAAAGTGAAAACATGGCAGACTAAAAGACTTAGGCAGATAGAGAGGAAAAATTCAGCTGAATATATAGTGTTTCTTTTGGCGAGAAGGTGCTAAGGGCTCACTAGTGGCAGAATAAGTAATCATCACGATGTTAAACTGCCAAAATTCACTTAGGCTACGGCATGACCTGCATGCAAAACCAGCCGTGAAACAGAAGTGAAGCACTCAAGGTGGACTCAAACATTAATGCATATGCTTTAGTTCTACTCCACGCCGCTGCAGCGCTCCACTATTGCAGCAGTCTGTATCTACCCAGGGCAACTGAAGGTGAAGCCAGGAACAGCTACTATCATAGCTTCAGCTACGAAGACTCCTTAATGAATGGTCTAACAATAACCCAGCCTTAACCAGTTCTCTCATTGCGAGGGCCTTAACCATAATAAGCCCCTTCAACATTCCTATAGTGTTTTCCAAAGATCTCAGAGCATGAGGCTACTAACTGTGCTCTCATAGCCTTGTGAGGCAGGTATTAGTCACCCCCCCCCCCTTTTTTTTTTTCATTTAAATACAGATAAAAAACTGAGGCAGAAAGCTAGCAAACGACTTCCCTGTGGATACGCAGCTGACTAGTGGCATACAGAATCCAGATCGTCCAGATTCCAGCCCTGTCATCAGCCAAAAGGCCATCATTATGAAGAAATAAATTAGTCTGGTCTTATAAATAGCATTTGAATATAAGCCTTCCTAAAATATTTGCAAGGAGTTGACCTTAAACACCCACAGAGCTGCACTGATAGCCTGGGGCTCCAGTCACCAGCTTGCATGTCAGCAGACCTGGGTTCTTGTCCCTCTGCCTCTCTGGACGTCTCCAGAGCCTGGATCCAACACAAACTGTGTACCAGAGAGCGTGTACCACACTCTCATTTGACCACCTCTGGCTGGTTTGGGCTCAGCATATCAAGAAACAGTAAGACAGCTCAAAAATATAAACAATGGTCTTCTAAAACACTCAGGTGGCCAGAAAAAAGAAAATAAACAACAAGCCTTTAGTCAGCAACTTTCTACTACTTTATTCTAGGGCACTAAACTATCATTGTCAGACTGGCAGAAAGCTCACTATAACATGCAGCTGGAAACCTGAAATGCAGACAAGGTCCCCAACACACCTGAAATTTGGAGCACTTGTTCAAGTGAATATTCAGTCAGCCTTTAGGATTTGAACCGCTCCTATTGTATATCACGCATTTACTTGCAATTTCGGCAGCTCTCAAATGCATTTATGTCATGTTCATATGGTGACTACATTTCCTGCAGCAAAATACTACGCCCAACACTGATTTTGTACCAAATATCCTCTAATGTCTGCTTCTGTAAGAGTATAACTTCATTTGAAATTATGTACTTTCTGGTAAAGCAACCTTAAAATACAAAGTTGAAAATTGCAAAAGCAGAGTTAAAGTAAACTAACTAAAAATAAGACTTTGTGTAGTAAAAAAGTAATTCCAGAAATTACACATTTATTCTGGTTTTAGATACCTCCATTACTACCCCCTGCCTACCTGGGCCATTGAGTGCTGAACACAACCTTTACAACCATAACAGAAGCTCTTCCTCTATGAGAAGAGCTGAAAATAGAAAGCTTATCTTCTGTGGAGATCCTCCACAGAGAAAAGACACCACGCAGAAACGTACACAAGCAATTTTGAGAAACAACTGTCTGAGTGGAACAACAAGTTGGAACGTTTTTTATTTCTATTCCTCACTGTAGGAGCAAAATGTGGTTACAGGCAGGAGAACCACAAAACCCTCCTATTTTTGGCTCTCTGCTTCCCAAATGAACATAAGACTCCTGACTATTAAAATGTGAGCCTCTAACGCTTCAGCTAAAGGCTCACGTCTCTTAATGCAAAAGCAGCAGCAGAATCAAAATTCACTGCATTCTCCACAGGATGACAAAACTCCTTGCATTAGTATGCATTAAAGCACCGCCTGACTGTGGCAAAGCAGATGAGACCTGACTCTTAACAGAGACTGTTTCCATCCCAGCTCACATTTAGGTCTCAATTATCTTATCTCCTCTGCCGCTCACACACTTTTCAGATAAGAAATGTTTTTCCCCTCTTTTGAAAGAAGTTTAGAGTTAAAACTGAAACCACAACCAATGTTAAGATTAAAAATGTTCTAAATTAAAATTAATTTGAGGCTAATACTTTTTTTAAAATATTCTATGTACAGGTTAAAACTGGGAACTAGAGTTAATTGACATGCTATGTAAGTTTTAATAGCAGTAGTACGTTCTGCAAGTGGAAAGGGAGTATCTTCTTGACTTCAGTTTATTCACGTGGTTTAGGTCAACGATCAGTTCATCTGAAGTTGAGAAACTGCTTAAGAGTTGGGAGAGGGGAAAAAAGACTGTTTTCCAATCTATGACTAAGAATGAGGCAAGCGAAGGGAGGATCTAAGATCCTGAAGGCGATAGTAACAAGAGGTCATTAGTTAATTCCCTCAACGATAGATACTACTTCCCTTTATTAAATAACATCAGGTTTTAATGATGTCAAATCTTCTTTTTTTTCTGAAGGATACAGCATACTTAAACTTTACCTGAACCAGTCAAAATAAGCAGAGAGAAATGCACAAGAAACCCTGAACTGAAAGGCAGATTGTCATAAAGACGTAAGAAGTAACTCAGACTAATCTGATTTTTATGCAAAAAATTTACAAATTTCAGAGAACATATACATTCTTTCTCTCAGACATTATGTATCTTTGCACTAACAAAAGCAGTGCCAAATTTGGCATAAAGTCTGTTTTAACCAGTATTTTAACGTTTACAAATAAATTAGAGTCAAGTTTTTCATTAGAAAAAAAAGACAAACACAAACACTATTTAAGGTTTAAATGAAGGTTCCTGCTTATTGCTTAAATCATTTTTTAAAAAGCTTCATCAATGTACTCTTATGACCAACTATTTATTAGCTGTATTACTACAGCACCTGTGAGCTTCAGTTACGCTGTAGTAAGACCTACAAAGCCACAGCAGAAGTGATGCTCTGAAGAGATTATTATCATCTAAAAGATGAATAGTTAAGAAACGCGGGAGAGCACAAGGAAATACACGGCTGGAATTTATGTTCTCTGCAACTGCACTTTAGTACACTTTCCCTGGTGCGCTGGAAGGATCAAGGTGTATATTTTCTTCCTCTACCTGCCTCACCAAAAAAACCCTCCAGAAGTCATGTAAAGACAAAAAAAAACCCAAAACACAGAAGGAGAAGAAAACTATATATTTACACATTCTTAATACCTCTACTTCCCATATAAGACAGAAAGGATTTCAGTTTCTTACGTTGTCATCCCACAGAGTGAGACTGAACCATAAGAAAATAAACATCCCTCTGGATGGCTAGAAGGCTAAGTGAACTGTCAAGGCAGAGTTGCTGAGGCAATACATTCAAAGCTGTTTCAGACAGTCTTAAAAAAAAAAAAAAAAACCATCTCCTTTAATGAAACATCCAGGGAGTTCATATATTCACTCCAGTGCAATGGGCACACACACAACTTTTGGCAGAATGCTGTTTTCATTTAAAGGAATTCTTTGAAAATTTACCACTACAACATGGTAGTGCATCCAATACAAACCAGCAGCCAGAGCTGTTTACAAAGCTTTCTGCTCAGCATCAGACTAAAACTCCAAACTCTTTTTGCTGTGTAAATAAATCAGTGTTCTACGTTTAACAATTTTCAGCAGTACCATATGCTACATACTCCCATATGTTCCATTACAAGGAAGAAATACATCATCTCAACATGAATCATCAGTGACTATATTCTTGTAAATCTGGCTTAAACACTCATGATGTTCAAGGGCAACCCTAAATAAATCTGCTCAATTTTATGCCAGATTCTGTGCAACAGAACCGCAGATCACTTACTTAAAATTAACGAAAAAAAGAGTTTTAATGTAGGAAGTGAGCACACTATTTGCATCTCTCTAGAAGCAGACTCCCTATGCACAAAATTTGGCACACATTAATCAATTCCAATCTAATAAAGACATCCTGCTCATAAAATGATGATAGTGTCTGGTAGTCATAACACCTTTCATCCTAAATTGCTTAACATATGTGAAAATACGTACGCTATGTACAAGACTCATTCCTCTCACTGCTGAAAAGCAGTTACTCTGGAACATGGCATTTGCCACATTCTGCATCGCAGTAATTCTGGAGAGTAGTTTGTGAGAAAAGTAAAAAAAAAAAAAACCAAACCAAACTCATGTATGCATTTTAGGCTGCAGGGAAATTCAGTAGGCAGCGTATAGTTTCCTAGACGGGAGTTTATCCAGGACTGTGGGGTTAACATCTCCACTCTTAAAGTGACAATTTCTTAGATTAAGTACGAACAGCTTTCCCTCTCTTCCCAAAGGCAGTACAATCTGCAGCATAAAAGCTGCTTGTACCAAAGCACAGTCACGAAGGCCTGAAAACATGGCACGCCAAGGTCACCATTTGCCCTTCTTTTGAGGAATTACTTGGTCTCTCAGGTAACCCAGTATCATAATGAACAGAGTGACAGCAGAAGGGGGTGCAAATGGGGGAGGAATTCACTAGTCCAAAACTTTAAAGGCAACTTGATGAAGATTAGTTCACCTGAATAAGCTATGTTCTCTAGCTTTGCCCAATTAACCCCCATGATCCAACCATGTCTAATTATACTAATATTCAGAAAGACAGACTGAAATTAATATGCCGAACAAACTGTGAGAATGTCCTTATTTGAAAGTCTTTTGTAGCTAAGTAGGAAGGCATGCAACTGCGCGTTCCCACATAACTATTGGTTTCATTAAATTCAAAACAAACCAGAGTCCATTTTGACCTAATATTCAGGGTGGGGGAAAAAGTAGTCATTACATCAACATCAAGCTATTACCTGTTCAAGGGCATAAGTGCTTACTTCATTAACAACTCAGACAAACTTGTTTTGTAAGCTCCCTATATTAAATTTGAAATTTCCCTGCCCTTACAAATTAAACTAACAATTTCTTACACAAAGAGAAAGTCCAGTAAGACAACACAAACACAAGGATGAGTATATAAACAAGAAAACTTCCAAACTGCTCAAATCAAATGCATTCTTTGCCATCCCCAATAAGAACAAGCTTACCCAAGCCACCTAGGCAACCTAATTTCAAAAATTTATTTTAATTCACTTAAACAACTTCTTTTAAAAAATAAAATACTAGTAGTACTCCAGGTTTCTTCAATCTGGGAGTAAAACCTACTGATCTTTACAAATACACATTTTCATATGTTCAACAGGAAGTAAAAATTAAATGCCCACGATATAGTTCAACAGAATAGACAACACGTCATGTTAGAAGCATTGCTCTTTAATGCTGTGAAGTTGGACTTCATAAAGATTGAACAGAAGCTGCCACAGTATCATAAATAACTAGGAGGGCATTCGGATTTCCAACATCCTTCAGTAGCTCAGGAGATGGATGACCACACCCAATCAATTTACCTTAATTTCTATTTCAACTTTCCTCCTCATTAATTAGGAACTGAGGCTCACATAGATTACAGTTCCTGGCATGCAACACCGATGATGATTTTAAGTGGTGCACTCTATTCAATTGCACTTCGTGTGCTGTAATACAGCCAGCAGATCAAAATGAAAAGTCAGAATGTGTGCTACCTATGTAAAAACAGGAAGAGAGATTTCTTTCTTTTTATCCAAAATATCTAAGGAATCCTGTATTTATCAGTTCAATACTTTCTAAAATGTTTTTCACTCAATAAATTAAAACGAACCTACCACAGTGATTTCGGAAAGCGATAACAAGACAGCGTCAGGAAAACTCACTGAGCTACCCTTGAAAGAACTAACGAACAAGGAGGCGCAATGCAATTGCATAATGTTTATTACACAGTACTAAGCCAAAGGCAATCAAATCATTTTGGTTTAATCGATGGCTTTCAAATAAGGAAGTAGTTTTAAAATAATAAGCATAAAATAAAGCACTCTTTTGGGTTTACTACTCTGATTTTTTTCCTGTTATGTAAAAGCACATCTGTTAAAAAAGCTGAGCATGTGCTGAAATATAATTTTATTAAAACGTACTTCTTGAATATCTTTGATGCCAAAATTGCACTTTTATTCAAACTCAGTTTGCTGCAAATGCTGTGACTGAACCATAGAAAGGTTCTGTTAAAAGAATCTGAAGTCTGTCTCAAAACAGAAGGTCTGTTTTCTATTTAAAAACATCAGCCTTAGACACTAAGGGTTTTCTCCTGTAAAATCCACAAATAAATAAAATCGAAAGAGTTTCGTGAATACCTCCTCCCCTGCCACTTCCCATAACCTGAATGTTGCAGCATTTCACGAGGCTGCAGAACAACCTGGAACAAAAACCTGTAAATGGAGAAAACAACTAGTCTGTGTTCCTGGTCCGAACACGCTGACCCCACCCTTCATGCAGCAGACTTCACTGACACTGCTACCCCCTGCTCCCCAGCCACAGGGTTTCCTGAACAGCCCGTGTCAGCCCAGCAAACTCCAGGCTAACTACATACAAATAGGGTTTATCTCTTCCAGGCAAGACAGCTGATTAGTCAGAAGGGACAGAGCCCAGTTCTGTTAGAAGACCACCCCATCCTGCAACACACTATGAAAAAAAAAAAAAATTAGCAGCAAAAGCCAGTTGATAACAAGATCCATATTTAGAATGCACATAAATAGAAATATCTCATCTTTAAAAGTTTTGACTTGCAAGGATCCTTTTTAACTGATAATTAATGAAGGTAAAGTGAAAGGGAAGTATATACAGAGAATCACTGTAATACAAACACAGAAGAATAAGTTTGCAATCCGAAAACCCTCATATCAGGAAGGGAAGGTGGAAACAACCTAGCTCAAGTTTTCCTCAAATCAGATGCCAGAGGAAGTTATATGATGAGTTATTGGGTAAATAAGAAATCTTGATTTGACAAAACCTAAAAAACTATACATTAATGCAGATATGAACAGTTTGCACCCTCCCTGTGAGTGCATAAAAGAATTAAGTTGTCAGGTATTTGTATTAATTTCAATGTTAGAAGACAGTCTGGGAACAGATATTTACATTTAAAACACTCCCTATATTGTTACGTTACTCCTTGAGAACTCAGAATTAGCTAGCTACCAGAAGTAACAGTTTTAAAGACATAAACAGAGAGGAACAAGCATGGTGTATTATTTCTCTCCACGAACAATCCATTATCAATGTAGAAATACCAACACATGTACTCTAAAAATCTAGTAAAAGATACATTAAACTAATGATCACTAGCAAAATAAGCTGCATCACTCTAAGCATTGTAGCATTCTAAACGTTTGTTGAAAATATGTAAGCAGACCTTGGAGAACAGATTGGAGCCCACTTATCCTCACCCAAACATGAGCACCATAAACCACAGTCAACAGTGTCATACCCCTGCTGTGCTCTTACCCAGTTAACTTTTAATCATGTTGTGTACTGTGGAAATGCTTCCACTGGAGAGGTTAGGAGTTTCCCCCATCGATCCATAACCCTGAACTGCTTTCATCTTCTTATTTAGATCATTATCCCGTAAGGTGGTCAATGCGATTTGAAATCCTCTTGGATAGAAAGTGGAACTGAGCACAGCTCCCCCACAGCCTGGGTAAGTCCTCCTGCGAGGAGGCTTCCGCACGGCAGGGAGGCCATACCAGCACCACCCGTTTTGCTGTTTTCAAACAAACATGGCAGCTGCCACTAGACTGTGTGCTGAGCCTGAGTACTCCACACACCTACAAGATCAGGGTTCACCTGCTGGAGCACAACCCTGAAGAGAACACCCTGGATGTGGACAGCAAATCTGGCACCGAGCTGCTCAATTCTGCCCAGGCTGAGTAAGTGACCAGGGAAAACCTGGATGCTACCAGGGCTACTACTCAGTGGCTACTAAATTTTAGAAGTATCATAGTTATAAGATAGGGAATTAGTTCCACTTATGTTCCTGGGGGCAGGGGGGAAGACACGAGGAGAGAGAGAGATATATAAAAAACAAAATTCTAAGGGCTTAGTACTTGCCTAGTGTCCTCCTTCTTTCTCCTTCCCACGCAAATATGAGTACTGCTAGATGACATTCAGCACCTACAGTAAATCATTTCTTGATGTCATTAAAAGGACAGATACATCTGCTAAGACCAGACCTACGTAATTACTTCCAACTCAGTTTAAACAAAGCTGACAGTAACCAAGCTCCCCTTTTCACTTGAATTTCACTAGGCCGACACTAATGCCATTCAAATTACTTGCTCACAAACAGATGTGAGGGGTAATCGTAATGGACAAACGCCGTTTATCCGAGCTGTGACAGTGTCCTCAGCTTGCAGGTGAAGGAAACGCAGTGGCTTTGCCTCCTCTCCTCACGTCCTCTCTCCCACCGAGGCATTTCCCCCTCCGCACAGATTACTGTAACGCGCCGTAGCTGCTGTCCCGGAGCTCTAACTTCCCACAGAGCTCCTCGACCACGGCAACCCCACTCGGGACAGCCCACCACACAAGGGAACTGCATGTCACAAGTCCTACAAAAACCAGCACGAGCTGCTGGGAAGCTGCCCCACATCCCCTGTCCCCCCATCCCCGTCCCCTGCCCCCTCAGCGGGGCACTCCCAGCACCAGAGCCGCTGCAGGAAGAGCGCAGCTGGCCGGGGGGCTCGCACACCCCCCGAGACCCCGTCACTCGAAGCCCGGAGGCAGCTACCCCGGCCCCGAGCAGCTCCTGGTGAGCGGGCGGGCGGGCCCCGCCGCGGGCGCGCCCCTGGGGAGCTTCGCCGTGAGGCGCCCCGGGGACCCCCCGCCCCCCCCCCGGCCCGGCAGCGAGCGCCCCGCGCCGCCGGGGCAGCGAGAAAATGCTTTTTTTCGCCCCAAACCCGCTGCCAGCCCCGGCGCTCCCCCCCCCGCCCCGGCGGGACCCGCCTGTCAGAGGCGAAGCCGCCGCGCGCGCCCCCTCAGCCGGTGCCCGCGGCCGCGGCTCCCACCCCCGCGCCTCACCTGGTGCCGGCCGGCGGCAGCGGGCCACGTCCGCGGCACCCGGGAGGGAGGCGGGAGGAGGGAAGGAGGGTGTCCGCCGGCCCGTCCCCGTCCCCGTCGCTTCCTGCCACGGCCCCGCCGCCGCCCGAGGTGCGGCTCCCCCTGCCAGGCGCGGCCAATCGCGCGGCCGCTCGGCGATCGGCTCCACGGCCTGCCTACCCGCCGCGGGCGGGAGGAAAGAAGGGAGTAGGCATCAGCGCTCGGGGCATCGGCGCTCGGCTACCCAGCCCGGCGGCTTAGGCCAGGCAGGGGAGCGACGCCGCCTCATCGATCGCACCCCTGGAAGCATCGGCGCTCGATTCAGCCGCCTGCGCGGTCCCGCCGGGAGCGAGGGCTCCGGGGCGTCCCGGGCCGGCGGCCGCCGTTACCGGCTGGGGCGGGGCCGCCCCTCACAACCGGGGGGGGGGGGGGGCTCCTCAGGGCCTGGGGCGGGCCGTGTCGGGGCCCATAGCGGGCTCAGGTGTGTGAGGGGCCGGGGCCGGGCCTGTGGTAGCCTCAGGTGTGTGAGGGGCCGGGGCCGGGGCCCAGTAAAAAGGCAGCTCTGAGTCTTGTACCTGGTGTCAGGGCTGGGGGAGCCTTGGTAAGGACTGGGTGTCCTGTGGCAGGTCACAGCAGGAAGGGAGTCCTAGTAACCAAAAAAAAGAGAAGGTCGGACTTAACAGTGGTGAGCCTTAAGGAGGAAAGGCCTTAAAGGAGAAGAAGGAGCTTTAGCAGTGGTTAAGAGGGCTGGATTAGGAAGAGCTCAGAGCAGAGACAGGGTAAGGTGATTTAATGTTGCTTCTGCCGCACTTTGTGATTCCCTACAGCCTCTGAATCTAGAGGCAAACACTCTTCCCTTTATTGCTGTAGAGGCTCACAGTGGCTTATTCTTTGATAGTTTTTTTTTTAATTACTTTTTTGCTAAACAAAACTGAAGGAGCAGAGCTTTATCTTCTGCCAGTACCTCATGCAACCTCATTCTACTAACTTGTTTCTGACAGCTATTCTCCTCCTGGGCTTTCTTCTAGGGCCATCATCATATAGCCCTTTGAAACTAAAGGTACAGAAACTTGAAAGCCATGTGTTCCAGGCTAAGGGTGTTGGTATGTGTTCTGTTCTTCAAAGGCTAAGCTACTCTATTACAGGTTTTCTCATTGCAGTCATCTAATTCATACAATAAATGAGTTGCCATGATCTCTGTTTATAAGCTGAGCTTTGTAACTTTTTTTCTCTTATTTCTTACAAATGGAAAGAAAAACATGGTGAGCATGACTTCTGTGTCAGCTACTCTGTGAATAGCTGATGCTGGCAAAGCAGGAGGCAGAAATCTTTCTTCAAACTGAGTTAATGTATATAAAACAATAAATGAGTTGTGATGAGAAAAACAGCTGTGATGAAAACATGAGCCAAGAACAATAGCTTGACAGAGAAGTTTAAACTTTCCCTGATAGCTCTTTGGGGTGTAGACAGTTAAGTTTCTGCCTTTGTAAGGGAAACATGGCATTCCTTAAAGCTGAACCTCCTCCCTTGGGTTCCCACCGAATGCCTGAGAGATGACAGTAGAGGGTGTCTCCAGAAGGCTAATATTAAACATGAGGAATTAGTATGGAGGGAGCAATAACAAGTGAGATTCCAGTTTTGACCACAGAATGAGCTAAAAAATTTTGCATCAGCAGCTGTATGCAGTTTCTTACTCATTGGCTGCACACAGCTCCTTCTGTTCAAAGGGTTCTTGTGTGCCCTCACATTAGTAAATGCACCTGCCCTTTGTGTGATGTGTGAAAGACGGGCTGCTCTTAAAGGGTAAATCGGCTTCAGACAAACAGAAAGTGCTGAGGCAGTGTAAGGCAGGATAAATTAACCTTGGAAGGGCAGCCTTGGTTCAGACATGCTTGCAGCTAGTTTGCTATCCACAGCAGTACGAGCCAGGCTTGCAGGGGAGCTGGTGGGCTAAATATGTGGACAGATGGAAGAGATGCAGACAGGAAATGGGGAAGAAAGGGGGAAAGTAGTGTTTATAAAGCTTTAAGGGGGCTGTGGTTAGTTCTGAGGAAGGGCTTTAGCCAGTCCCACCTCTATTTTTAACTCTGCAACTGTATGACTTTGAGAAAGTTACTTGAACAATTCAAGCCAGGTACAAGTCTGCAGGGAGAGGACAAACCCGTCAGCGCTGGGTGCAGCGTGGGCACCCAGTCAGCTCATGCGATGTGGCAGCTGCCACCACACCCTTTCCTGTTCGCCCTGTGGCCACGGGCAGCCCTGCCAGCTACCGCTGCCTTGAGTAAGGAGAAAGGTAAAAGGATTGTTTTCCAAGATGCTGATAACCCCTAGCACCCGGCATTTCTTGGCAACAGAGAGGTGGCAAGCAGCTCTGGCATTGTATTTTCCATGTGCCAAGCCAAATGCCGTCAAATGGGACACTGGGCTCTGGGAACTGCTCTCAATAGTGTTGACTTTTAGCTGTGTCTCAGCCTCATCTCCTGTAAAAGGTAATATTTACTTATGTAAAAAGGTATCAGGCGTACTTTGCATGTGTGTTCCAAGTTAAAAATTGTCAGTCAGGGCAAACGCATCTTTGGAGTGAGCTACAGGAAAGCAAAGTGCATACGCTGCATTATTACAGTTCTTTTCAGAACAAAGTGTGTGACCTGGTGCTCCTCTCGGCTGCTGAATGCCCGGTTCAGCGAGTTTAAAAAAGCGCTGCAGTGCTTTGAGTGCAGTCCTCCTTTAGATAAAACCCATTGTTTCCTTTCTCTTGGCTAGATGTTTATGGTATCTCAGTGAGTCAATAAGTTGTGTATTTGAGGAATGCACCTCACAACTGTTAAGGTAGATGTTTAGTATGGCTCTGCTGGAGGCAATGAGGCTAACTAATTCTTCCCAGGTGACTTACAATTCCAGAAAAGGGGCTAAATGATATATTTAGCCTGAAATATCAATGGGAGGCATTTTCATACGGAGTGGGACCCTGTGTTTAATGGTCTGCATGTGAATCTCACTGCAGGATCTAGATCTGGGTCCTTAATTTTGTAGCAGCGTCTGGTCAGGAGGATAACCTGTATCCAGCAGATGTGAGACGTTCCTAATGGCTTTGGAGGTTTGTTCTAGGAAAGCTGCTATTTACTGGCACGGAGCAACTGCTTCCCCTGGGTGAAGGCGAGATGTGGTACTGTGGTGGTGCTTTGTTGAGAGCACAGAGGAACAAGGAAGTAACTTCTGCATTAAATAAGAAAATTGGAAAGAGTAGTGTAAGTGTCCTAAGTCCATTCCCACCACCGCAAGGTCCTGCTCTCGCCTGGCGAGCAGCGGCACTGCTGCGTGTCCGTGTCCTGCCATACAGACGTTTCACGGCAGGTGGGGTCATCCTGGGGGCAAAAAGTGAGACTACGGGTCTCTGGAGGTGCAGGCAGAGCCCCCTTTCCCCCCATAAGCCCCCTGAAGGGTAAAGCCTGACAGAGCAAGCCCGAGGCGCGGCTGAAGCTTTGGCCCACGCTACCGGCGGGGCCGGGCCTCGAACCCGCGGCGCAGCGCCAGCCTCCGCCCCAGGACCCCCTTTAGGTGCCCGCCGCGTTCGCCGGCGCGGCGCTCCGGCAGTGGGGCGGCCGCCCGGAAGCGGAAGTGGCGGCGCGGGTCCTGGCGCCGTTGCCGAGCGCCGGGCGGAGGCGCGGGCCCGCGGCGGCGGCTGCGTCCCGTCGCTATGAGCGCGGCCGGGCTGGTGTCTGCCACGCCGCCGGCTCCCGCTCCGCCTGGGGCGCCCGCCAGCGCCATGCCCCCCGGCCCCGAGTACTACGAGGAGGAGGAGCTGGAGAGCGCCGAGGAGGAGGACGGCGAGCGGAGCGCTCGGGCCCGCGACTCCGATGAGGGTTGGTAGCGTGGCGGGCTGGGCCGGAGCCGGGGGGAGAGGGGCTGGGGAGGGCTCTGGTGCCCTGGGAGAGGGCGGGGGGGACGCGGAGGCGCCTGGGGCTCGGGTTGAGGAAGGGGACCGCTGCGGGCAGGTGCGCCGGGGAGACGGAGGAGCGTGTTTGGGGAAGAAAGGCTTGGGTCGGGTTTGGTGGAGGAGTGGTCTGGAGCAGGAAGAAAACGCGAAGGAAACAAGGGCCTGTTAGATTGCTGGCGTTCCCTGTGGAAGAGGCGAAAAACGAAGGCATTGGAGTGGTTTCTCAGGTGAAGAAGAGGCAGCGAGAGAAGGGGAGAGCGCTGAGGAGGTGGGATGGAGCGTATGGGACAACAGGGTAAAAGTGGTGGAGGAGTCTGGGGTGCGGAACTTGGTTGTGTTTCTGTGGTGTGAAGGGGGAAGGAGGCAGTTAAGGTAGAAGCAGCATGGACAGAAGTAAGGGGATGTTAGAGGAAAGAAGGGTTTTGTGGAAGGACCAGGAAAGCAGTGGAGAAGAGGAAACAGAAGTACAACCCAGAGTATTCTGGGGTGTAGGATCCATAAAATAACATATAAGGGAGATGAAGAATGACCCTTTGACAGTGCCTGTTGCTCTGTCAGCCAGAGTCCTCCATCACGTCTGGTGCGTTCATGAATGAGGTGCCAGAGCCAAACCCATAGATCCTTACAAAGGCTGACAGTGTGCTGGTCAGTGTGGGGCTCTCCGTGGCTGCACACAAGTAAACTGGGTATTGAAGTCCTCTATGGTGACCTAGACATCCAAGTATTTTTCTTTCAGTTAAAACTTTTTGTTTTATCTTTGGCGTGTTGAATTTTACGTTAACACATGTAAGCTTAAAGTGTTTGTTCCTAGTTTAAGAAAAATCTGAGGAAGGTTTGATTTAAGGGACTGGTGCCCCCCCATCCATATGTGGGGAATGTAGCCATAGTTTAGGCTCTACAGCTGTACCCTGCCTACCACAACTCTGGCCTGGAGGCACTGACCTCTCCTTGGGGAGGAAAGGTAATTAATTGGCTACCCATGTCTTATAAATATAAGCCTGAAAAGGCATAGCAGAAAACTAGCAGACCCATATTGGTTTAATTTGTTTGTGGTTTATATATTCATAAAACTGGGACTATCTTTATGGTATTGCTAGCCTTTGTTATGTGTAAACGTTGAAGTACGTCTGTGCAACACGTAGCTGAGAAGCCAAGTTCAGATCACAGCAAGTAACTTTTGTTATTTTTAGTGAGACCTTTGTGGTCAACCCCAACAGCATCTAGTCAGAGTATTTTCATTTTGGAGTGTTTCCAGTCAAAGTGCAGAATCAGTTACAGCTGTTTCAGTCATTGTCTTCCATACAGTGTATTAAGTCATGGGCAAAACTGTAGGAAGAAGTCTGTGAAACGTTTTTCAGAGTCTTTAGACTGTTTCTGTCTCACCTTTGTGTATGTGAATGTTAATGTAGAACCTGTTGTCTTAAACTGGGAAGAAATTACCACAGCAGTTGAAGTTGTTTAGACTTGATGTAAGCTTAATTGCAAAACTACCAGAGGATTTACATAGGTTAACTTGCAGTTGCAGGAAAGAGATGAGATGGTTCATTTCACTTCTGAATTCGCCTCTCCAGAGGCCTGTCTGGTTGTGTATTTGAGGTTAAATTGTCTGAGGTTTGGGGACTTCTTGTTTGTTTCTTTCTTTGTTTTTAAATAACTTACTACTTTGGTTTTTTTAAAATATTTCTTTAGTTTTAACAAGTCATTCTTTGCCTCATTTAGACACTGAGGATGCCAGTGAAACTGACCTGGCAAAACATGAGGAAGAGGACTTTGTAGAAATGAAAGAACAGTAAGTAATTCATTCTAATCAGAAGTAAGGTAATGTTCTGTTTATTTGGGGTGGTTTTTTTGCATAAAACTCTGCAATGTTTTGGGCCAAGATTGGGGTTTTGGAGTCCCTCGCCTAATGTAATAACTAATGAGTCCATATACTTGTATTTCTTCTATCCTCAGTTACTTTCTCTGTTCTATATGTGTTTAAGAAACTAAGCACTGCTACTGTTTTGAACAAAGAAATAGGTATGAGTTTCTGGGAGCCGCTGAGTTTTGCTGCAAATGAATCCCGCTGCAGAGAGATCCTTCAAATAAAATAAAGGATCTCCTTTATAGAAGCCAAGCAAAAAGCAACATGCCTATTAAAACCCCTTAAACAACAGAATGCTAGTCCCGTCCAAGAAGACAGGCTTTTTGGAGACTTGAAATAGTTTCCCTTGATGTTTAGGTGTATTTGCAGTATTTTGTGTTCTTGCTTACTGGCAGAGACATGTTTTTATGCAGGTCAGGAAGTCCTGACCTGTGTTAAACCACAGATATGTGAGAAGGGGAATGCAAGTTTGCAACAGTGCCAGGAATAGACTGTGGGGTTTTTTTATAATGTCAAGATCTATGCGAGGAAATGCCTTCTGTTTTATAAGTAGGGAACTAATACACAAATATTAAGACTTGACAAAGTGGCAGAATAGTTCTGTTGTAAAGTTTCTGGTATCTGTAGATCTAAATGTCATTTTAGATTTCGACATTAAAAACCCAACCAAACAAAAAACCCAAAACCCCCTATTTTACCCTGAACTGTTCCCAAAATAATTGGTTTGGGTGCATTGTAAAACGAATGGGGTGGCAGGGTTTTTAGACAGAATGATAACCTTTAATTTGAATAAAATTCTTTTAGTTGTTGTTTGTTTGTTTCCTGAAGTTCTTCTGAGAAGTTTTTAATTCTGTGTAAACACATTGTAACCTACCTAAACAGATAGTGAAATAAATGATGTATATTTGTTTTTCAAACTAAAGTTGCGTGCTCTCTATCTTTGCAGGATGTATCAGGACAAACTGGCATCTCTGAAGAGGCAATTACAACAATTGCAGGAAGGTAGGCTTTGGAGGGGATAGCTTTTTTTCCTAAACAGTTTTCAGCACTTTTCAAAGGTCATAGAAGGATGAGGGTTTTGAAAGATATAAGCCACATCCTTCACTGAATGGTGGCTCTCAGTCATGCTGCGTAGTGAAAAAAGTCAGCCACTTTCCATCCTTTGTCCCTCTAAACACTTGTAGCTAAGCCTCTGTGTACTAAAGGATTTCTTAAAAGGAGTAGTCGGCTTTCTGAAAAAACAGGGAACATGCTTATCAAAATAAGCAAACTAGAACTGTAGTTTTCTGATTTCAGATATTAGTATTTGTGTTTCAAGTGGTGTATGGCTCCTTGAGAAAATTTAATACTTGGAAAAAATAAAATTCCAGTGGGAATCCACTATTTATTTCAACTAGGTACTCTTCAGGAATATCAGAAAAGGATGAAAAAATTGGACCAGCAGTACAAAGAAAGGATACGAAATGCAGGTAAGCTGAATTTCTTTCTAAGATGCTGCATACAACTTAAACTAATGGTTTTTATAACACCTGAAGAAAAATAATGGTAATCCTGTCCTTTAAAGAAAAGGAACTTGCTGGAGTAAAGGGTGGTTCTGCTTCAGAGGGTATAGTGTAGGTGTTTTTTTTGAGAGTGCATGAAGCATGATGGGATCTGTCTTGATTTTTTTTAAATTTTTTTTTTCATCAGCATGGTTTGCTGACTGTCTACTAAACACCAATAAACAGTTTTAGTCTTCATTTGTGTGAAAAAGCGCAAGTAAAAAAATTGTTTCGTTTTTATGTGGCACTGTGCCTAACCTATAGTCTCCCACTTTGGCTTGTTCTTTTGTGCAGCTTGTCTGAAACCTTCAGGTGCGCTGTTTCTTTCAGTTTGCAGGAATGGAAAGTTAGGACTACACGCTTTCCCAAAGATCTGTTTTGAGCCCTGCAACAATGCATACAGAGGACTTGCTGCTGAAACTGTTATTCTGTATAGCTGTGACAGCGAATGGGCTGCCTGTACTTTGTGTTCTGGCGCTCTGTTTCAGGAGTGAAGGCCTAAGTTAATTTTTAAAGTGCCTAGCTCTCAGCTCTTCTGGGTAGCCTTTATTGCATTACTGCAGAGAAATGGCTTGAAAATCAGATCCGTTTGCCTGCCCTCCCTCTTTCTTGTTCTCTTTCCAGTAGGTTCTTATCTTAGATACTGAAGCAGGGCCTTTTATAGAAGCTATTATGTGAAAATAGGAAAAGTAGCTGTTCTTCCTTTAGAAAAGTTGGATGAATCCTGTAATGCCTGGGCCATTACTCTGGGAAATATGACAGAGAGGCAGTGGCAGTTGTATGATGGCTAATGTACTCCAACCTTTGAACAGTATAAATTGTGTCTTTCTAAAAGTGCTTGGGATGGTAAAGGATTGGCTTGAGGAATTTAGGTGAATTGAACTACTTCTTGTTAACAGGAATCTGACTTCTGAGATGAATTTCATGGACGCTAGAGCTGCATTCTAGTAATATTGGGTTGTTTTGATAAAATTGAGACTAACTGCAAACTTGTGTTTCTGGCTGGCAAAGACCAGTGCTGCAGTAACATATTTCTTCCACAGGAGGGCAGACGGTGATAACGTTCAATTTTATGATAAAATCCAACCGCCTAGTACTACAGGAAGAATGGTCTTTTATGTTTATCCTTCCCATGTTGAGGTTTTTGGGGTTTGGTTTTTTTGAGAATCACAGATATTAAAGCAACAGTTTAGATGTACCTGCATTTGATTACCTCCATAATACTGCTTCCATGCTCAATTGGTAGAGGCCTTTGCAAACACAAGGTTTGATTTTTATCAGGCTATTATAATCTTTGGTTTCTATTTTGTTGTGTTTTAAAATTATTTTAAAAAAAAAAGGTACAGTATTCCTACTACAGTCTTCTCCAAAACATATTTTAAGCCTGTGATCTTTACAGAAGTTTTTACAATTTCACGTATTGCCAAAGCTTAATATGCTGGTGAAATATGGTGACTTGAGGACTGATCGGGTGCCTTAGTTGGCTTTTCTTGGCACTACCTTGAGTAAAAACTTTGTGTTGGGCATTGTGTCCTCCAGGGAACATAAGAAGGGTCCCATCCTGCTTAATTTCAAGTTGTTAGGAATTGCACAAACATCGGTAGCAGGACTATTTCACACCCAGAAATCCATTCACCCCATCCATAGGTCTGTCTTGAACTAATCATTGCCATGTGTTAGAACTTCACCTTCAGTGTTACATAACAATTTCCTGGCTTTTCTCGGGCATAAACAGCCTGAAATCAGACACGTATGAGTTGAGTAGATGAATCTTCTAACAGCTGCAGAATTATTTCTGAACCAGTCATTGCTGAAATTCATGAAGATGGCTTAAACTGTGAATTTTTGCCAGCCATACATTCAGCTATGTGTTTCAAGCTTCTATCTGGAAAGCTTGTATCTAGTATTAATTGATTGTAATTAAACTGGAAGAAAGGTGGACTACATGCTTAGTACTGCTGGGAATAGTAGTTGAACTGAATAGTATGGAGTACTGCTGTGTAAGCTTGCAAATCAGCTTGACAACCTGTAGAAAACTTCAATTAACAATAAATTTTTGTGGAATATTTTCATAGTTACTGTCTTTTCAGTGTGAAACTGCAAAGTGAGAGTAGAGTTTGGATGAGTACTACACTATTTAGGTCACCGCCTCTCTTGGTTGCAATATTCAATGACTTAAAATGGCAGGGAATTAATTTTGTGCATCTTTGAAGATAATAAATTAAGCCTTTCTTCTCTTTCAGAACTGTTCCTCCAGCTGGAAGTAAGTACTCTTAATTTATCAAAATATATATTAACTAGATAGAAGAGGTATAAACCTCCTGTTTCATCAACTAGTACTTGTGCTTGTTTTCGCAGAAGGCTTAAATAAATTTTCTTCCTCTAGCTAGCATTACTACACTTGAGATGTAGTACAGCCTACTGTTGGTATTACTTTAAGTAACTTCTGGTCTTTGTCACTAAAATAGAATTAAAATAAATATTTGCTCTTGGGCTGCTGTATGCTGGCTGTGCATTTGGCTTGTTTAAAAAGCTTGTCTGAGGTGGTAAATGATAGTGCTGTTTATAAATCTGAAGAGCTCTCTGCTAGAGACTTGATACGGTATGCAACATTAAAATGTTTTTTAAAAATAATTAATTCTTTTGCCAATATAGTACTGCTTAGTCATTTTTAGATGTTTTTCTGTCGATTGTGAATATTGATAATCTTTAGAACTGGCTCCAGTTTTGAACTGGAAGGCCAATCAATACAGTAGTTGAAAGAAGTTGTTGTGATATCCATAACTTGAGTCATTGGCTCCTTAGTTAACCTTTTTATTCTTCTGGTTTGCATTAGACAGATCAGGTGGAAAAAAATTATGTCAAGGAGAAGAAGGCAGCAGCAAAGGAGTTTGAAGATAAGAAAATTGAGCTTAAGGAAAATTTGATTGCAGAGTTGGAAGAGAAAAAGAAGATGATTGAGAATGAAAAGCTAACCATGGAATTAACAGGAGGTAAAAACAAGATAGGCATCTGTCATTTGTCTTATCCACTCTGCTACTGCTTAGAAAAAAAGATATAAAGGTAGCAATGCTGGTTTATACAGACAGCTAGCGTGAAGGCTTTAAAGCTTTCCAAATGTCCAGATGTAGAACACAAATTGGTGGTCTTTTAATGGAGAAAGCATTCAGAAAATTCAGTGACCTGAATTACTAACAGGTGAATCAAAATAGTGCCAGTGAAGCAGCAGAATGGATAGGCTTTTTTATATGCAGGGAAAGGGGCTTCTTTAGTTCCTGTGATCTGGCAATAAAACTATTGAGATATGCCACAATACTGACCTAACCGGCGGTGCCAGGTTGCAAACTGTGTCCTTTTTTTCTCAGTAATAGGTGGTCAAGAAGTTGAAGAAAGGCAAACAATAAAGGTTGAAATGTGCTACTTAAAGCCAGAAAAATAGATTTGTGAGCTACATTTGTGTCCAGACTCTGGAAAATGGACATTAAATGGACAGATTTCTTTTCATGAGACCAGTTGGTACCCTTGGTGCCTTGGCAGTGCTCTTTGCAGTAATTGACACAGTGGAGCTAAGTAGAGGGGAATTAGCCTCCTTCACAAATTGTGTTGCTGTGATACTGAACCAAAAGTCTGATTTAATTATCTTTCTAAGAGCAACTCCCTCACTTCATGGACAGATAATGTTGGTTGCGTTACTGAGGCCTGTCCATGAGTTACACCTTTTATATCTTTCTTGCACAGTATCTACAGAAGTTATGTAAGCTGATAATTTAATTAGTGTTCAGAAGCGAGAATTAAAACTTGCTATCTACAAGATATATGGACATATTCAAGAGTGCCCTTGGCTTTTGCAACAGTACAAACTGTTAGGGCTAATCTGGACTGGAAGACAGTTTGAGCTATGCTGTTTCCCTGATCTCTTTGGTTTTTTAATTATGAAGTCTAGTCAGATCTTACAAACTGTGCCTTAGCCTTAACTTTCCTATTGTTATCCTGTGCTCGTGTCTGTTCACTACTAAGTTGGGATACAGTACTAATATTGTAAGCAGATTTTCATTAGTGGATCAGGATCCGACTAGATCTTACCTTTGGAAACCTGCATACCAGTATTTTAGGAGTCTGAAGGAATCCAATTTCTGTGTCGGTGGGACAGCTCTTAACATCAGGATTCAGATTTGCAGAGTTAAAGGGAGAGTGGGAGGGGTAAAAAGGACTATTTAGTAGTCTGATTTGGGGACCAGATTAATCCTCTTCAGGGAAATGTGTCCCCCCATTGTTGTGTGTCCTGAAGAGATGAGCTGTTTCATCAAATATGACTCTAGGAGAAGGTATGTAAGTAACTGTGGAGAAGAGATCCATTCTGTGTTTGTTAGCCCTCCCTTATCTCCTTCCTTCAAGACTAGCGGAAATGCAATGCGATTTCTTTAGAAGTAACAGATTTTGTTGTGAACATGCACTAGAGGCTAAGAAATAAGAATACTGGAACTGATGTGGACTCGATAGTTTTTAAAACCTATGGAAGTTCAGTGTATACAAGGATGCAAGTTAGCAACCTGATGAACAGGCTCATCTGTGAGCGCTGGGAGTGTTGCAGTTTAGGTTGCAATAGTTGCCTCCTGTTCTGGAACGTTGTATAGTGTGGTTCTTAACTATTAAGCCTCATGCAAGACTGTGTTTCAGGTTAAATGTGTTGTTGCTTTAGCACCTCTTCAAAACTTCCTTTATAAAGTTTTCATGAATCTCTGGAATCTTAAAGTTCTTCAAATGTTTAACAGTAAATGTAAGACTCTCAAACTCTGGGTTTTTTCTGAAAACTTGTTTGGTGCTGACTTGTCACAATTTTAAGGTACAGGGTGCTGAAATAAAGAGAGAAGAAAATTGATCTGTCTGCCTTATTCACGTTTTAAGCAATATAGATAACTTTGTGACAACTCATTTGAAACTAATCTTTAAAAAGGAGAAAAAGCCTTCTCCACTTAGCTGCATATCACCTTGAGTAAGTGCTTCAAACCCCTCTTCTGAGGCTCTTGTAACTTGGTCTTAACAAATGAGAAGAATGGCTTACATTCAACACAGCAAGTTACATTTTTAGTGTCTCCAGGGCTATTAATGTTCAGTGTTTTTAAAATTCAGCTTTGAATCCTAGAGATAAGGTTTCCTTTGGCATATGCTCAGTGGGTGGCTTTTTTTTTTTTAAAGCTTTTATCATAATATTTTTTTTCCCTTGATGTACAGCATGGTCATCCTTGTTCACCCTTGAGATAAGGAGAAGAGTAATTTGGTGTATTTTGAACATGCATAGCTGCTCAAGGTTTTAGCGTCTAGAGGGAGCCAAAGAGGCTTCGTAGACGTAAGTGCTACCTAGGATGTGATTCAGGCGTACTTAAAGATGAGCGAATAATTCTCAGCACATAGAAAGAGAGGTGAGATGATGTGTTTAGCATTTAAGATGTGGTCTCTTGGTTGCCAATTCAAGATATCTTCATAAATGAAGGAATGATTTGTGAGAGTTTGAGTAAAGTAGTTCAGTTAAGACTACCTGTAGACATTTGGACAAACTGTAATTTCAGCTAATTACTTGGTGATGAGACTTGTGTTTCAATTTTTAACAGATTTTTTTTCTTTTTCCCCAGTGTATATGCTACAATTTATTTCCTGGCAACTGCTGCTCTGCATGTTATTAATTAGGTTCATTTCATTAACCATAATTTGAAACATTTTTTAGATAATCTGAATTTAAATACTATTTGTGTTTAAAATTACTCCAGCAGACTTGTATCAGTCTTGAATGCAATAATTATCTGTATTCCTTTGGCAAAGCTATTTTTCCAGCTTGAAGACAAGAAAGAGAGCAATTGATTTGTAGTTGATGTTTTACATGCTATTAACTATCCAAGTTTTCTTAGCAAAGAACTCCATGAACTTTGCTTTTTAAATGATATGTTTAAAAGCGGATAGCACTAGCATTAAAGAAGTTTGCCCTGAATCCTTGCAGCATCATTGTGCTTCTTATCTATACCTGCAGGAGCTGTAAAATGTCCCCAAACCAACTGTGCTACTTCCAGCCCACGGAAGCTGTAACCATGGCATCACAACGCTGTTACTGAACAGTGACCTAGTATGAAAGGGAACTTGTATTCACTGTCAGCAGTTCCAGCTTTGGATGCTGGAAGCTATCACAAAAAAAAATAATTCCAGTTTTCTGTATGGAGGAGGAAAGACTATTTTCCTTGTGCCCTGTGTAGAAAGCTGCTGCTTCTTACGCCTTTCCCTCTGGTCTTATCAGTTCTCCAACTTCATTACTCTACAGATTCAATGGAAGTGAAGCCTATTATGACAAGGAAACTGAGGCGAAGACCAAATGATCCAGTTCCTATCCCAGACAAGAGAAGGAAACCTGCCCCTGATATCCTTTTACAGAGTCATTGGAGGGCTATTGTGTTTGAGGCCAGCATGCTACCTGCATTTATGTTGTTTTGTACAGGAAGGAAAATGAAATGAGGTGCTAGGATCAGATTTTAAGCTAGGAAATACTGAAGTACAATTTGTCGTGTATAATGTGTGATGAACTAATATAACACAACCAGTTTTTGGAGATCCCTCGGTATCCTAACTTAAACTTCACAGTGTTGTGATATAACTTATTTGATTTTTTTTTTTTTTGTCAGTGAGAGTAGTTTGAATTCTTCAGGCAATCTTTTTCACAAAGGAAAAACTTTAAAAGAATGTTACGTATAAATGCCGAGGTAATTGATTCCATAGATAGTAAATGGCTTTTTACATGAGCGAAAGCTTTTCTTATTTCAAGATATGACAAAACATTTGCCAGAAAGATCATATTTGTCATATCAAACTAGTTTTTCCATTTCTGATAAAGGCTTCAGATCTCTAATCCAGAGAGATGCGTAGCAAAAGCAAGGAGTGCTAGATTTGTTCTTTGAATAAAAAAGGATGAAAATCCATCTTGTTTTTATATATTACGAGAGAGACAAAAACATGTATATGTAATCCTTCTCTTTTGCCTTGTTGCATGTTTCTTATAATGTTCTTTGGCTTCTGGAAATACATTTTTAGCTCCTCTGTCATGATAGGCACTTTTTCTATTTGTGTATTAAATTCACCTGGAAAGGAAGGCAATGATATTTGCTTTGCAGAGGCTTATTATTAGATTCCAAACTTGTATGGCTTAAATCAGATTAAAAAAACCTTATCTTACGACTTCTGAGTGACTCTCATTTTCTGAAGGCAATATCAAACCTTGAACTTCTAGAGTTCATGCAGGATGGTCACAAGCATCTCCATTTTTAATTAACCTCTTTCTGGTTGGAGATTCTGTTCACTCTTTCAGGAAAAAAAAAATTCTATTTATTAGTGCCCCTATCTCATCCAAAATAAATGAGTTCCATAGTGAATATGACCTACTAATTGAGCATGATACAGCAGCCACAGTGTGAAACTCTGCCTGCCTTTCCTCACTGGGGAGAGGATTAAAGTCCATCAGAACCAAAATCCTTAAAATGCAGCCTAGCAATTGTTAACTTTAGTTTAATACTTTGAATACTTCTGACTTAACAGCTGTTTTGCAGAAACACTGTAGATTAAAGCTGGAGAGAAGGTCCACTGCTTTGGGTATTGTTTTCCTTCTGTGTACTTAGGTTTTTCTTGTGTGGAAATGACAGAAGAGCAGTAGAAAAGGGAAGTAGGACGATGCCTACTCCACAAAATGACAGCGGAGCTCTAATAAGGCTAAAATACACTAACCTCTGTGTTTTAAGATTTTGTTTTTGTTGTCGGGTGAATGGTAGGCTCTTTATTTATCCTCATCCACACAAGGATGTGTTTTGTGCCTCTGGCTTTATCTTCTGGTTCTTTTTTGATTTTTTTTTTTTTTGGTGGGGCTTTCCCCTCTTCTCCCTATCTCTCTATTCCTGCTTACTGAGTTGCAAAATAATGAGTTTCTTTTCCTAGGTTTGGGTGGGATTTGGCTTCATTGTAGAAAATCTGAAGCGAGTCTGTTGTGTTTCAGCTCCCAGATTGTTCTCTACAGAAATGCAAGATGAAAAACACTGAAAATGCTAGGGCTTGATGCCTCCATGAAGTAAATGTCAATGCACTAAAGGTTTTTCATTGATGGTTATGTCTGAATAAGTTAAAATGATTTTGCACTCTATTTGCTGCTAAATATGAGGCTCTGTGGAGATGGACTTGTATTAACTCTTATGACAAAAAAAGCTCAAGTATGACACTAGAATCTTATGCAGCTTCGCCGAAAGCTTTTGGTTTACATTTAGTCTAGTGAAATGTCATTGACCTTTAATTTTTAGCCTTGATTGTCAAGAGCTTATGGGAACCTTAATTCTGGATACCTCAGCTAAATTATTTGTTGACTGATGAGCAAATAATGGAGGACCTGAGAACACTGAATAAGGTAGGGATTATTGCTTTATTTGTATTTCTTTGTTTTAAAGATGCTTTCCCCTGAAGAGAACAGAGCTCTCTGTTTTATGTTCCTTTTTAAGATGTGGGACTGTTTCATCCCAGTAGGCTTTCTGAAGTAACACAGTAAAAGACTTAGCAAGATGGTATCTCCTCCCTTTTATTCTAATAGGTTTAATTAACCTAATTAAAATGACTGTCATCTAAAAATGTTACCTTTTGTCTGAACGAAGTGATGAGCTATCTTAAGGAGTTTCTTTCTTCCTCCACACGGCTGAACAGATGTTAACACATCTTTCTGTGAGATCACAGGCTGCCTCTGTTTTAGGCCTTAGTTTGGGGTGGTATTTTTTTAGTTTTGGGGGTTTTTTTTTCTCCCCACTGTTGTGACACTTCAGCAAACTGGATAGGGTGCAGTGTGTATGTTTATAGTTTTTCTAGATTTGATTAACCTATTGCTTTCTTGCTAAACACTTTAAGGCTTATCTAATTTCCTATAATAGAGGCTGCTCATTAAGGCTTTTGAGGATGGTAGTGGAGCATGTTTGTTGTGCCAGCTGTTGAGGTGTCTCTAATGATTTATCTCCTGTATTTTGTGTACCCTGAGAAATGTTGGATCATGTTCAAAAATACAGTGTGTTAAATGGGTTTGGTTGTGACTTTAGTGGATTATTGGAATGCTCTGAAGTTCAGTTTGTAGACCTTTTGTATCGTGATACTGATTATCTACACCTTTGGCTGTTTATAGCATGCTATTCTGGTTATGTGTTATGCCACTTAACGGTACATTTTAAAAAAGAACCATTTAGAGTATGGGAAGTAAGACTGTCTGAAATTATTACTGCAGACTTCTGTGGCTCATGTCAGATCTCTAATGCTTCTTTGCTCTCTTTCCATGTAGCTTAAATCACCCAAGAGACCAGGTGAGTTAACAGTTGCACTGGAACTTGTTCACAGTCATGCTGTTTTGAACAGAGAATTATATCGTAGACTTTTTGACTGTACAATTGCTGACTGTGTAATTTGACTGTATAATTGTTTTGACTGTGTAATTGCTGTTCTTTGTGTAGCTACTGTGGCAAATGGGTGCTGTGTGGAGTCTCTTTGTCTGCCCTGAATTTTGTCAGGGATGGGAAGGGAGGCGTATGCATCTTTGGTGGCTGAAACATTTGGGCATGCGACAATCTAACTGTGTAAAGAGGTTTTTCCATTATATTCAGATGCATCCGGGCAGCTTGCCTGCTTGTCAGGTAGATGGAGGGATTGAGAACTTATGTTTTTATGCCTTCAGCTCTCTAGATGTGTCTGTACACTTTATTTCAAGATAGAGTGGTACTAACTTGCCTAAGGAATTCTGACACTATTTAACTACTTCACTATAGATTAGAATTAAAAGAAAATCAAGGACGTATTGTCTTATCACCTGCCTATCAATATTTTTTCAGATAAATGTTATATTTCAGTGAATATTATAATTTATATACTCAAGGCAGAGGATGAATTATTCATCGCAATAGAGAATATTTTTTCTGATGGAAATTTGAGTTTGTAGCTTTCTGTGCTTATTATTTCTGCTTAACATGACCTTATTAATTGCAATTCTGCAGTCAGAAATGCCACTGTGTGGTGGACACATGCTGGTCTTAAACACAGTCTCTCTCCTGTTCTCAGCCTCTCCCTCCTCTCCCGAACACCTGCCAGCTACACCAGCAGAGTCTCCAGCACAGCGGTTTGAAGCCCGGATAGAAGATGGAAAACTCTACTATGATAAGAGATGGTAAGTCCTGGTAAATTTCTGTTTTAATCAGTCTGAGCCTTGTGTAGTGAGGAGACAAAGACTGCAGAGAGAAATTGCTTTGATAAAAAAATTTGAGGACAAAACGTGTTTCGGCAGAGGTTAGCCACTTCCTCCAAGGGCTATCATTGTGACTTTGGTAAATTAGAAGTGCTAATGGAGTGTTTAGACCTCATAGACTTTGAGGAGTATCTACTGGCTCAATAAAAGGAGACTTAAATCTTTTCCATAGAGTCAGTAGTGCATGCTGTGACACTTCGGAAACATTTTTGTCAAACCTAATGTTAAGTAAGAGAACCACCAGCAGACGCAGTGTGATGTAGTTGTGAAGCCGGTCAGCTAGGATACAAGCACTCTGTTATTGCAGGTACAGCGGTGTCGGCAGTATTCAGAATTCTGGTGTTCAGTTTTATAGAACGCTAGCCCATCGTTCCACAAGGTGGCAGAAGAAGTGTTGTGCACCAGATGAGCAGAATGAAAAATGTTTCTAATAAATCCAAATAACCTTTAAAGATCAAACCCACATGGGAGAAGCAACTTCAGAATTGCTGATTGGATTTAGCTCTGTTAAGTTTTATGGGCATGTAGCTGTGCAAGCCTCACAAAACGCAAGGAAAATATTAAATTTTGCAGAGAAATCTTAGTAGGTCTTAAACTTAATCCGTGAGAC
Source organism: Ciconia boyciana (assembly GCF_034638445.1). Taxonomy (NCBI): domain Eukaryota; kingdom Metazoa; phylum Chordata; class Aves; order Ciconiiformes; family Ciconiidae; genus Ciconia; species Ciconia boyciana. The sequence continues at coordinate 3,884,655 of NC_132948.1, forward strand.
GTGCACAACTGGATAATCAAGGGGGCAATCTAGTACTCCTTGAGCAGAAAGCAATTTGCAAGTCATATGCTTATTTGTACCCTACTTTGGCGTTCTGGTGGCTCAAAATAACAAGTGACGAGGTTGTAATTTTATCACAGAAAATGATAGGTGTGAAGCTTGTTTTTTACACAACAGCCATCTTGTACAGTTGGTCAGGTTTTCCTTCTGCTAGCCTTCTGACAGTGAAGTTTCATCAAGGCTTCAATGTATACAACTCTGACAAAAGCTGCTGCCTGGAGCTTAAACTTCCGTGAAGCATAAAGCAGACGTGAACTGAACAGGCTACTTGTCACTTCACAAATTCATTAAGTTCTTTTTTGTTTGTTTGATAAATTTTTTTGTGTAATGTGGCTATCCTCTAGGATATATTTGCATGAATAAACTGTTCTTCAGAATTTTTAAGCATGTGGAGTACTGTAAAGTGCATAAGTAAAAAAAAAAAACCACCACCACCACCAAAAAAAAAAAAAACCCAGAAGGAAAGAAGAAATCTGGAGTAATCTGTCAGTAAAGCTCCCAAGCTCCCACTAAATTTAAACCTGGGAGACCTTCAGTGAGCCTAGATGAATCTCTCAAAAGCACCAGCTCTGTCTGAAAGGTATCTAGTTTGGGCATAAAACACTAACAGATATTTTCATCTTGCTGAATTCAATTGTCATGGGGGTCTCACTGTCAGGAATTCCAGCTGTTGCCTTTCCTGTCTTCCTTGTTCTTATGCTGTTTTAAGATCAGTATTTTACATTCTTTGGCTGTAATAATCCTGCCTAGATTTTTTGATTGATAGTAACAGTACTTGTGCAAAATAGCTGGTATTTTAAAATGGTGAAGTAACTCTTCATAGTGGGAGGGTAATTTTTTTCTAAGGTGTATTAAGGCTGTAGCTGCTGGCATGCACCAGAAATAATAAAACTGACAGCTCAGGAGTGACTGCTTTCTCTGTTTCCTGACAGCAGCCGTGAAGGACCATTATCTCAAAATAGTGAATATTTAAGGCTAGTAATGGACTCCCCAAGGTCTTGCAGAGACATTTCACAAACATATCTCCAAAGTGGAGACTTTGTATAGGGAGTTTCAGATGGATGTGGAATTAGACTTCAGTTTTTTATCCTCAGTCAATTTGCTCCATGCCCCCCATCAGATCCTAAAATACAGTTCACTGTAAAACAACCATCTTTTTGCTTTTAGCTTTGTCTGCGTACAGCAATGCAGAGTGATTTCTTTCAATCTTCTGATGGAGATGCAGTTGAAAATCTTGGCCTTTCAGCACAATATTTTGTAGCAGAAAGTGGAATTATTTCTGCTTGCCTCCCTTGTCAGTATTGTGGTGTATTTTACCTACTGCAAAAGCAAGAGTTGTTTGGCACTTTCCTTCTCTTGAAAGTCAACTTAAATTCCATTGCATTTTTCATCTGAAGTACTTTCCTCAGTTCTACCCCTCTGGTCCCCTGTGTGTATGTAAACTTAGCAAAAGGCTGAGACATGAACATGTAACTGAGATGTACCAGGCTACTGTGCCTTCAGCTGACCTGTCTCTCTGTGTGCATGGAGCATGAGACAGTTGAGGCAACTCTTCAATGAAAAAGTGCTGAACTAACTTGTTACCTTACCTTTTCTGTGCACAGTTAACATAGATTTACTGATGGACCATAACTTGTGATGTGAAATCCAGGGGCTGAAGCCAGCTGCATGTGTGTCATTAGCTTTGGAATTCACTGATAGTTCAAAAATTGGAAGAAACACCTTTGAGTGCAGGCACAGATACCACTTTGAGAGCTGTCATTTGGAGTGGCATCCTCTGCACTTGGAAGCTTGTGCACTAATTGTATCAAGATCATCAATTCTCCTTGCTTAAGCAGTCGCAGCATGGCATGCTGCTGGACTGAGATTTTTACGTCTTATCTTAGTGAGGTCTGGTTTGTAGTAGCTTATACTGTTCCTTTATATCAATTAATGATCATCCGAGCTCAGTGAACTGAGATTTTTGGCTCAGATCATTGCTGCTATTACAGTGCCCTGGAACCCACTGGCGTCTTTTCTGTTAAAATGAAGGGGAAAGATAACGGTTGGGCACAAGTGTCTAAAGGTTGCAGAATTTGAGGGGTTTTTTATTACCTCGCCCAGCCCATTGGTAATTGGTGTGTTTGAAAGGCTGAAAGCTGACACTATCATTCTTGTTACTGGCAAGCAGTGTGAAAAAGCTGAGTACTTGAGCCAGTAGGAGGAGATTATGGAATAACTATTGGAAGACTTCCATATTTACAGTATGGTTATTGTAGAAATAACTGTAAAGATTATGCAAATCCGTGCATTTTGACAAATGGCTGTCAGCCAATCAGACTGCAAGGAGTTGCATAGTGAGTAGTTGCTGAGGGAATCTCTGTGCAGTGATTCTGCAACTTGGATTGCCCAGTTAAATATGAAGCACATCACGATTAGGGTAAAGGTGGAAATAAGGTTATGCTTTTATAACTAGAAAGCATTTTGGTGCTCTCTTGATTAAGATTATTTACTTACAAATAATCTGTTTCAGTATAATTAGTTCTGCCTACGGAACTCTCGTAGGCAGAGTAAACAGAAACTGGGGAGTTTTGTCTAGCACACTTTGAGGCACTTACCAGAAACATGGTCTGTGAAGAAGGCAAGACCATCAAATCAAGCAATTCAGAGTTATGAATTTTGAAGTTTTTACTTTGTTTTATACAAAATGCACTAAGAAAAATATATAGCATGACTAAAATATAATCTAAAAGGGGGAAAAAATGGATATGCTTAGACATGGCCTCCTTATGGCAGGTATATACAGCTTCTTACAGAGTCACTTACCCATCACTTACCATTTTGGGTATTTTCACAAAATAAGGCAGTATTATAAATTTGAGGTCTCTGTTTAAACAATCGTAGACTGCAATGATTGAGTGCAATTTACTTTTTTGTTGTTGCTGATGGTGCACTAGTAATTTGTATTGGGGAATGTAAGTAACTTTTTAGTGTCAGTGATTTGCTCTGTCACATTTTATCAGGCATAATATGGAGTTGCCTTCTAAAATCCATCCTGTGTCTGAAATGTGAAAGGCTAGTTTGATTAACTCTTGAAACATGAGCTTGTTGTCAATCAGTGTTCCTATCTTGTGGCTTGGTGCTCTGCCCCTTCCTCTTTCAGATATGAAATCTTTTCAGTAATCTGCGTACAGAATTGAATATGAATTGAGAGAGCTTCATGCATTCTGAAGCATCATTTAAATGCAAAGAGTGTGTGTGTGTAGAATGAAACCACCCTTATGTGGGTGACGGTGGGGAAAGTGGTGTGGAAAGAAAGACAGACTTCATATTGACTCTATCCAAATGCTTGTAGAATCCTAGCTTTATCAATCTTACTACTGTTTCCTTTCTCAGTCTTTGGACAGCTAATGGTTTCATGTGTTGCTTTTTATTTATTTAATTTTTTTTTTTTGCAGGTACCACAAGAGCCAGGCTATTTACCTGGAATCTAAAGAGAACACTAAGATCAGCTGTGTGATCAGCTCTGTGGGCGCCAATGAGGTAGTGGGCTGCTTTGTTTTTCATGGGAGTGGGTCAGTGTAGGCAGGTAGATGGCTGTGTCTAGTAAGGACTAAGAGAAATCAATATTACTTTCAGCAAATATGAAGTTGTTTGGTGTCTAGAAAAGCTGAATCCAAGATGAAACTGAGTTGAGAGATCTCTTCTTGAGATAGATCTGAGATGGGAGAAGACTTGCTGTGTTTCTAAAGAATGATCCTACATTTTGCAAGTAGTAGTTTGGCAGGCAGGAAAAATGGGGAGAAGTGAGGTGTTGCATCTCATTGGCGCTACATTCAGAAGTTCCATTGCCATTATTTCAGGAACAGACATACAGTTTTTATTAATGCAAAATTTAAAAAAAAAAAAAAAAAAATCCCATTGGGAATCCAGGAGAGGATGAGGCAAAATTTTTGTCACCAAATTTCATTGTTATAAGGGGAAAAAATTCTTCTTGCTAACCAGAGTACATGTGTTGTGAAGTAAGCTGGCAGGTCATAGGGCAGGTGAGTCATTTGTCAGAGACAATTTCCTTGTGGCTGATGATTAAGGCTTAGAGAAGCAGGTGAAGAGAGGTGCGTGCCGAAGATTGATGTGAATCTTGCTGCAAAATAAGCTTAGTGCTTGAGCAGTGCATCAGTTGGGCAAAGGGAACAGTTTATTCTTTGCTTGCAGATTCCAGACACTTCAAGGAAAGAAGTGATAGACTTGAATGCACTTCTTTTCCATCAGCCAATAAAGTAACTTTAATTTGTTTTGGCAGCTAAGGGAAAATATTTTCTTTTCAACCAAATGAGTTGCATATGGGATATACTTTGTTTCACAACTGTTCTCCCTGCAATAACAGTTGTTACGCTCAACGGTTGGTTATTTAGATAAAGTAGTAGTAGCGTGCTAATGGCTGCGTTAAAAATATAGTACTGCTAATTTGATTAAAGTTATTACTGTTAACTTAAAACATTATAACTCTATCTTTTGGGAACATCTTACCTGAAACCTGTAGGAAATGCAATCTCTTAATTATAATTGCATGAATTCCACTTTAAAGTGAGACAGTAGGTTTTGTTTTAGTTTTGCGGTTTTGTTTTAGTTTTGAGAGAGGCTGGGGAGGAGGCATGGCAGTTATTTGCCCTGCAATGGTTTGTTACAACGATATAAAGCTGAGGGAGATAAATACTTAACAGAGTACTGAAATGAGAAGGTGTTCTCTTAGGATTACAACATGCACATCTCAGATTTCATCGCACATTCAAAAGCGTGGTTGCCAAACGATGATCTTACTGGGTCCTGCTTGAATTTAGAAGCTAGAAGGCAGACCTAGATTTGAGGTCTCTAATTATAGACTGGAGTCAAAAGTCGATAGCATTTCTAAAGGAAGTCAAGTTACTTAAAGGAACTTTACCGAAAATATTTGCACAGAGTGTCTCCCCACCAACATTTCCATTAACGGTCAAAGTGAAAAGACTAACTAAGAAGCATCAGAGATACTAAGGCATACAGTTGCCTTCTTGTGGCTGGGGAAAGGAAGTAGTTAACAGTGTATCAAAGGCATCTTTGTTCATATGAAGGTCTAAATCAGTTTTCTTAAACTGGATTTGAATTTTGTCATTGGCTATGGGCCTCTCCAGCACAGAGGCTGAGCTATGGTGATCCCCCTTAAAAAACAAACCAAAAATATCTTCCCAGGCCCAAATTCTTTAAAACTTGGTGATGTGTTTAGATCTAAACGGAATATTACTTTTGATGCAATTTCCTTGGAAACTGTGAATCAGATACTGCATTGGTGGAAATAATTGGCCAAGTGCATGGAACCAATTCAATCATTTGCCTTTTGACAACAATAAACTCTTCAGTTTGTGCAGGAAAGTGTTTGTTTGTTTGTTTGGGGTTTTTTTATTCCCATGAGTTTATTTAGCAATCTCTGTTGGAAGTTGAAAAAAGGAGGAAGCTTATTTTTCTTTTACAGTCAAGGAATAAAAGAAATTCAGAGATGGATTTGGTTGTTTCTATTCACCATCTCCTTCAGCTCTTTAGAATTAATAGATGTTATCTTCTGATTGCAAAATACATTGTATGTCTAAAACATCAGTTTTAAGTCCAGAATATGTCTTGATGCTTTTATTTTTCTGAACTGTGGCACGTTTTAGTGTTAATAAGTAATTTCACTGTTGTGGTCACTTAAAACTGAATTTTAATTTTCCTCCAAATGGAACTTAACAAAGTGGTTAACTTTAGCAAAACAAATACACCATTCCACCATATTGTGGTAGAATGTAAAACTGTACATGTTTGTTCTGTACAGTTGCTCAGAGTTTGTAGATTTAAGAATTCTTTTGGTTAGTAAAACATACCAAATTCTTGGACATGTTGCAGTGGAGAGATGATTATCAATGAGGGTGGATTCTAATTTCTCTAGAGAAATAACTGAAGTACAAATGCAGGCAAATATTAAATTTCTTTTATATTGAGGGCTTCTGCTAGTAAAGTCAATTTATAATTAAAATAATAGAGTTAATCAATGTACTGTGCCAGGCCTGTAGCTAATACGGTATCTTAAAAAAAAAAAAGTTTTGGATAAATTGCATGCCAACACAAACTTTATAGTCTTTTGTAGTAGGCAATATTGGACTTGTGTCCTAAAATACTCTAGTACTAAGAGCTGGAAGGCTCTTATTTTCCATGCATTTATTTAAATATGTTCAAATGCATTAGAATGATAAAATGCAGAGGAGTTTTGCTCAGACTTGATTTTTAAAGTACAGGTATTTGTGTCTAAACTTCTTGAAAGTGATTTTTATTTTTTAAAAATTCTGAGTGTCTGCCTCCATGGAAGCAATTTGTCCTTTGAAACATACTGTATATCGGCAAGTTATGTGAATTCTTCCATGCAGGTGTTTAAAAAAGAGGCCCTTTTATCTTCAGATACCATTTATTTAATACATTGTGAGAAATGCTTCACTGAACAAAATCAGAATAAGCTTTTCATTTGACTAATAGTTACTTGTCTGGGCAAATCCCAGGATAGATAATTTTATGATCTGTGGATCTAGAGAGACTTATTCTTGATTAGGTAAAGCTTAATGCCAGAGTTCTGTTGTGAACTGTAGCAGAAGGAAACTTGCTCTCCTGATGATGCTTGGAAAGAGTAATTTTTCTTGATGACTGTTTTGAGCAGGAAGTTAAGGTGGTAAAGTCAGAAACCTTATTTCGTTTTCTACTCAGGTTGCAAATGCCTAATGTGGGGAGGGAGAAGGGCTTAAGCTAAATAATCTGTGCACCCTGAGTAACAGAGATGTTCGGATCTGGCAATAAGAATACCTGGTCTTATTTGTCTGTGTATTGCTTACAGTGGGTTTTCCCTTTTTCTCCCCAATATATCTCCGTGCCCCTTTTTTTTTTTTCTTTCATGCAGATCTGGGTGAGGAAAACCAGTGACAGCACAAAGATGAGAATCTATCTGGGACAGCTGCAGCGAGGTGTTTTTGTGATTCGTCGACGATCAGCTGCATGACTGTATGCTCTTCCTTGGTCTTTTCTTTTGTTTGTTTTTTTAAAGATAGACAAACCTCTAATGGGGAATGGCAGTCTGTTCACTCATCTTAGCAGCAGAGAACACTGTCATGACCTCTTACGAGACAGTTTGTGGCTGGCCACATAATCCCCGGTAGTCCTTAAATCTTTAGCGATACCCAAGCACTGCCCTGGACTATTTCTGGATTTTGCATCAAGCTTCTGTATGCTTTCTTTATATTTTGGGTGACTATTTAAGAAGACTTTGCATCATGCTTTTTTCATCGTTGTTTCATGGTGCGTAGATGGGACTCGTATGTTGAAAACAACGTTACATTTATGTTTTGAATCAGACCAATGGAAGAAGCTTTGTTTGTCAAGACCTGACGTTATTTGATTCGTTCTTTTTGGTTTTTTTTCCTGCAAGGCTCGGGATGTTGGGTAAAAGGAGATTAATCTTGCCAGCTTTCATCTGCAGCTGAGACACGCGTCTGTAATACCTGGTATACGACATCAGCTTTATTGGATGAACTGTTTAAAGACTTGAGCACTGAGGCTTTTTTTAGGAAAGTGTGAACAGCTTAGAAATTGCTGAAAATCCAGCTGATTTTAAGGTAGTTAAGCAGTCACGTGTGGTTAATCAGAAGCTTCCATTTCTCTTCACATTAAAAAACCCTTCAATGAACAAGCAAAGAATATATCTATTTGCTGAAGTCATTTCCTGGTATAGGTGGATGAGTATAAACCAAAGGATTAATTAACTGAACTTTGCAGATAGCGAGACTATATGAACTATATGTATGAGTATAACCACTCATACGTGTAGAGAGACAAAAGGTAAATTTCACTTTATTCGCTGATGCTTAGAGTAACAGGTCATGCTGGAATCCTGCTGACAGAAGATGCTGGATCTGTTGTGTCTTCCAAAGAAGCCTGGTACAGAGTAGAAAGCGGCATTGACATGCTTTTAGTGTATAGCTGAAACCTTCATTCCCTAAAATGTCATGCGAAGGTTTCCCTTTGAAGGGTGTTTTAATTACTGGACATAACACTGGGTTTCTACACTTGCCCTCCGATAGCACAGGTGAAAATGCTCAAGTGATGATATTAATATGCTCCCTTCCAAGATGTTTAAAGATCTGACTCCGGCATTCCTTTATTATTCCTAGTCTTTTGCTGATGGCCGAAACCACCGATACCATGTGTGACTGCACTGGCATGAATTACACAGTGCACTGGCAATGCCGTCAGATCTTTGCCTTCTGTGCAAAAGAACTTTGTGCTCGAGCTTTTGATTACTGGACAAAAAGTTGTAATTTTTGCCTTTATCAATATCTGTCACTTTAAGGCATCTTTTGTTTTTGCTTTTGAACTGCCTTCTTGTTCAGCATCAGTCTAGCCTTTCTTTCATATCTGGATAAATGGAGTATTTTAAATGACTGTTTCCATTTCTTTTACTTACTGCAGTTGGGTGGCAGTCACATCCCAATAACTGATGTATGTACGTGGATCTGGAGTGGAGTGTTATGGCTGAGTTTCTGATGTGTTGCCTTTTGTGGCTGAGACACCTTACCTATTTTTACTGTGTTTAGAGTTTCAACTGGATCTGGAGCCTTGGCAAGGAAAGGAGAGGGTGTCTGCTTCCCACCCCTTGAAAATGTGCCATCTTTGCTGCAGCGTTAGTCAGGTGGAAAGCAGGAGGCTGTATTTTGTCAAGTTAACAGCATACTTAATGTAACTTCGATTCTCTGCACGTGTGACAGGTTTTTAATAAGGTGATGATGTACCAAACAGGATTTGTCACTGAGCCTTAAAAGGAACATCATAGTTCTTATAATAAAAAGTGCTAAGTTAATAGCAGGATTTATTTCCTACCTATATCATTTTATCAATATATATGTTTGTGGAAATAGCTGGGAACGTTGGTTCAGTTTTGGGGAGATACCTTGCCAACCTGCTAACAGCAAATGATCTCTCTGCTGCTGTGATGTTATCTGTTTTGGGGTAACTTTTAAAGGTATTAGTAGAAGTGTGGAAGTGCAGCAGCTCTCTTAGAGCCAGGCGTGGTATAGGTGCACGTTGTGTAAGCTTAATTACAAAGCTTCAACACGACATCGTAATCTGAATCAACATCTGCCCGTCATCCCTGTTCCTTGGCAGAAGGGGGGGGGGAAATAGCTGCTCTCACAGCTAAAAGCCTGTCATTCCATCAGCTGTGGTCTTATATTGGGGGAGGGAGGGCGAGGGGGGTGTGATGGGATGGGGGACACATTTCTGATTCACACCCTAATCAGAATTTGAATAGTCTTCTGGAAGCAAATACCTGTGGGACTGTTGCCCCATCTCCCTCTTCTGCAACCCCCCTGTGGACACTCAGCTGTGCTGAGAAAGTTACTGTTATCATAAGGAGTCATCTTGTGTTGTTGCAGATAATCAAGGAGTGTAGCCTTGGACTGCAGGTTGTAGTGGGAGAAAACAAGCTAAGAAAGAATGAGGACAGTGAGCAGTCAGGGTGGGAAGGAAGAAATTTAAGTGGACTGTTGTATTGACTGGGGAGATGGGTTACTTAAAGTGATCCTGATTGAGGGCAGTGCTTCAGCATGGAAGTTGTCAAAACTTGATCTCAAACCCTTACTCTACTCTCCCACGCTGATCTTGGATCTCCAGGAAGGATGTATGAGGTTAGTACAACTCCTTTCTGTCAGAGTTTCTTGCCCGTTGCCAGTTTCCCCAGTGCCCCTGGGTCAACCTTTTAACTATAATTTCTGCAGTCCTGAGTGTGGGCTTGTAGCCCTCTTTGCTCAAATTTAACTGCTACGCTGGAGGTACTTTGTTTTAAGGCTACTTCATCCTTAGTTTCTTCTTTTAATGAAATGAAAATCTTTCTTGCCTTAGTTGATCACCATAAAAAGTAGATCTGTCTCCTCTAACAAAGTACATGAATATTGTATGCTGTTTTTTCAGGCAGGCTGTTCTGTAATGGCCTGTGCCGTTTACAAGGCTGGAAATGATAAAAATGCAGTGCCTTATTGTGCACTCAGGGAAGCAGTACATTTTTTAATCCTAGAACGATACTCAAAATGTGTTGTGGCAAGGATGAGGCATGTGGAGATCAAGAGTATAGACATCAGCTGTAGAAATGAAGATTTCCTGCCACTGGTTGGAAAAATAGAGACAAGTTACTCAAGGAGATGGACAAGGTCTTGCTTAAATGCTAAGAGAAAATTGGCTTTTCTGTCTGCTATTTGCCTGTCTAACATCAGTCTTTTGAAGAATTCAAACCCTTAGTGAACAGAAATGGCTTTGCTACAGTTATGGAAAGATTTAATCTTCATTACGGACAGCATTTAAAGGAAATTTACAAAATGGTTTTAACTCCTGCTTAGAGTAATTTTAAAGCAAGGTGAACCCACTGCAAAAAATAGACTTTTATTGAGGGTCAAATTGTAGCTGGCTGTTGGCTTGTATTAAGCATTTTTTTCATTGCCCTGAGAAATGGACTGTGGTGTTGATCAAGTGCAAAATAAAAAGGGTTCCCCCTCTCCCCCCCCCCGCCATTAGATGTTCAACTGGACGGGAAGCCAGATCAGTGACCCAGCTTCCAGTGGCTTTTTGACATCATACTCACTGAAAAGTTTCAGAAGAGGCTTTTTCCTAGGATGAATGCTAATAAAAGAAATTGTCTCTTTTAGCTCATGTGCTTTGTCTGGAATTTTGTAAAGAGACAAAGTGATTTAACGACAGAAGTCTTGATTGTTTCCAATTTTTTGTACGTTTCTGGGGAACTTGTGAAAATAAAGCCTAAAAGAGCAAGAAATTGCTGTGACCCTTGGGAGTAACTGAGGTTCTTCCTCTTTCAGAAAAAGAAAAATTAAAAGACCTTTTGGGTTCTTGTTCCACAGAAGCAAATAGCAAACGCTAAAGGATTAAGAAAATCTGAATGGGTGTCTAAGGTTTGCTGTTATCAGTTTTAGTTTGTCAAATTCTAAAACTAAAAATTCAATATATTTTAAAGTATTTGGAACACAAAAGAATGAATATTTCCATTTTTCTATGATGTATTGAACACCCATTCTCACTGAAACGTCACATTTCATACAGTTAAACAGTTCCGCTATTTTAATGTTTTGCTGATTTGGGAAACTTCTAATATCAGCTCAAACTTTTGGGATGCTAAAATATCTTGTAATACTTTAAGTACCTATCTCTACAATGGAGTGAATGCTGGTATTTAGATTCCTCCTTTTTATGAAAGAATGCTTTTCTGTAAAATATTTATTTCAGTTTAGTTAATAAATATGCATAAAGAACTGTTTGGGTTTATATTACTTCACCGAAAACCAAAAAAAAAAAAAAACCCACAAAAGATTTGGGGTGGTTTTTTTTTTCCCTCCGATGAGGTGTTAAGATATAGGTGGAGGGGGAGAGTGGCTCAGAGAAACCTTGTACCCTGGGACCAAAATTTAAATAACATTTAGGTGACAAAAGACATAAATACAAAATATTTTCAGTGGTGTATATCTAAGCAGGATGGGTGTCTAAACTCCCTTCATCTAAGCGAGACGCTGAACAGCAACACAGGAAGAGTTACTTAAGCCTTTGGTTCTAAAACAGCAATGCTTTGAGCAAAGCCAGTCATTTTTAGGGCTTTGGAACCAAGAGATCTAACCCACTGGAAACAGCTACTGATTTATTTAATCAATATTAAATTTGGAACCTATCAGTTGCCCCATATGCCTAAGGTAGCTTTGTCATTTTTCATTTAATTCTAATTTGCATCCACATGTTCTGCCCCAAATCTTGAGAGGGGAAAAAAAAAGAGAATAGTGATGAAACATACATTTTTCATTTCACTTTATTAATGTTCCTTATTTTTATTGAGTTAGGATTCTTTTGACAGTGGTGATCTCTGCAGATCTCTGCTACTTTAATGGCTTTCCCAATTAACGAAAGCTGATGATCTCTAATGAAAATAAATACAAATGCAAATCAAGGTTTCTGCTTGATGGTTTAAATCCTGTTTGGAAGTCGGTGACTGAAAGGTGTCGAAGTGAACAGATGGATTGCACTGACTAACATGGTTTGGAGAGTGGTTGGCTCAGGACACGTGGATGTAGCTCCATGTCTGCTTGCGTCTTTAAATGAAAAGGTAGGTGGAGTTTTTGTGGTTTTTTGTTTTTCCAGGAAAGTAATGGATGTCTGGTAAACGATTCCTGTTGCAGCAAATAGTTGAAGGTAGCTACTGATCATGTCAAGTTCCTGTTAATACTGAGTAATTATTCATTATGGGGAAGAAATATCCTTTTGCCCCTGAACCTAATTTTAGTAACAGTGCATAATAGTCACATGAATATTTGCTTCCTAATCACATTCGAAAAAAATGTTCCAAACTTCGTACATCATGAGGCATCGGGTAATGGGGAAGACTCTGAATACTAATGATAATAAATCATGTAATATAGTTGCACAAAATTAGTATAAGCACAGGAGGCAAATACTGTGATGGAAAGGACTTCTGTGGTAGTAAAAATCTAATCCATTGAAATAGGGAATTACTAAACCCCTTGGTTTAAGACTGTCCTGAAGGCCATAAGACTTGGCAGAAGAGTTTCACACGTAACGCGGGACGCAGGGATGCGTGCTCTGTGATAGTATTTCAGCACTGGAGTATTGATTGGGTCTCATTTTGTACCAAGTATGAAGTTTTGCTGTTCAGGAAAGGGAAATAACGTGGCGAAGCTGGCAGGATAGTTACCAGCCCTGGCTCAGGCTATTGGTCTTGTTCTCCCCTAAGAGAATTCAAAACTATTGATCTGTTTTCTCTTCCGTTAAAATGACTATTTTGAGGAGAGCTTTGAAAGTCTGGGTGAAATCCAGAAATAAAGTGTCTGTCCCCGGTCTCTGCCTGAAGATGGAAAAACGTTGTCCCAAGGAAGGGGCAGTTGGCCGGCAATCCAGTGAGTGGCTCGGCCACAACGGGGCTTTGCTCGCTGAGGATTGCATCCATCTGAGGAGACAGGGGTGCTTGCTTGTCCTTCCCAGGCACTGTGCAGATGAGTATTTGGCAGATACTCTGGTGCTCTCTTCCCTGGACCGCTGCTGTGGTGTGTCTGGGCAAGGGAGCTGCGGCTTGTGGGAAGACTGCTGAACTGTTCTTGGAGAGCACGGCCGGGATTAGTGTACTGCGAGTTTCTGGAGCATTTAGCGATGTTTGGCACCTCTCTGTTCTGAGGCTGACTTTCTCAAAGAAGTCTAAGGGTTTAATTTGCTCTGAAGTGCTTTGAGAGCCACAGGGAACACAAAAGATGCAGCAGCACGTGTTCCGGACTGGCTTGTCGCAGTGTCTCCTGCACGTGGCTGCCCTCTGCTCCCCGAGTGCTAAAGACCTGGGGAACCTATCAATAACTGGCCTTGTAATGGATGTGAGCAACCTTAAATACTGCCTGTAGCCTTCACGAGGCACGCCGGTTCCTGTTTCCCATTTGATGTAACTAAAGGTATTAATCTGCAAAGCCTCTGAGCAGAGGGGTGTTTCCCTTTCCATCAGAGCCCCTGGCAGGTACTCCATCTCGACCGTGCCTCCGCTCTTTGTTGTATCTGTCGCATTCCTGGGCTGAATGACAGAGCAGCGAGGTGCTCTGGTGGGTGCATTTCCTACCTGTGTAATGGGGATCTAATTAATGGTCAACCGAGCAGAGGCACAAGCCCAGAAGAGGCTGCCGTCTTCTCGCTCTTTCAGCCAACCGACTGTGCCTTGTCACAACACCCCGTTTCAATGCTGTTGCATATTTACTTAAATTCTGAGGCATTGCTACATTTCTTCCCCCCCCCCCTCCCCCCCCCCGGATCTTTTTATCACCAAATACCTTGCTGAATGAGTGCGGTGTCTCAGATGAAGAAGAATGTGGTGTGCGGCCAGGCAGGTTCTGTGTACTCGGTTTATCACCGGGGATTGCAGGGCGTGATGCCTCTGACCAAGGAGGTCTCCTGGTCCTGTGAGCCCATCTGTCGCTTGTGTCTTGCTGCAGTATTCACTCCAGCGAGCCGAGTGTGCTTCTAAGGGGCTACCAACAGAATCACAAAAATGCAATTATTATTCATCTGAAAGTGCTCGTTCAGCTCTCACCCCGCTTCCCCCGCGTTCTTCAGTGAGCAGTTTGCCTCTCGAATGCCTACCGGTGCCCCTGCTCTAATGGGGTGCTGCGAAGGAGGGTGAGGGTAAGTTGTGCCTGCCTGCCTGCTCGCTGCATGCTCAACCCAGCCATCATCATCATCAGAGCATGGGGAAGGCCTCCCTCTTCTGCCAAGAACGGGGTTGTTACCTTCTGTGTTTTTTCGGGACGAGCTGCCCTCTCTAGCTCCTGACAAGGCTCGCTCGATTGGGCTCTTGAGGTGCCACTTAGCGCTCGAGCTAAATGCTTGAGTCTTTTGGGACGTCGTTACAAAGGAAACTGGAAACGCTGTGGCACGGTGTCAGTGCTGCTCCCGTGCTATTAACTGGTTTAATGAGCCGCTTAAATTGTTTTGGGGGAGACCTCAGTCTCCTGCATGACCTTGCTGTCCCTGTTTCCTGTCTCGTTAGGTGGCTCGGCTGACAGAGCAGTGGCGGTGCTGGAAGCAGAGCACCCGCTGTGAGCACCGGCGCCATGGGCTTTCCCTTCCCAAGGGGAAAGCAGAAGGCTGAGCTCGGCCGTGCGGTGCCTGCGCACGACGGTGCGCGTTTTGGAGGCAGAGGCTCCTCGGGGCCCCGTGACAGCGTGGAGGCGAGTGACCACAAAGTTGTTTGCGTTAGTGAGAAGGGTTTCCATTCGCAATCGATGGAGTCGATTAGTGCTGAGATCCTGCATTCTCCCACAGGTCTCTCCATCTGCACCTTGCTCAGGTGAACCTGCATGTTTAATCTCCTCACCCCATGTACTTTGCTCGCCATGCTGCTATCCACTCTCATTTCCAATTTCACACCGACATGCTCTTGACGTACTTATAAATGAACTTTCTTATGTCAATCCACTAAAAAGCAACCCAATACGTTCTAGAGAAATATTTTTCTCCTCTGTCTCCTGTTGCTGTGGCAATCTTGACTGCTGCTGAGCAGAAGGGGTGGGAGAAGCCAGTGTCAGTGCAAGAGCATCCTGCTTTCCCGCATGGTCAGTGCTGTGAAGGGCATCCAGTGCCTGCTGCTGCCTGTCTTGGCAGTGATTTTACCCCTATAGTGTTTTTGATATGCAAATCTCAAAGGTTTCTACAGAGAGAAGTAAATGGGAACGTACTTGACTGCTCAGCTGGGGAGGCTGAGGCATAGGAGTGCAATGCTCTGCCAAAGACTGAGAGCTATGTCTGTCATTCAGCTAGAAATGCCCTTCTCCTTCCTTAACTTAGCTTATACTCCAGATTTTAGGGCAACTTAATCTTCCTTAAGGTTTTGCTCTAGGGTTTCAGCTGTGTCAGAACTTAATCTACACCTCTCAGCATGTAATCTCTTCTTCAGAGTTACCCTCTTGTCTCTTCTCCATCCAGCGGGACAGGCTAAGGCTCAGTCCAGAGCAGGTGACCAGATGATTTCTGGATAATGAGTTATCGCTAATCAGCTACATTTGGTAGTTGACTGTGAGAAGCTGGTTGCAAATCCAAAGTAAAAATGTGTTAGCATAAACCCTTGGAAGAGAGCGTGTTTTCCTTTGCAGTAGGTGGAGAACATGGGGATGGTCTGTTAATCAGATCTGTCGGTGATCAGCTGACAGATGGCAACTCACTCGGGATAATTAATCATTTGCTCGTGCAGGATGTTGAGTACGGAACGATGGTGCCTGTGAAGACTCTAGCAGAAGGGTTTTGTGTGAGACAGCTCAGAGGAGACCTGAGCCCTCTGGAAAGGAGGATCTCTCCCTCCAAGGTGGAACTCATTAGCTAGAGACAGTGAAGTCCATCTTGCTGGGGATCACGGGCGTTCTGCCCACCACCATTGGCATCGCAGAGCTAAAGGCTTGCAAAAGGAAGGAAGAAAAGCTGGCTGATATCTGTGGGCTTCGATCTGCTGTGAAGGCTTTCTGCCCCCAGGTTGAGGAGAGGAGGAATGTATTAAAAAAAAAGAAAAAAAAAAAAAAAGCAAATGCTTGTAGGTCTGGTCTGTCGGGAGCGTTGCAGTAAGGAGCAAGTCCCTCAACCGAATTTCCTCCTTAGGAAAGAATGAGCCGCTGTGAGCGAGCAGCAGCAGAATGACGTGACTCCGATGGCCGGTGTCACCGAGCCGCTGAGCATCCTCCCCGGGTCTGTGCTGCCTGCAGGGCTGTCTGCTGTTTTGAGAGAAGGAGGCACGGCAAAGGCGCTGTTCGCAGACAGCGCTCGCTCTCCCAGCGCACCTCAAGCCCTGGGTGTGAGGGTGGAAGTAAAGCAACCTCTGTGTCTTTTTTGTAATGCTTTTCTCTATATCGTCTCAAAATCCTCCCTTCCAAAGGCGGCTGTCTCAGCAGGGAGGGTGAAGCACAAGTAGACGTGGTGCTGGCAGGATGAGGATGATCAGTGAGTGGAAACCCCTCCCTCCCTCTACAATTTGAGGACTCTGTGTACAATTTAAAGTGGGGGGAGAAGGCATCTGTACCAAGGATTTGTCAGGCTTGTTCCTGCCAGATAAGTTCGTTTTATCGAGTGGCTTGACATGTAATTCCATGCAGCGTATAGATGTTTGTCTAATGTTTACTTAGAAGGAGAGATTTTTCTAGCCATCCTAAAAATTAAACTTTGTGTAATGGTGCATTTGCTTGGGGAAAACGAATGTGAAGGTGCTGTCAAAATATCGGGCTTGGATATTTTGGCCTGGAACGAGGGTCCTGCGGAAGGCAAGTGGCATTAGTGTGTTTGAGGATGTTTCATTTTGAAGTAATGAAGTCCTCAGCCTTTTGGGGGCCCTGTTAATTGAACCGAAGAGGTACAAAGCCCAGAAGGGAGGTGCCGCTCACAGCTGGGAAGGCAGAGACACTTGCGGAGGGAGAGGGTCAGAACAGGTTATTTCTACTGTAAAATGACATCAGAAGGATGTGAAGAATTGTGCCGAAATTACATTCCTCCACCTGAATCATTTTAGGGAAGCCAGTTTCATATGGTAAGACTAGGTGCTTTGCTTCTAGGTCAGAAAGGGGCTTGGGTCTGAGTTTTAATTTGAAAGGTGTTTGAGGAAAGAAACACAACCATCCTCTGCTTTGTGAGTCATCACACAGGTTTACAGGACCACAGAAATTAATAACTAAAAAAAAAAAAGTGTCAGGAGACTTCTTGCAGCTTCCAGGTTTGTAAGGCTGCAAGTCAGCACACTGTCTGTCCTCCCTGAGAAAAACTCTTGCTGGGAAAATGCCTCCTTGCAGAACCCAAAACTGCGGTTCCTTTATACCATGCATATCTCTTCTCCCCCCCCCCTTGCCAGGGACAGGGTATTTGAATGGAGATATGTTTTCTGCATGAGACACTGGGCATGGAGTTCCTCTTGGTAACTTCATTTTGGTATTAAAACAATTTTCCAGATAATGTTCCTCTTCTGAAGGCTTCCAAGCTTTTACAACAGTGGAGTAATTATTCCGTTTATGAGGACATTGAGGCAGAGGACTGTGGTTGCTGCAGCCCACGCTCAGCACTGCTGGCAGAAGCTTCCTGCTTGCCCCAACTTTCCAATAAGCACAGAAAACTACATCTGTTAATCGCCCTTCCTTCGCAAAATCCACTTATTTCAAAAACACTAACGCCAAGTTGTGTAACAACGGGCTAGGAGGCTGAGTCGATGTTGCTCGCGTCGAGGTTTGGCCTTGTAAATACAGATTGCCTGCTGGAGACCTGTTGTTGGCGTCAGGGGTCAGTATAAACAGCGTTTAGAGTTTGCTTTTTCAGAGGGAGCTTTCTGTTGTAGGGATTTTTTTTTTTTTCTTGGACCCCTTCTCTTCTACCACAAGCTTGACAAGATCCTTTGTCATTCTCCAGGGAAGCTTTCCAACTCACCACTGTGGTTTTGAATTGGCTTTGAATAAAAGGTGGTGTGTGCTTCTGAAGTGCCCTGCCCAAGGGCTCTAGAGCACTCCGCATGCAATCCAAACAGCCAGCAGACAAAGCCATTAAATGTGAAGTGTCCGTGTACGATTACCTGGCAGAAAGCTGCAGGAGAGGGTTTGCAGCTGCGTCCCACAGGAACAGGCTTTGTCTGAAAAACCACTCTCAGCAGGTGATAACTCTGTTGGAAAAAGTCAAGGTAGGTCTTGTTGATTCATCAAGGTGGGTGGTTTAGTCCTTCATTTCAGTGTAGAGCAAAAGAGGTAGGAACAAGCAGAAATGAGATTAGGGAGGTGGGAGGAAGACATTTTAAATGGGCTTCTGTGTTTTCCCCCTCTGCTAAGGCATTGTCTCGCTGCATGGTGGATCTAGGCCACTTGAACTTCCAGCTTGCGTGACTGATGGCCTTGGCGTCTTATATCCTGAAAGCAGACATATCACCTTGAGAAGTCAGATCTAATTTCTTCAGTTACATTTGCAGAGTGAAACCCCATAAGTGTAACTCCAGTACTGCCTCTGAGCTCCTCCAGCCTCCATCTCCTGGCATCTCTTCAATTCTGAACATGTAGCTTCATTTTACCTCTTCGTACCTCACCAGCTGGAGCAGCTTCTTCCAGGGTGGGGAGTCCTGTGTGCACGCTTTATTGGGTGAGGAGAGTGCTTGGAGGTGATGTGCGGTTCCCTCCTGTGGCTTAGAAGGCTGTATCTATATTGTTAGGGTTTTTTTTTTCTTTCCCCATCTTATTGAGGTAGGAAGGGAAGATTATGGCACTTGATGATTTAATCAACATAATCTGTAGATAAAACATGCTTATGTTATACTACTGGGAGATACTAATTTATGCTGGCTTGCTTCTCCTAAGGTAAATTAAATCATTAGTTTTAAGACTGGATTAGGTGCACATGTCCCCCACCTCTTAAAAAGGCAGTTCAGTAGTTCTTAAAAGCTTCTTGGCTTGGCATTTCTTGGGAGTCAAGTCCTTTCAGCGCAGGTGTCATGAAAAGTGGAACCGAGATGTGATGCTTAAAGGTGCAGCCGCGAGCTGTTCAGGTAACTGAACGCCTCCGTGCTGGCACAGGACCTGCTGATGCCTTGTGCCTCCTCCTTTACCCAGCAGTTGTATTTTGCCAGCTCATTAATTCCGTGAGAAGGTTTTGCCCCAGGTCTGGGGAACCAGCAATTGCTCCTCTGATCAAACCTGTATCTTGAGCATCGGCTCTCCGTTGATGGAGAACTGAGCTGTTCGGTGTGTGCTGGAGGAGAGCTGGCCAGAGCTAGGTGGCCGGTGTCCATACCCCTCTCCCACTGGAGAGAGCATAGGGACATTCAGGATGATGCGTTGACTTGTGCTTGAAAATACGCCTGAGCAGAGCTGTAGCCCAGACGTCGGGTGATCTTGGAAGTGCCGCCAGCACCTCTGAACTGGCTGAAAATTCCCCAAAACGTATAGGTGAAGCTCTGTGAGCGCACAACAAGAATTAAAAGCAAAAGATCTTTACCGGGGTGGGTGGGAGATGTTCCAACTCTTTCATACAGGCAGGGAAACTGAGGCACGGCCTGCCTCTCGTCATGGAGGGCAGTAGCAGGGTGTAGGAGTAAAATTTGGACGCCTGGTGCCAGTGGCCCCTCCTGGAGCCAGCTGATTTAGAGCAGGCGTGCTGAGCCGAGCCAGCGTGGCGGTTCCCCTTAGGAAGGCCTGCGGCGGAGACGCTGGCTCCGGGCGTCGAGGTGCCCTGTCTGCTTGGATGGCCAGCAGCTCTGCTGAGGAGACCAGGCCCTGCTGCTGAGACAGATGGGAATGGCTCCTTACGACCCAGAGGGAGGAGAAATGACAGAGGCCCTCATAGCAATTTCAGGGCTATTAGGGATGCGATAATGAGGCGTTGCGTGCATCATTTTTCAGCGCTTCACTCCCCTGCCCCCAGTTCAGCCCAGGCATTAACGCTCTCCATCCCAGGAGGACGGTAAACACTGCGCTGGTGCTGTGACTCCATTTATCGTGCGGTGGGCGTCACCAGGGCTGGTGCATGCACAGGTGGAGGGCGAGGAGCGAAGGTGCCTTCCCAGAAGCTGGCTCAGTTCTCCATCAACGGAGAGCCGATGCTCAGGATACAGGTTTGATCAGAGGAGCAATTGCTGGTCCCCCAGACCTGGGGCAAAACCTTCTCACGGAATTAATGAGCTGGTAAAATAATACTATCGGGTAAAGGAGGAGGCACAAGGTGGAACTTGCTGCTGCGGGATGCTCTCCGGCCAGCTGTGGGCATCAGGTTACGTGCTTGTGGAGAATCTTGTGTAAGATGGTCTCGGTGCACCTGGGGAAGGGCCACTATCCGTATGCCCCTTCCTATACTTTCCTGGTGCTGTTCTCCTTGGTACAGTCGGTCCTTTGGTCTGATTCTGCACGGCCCATCGCTTGGATGGTGAAATCTTCCACCGCTTTGCCTCGCCTCTCTGGATCCCCGGGCCATCTGCTGCACCGCGGTTCCTGGCTGGTGGTGGCCGTGCCGGTGGCCGCTCCAGAGGAGCAGCTTTGCTGGCTCTCGCACACCCAGGCTCGCGCCAGCAGAAGCGGGCATGCAGGCAGGATTTTCCTAACGGGCAGAGCCGGCTTGCTCCCGGGGTGGGTAGATTTCTGATTGCTCCCATGAGTGGGTTAATATCTCCGTGGAGGTCAGAACAGGGATGAGTCCACGAGGTTATAAATCATGTGAAGGGGTGGAAAATCAGCGTGCGAAGGTGGTCCGAGGCAGCTCTTTTTCTTGTGTGTGTCTTCCCGTTATGCTGCTGGATGGTGGTGCCTGTGCAAAAAGCAAGTCCTCCTTGCTTCCTGAGTTAATTTTCCCTATTTGAATATATAGAGGCATTTTTCTGCTTCAATATTGAGAGGCAAGTGTCTCTTTCTCTGTGTAGAACATTTGCAGCTGATTTATTGCATGATGCTCTAGCACTGGGATTAAATGTTAATGCAGGTGTGCTGATGCAGTCTGCTTCGAACTGAGCAGCGCCGGGAGGTCCGTAGGCATTTGGGGAATAAAATCAACTGTGCCATATGGCCCTTTGCTACCCCGTAGATGTGCCTGTAGGCGCACTCAGACTCTTCTCCAGCCCCACCTCGCCACAGGCACCTCGAGGCATCCTCGGGGCTGAGCTCCTGACCTTCAGCTTGCTGTGATGGGGGACCCCTCTGTTCCCGTGTGACCCTGCGTGTCTCCAGCTTCTCGGGGGCTTCGTTTCCCCGGGGTGATGCCCAGGCGGAGGGACGCCTCGCACAAGGCAGAGATCTCCTCCCCGCTGCCGTGCCGCGGGTTGGACGGGCAGGTGGCTGTGTTATCAGAAGAGGAGATTAAAAGATCCCCAACTGGTATTTGTCACTTCTGACTGCAGACATCAAGGACCTGTCACTGGCAGAGCAGAAGGGGAAAAATATTATTTTTGGTTTGATCAGGCTGTTTTCCTTCTCCAAGTACCGCAGGCTGCAGCGGGGCTGACTAGACACGAAGTGCTGCCAAGTGCTCGCTCTGATTTACCTTTGCCTTTGTGCAGGCTTTTCACAAGGAGGAGAAGTGCTTGTTTAATTATAAAGGAAGCGTTTGTAGTCTCTCACACGCCGGCAGAGACCTGGGGGCAAAGCTGATGTGCAAAATGTATTTTGACTTGGTTTAGTGTCTCTTTTGGGCTGCTGCTGTCTCTCCTGCATCTCCCTGCCGGTCACCTGAGGCTCGTCCCACAGCTGTGGAGGACCAGGCAGGTCCGCGTTTGGGAGCAGGGACCTCGGTGTCACGGCGGGGTACCACGAGATCGCCAAACTCCGGTCCTCAGTCTGCAGCCTGGAGGAGAGAGCCAAAGCAGGCGGGTTTAAAAGCTACAGGAGGAGCGGAGGGGATCCCTCCCTGCCGGGAGGGCAGGCGTGCTGCAAGCGGTGCTCGGAGATCCCACGGATGCTGAACCGTTCCCCTTCTCTCCATCCATGCCGCTTCCTAACAGGGAGAGAGATATCAAATGAAACACAGCAGGATTATTTATTGAGGTGTTTGCTTGAAGTTGAATGGACAGGAGTCACATTTCAAAACTGTAGAAGAAAGAGCTTTTTAGCTCTCTTCCTTTCTCCAAAATAGCAACCGCATCACTGCGCACCATGGGGCTGTCAGGGCGAATCTGTTTCACTGACAACAAGATTGTTCTGTCTAGACGGGGAAGCACTGCTGAACTGAGTGAGTCTGCAGAATAATTTAAAGCCAAAATACTTTACAGACATTAAATTTAAAATACAAACTGGCTTGACACAGATGATGCTTGATGGACAGTTTGTGTGGGTGGGACGGCGGCTGGCTGTGAGACAGAGCTTGATGGCGGGATTGACAGATGTTACTTGGGGTGACCTGGTGGCTGCTGACCTGTCACCTTTCCCAAACAAGTTCTTCCACCAGAGTGGGTCCATCGAGGTGCCGGGGCGGCCCTGTGGAGCTCAGTGCAGGGCTGCTCTGCCGTATCTTGGATCTGTCTTGAATTTCCTTATTCCTGGGCAGCCTGCCCAGCCCTCCCCAGCCCCTCGGTGCCTTGTCCCCGCTGTGCTGCCGACTCTGTGGCCACCCCACCGCCTGCCCGCTGCTGAGGGATGCAGGAGCAGAAGGGCTTGTGTGGAGGGGATATGAGCCTTGCGTTCACCATCTGCCTGGAGGGGCTGGCAGCCAGGGCTGTCTGAGGCAGAGAGATGTGGTGGTGAGATTGCAGTCCAGCTGGCATAAGGAATTTACTTTCTTCTGGCAGAAAAAGAAAGATGAAATATTAAAAGCATGGCTTAAAGGCTGCAATATATATATATATATATATATATTTTTTTTTTTTTTCCCCTTTCTGAGGAGGGCTTCTGCTCAGCAGTGCTTTGGTGTTGCTCAGAGAGACAGCAGCCAGGCAGAGCGGGAGGGATGGCAGCCATCCGGAGTGGGGCGGAAGTAAGGGAGGAAGAAGAGGCACGTCCCAGGTGGGCTGATCTCGGGGCTCAGGGTGAACGCTGACACTTCGACTCTACCATAGCCTTTAGGACTTGTGCTTCAGTCTCGTTTGGCTCCTGTTCAATGGCAGGAAATAAAAACTCTTTTCTTGTCTCAGTCTCTATAGGTGAGGGCAGTGCCCCTCTGAAGTAGGAGGACACCTTCGCGTTGACCGCTGTCCTTGGATGAGGGACAAGACAGGAGGAGCAGAGGGCTCAGCCAAGGCATCTGTTGGCTCCCTCCAGAGAAGTCCTGCTGGCTCCCAATTTGCCAGTTCTGGCATCCTGGTGAGTCCAAGTGTCCCCAAGAGCCCCTGATGACTTTCTGAAGTGGAGATGGTATGAAGTTTCTCTTGGGGCCGAGCTATTCCATTTGCTTCTGCTGATGAACTTAGGGGCAGGCTGCAGCGGAGAGCCTTGCTGTCAGGCAACAAGGCATGCTGACACAGAGATGTGCTCTGTCCCAAACTTAGCAGAATTTGGGACCTACTTTTTCCCCCAGTGGTCACCAGACTGTGGGTGCCTCCGTGCAGCAATTCAGCCCTCAGGTGGGCAGCAGGAGCTAGCGTCCCAAACGGGTGCGCTCGCAGGGGAGTGGGAGAGGAGAGACGGCAGGGAGGGAGGACCCTTGTGCATCTGCCAAGGGAGGAGCTGGAAGGAACCGCATTCAGGGTGTTTAAAGCTTTTCCTTCTCTTTCTTCCTTTGACATCTCTTTTCTGCTCTTGCTCTGTGTTAGCGGGTCTGGGCCAGGTTCCGAGGAAATGTGGGAAAGAGGAAGATGCAAGTTCAGCGTAGCGGGGAGTGGACCTGGGGCACTCTGAACTTTCCACCTCTGCAAACGCTGGCTGTGAGTGCTACTTATTCGCTGATCAAGAACGTACCCAAATGAAGCACCCTGGGGAGCAGTCACTTGCTCGGGGTCACAAAAAGGGTGAGCAGTGAAACGGAGTTCGACCTCGACTCTGACTCCAGCCGCTGCCTTGCCTCTTGATCCTCGGCTCCTGTGTCACCTCTGGCAGGACAGGGTGGGGGCAGGCAGCCCCCTGATGTCCCCCCGATGTCCCCCCATCCCGCAGCCTTGCCTTCTGCGTTCCCCTGCCTGCCTCCCCGCTGCTGCTGCCGCCTCATGAAAGACCCTGTGATTAATTACACCGCTCCGCAGCCTCTGAAAATTTATTTAGGGTTTTATGTTTGCTGCTGCTGCTTACACAATGGCAAATCTGCCATGGCTGCGGCCCGAGCAGGTGGCAGCTAATAGGTCAATAAAGTGAATCGCACCATTAGAGCTGTCGAGCTGGGCTGCCGGGAGCCAGGCAGGTAGAGGGAAAGCTGTGGAGAAGTCAAGACGGATGTGCTTTAGCAGAAATGCATCTGGCTATGCTGGTTTGCAGGAAATTCCTCACTTCCCTGATAGCATCCACTGCTTTAATAGATCCATTTTTCTACTATAGTTCGTCTAGCTTAAGCTTTCTTCTCCCTGCATCCCATGCTCTCCTAAAAATTAGTCTAACAGGACTTTTTCATCTCCAAGAGCTTTGGAAGTTATTTTCCTTAAAGATTTTCATTGCTTTTTCCTTGGGGCGTACAGAAAAGGGGGGCTGGGGGATTGTCAGCTGAAGGAAGTGGAGAGCTTCAAACCTCAAGAAAGCCTCCCAGGAAATGCTGCCAAAGGCACGCAGAAATCAGCCCAACCTGAAACCGCTAGCAACCACCCAAGCAGGTTTAGAAATCACCTCTGCCTCTGAGCATCTTGCTTCTCAGTGCTGCTGTCGAAGGATTGGGGATGGCAAGCCTTGAGCAGCTAGAACACACTTGTACCTGCTTTTCGGAAGAGGAGAGTGAGGCAGGCGTGACCCCCGTCCTGCGCAGGGTCTCTGTTCCCACCGGGCAGGGACCAGGCTTGTTTGTACCCACTGCGAATTCACACGCAGTGGGGATCTGTCCCGGCCAGCCGGTGCGGGGCTGCCTGCTTTGTGCCACTTCCCGCTAGGACGGGAAGCAGGAGCTGTGTTTCTGCGTGGCCGTGCCAGCAGAAAGAGCTGAACTCTGTTTGCTTCACGCGGTGTCGTGGGCTGGGGCCGTGCACTGTCCTCACGGGTAAAATGGGGCTGGAGTCGACGACTCGCTCTGATCCTGCTCGGGGACGCTGTTGGGCTGTGTCAGCGGGATGCTGAGCCTACGCAGGCAACGGTATCACCTTGTGATGCTAAAGCCGCTACATCCACCGCGTGATGTACCAGCCACGTGCGAGGGCGTCTGCGCTGCCTTCGCGTGCTCTATATACGGTGCCTCCAGCAGACTGCACCCTCGCTGGAAAGGCAGTTCGGATATCCTGGCTCCTCCTGTGCCCTACCTTTTAGTGCCATCCTGTTAGTTTTCTATGTTTCTGCAGAGGTGGTTTATATAAATTGAAGCAGGTTGTATTTATTCTATAAAACTTTGTAGGTACCTTGCACTGGATGTCACCTCCCAGCGCACAGTGAGCAATTCAGCGTAAGGAATCATCACCAACGCCGTTACCCTTATTGCAAGTCCTGCCTGATAAATCTGCTCCCTCCGGGATAGCTGAGCCCGGTAAGCAAGCTGACCCCCTACACCGGTACGCTGGGTGTGCTGTTTAGGAGAGCGCAGAGCTCAGGAGCTGCTTGCAGGGTTCTCAACAACTGGTGCTTGAAACAACCCCAAGGGCTGCTTCAAAAACATGGCATTAACAGAGCTCTCATGCAACTAGCTTTGGGAGTCCCTGGGCTTTTTCAGCACTTTGGGGACTGGGGTTCAAGTTCTTCTCCTTGGAGGGGTAGAAATTTGCTATAATTTTGTGAGCCAAGGGCCCTGTTGTCCTTTCCCTGACCCGAGGCTGGGCCATTAAGTTGCACATCAAGTATTGCAAAACTCAGCATTGAAACAGTGACTTTTGATGGACTACAGCTTTACTGAGCGCGAGGTTACTTTACTGAGCTGTGTCCCGTGCGAGCAAGATCGTCCGGTATTCGGGGCCCTTTAGGATAGAGCGGGGATGCACGTTTCCAGCCCGCGGTGCCCCGCCATCCTGTCACCCGCAGGGCAGTGGCCTGTGGCCTCTGAGCAGGACTAAGCTGGGCTGGGAGCTTTGGTTCAGAGATCGCTGTCGGTGGTAGCACCTTCCTCGGAGCTCAGACGGCTGCGGGAGCCGGGAGCTCTCGCCTCACCCAGGCCGGCTGCCTGGCTGCACGCTGCCTCTGGCAAACGGCCTTTCTCCTTCCTCCTGCCGAATTGCTAGTACCGCTTTTCCCCTCCGTTTCAGGCGTGAGTGCCTCAAGGGGACAGCCCTGCGGTCTCTGAGCTCCTGGAGGTGCGGATCACAGCTGGCTTCTCGTGGAGCCGCGACAGCTCCCTGGGCAGGAGCAGCGTCCCCGAGCCCCGGCTTCGCCGCTTGCACGAGCTGGTTTCTATCTGGCATGTCTGGTGGCGTGCCGAGCTGCCCAAAATCACCCAGGCGCTGCAGATACGGCCTCGTCTGTGGCTTCCTTCTGGGAAAGGGAGCTCGCTTTTGGCTTAGAGCATCTGATGAGAAACGAGTCAGATACCGACGACTGCAACTGCTGCGTTGGCTCTTGCTGAAAGATAGAAACAGTTGGCGAAAAGCCCCCCTTTGGCCCCATCTCCGGTCAGAAGGGGCTTGGGAGCCTGGCGGGGGCAGAGGAGCCCTGTGGGGAGCAGGGGGGTCCCTGGGCTCCGGGGTCCGCTGCCTCCCCGGTGCCAGAGGAGCGGGGCTGGGGGCTGCTGAGGAGCACGGCGCGGGCATTGCCTGCTGCTGCAGGCAGGAGAAGGGGTCTGGGCAGGCATTGGGGAACACAGAAAGCCGCCTGACGGCTCCGAACTGAAGCCATGGGACTTTGGTAGGGAAAGTGACTTTTATAGAAATAAAGGAGACTTCCTTTTGGGTCAAGTGCTGTGGAAACGAATGATTTGGAGATGAAAGCCTTTTTACTCGGGTAATATAGATTCACATTGCCTAAAGGGAAGTCTGCCTTGTGCTAGGATATTTTCCCCTCTGGAGGCATTGCGATTGCTTTTGAAGATGAATTTTCTACATACAAAGGAAAAGAAGAAAGCTGAGAGAAAGAAAGAGCTTTAAAAAATATCAGGGGTTCTCGTGGTCTGTTTTAATTTGTCAGCGTGTCTCTCTTGCTTGTAACACCCCTGTTGGGTGCAGGGCTTGTTCCTCCTCTTCCTTTCGTGACTTGCTCCTTCCCTCTGGCATCCTCATCAATCCCAGTCCCTGGATTTTTTTTCTTTTTCCTTTTTTTTTTTTTTTTTTTCCCCTTTCTAGGACAACCTTTTTGCACCCAGGGCTGCCTGGCAGAGCAGCGGCAGCTCCCGTGTGCTGCACTAGGTGGGGATCACCTTGTGAGGGGGGCTGGCAGAGCTGGCCGAGCCCCTGAGGGTCTCGGCTAGCAGGGGGCTCGGAGAGACCAGCCCTTGGCCTTGAGCAAGGGGAGCAACGTGTGTGCTGGGAATAAGCCTCCAAATACACAGCCCTGCTCTGGCTGGCCCCCGTGCATCCAAGAGCCAGAGGCTTACGACTCCCACTGCGGCTGGTGGGAAGCGACGAGCATCCCTCGCAGCCCCTTCAGATGCAGTGGGACGTGTCGGTCCGCGGGGCTCCTTGGTGTGGTGGCCCTTGGTGCCGTGCTCAGGTGCTCCCCAGCCTGGACATATCTGGCACAGAGGTTGCTTGTGCCCGAGCTGTACCCAGGGCAGAGGCAGGAGCACAGCGAGGTGAAGCCCTCCCTGAAAGAGGTATGGAATGGGCCCTTTCCCTATCAGTTTATCATCTGAGGGGTCTCTTTTGAAAACATGTCATGCCCCATGGACTCAAGGTCCCCAAAGCCTGTTCTGGCTTTGGTAGGACTATGGGAAGCACCCGAGTGTCTCGCTTCTCTGCTTTTTGCTGGTTTCTCCTTTCCTGCCCTGGAGGGACGAGATGCACACAGGGCTCTTCTCTGCTGCTGCTTAGTGTGAAGTGCTGTAAAACGCAAGCATTGATTTCTCAATCAAAGGTGTCCGTTTGCTCCTTGGTCTGGGGCTTTAATGCCTGCAAGTCCATCTTTCACTCCCCAATGGTTTGCTTTAAAATTTTTAAATCAACTGTTGTGCTTCAGAGCTTTGGGAAAGGAACGGATTCGGTCCAGCCAATGTTGCTTGTGCCAGCTCACCGGTGGGGTTTGAACCAGACCGAGCCCATGGGGGCTCTCAAGCCGCAGGCGAGACCTTTGCTTGTGTCTAGCTGTGGTATAGAACAACGCTGCTCTACTGGGCTTTGAGAAGCTGTGGGTCTTCCTCCTGTCCTGACAGTGAACCTGGTTCAGCAGGTCTGTGGTCCCCAGGCTTTGTGGATTGCAGGCTGAAGTTGTAGGACGTCCTGTCAAAACATGCCAAAAAAACCTGAAGAAATTTTTTTTTTAAAAAAACCAACACCACATTCCCATCTGTGCTTCCCATATTTTCATAGCAGTCGCAATGCTTGCTCCCTGTTTTCAAAGCATTGTACTCTGCTGCTCTTCACGTGCTGCGCAGCTGACGCAAGCCTTGTACCTGAAGCGCAGCTGCTTCTGTGGAGGAACACAACAGCTTGAGGTAGAAGGGATTGCTGCTGCCCGTGATTGCTCTCCTGCAGAGATTGCTGTTGGTGACCTGAGCCGGGAGACTTGCCTGCAGCTCCTGCCTTGGCCTCCGCCTGCTTCATTATCTCGGGTCGATTGCTGCCACCGTTTAACCTCAGCTTTCCCCTTGCTAAAGGAGGGCGGATGACATGGGCAGCCCTTTCCAAAGACCGGAGCCAGGGTTGCCTTGCAGCCCTGGGAGGTGCAGGTGGGGGTTAGGGTGGAACAAGGGGAGGGCTGGCGAAATGCAGGTGGCTGCTGGCGCTAATTGTATGCAGCAGATTTATCTGGAAGGAGCTGAAGGAAGCGTATCAAGGATGTCTCAGCTATTCAAGTGAGAAATCAAATTAAACTTTGCATCAAATAGTAGAGCTGCTCTGTGCTAGGAGTTATGTCAAATTCATTAAAGGTTTCTACACACCAGCCCCCCAGGAGTTAGTGGAGAGAAAAACCAGTGCTCTGTGTCAGGGGGCTGTGTTTGCCTGCTCACCTGGATGTGTTAATGATGTGGGTAGAGGAAGAGGGGATTATTGCTTTAACCTTCAAGAAACCTGCGTGTGGAGCGGGGAGGGGGACACAGCAGCTAGTTCTGCGTGCTGCTGGCAGCAAGCTGGGCTGTGTGTCCGTCAGCCTGCACCGAGGGATGCTAGGTGAGGACTGGGGCCAAAAGCCCCAGCGAGCTGGAGGTGTGGAAAACAGTCTTGTCCCAGTTGCCTGTCTCCTGATCTCCCATTAACAGGCTGGGAGGTGGAGTCCCTTGGGAACCCTGGGGTGGCTGGGAGGCAGATGGGAGTAATCTGAAGGAGATCAAAATCAGTGTCACACAGAAGTATGCGTTCAGACTTCTCATCGGGCACGAGTCCACGCTTGCTCCAGGCAAGGAAAAGATCTGGACAACGCATTGCTCCCTCCATGGGGACAGATTGCTCGGAGGCTGGCTGGAGCACAGACTTGGCGTGAGAGAGCCTGCAGCCAGGAGGAAGCTGCTAGCGTGGTGGCCGGGGAGTCATCTGTCGGGAATCTGTGGTGCCACGGGAGTTTGGCTGCAAAATGATTTCCTCACACAGCACACCAGAGGCTCTGAGAGCTCCCAGGTGACCAAAGCATGCCCATACCTGCCTCTCAGCAGTGGTGGGGCACGCCAGAGAGCTAGCAGCCGTCAGGAGGAGGAGGAGAGGAACACTGAGCTTCATCCACTGCAAATGCTGAATGCCAAAGTTCTCTCTGCCCCATGTGCTAAGGCCCAGGCTTGACTAATGCTATCTGACTTGATTTTTTTTTTCATCCCTGATGCATGTGGTGCATTGCCTTAGAAGCGCTCAAGCGCTAGCTTGATATTTAAAAGCCATTTGCAATACTGCTGCACCGCTGGCAGGAGCAATTAGTCTGACTCCGGGATGTCCAGATCCTGGTGTTGGAGCGGGGCGACCTGATAACAGGCGGGGTGAGTCTCCTCAGGTGTCCTGCCTACTGCGAGGTCTGGGTTAGGGCTCTCCAGCCAAGAAAATGTCTTTCCTCCCTCCTTTTCTGTTGACTTGTAAGAATTTTTAGGAATTTAAGATGCTAAACCTCAATTAGGCAGCACTTATTAATTTCCGAGATGTAATTTATTTACAGAGTGTTCCCATTCACAGCAGCAAGTGCTGTTAATTGCTGTAGTTTGCTTTCCAGACTAGGGTTTGAGAGACTTGAAGAGCCCGTGAACGTGGCTGCCAGGCAGGCAGGGCTGGCTCCGGGTGGATCCTGCCACCCGGGGATACGCGGAGCTCATCGAGGAGCTGTCTCTTTGGGCTTTTGCTCAAAGCAGTCCCTGTCCTAGGGCACGGAACAGGCCAAGGAGCAGGAGTGCCTGTCCTCTCTCCGTGGCTGTATTAACCCAACCGTCCTGCGGTGCCTTTTGCTGTCTCTGCTCTTCGGCTTGGTTCGTTTGCCCCCGGCATGATATGGGTACCCTCGCCCTGCTCCAGCGTTGCTGCAAGGCTGAACGAGCTGCCTCTCTGTGTAGATCTGGAGGCAGAGCTGCAGAAAATCAACGGGGCCAAGAGAAAATGAAGTACTACATGCTCATCCTTCAAGCTGCCAGCACCGAGGATGGCATCTTTGCGGCGTGATGGCTCAAGGCTATTTTTTTTTTTCTTCTGTCTCTGGCATAGACAGAAGAAACTCAGAGCTGCAGAGATGCTGTGCTGAAGCTTTGCTGACACGCAAAGCCCTGCGACCAATTCCTCCGAAGCAGGCTGTGTCATTTACTGAGACACCAGGTCCTCCAGGACGAGGTGGGCCGTGGGGCAGAGCTGCCCTCCAGCCCTGCGCTCGAAGTGTCCAGGCAGAGACAGGGGAGACTTCAACAGCTGCCATCCCCCATCCTATTTTATCTCCATTTCTGAGAACCTGTGGCTGCTGGGGCTGGGTTGTGGCAAGGGGAGGGGAGCAGCCTCCTGTGTTTTGGGGATGGAGGAGCTCTCCCTTCTCCTGTCCATGAACCGATGGACTGCATCTTTGCCATCTAGACTGGCAACATCTTTCAGAGAGTCTCCGAGATGGCTCTTTGGAGAAAGAAGTTGGAGATTGATTGAAGTACCTCATTGAGTGTCAAACCACTGGCTTCACCACGTTATGCTTCCCAAGGACCATTTGAAAAGGGCAAAACAGAGCTGCTCCCCTTCCCCTTGCACAGGGCTGGGGGACTGCTGGGGGTGCGTGAGTTTGTGTAGGACCCGTGATGAGGTCCTTGTCTTGGTTCGGCTCCAGAGGCGCTGCTGTAACCCTGACATTTCATGCAGACTTAGACAAATTATTGCAAAATAGCCCTGTCTTATCTTCTGGCAGGCCCTGTCTCCCTGACTGTGTACTCAGCTCAGCCTGCTAATGACACAATAGTTCTACACAATGGATTTAGCCATCAGCCATCATCTCCAGTTGAGCTTGATCTATAATGCCTGTTTGTAGGCACGGGAAGCGTTCGGCGCTCCCAGGAGCGGGTGGTGTGTGAAGTCTGGATTTATTAGCCATCTGGCATGCTGCTGGACCATTTGTTACCGAGGATCTTGCAGGAAGAGCCTCTGACGCTACAGCGAACTCCGTGCTGTAGGGAGAGTCAGGATAATTTCTGGGAGCTCATGGGGGGAAGTCCTGGCTTCTTAAGTGCCTAAAAACAGTGAGTGTGGACCACTGCCCGCCTGCTGTGATGTTCCTCTTGAACATCCTGGTCCAGGTATCCAAGGAGAAGCTTGACCTGCTTCTTCCTAGGCTGAGCGTGCCAGGACGCTGCCAGAGGGGCTTCTGGTTTTGTTTCCTAAGCCTGACCTCTTCCTCCTGCATTTGGTGATGCCTCGTGATGCGGTGAGCAGGGGCTGCAGGGCATGTGCCTTCTCTCTCCATGGCTGACCTGCAGAGCAGGAATCTGGCCCTGGAGCATCGCCTGGCCTTTGCAGGGCTTGTGTTCAGATGTGGAGCTGGGCAGCTCCAGAAAATGAAATGCAAATGAAATGGAAAGCTGAGGGGCAAAGGGGCTGCGGACGACTTCACTGCTGAGCTCCGCTGTCTGGAGCAGAATTGTGTTCTGGGTGTTGCTTGTGTTGTTCTTCCCTGGTTAGCCTGGGCAATGCACTGGCAAGATAAAGGCAGGCAATTTCCTCGGCTCATGCCGAGACCTTATTATGCATTTCCATGAAGCAAAAGGGGAGCAGGGAGCAGCCCAAGCCTTCGGAGCTGAGGCGCTGCAGTCGGACAGCACAAGGACCCTGCCAGCCCTCGGGGAAGCAGGGCTGGCCTTCAGCAGGCGGGGTGGGCTGAGGAAGGGTTACCCGGCGGCTAGGAAGCAGGGTTAATGACTCGGAGCCAGGGTGCTGGCTTTCTACCCCCTCCTGGACCATGCGGGCGGCTGAAGAGCAAGGGCTGTGGATGCAGATGGGTTGGCGGGGAGATCAGGTTGAATGTCAGGGTCTAGCAGGTGGGTGGAGAGCAGGGTGTTGGCCTCTTCCTCCCTTTTTGCCCTGGTTTGAGTTGTTATCTGTGTGCACAAGTAATGCAGAGCATGCTCCTCTGTGAAATGGTGGCAGGGGGTGGTGGTGAAGGTGGCTGGTCCTATGGGCCAAGGGGTGACAGGGGGAAGCGTCTGTGCTCCCAGGCTCCAAGGCTGTTTGCAGAGAGCCTTGGAGATGGCTGGGTAGTTCTTTATCGTTTCTTGGGTAGGGACCTACCCAGGACTCCCGCTCCACCATCCCCGTTCTGCAGAGCTGCACAATGCCAGCCTCCCCTGATCCCGCAGCCTTCGGACGAGTTACGTCCTGACCACAGTCCCTGTCATGTCTCCCAGGCCTGAGAGCTGCTTTTGGGCTGTAGGATCTGCTGAAATCACTCAGGAGTGAAGTGCACGTAACCTCAGTCAGGAGTTGGTTTCCTGGCCGGGGCTGAGGGTAGCGCTGCCTGTTCAAGCAAGGGGACGTCTCCCTGGCAAAGGGCTGATCACAGACCACAGTTTTGCTTCTTTTTAATGTAGTGATGCGGAGCCCAGTTTTAAATATGGCTAGCTAATGAAAAAGCTCCTCTGAAGACCACGGTACTTTGCAGGAATAAGTGCCTGCACTGTTAGGGTTGCTTTTAAAACCTCTAACCACTGTGTTCTTCAGCAGCTTAAGCTACGTGCATAATAAACCCCTGGAATGGAGTCAGGCTCTTATGATAACAAGACAGCGTGAGGTTGGAATAAACTGAAATGAGAGGAGCAAGAGGTCTGGTTCCTAATGGTGCTGAGCTGTCCCCCACGTCACGGTGGGACTCCTTCCCCCGGGGAGCCGGGCTGGCGGGAGGTCTGGGCTTGGCTAATGAGCGAGGGCTGGGCGTGCGATGAGTGTTTTACAGCCCCCGCCATGGCCTTATTACAGGGTTAGTCGTGACTGTCAGTCTGATCGGAAATTATTATGACTGCCCAGAAATCGTTAGCGCTTGCCATGCCACGAGCGCAAGTCCATCACTTCTGCTTTTCTGCTGTTGGACGTATGGGTCCATGGGGAAGCAGGTTTCACGTATGGGGATGATGGCTGTAGAGCTCACTGAGGTGGGCAGGCCTGGGTTTTAAGCGCGAGCCCGTACCGTGCTGGCTAACGGCCCTGCTTCATCGCGAGGAAATGAGCAGGGTTGCTGGTGCACGGACGTTTGTGGGAAGCCACGGAGGCAAGGGTTGCCCGGGTCAGGACAGAGGAGCTGGGAGATGTGACGGGTCCCGGCTAGCAGGGGAAAGAGAGACCAAGCGACGCTACAGCTGCTAGCCCATGTCCGCCTGCGCTGGGAACCTGGAGTGGTTTCAGGAGGTGGCGGGGTCCCCCCAGCACCCTGCGCCGAGCCCGGGCACAGGGAGCAGCAGGAGGCTGTGAGTGCTGGAGCTGCATCTCTGCCCTCGCGTGCAGCGCTGTGCCCGCGCAAACCGCGGGCTGGAAGGAGGGTGCTCAGTGACTCCTGCTCCTTGTTTAACACGAAAGGAAACGAGGATGACCCCCTCCTCCCTGTCTGCTGGGAAAGGGGTGAGCTGCGTGCTAGGTAAAGGCAGCACGCAGATGGCTCCGCTCGCCGTCGCCCGGGCTCGGGTTGGGCTGCAGGTGGCCCGGCTGGGATCCGAACTGCCTCGGGGTGCTGCTCCGTCCTGCCCTGTCCTTCCAGGGCCCCAAGGTGAGACACAAGCACACGTGTCCAGCGGTACCCGCTGCTGCTGGGGCCCTGCCTTCTCCTTGTCCCCCGTCACAAAGAGCTGTGGATGAACGAAGCCGGCGAGGGTGTTGCGAACCCAGGAAACCTGCTGGGCTTTTAGGGAATGGCGCTGTCTGGAAACTGCCTCATCTGCTGCAGAAGCCTGGGTTCATGACAGAAGCACGCTTAGGTAAATTGCTTTTGTTGGCTTGTTAGATATATAATTCATGTCCTTATGCACGTTAGGGGTGCATAAAGCCAGATGCGAATGGTTTATTCATCAATGGCGCTCGGTTCCCTCATGCCGTGCCCTGTCCCTTCCCTCCCCGTGGCACGTCTCCGCAGCACGAGGGAAGCAAGGTGGGGGGGTGCGTGTGGGCTGGCCGGCACTGGCACCCGTCTCCCTCCGCATTGTGCTGGGAGATCAGAAGGGATGCGAGGCTGGAGACGCGTTCGCTCCCCCACCAGACCCAGGGAGACGTCCCCGGCCTCCAGCCCAGCCCTTGGCATGGCAGGGATGGCCAAGGCAGACCCTTCCCCCAGCACATCCCTGGCAGCAGCCAAGGCACGGCCCTGAATATCTCGTCTCTCCTCTGCACTAATCCCATTCAGACCCTGTCCTCCGCTTCT
This sequence comes from Ciconia boyciana, assembly GCF_034638445.1. Classification (NCBI taxonomy): domain Eukaryota; kingdom Metazoa; phylum Chordata; class Aves; order Ciconiiformes; family Ciconiidae; genus Ciconia; species Ciconia boyciana. Next base: position 3,919,730 of record NC_132948.1, read on the forward strand.
CCCCGGCGAGGCTGCAGGCGTGAGAGACCGGCTGCTTCGTTTAGGGCTGAATAGATTAGGTCTCGCCCTCGGGAGCAGCTCGCTCAGCTTGCACTCAAGATAAGCGAGGCCACGTCCTCCTGGCTGTTGGACTCCTTGGCAGCTGGCGGAGCTGTGATTAGCCTCAATTTATGCAGGCTGTTAAACAAACACCTGCAAGGTTCAGGGATAGAGAAGCCAAGTCATTTTTGCAAGCAAATAGTCATGTTGCATTAAACTGAGAACACTGTCCTTTTTTTTTTTTTTTTTTTGTGATGCCTCTTAGAGCTCCGAGACATCTCTAGTCCCTGTGAAATTTGTAGGGGTATGAGCCAGAGAGATTGCTGCAAGCAGCAGTGACTCTAATATCGTATGATATTCTTGCAGTACTGGGCTGATTGCTGAGGGCACGAGCACAGTTGTGACTTCTGGGGTTGCTGCTATAGCTGACAATTTCTAAACTTGTTCTGCTCTTATTGCTTCCTCTGCTGTTTGCAATTCTCTGTAGCTCACCCCTAATCTCCTGCAATAGACCTGCTGTTATTGCCAGCGGTATGATGGGTAGCGTCGCAGGGGCACTGCGATGTCGAGATCTATCGGTGTGTTAATAAAAGGGCTTAATGCGGAGAAAAGGAAATCCTGCTCTTCCAGAGACCTTGCTGAAGAATCTCATCTAATTAACCTCAGAGGTGATCGCTTACAGCGGTGTTGTGTGCCAGCAGAGAGCCCAAAAATAGTCTCCATCCAAATGCAGCTCGAAGGCAGGTGGCTTTCCGCCTTGGAAAGCCCGACCAGACCTGCAGCTGAGAAGGGCTAGAGCAGAACAAGGCTGAAGCAGCATTACCCATCCAGAACGTTGTCTCAAATTGCAGGGACGTTGTTGCATATCGATGCATATGTTTTCTTCCCGTGGGATCCCGAGCCCTGGAGCAGGCTGAAGGGGTTGGTCTGTGCGTGGCAGGGCCTTGGCAGTGGACCAGCCTCATCGGCCGCCCCGCGGGGTGGTGTACGCTTGTGCGTGGGAGGTGGATGGATTTCTTCCTCGCTGGGCACTTCTTCCAGTCCTAAGGGAATTCTTTCAGTGAAAACCTTTGCTTGTGTCTTCACAGGTAACTGGAGAAATCTCATCCTCCCAGCTAAAGGACATGTCGGTATAACTGTTGCCCACCACTGTAACATATCCCCTTCCTTGTGGCCACGTGAAGATGAGATCTGCAGCAGCCAAGCAACCTGCTGGTCTCTCCTCCATCCTCCACTCCTCTCCACCCTGCCCCGGGATGTTCTTTCTACCCTATATTTTTGCAACCAGTTTGCCAGGTCCTTTTCACATAGAGGAGGGAAAAAAAAGTAGCTCCGCAATTTACTATGGATACAAGCAACTGGCAGCAGCACTCAAGCCTTTGGCTCCATGGCCCTTTGAGCAGATGTCCTGGCAGAGCGGAGGCAGATGCCTGTCCCTGCTGGCCATCGCCTCTGGGAGAACAGGACTGCTCCTCAGGGGAGCTGTGGAGGCTTGGGGCAGCCGAGGGGGTAGTCCCATGGGGTGAATTTGAGGTTTGGAGAGTTGCTTTCCACTTAAATTGCCTAAATTGAGTATTTCCTCCCTCATTTTTTTTCTAAGGCACTGAGCTTTCCCTTGGCCTCGAGGGAAATGTGCTGGTGTTGGATCTGTTTCTCTCCCAAAGTCTCACAGCAATCCTGCCTATAATTTGGGGTCTTTTACGCAACTAAAAATAGCTGCAGCGTCTGTAGCTCTGCAGTAAGCTGTTCATTACTCTTATCGTGCTTGCATTTAGGTTGGTTTGTAGACACGTATGTTTCTAAAATTCCTGCTCCCTCTCAGCCGTATTTCCGACGCTGTTCCTGGGCACAGTCCCTCCTTCCCTGTTCTCTCTCCCTCCTGGGAATAGGGAACAAACCTACAGAGCCTTGCCTTTCGCTTCCCTGCTCAGGTCCATGGCTGGGCTTTATTCCCGTTCCAGCTGTCATCGCAGTATCCAGCATCTCGGTCCTGCTCCCGCTTTACTCTCCAGTTAATTACCCCTTCCTTGCTGTGGGCTTTGCTAAGCTGGTTGGAAGCGTTACACTTGTACCCTGTGGTAGGTGCTAGCACGGAGTGCCTTGGGACTGTTAAATGAACCAAGTTCTTTATTAACTGTTATCTACAGAGGAGACGGATCAGTGACCAGTCTTCTGGCTCCAGGTACCCGTCCCAAGTTGGCAAAGCCTCCTCAAAAGGTCCCTTTCCTGCATCCATCGCTTCTCCGATTGATCCAAATGTCCCAGCTTCTCCGGACACCTCTGCCGTCCCTGGGGTTTGTGTGAGGAGCTCATGGCAGGATGAAGCGGGGAGGTCTGGATGGTTCCTCTTGCAGGTAATTCATGTTGTAGCCTAGGTCTGGCAGGTCTTCCCCCCGCAGTCAGGGCATGTGTCTGCAGGTCAGGGCTTTCAGCTGTGATTTTTTTTTTTTTTTTAATGTCCTTATCTCATTCTCCTAATGGTGCTTCCTCGTCACAAGAAGTCCAAAGCATGTGCCATAGTCCTGTGGGAAAGAGGGAAGAGGTGAAGGGTGCACACTGATCCTCAGTTCTGCCACTTCTGTGAACTTGCCCTTTGCTGGTGTGAAATCCTCTCCTGGCTGGGCTGTGAGGATGCGGGGTGGAGCGGAGCCCGGATATCCCTGGTATGGATGCACCTTGTGCTGCTCCGTCTTCTTACCATGTGGTGTTCTCAAAGCCGGAGCGTGGCTATCACAAGTGTGATGACAGGAGCGTGGCCACAGTTTGAACGAGATGGAAGAGGACATAAACTTTCCCCAATTCTTGCAATACCAAGAACTCAACTTGATGCCCCTCTGCACCGCCGGGATTTTCTGATCTTGGCAGCCTTTTGTCCGTCTGAGCGGTCCTTTGCAGCTGCTGTACAGTCACCCCAAGCCTCAGCAGCCATTTCGGCAGAGCCCCAGCTTCTTCTCGTACACAGGGTCAGCAAAAGGGACGCGTGCTCCTACCCAACGCTCTGCTGGGGTCTTGTTTCCCAGGCAGGGCCAGGGGATGCAGGTGGGGAGCCTGGCTCTGCTCCGGGCACTCTCCCCCTGGGAGCAGGTCCCCACAGCAGTGGTGGCGAGGCTCAGCACGGCAGCGGCTTGGATGGAAGTGGGGTTTGGGTGAGTCACGGGGGAGGATGGGATCCCTCGGCCATCATCACTAAGGGTGAGGTCGCCGGAGCAAATACCTGCTGCGCACGTGCATCTCCGACGTCACTCGTGCTGCGGTGAGGAGCAAAGTCGCTCGTGTTTACCAGCACATGAAGAAAAGATCCAGTTGTGCACCACGTCTGAACCAAGTGCAGCGGAGAGCCTGGGACCAGCCGGTGGATGTACCCAAAGAGGGCAGTGCCGTGCCACGATCCTCCCCGGCCTTTCTCCCTTTCCAAAGTGGCTTCCCCAGCCCTGGCTGCTGTCTGGGAGCAGGGCTCTCTCCTCTGCAGAGCTCGATGGAAACGCCGAACCTCAAGGATTTCTTGAAGGAAAATTATCTTGGCTCATGATAAGGCATATTTTTTTTTCCTGAGGCGTAGCAATGACTTTAAAAAGGAAACCCTTACTAAGAGCTGTCACTAAAATGCCTGTTCTGCCTTCTGACAACCTGTTCTTCTCACTAGCCTAGGCAAAAGTACGCATCTGTCCAACGCTAAATCAGATGTGCTTTTCCTCCAGTACATTTCTTTCTGTCCTTGCTGCCTTGACTCCTCATCTGCAATGAAGGCTGCAGGCTCATCCCTCTGCCGGAGGGTCCCCTGAGCTCTGCAGGAGCTGTCGGTCCCCGCTTGTGTCCCCAGCAGTTCCCCCTTTGCACCCACCTTAGGCTGGTTTCTGCAGGGAAATGCTTCTGGTTTAAATCTTGCTTGTCTAGGGAGTAAACTAGGGAGAAATAGCTATTTATCGGTCTGCATGCTGCTGTGAGAAGGGGGGGGCCTCCTTGGGGAGGGTCACGCAGGCATCCCAGGGTGCTGCCGGCCCTTCTGCGCCGGGAGAGGGGGGCTTTGCTGGCTGTCTGCACTGGGAGCTGGCCCAGGCAGGGGAGCTGGCCTTTCACCGCAGCAAAAAGGCAGTGCCCTTGAGACGCACGGCCCTGGGCACCCGCCCTGCCCCACCGATGCTCTGATGGGGCGATGCTGGCACAACCCTGGCCCCATAGGCAGGGCTGGTGCAGCCGTCCCCAGATTGTGCCCATGGTGTTTGGGAGGGTGAGTGAGCAGGGAGTGATGGGGAGAGGCCAGCTGCCCCCCGCCCCGCCTCGGGATCCCTGCGTGGTTTGCTCCGGAGAGCAGGATCCGGCCCCACGCCTGCTGATGGCTTGGAAATCCTGCTCTGCAGAGAGCTGTCGGGGGAGGCTGCTGCTCTGCTCTGTAGGAGGAAAGACTTCAAACAGCAATTAGCTAACGTTGCCATTTCCAGAGAAACAGCTCTTGGTGCGCCAGACAATGGGCTGAAGGAGGCAAACAGGTTAAAAGCTCTCGTTCTGGTAAGATATGTTTAGGTGGGCTTTTTTCCCTTCAAAGGAAGGTAGGTTAAAAAGGCTCTGACTCCTTTAAATAGACTTCTCTTTCCTTAAGCAGCGAGGAGCTCCATTGGGAGCGGGGGCTGTTCCTTTCCGCCCAGCCAGGACGGCTGTCCTGGTGCTCGTGACACGCCGAACGCAGCTGAGCTTCCTTCCAGGGGCACCTCGGGTATCTGGAAACCTGCCCTCACGTTAGTAGCAGAGGGGCTGAAATAAAAGGGTCTGTTTTCCCCTGACAGCTATCAAAAGAAAGAAGTTATCTGCTGCTGCTTGCCGGTTATATTATTTATTCTATTAGCTGAAGCATAGCGGCGTAAAAGATAATTTAGTCTGGGTTAATGCAGCACAATACAAAACTCATTACTGTGTTCTCCTGCCGCCCTGCGCCTGCCGCCGTCCCTAGATGCCTGAACGTCCCTGGTCCTCTCTTACGGCACGGGCTGGGGCATCGGGGCAGCTGTGGACCTGCAGAGGGGAACTGATTTCAATAAGCCATGGCTGACAGCAGCGATCGGCTGGGTCTGCGTGGGAATGAACGTGGAGCTCACTTCCCAGTGCCTGCTGCCAAGGTTGCCTCCACCGTTGCCTCCTGCTGCCTTTGGTGGCTTTCAGCACCGATGTGAGCAAGCGCTGCTGATGCTGCCATCCTGGAGCCAAAGCTCTTGCTTAACGTGGGAAGGCAGGAGCATCTGTCCCCACCACTTCCCTATTAGCGTGCTGCTATGAAGGCAAAAAACCATCTGCCTGCAGAGGTTGAATTCCACGGCCGGTGATATTTGCTAACCCGAGAAGAGAAATCACCGCTGTGGAAAGGCAGGCAGAGGGATGCGTGATGAGAGATACCACCTCGTCCTCTGAATTCACTGAAATATGGATCTTCCGTATGTTGTTTTCTTGTTGACCATGAGACCATTCCCACGGCTCTTCATGTGATACCAAATCTCCTGACGTGCCCTTCTTGCAGCTGCTGAAAGAAGCTCAACATGGGGCAATGGTCCTGTGCTGCTCTTGCCTGGGTGTCTCCTCTTCCTCATAAGATCAGTGTTGATCAGGTTTTGCCTTCAGGAGGAGCCTCTAGTGCCAGGTTCACACTGATCTTGCTAAGCACCCTGACTCCTGAGGACACTTGCATGACATAGCTGGTTCAAGAACGCTTTTACAGAGCACGGTCATTTATTACGAGCCAGCGTTTGCAGAGCAACCCCATACAATTAGCTGGGTCACTGGCGCTTGCGCTGGGACCTGTCTGGGGAACCCCAGACCTGCTGGGGGCTGAGAGGTCCCTGCAGCCTGATGGTCTGCTCCACTTGCTGTGGTGACCCAGCCCACCACGGAGTAGCCCCAGCCCTTTGGTATGCCTCTTTCCATGATTTCATCTAAATTCTGCTACCTTTCACTGTCAAAACCTTGTCACATATCTGGTGATATTAAGTCCAAGAGCATCATGTTCTGGATGTTTATAAATTATTAGGGAAACAGGTTTCTTCCTTAACCCTCTGAGCTTTTTTCATTCCTTCATGGTATTAGTTAACACGTTGTTTAAGGTATATGTCAGCTCTTGTTCTTGCTTACTGTAGATGAGGCTGGTTTCACCTCCTTCCTTTTCCCATCAGCATCTGAGAGCTTGGGTAGAGCTGCTACACGTTACTTCTGCAGCAGCACTTTGATTACGTCTGTCGGTGCAGACTGACCAATACAGCAGTTCAATGAGTATGTTGCTCTTGACAAGCGTTATTTGCCCTGGATAATTCAGTTGCAGGTAATAGGCGGAAACATCCTCCTTCCGCATCATCTGAAGGTTTCCAGGTCTCTGTTTCACCCAAAGGGGCTTCCTTGCCTCCACCACGGTGGGATGCAGAGATGCCTGAGCTAACACTGAGCAAGGAATTGTGGAGTCCAGAAGCAGCAGGGCTGCTTTAAATGAGGCTCTTGCCCTCTGTAATCATCCCATCTTGAGAAGCACAAGATATTATCTCAAGCTGCAGGGCTTCTTCTCAAGGTAGGTTGGTCAACATTGGCCTTGCTATCTAGGAGTTGTCCTGGCAGTGTATGGGCTGTTAGCCTCAGTGCTGGAACACAGAGACGCCAACCGATAACACGCTTTGCTGGCCGGTTTGATGCGTTGTACGTTCCCAGATCTGTGTTTGCCCCCCGTGTTGGATGCTTTCTTGCCCGGCTGGAGAAGGGACTGGGCTGGGCAGGCTGTGATCCCCAGCATGGTGTGCAGGGGAGCGTGGTGCTCCCAGGGCGGCGTTTACAGAGGGTGAGAGGAGCTGACAGAAGCTTTTTCGCATCCGTTGCTGTGGTGTATCTGGGCCTGCCTCCCCGTGCCTACTCATTTTCCCCAAATATTGCTGCTCTCGGTTAACTCTCAGCAGCTGTGTCTGTCCCCCTCTTCCCGAAGTGATGTGCAGCTCTGAGCTCCCCTGCAGGGATGTGATGGTGCTTCTACCGATGTTCCTGATGGCTCCCTGCTGCGGTGCTTGGCCTGTTCTCCCGTCTCTGGTGCTACGAGCTCAGCGGTCCTCTCCCCGTGCTCTCTTAGCCTGCACAGCCGTGTTCCCAAATGCTGCTGGAAAGCTTCCCTTTCGGAGCAGAGCCCACCCATGGGTGAGATGCTGTCACGCTCTGCCCACGCGCCTGGCTGCGGGGGCTTGAGTTGTTTGCTCCCCTTCCCGCAGAGCAGCGGGGAGGGCAGAGCTCGCTGCTGGCAGGCGGAGGCACCTCCTGCCACGCCGTGCAAGGGAGGATGACGAGGCTGCTTTTGTTCCTGTGGCTGGGTGGGAGGTGGCACTGAGGCCCCTGCTCCCCCTGTGACTCAGGCAAAGGCTGCTGTGCCCTGCGCTGGCAGGCTGCTCCCAGGCTTTTTGGAGGGGGCATGGTGGGGAATTGGAGGCTGCATCCTCTCTTGCTTCCCAGGAGGGCTCGGAGCAGGCTCCTGCACACCTGCCCTCCCTTTTGAAGCGTGGGGAGAATTTATTGCTATTATTCATGTGGCTTTTGTGAAGTTTAATCTGACAAGAAGAGTGCTATAACTGCTTGGGACACTGTTTGCGCCTGTCCCTGCCCCACGAGCCTTGGTGAGGCTCTGACTGCCCTTCGAACCCCTTCGCCAAATCGCTGCGGGGTCAAAGCAAGCTTTGCCCTGGCAGAAGGGAGCCTGTGGCACTGGGTCCTATCCCCTTGGCTCCCCTTGGCCGTGACTGGCACGAACGGTGTTTGTTGGCACGTATCCCTCCCCGCGCTGCCGCCTGCCTCGTGCTTGTTCACGAGAGGAATGAGCTGCACATGATGGCTTCTGAGATAAATCTGGCTCCCAGGTGTCAGGACACACTTCCTGGGCAGAAGGAAAGGAGCTGGAAATCTGAGCTTCACCTGTGTGCAAGGCGTTCTGGGCTTTGCTGGGGCAAGTCCTGGCTCCATGCAGTTGCTTATCAGCTGCCCGTGGTCCCCGCTTCCCTCTGCTGCGGCTGGAGCTGGAGCAGAGGTGGGAACAAACCCTGGCAATCCAACCGTGCTGTCCCTGGGGAAACAGCGCGGGGTGGAAAAATGCTTGGGCACGGTTCTGCAGCTGTACCTGCTGGGCTGGCAGCCCTTGGAGAGGAGGTGGGACTGACTGGGGAGGGCTGGAGGGCTGGGAGGTGGTACCGTGGCAGGGGAGATGCTGGCTGTCCAAGAGCTGGCCCTGTCCCCCACGTCCCTGAATGACTGTGGGATGAGGGGGTTATAACCCAGCTCTGGCTCCCCGTGCGCTCCCAGGATTGCAGGCAGCAGGGACGGGCTCTGTTGCCTGCGTTAGCAGTCGGCCTGCCTTGAGCTGCCGCAGGTTTATGCATCGGCAGCAACGCTGGCCAGCCCTGGGGGGACAGTGTGACTCGGGGTCCCTAAGGTCCTTGGAGAGAGGCACTTCTGCGAGCCCGCTTAAAGCCGGCTGCTAGGCGTCTGCTCTTTCAGGAGATCCCTTGGGCCGGGCACCCTTTGGCGCACGAGGCTGAATTCTGTCCCTTGCCCTTCACGAGGTCTCTCCAGTTCCTGCATCTACCCCCTGCAGCAGCACCCTGCCCCGCTGCCGTCACGGCCCAACCTCACCACGCACCGGCAGCTCCCTTATCACTTCGGCCCAGCCATCTCCACCCCCTGCCAGGCTGCCGTGGCCGCGCACCCTCCCAGCCGAGTGCTCCGGCTGCTCGGCCGGGACCGCAGCCGCGTGGCGGGCAGCCTCCCCTCGCTCCCTGCCCGTCCTGCCATGCAGGAGAGCCCAACCTGACCGCCCTGCTCATTCGATTTGTTTTGGTTCATGTTACGGTCGAGGATAAAGTCTGTGCAGCGATAGGATCTTGCCAGCCAGCTCTCCTTTAATAAGATTCCAGGCGTTCGAGGTGCCCGATTACCTTATCTCCCCTCTGCAGATGTACATTACCCCCCTCTCTCACCAGACTGGAAGCAGCCGAAACACTGATACCCAGCCCAGTCTCTAGTAAATGCTACAACCCCTTCTCTAGCCCGTAAATAAAAGGGGAGGTTGGATGTTAAAGCAAGGCATGAACACAGCATCGCCCACGCTTCTGCAGCTCTCGGAGCCTCCTCGAAGTTGTCTGATGCAAAGGGGAACATCCCCAGCCAGAGAATTGAGTGCCAGAGCATGTGTCCTGGCCAGAGTGGCCACTGTGAGCAGAAAATGTGGAAAAATAAGTGGAAAGTGGAAGGGGAAGCTGGGAATCAACAGCACTTCATCCAGTACAGAGCCTGGAAAATGCAGAAATTGTGAAGGGAAGTGAAAAGATGTGATGAGAAACTTTGGAGGAATTTCTAGCAGTGAGGAGGAGGAATTGATTTTTAGCATATGAAAAAAAAAGGGGGAAGAAGAGCTCTTAGCAATGCTAGTGGAATTGGAAAAGCAGAGCGAGTGGTGGTGTTATCTGTGGAGAAGGGATGATGCCTTCAGCCCGCACGGCAGCGAACGTGTGTGAATCTGTCTCCATCCCTGCCGTGGCCAAGGGTCCCGTCAGCGGCGTTTGGGGAGCGCAGGTGGCTCGGGGCAGGCAGGTTACCCCGGCTTCTGCCCTGGGGCCGGCTGGAGCGAGGAGCAGCTCTCTGGATCACACGCTGCTTGGGTGCGAACCCTGAGCGGTGCGGGAGGCGAGCTGCTCTCCAGGCTGGGCTCTTCTGGGAAACGGTCGATGAAGGTTTTGCGAGAGGTGATATAATGATTGACCTTACAGGAACGGGTCTTATTAAAGCACGGAGACAGCTTAGCTTGCAGCTGGGTCAAGCTGTATTGCAGTTGAAATCGTTGCTCTTTAGAAATTTATACTTTTCTTTGGTCGGAAAGTCTTTGACTCCACCTCGTTGCACGCTGGTACAGAAACGGGCCTGGGTCGCAGCTCTGTGTTTCCCCACGGGGCATCTCCTCTCCCTAGGCCAGGCTGAGCTGTCGTACCGGTACCGGCACCTGCCTGGCTTGCACAGCCATTTCGGGTCTGCCCGCTGACGTTTAGGCAGTGCCACCCCGTCTCTCTGAGCTGGAGGGAGTGCGCAGCGGCCCCGGCAGGCTGCCTGCAGTGCCGCGGCTCTTTGAGATCCCTCGGTGCGATGCAGATGAACCCACACCTAATTGCTTTTAAAATTCCCTGTTGCTATGACGACTCACCAAGCGTGATGCACTCGAGTGCTGTCTCTCCGCTCCTAGGTCTTGCATTGCCACCAGAAAGCTGTGTGTGTACCTCTGTACGTACGCGTGCTTTATTCCAGCTTTCAGAGGTGGTTTATAATCCCCTTGGAGCGTGAGCAGAATCTCTCCTGAGGTGGTGAAGGGTTTACTTAAAAGGTCTGATAATAAGGTTAAAGAGAGGCCAACAGCCGCTCACCCCGCTGCTGAGCACTTCGGTAGCTAAATTTAGCCCCTTGAGTCATTACTGAGTCAGCAAATCAGTGGCAGGAAATCTTGATTTCTCTTTTCTTCCTTTTTTTCAACAGCCATGCACCCAAGGCAGGCTCCAGGTTGACTTGGGTTCTGTCCTAATCCAGCACGTTACCTGCCCAAGTGCTTTCCCCTGGAGCATCCTTGAGCCTGTCCAGAAGGAGTAAGAGCTCCTGTCTCGGACACGCGCCGTGACGAGTGGCCTGTCCCCAGGCAAGCAGCATCGTTTCCCATCGTTAGTGGTCGGAGGCATGGAAAGCTGTCTGGTCAGCGTTGTCTCTTGCTGGGTAAGCACTGGTCGAGGCTGCGGGCAGGTAGAGCATCCCCGGAGCTGCTTGGAAACACAGCGATGAGTGAAGGTCCATCCAGATGCTCTCTTCTCCCAGCATGGTGCACGAGAGTGCTGCAGCACAGCTGGTAGCAACAGAAGAGCTCAGAAAAACCCACGTGAGTGTTAGAATAAGCAACGTTAGCAGATCCAGATTTGCTGGACCTCCAGAGCTGCTCTGTGCGATGCCCAAGCCTCCTCCAGACCGGCCTGTCCCTGCGCTGTGCGCGCAGCCATCCAGCCCCCTCCAGAGGAGGGGCAAGCTCCGAGTCCCCGGGAGGCTGCGATGGAGCAGGAGCAGGCAGGGCTCAGCGCTGTGCCTGGTGGAGACCCTCTCCTGGGATGTCCAGGCTGCTTCTCCCAGCCCCTGGAAAGTAAATCCTGGGAGAGGAATCCCCACTGCTAGCTGATTGTATCAGTTTGTATTAGATCCCACTGAGTGTGTTTTACATAATTTGTTTCCCAGAATGAAGTGTTTTATAAATGCAGCATTTAATCACCTTGTAAAAGGGAATGAAAAACTATCTCCACCCCTGGGGCTGGGAAATAGCTAAAAGGGAATCCAGAAATGAGACCGCCTGCTCGCCCCACCATGCTAGCTGGGCTGGAGAGCCCAGAAGAGCTGGCGTTTGTGCTTGCAGGCAGCGAGGGGTTGGACAGGAGAACTCAGAGGGTCAAAAAGCCCACGCTGAAAGCACCAGGCGTGGAGGCGTCCGAGTGGAGCTGAGCCCCAGCAATCTGCCCAGGAGCTGGAGCTGCTCCACCGCTCGCTGTGCTTGCCCTCCCAGGGGCCGTGACGCCTGGCCGAAGGAGGGAGGCGGTGCTGTGGATGCTGCGTGTCCAAAGCCTCTGCAAGCCACCTCTGTAACAGGCCCTGGTGCTCCCCTCACTTCTGTTTTTAGTGGAGACACCCCAAAACCTGGCAATAGAAGTCTCTTCCCAGCTGAGGGTGGGCGTTTCTGTCAACAAGGTGAATCCAAGCCAACCTGCGTCAGAAGCAACGCTGACAGCACCCGTGCCAGGAACTGCTCCTGGCCTCCCTGCAGGGGAAGGGAGCACAGGCTCTGCGCAGGACCTGGCCCTTCCGCGAGGCAGAGGTACCTCTGTTTTGCTTAAGGGTTGCTGGCGAGCCACGCTTCTTCCCGGTGCCTGGAGGTAAATCGATGGCTTGTTGGACGGCGAAGGGCACAGTGAGCAATGGGTGCTCCTTGCCCTGTTCTGGTGTTTGCACGGTGACAATGGATGCTGGGCTGGGGCTCGCTGTCTTTTTTATTTTTTCTTCACGGTAAGCGAAGGATGAAAAATCAGAGTAATGGCCAAGGAGACGGCATCCACTTGACTTCTCCTGCCCACGGCGGGAGCGATTAATCTAGGTAAGGCATTGCAGCGGAGTGAGACCACAAGGTGACACAGCCCAAAGCCCGTGCGCTCCAGGAGCTGAGGGTGATGCTGGACCGGCAGCTGCAAGGCGTGTTCCCCTCGCTCTCCCTGCCTTGCCTTTGATCTGCTGCCGGGGGGGAATATCGTTCCCTGTTGGGAGCCGGTTCAGCCCAGGCTGGCGGAGCAGCGGGAGCCCCGCCGTAACTAATGAGATGTTTGCTCCTCACTGGCTGACACGGCGGTAGGTACTCTGTGCTGCCCAAGACCTGCGCTGATAAACCGAGCCTCCCGGAGACGGAGTGGCTTCCCTCTGCTGTGGGCCTGTCGTCCGCTCCCTCTTATCTAATAGGATCTCATCTCCGAGCGCCGCTTAAGCCTCCTCTGTAGCATAACAAACCCCTGAGGTCTGATCCTGCCGACGAGCGGTGTGAAGTCAGAGCGGATCTGAGCGTTGGCGGTCTCTGCTCTGAGGTCGAGCGGGGCAGTGGTCTACAGGGGGCTGCTGGGCACCTGTATGGCAAGTGGCACGGCTGCCGCCACCGTGGAGAGGGTCTGAGCCTTGCACCGCAGTGCCGGCAGGAGAACCACCCTGTGGCTGTTTGATACCAAAGATAACGAGCAGCTTGGAAGGACAGGGTGGGGTTTTTTTGGTAGCTGATGATGCCTGTTTGCTAAAGGCTGCTGAATAGGAAAGAGAACAAGGTCTTGGTCTCCCCGCTGGGGAGCATGGCCTTCTGTCCCTTGCCACGTGTTGCTGGCGGGGTGTCTGAGTAATGACATCCCGGGGAGGATGCTGTCTGCAGTCCTGGATTTGAGAAGCCACAAAGGGTGGGTGATGCCGTGCAGAGTGCATTGAGGGGACGGGCGTCTGCCTCTCCCCGGTTATTTATTATGCCATAAAATCCAAGGTAACGTACATCAATAAATACTGCGAAGGGTTTCACGCGTGTCAGCCGTGCGTACGTGATGGAGCAGACGCTCTCTCAAGACAAGGGGCTCCGTGAGCGGAGGCTGGTGTGACCGACAGGGCAGCCTTCAGCTGCCTCTGCCTTCGCTGGGCTGTAACACGGAGCCGCTTCCCCAGAGCGCCCGGTCACCGCGGGGCGGGAAGGCAGGGTCCCGTGCGGCAGTGGGGTCCCACCTGCGTGGGTACCCGCTGTGAGGGGTTTTGCAGGCTCTGGGCTCAGTGTGCTGCCTGAGCTCTCTGGCCTGTGTGACAACGGCCGACACCGTCCCCAAGGCAGGGCTGGATGCCCAGGGAGGCAGGGAGTGCTGGGGAGCTGCTCGGAGGAGCCGAGGCTCCTGCTGGCTGATTTTCCCAGGGAACAAGACGTGTGCCATCGCGCTCTGTGCATGCATGTACATCTGACGGCTCCCGAACCCCTCGGATGGTCTCAGCCGTGTGTGACAGCAGAGCTGTCACCGATGCTGACGGGAGATGTTCCTACACGGAGATGTTCCTACACGGAGATGTTCCTACACGGAGATGTTCCTGTGCGTCCTGTGGAATGTGCAGCCCGGCGGGAGAGGGTGACGGCGAGCATCGCCGCAGGGGGACCAGCCAGCATTCACACACCCCCAGGACGTGCAGGAACACATCCTTAGGCGCGTGTGGCCCACTCATGGGTGAAAGCTTTGGCAGGCGGTGACAACTTAGACATCAAACTTGGGTCAACCAGGAGACATAAATCCCAGTATTTGGGATTAGTGTAGGTAATTTGTTTTAAAGACGGTCAAATCCCTTTCCTGGAGGTGCCTGCTTGTCAGAGGAGACGTTCCTCATCTCCAGGAGAGTTACTCCAGTTGAACAGATCCAGCCCTCTCTGGGGAGATGGTCTGTGGAGCTGCTCATCACTGGCTTTGGGGATTTTTTTCCTAACGCTTGTGGGTGATCGCTTCCTCCTCCTCCTCCTCCCTTTTGTCTTTCTGCAACATCGCAGGGTTGGGAAGGACCATCTGCTGATTTGATTAATGGCCCTTTTCTGAAAAAGCAACAGAGACAAATGTCCTCCTGAACATGGCAAAGAGAAATGGAGAAACAGGCTGGCTAATTTTCAGCCATTATTTTGGAACCCAAGCTCCTTCCCAGTATCAATTTAGCTATTATTTCAAAAACTAATTAATCTTCACTCAGGCAGCTCCAAGGGACCTGTGTTTAGATAATTAACAGCCCACGGATTATGAAAAGTCTTGCTTTTGGATCCTACTACAGTGCTTGCCTTCGAGAACACTCCTGCTAGCGTCCTGCTTACCAACTCCTTTCATCGATCCATCTTTTTTTGACAATTAAGAGCAAATAATTAGCCATGATGGATTTTGCTTGCTTTCTTGCAGCTCAGTTCCTCTCTTTTTTTTTTTTTTTGGTCCTTAAATGTTCTTCATCTGGGCAATTTTTGTGGAGGTTTTGCAGCTAATTACAGTCAAGCAGGGCAAATCGCTGCTATTACCAGGAGGATCTGGAGAAAGGTTGTATTTGGCTTACGGAGAAGCTGGGCAATAATGTAAGAGAAAGGAGATCCTATTAGGATAGGTGATGGGATTTTTTTTTTTCTCCTCTCCAGTCTTGCATGATGCGACGTGACCTTACCCCATGTACTGCTGTGCCGGGGCTGGGCTGACCTCCCTCCCCGGGGAGCCTCATCCTGGCCTGTCACTTGCCGCCACAGCTTTGATCCTCTCGCTGTGCTGGACGGCGAGACAGCCCCGAGCTGTCAGGGCTGTGGCAGAGCTCTGCGCAGCAAAGGAAAAGTGACGGGGCAGCATAAACCCGGAGGCAGCGGTGGAGCAGGTCTTCATCCCGTGCAGACCTGAGCAGCTCCCATCCGTGCCCTGCGTGCTCGCTGGCTGCGGGGAAGCGAACGTGGGCTGGCAGCGCTAGCGGAGCGATGCCGTGCTTAATGAATTTGAACGGCAGCCAGAGATGACGGCACTCTGCCCGCCGCATCCACTGAGCACTGCAATTCTTCATTAAGCTGCCCAGCGTTTGCTTGCTCTTCTGCGGAGGGCAAGGGAGCTGGAGCGGTGAGGAGCTTGGCCTTTCAACCCTTTTTCTCAATGAGATGATTCTGAGGTTTTCTTTTTTTAATCTTAACCTGGGGCCAAACTCTATTTGGTTCAAGGCCGGCCTTACCTGGCTGAGGGCAAGGAGAGTACCAAGGACATAGTGTGGCTTCTATGGGGGACTGGGGACCTCGGGGCATGACACAGGGAGGGGGAAGCCTGGAAGCAAAGCTGCTCTGGCTGCTTCCATCTCGTTAGATCTGGCTGAGTCTGTGGCACATGAATTGCTCCGGACAAGAAGCGCTGCAGAAGCAACACTTTATCACCTTGAAGGAAGCAATGAAATCTTCCCTCTGCTTGAGTGACCGAGAGGGGAAAAGATGCACAGAAAGGAGATGCCGGCAATTCCCTGCGATGTTAAATGGGAATGGGAGAGGTGGCTCTGACTGGTGCCAGCGCGGGCAGTACGAGGGAGGAATGGACTTTGGGATAAATCCTTGCAGCCCTTCCCATCTGGGACACGAGTTCAGCTGCCCTGCAAACATGTTGGGGCACTGGAGGACACGCTCAAACTCAGCTTGATGTAGAGCAGCGCTCAGTTTTCCATCAATCATACACCGGGGTTTTAGCTCCTTAAGTGTTAGTGATTTCTTAAATATAGGCTTGACTTGCAAGCTTAATGTTTGTGGGTGTATGAGGAGCCAACATTTCCCTCTCCTAACAGGACTTTGAGCTGTGTTTCCTGGGATCCCGAGCTATTGATGGACCATTCTTCATGCCCTTGCGAAACCTGACGCTGTCCCCATGCCAGCACGGGGAGATTTCCAAGCAAACCTCCCCATCTTGGGGTCAGCTCATTGAGGGAAGCAAAGAGGATTTTAGACCCTCCCATCCTGTGGTGCCTACAAGCCGGACGGGAGATGGATGTGGCTGTGGCCGCCCACATTTGGGCTCTCCAGAGCCGATGGATGTCTGGAAGAGTCCTGTAAGCCTGGCTGGGCAGGAGAGGACCTGTGGTCACACATCACTAGAACCATTGCTGTGACCAAACCCTGGCTTGCGTAGGCTTTAGTGCAAGTTTTGCCTTCTGAAGTGGGGTCTGTACATGCCCGGTTTTCCTACACTACCTGGCAGGGCTTGCCCACCCGTGTGCCACTCGGCCATGTGTGTCCGGTGGGGTGGGACGCAGGGGGAGGCAGGAAATCTGCACCAGAGCAAAGCCCCAGACACCCGCCCCATGCCTAGGAGGGGGCACGGGTGGGTCCTCAGGGCTGTTGTAGTTTGTATCAATATTCTCTCAGCTTTGGAGGGGAGGAAGATGAAGAGGAGAGGAAATGCTTCCCGTTATGAGGACAGGGTTTAAGAGCACCTTCCCTGGCTGGGGCAGAGCAAGGGGCAAACCCCCCCCAGCCCCTGAGCCCACTTCATCTCTGGGCTGGAGCGGCATAAAGAGATTCATCAGGTTACTCTGGCTTTAAATAGCTAGGCATGGATTCAGGCTCGAGCAGAAAGAAATACTTCCTGATGAGCTGCTTACTTTTTCAAACAGATGATGTTTGTGTCCAATAAATCTCCACAGGCAAAACTCCTTGGTCTAGCAGTTTGACTCCTAATTAAATATTTACCAAGATGGCACCTCGCCCTGCCTCCAGAAATATCGTCCTTTCACCTCCGCGTGGCTCTCGCCTCGCTTGCAATGCAGGCAGTTTAAGGAGAGCCATTTAAAGACTCGGCACCAATAAGATGGAGAAAAGCAATTCGCTCTCCACCTTTCCAATCTCTCTCCATTTCCCCCCTCTGTGAATAAAGTTTGCTAGAGGCCCTGGAGCTCCGGCTTCTCGGAAAGCGAAGGGCTCTCGCAGGAGGGCTGGAAATCTCCCCATCAGGTAGGATGCTATCTCCTTTCAACAGCAATCAAAGAGAACAGCTACCCGGGGAGGGAGCCGGAGCAGCGTGGCTCGCCGGGGAGAGCAGCGCGGCTGGAGGAAATGTCACCCCACGCATCTGCAGGAGCTGGGAGAGATGGAGGGGGGAGCCGGGGGGCTGCTGTGTGGGGTCACCAGTCACCCAGGGGCGGCTGTTTGGGATGGATGCATCGTTCAGAGAGGCTGAGCTTTCAGGGACAGGGGTTTGCTTTATCCTGTTTTAACTGTTTGCTGCAATATACTCTTTTGGGTGGACCAAGCATCTTCACCTCTCTTGAGGCAGGGAAGAAATGATCTCTGGTTTGAACCAGTCTGAATTGAAGCAGAACCAGAATGAAGCTGCTGTGGGAACCCCCCACGTGAAGCTGACACGGGGCCCCCACGTCAGCCGGAGCCCCTGTCTCGTGCGGCACGGCCCGAGGGCTGCCAGGGTGAGGGACCCCGGGGTGCCCACCGCCGGGTGCCCACCGCCGGGTGCCCACCGCCCTCCTCCTGCCGCAGGCAGCCGCAGCCCCCAAGCTGCTGCTGACCTTGGGGTGAGGTTGTGCAGGGTGGAAAGGGCTGGACCGCCCCATTGCCATGGGGATCTGCCCGCATCTGCTAACTGCTGCAGCTCCCGGGGTGTCCCCCCCTCGCCGCCCATCCCGCCGCCTCCCGTCCACCTGCCCAGCCAGCACAAAGCTGGCCAGACCGTGCTCCAGCGTAATCCTGCCCCGGAGCCCATGGCCTGGGTGACACCACCTGCAAACCAAGGGCTTTCCCCCATCCTCCTGCCTCTGGGGGTTCCTTCACGTAGATGAAAATCAAAACTGGTGGTTTCAGAGCCCCTGCAACCCCCTGTCCCCCACGCACACGTGCACCCTCTGCATTTATTTTGCAGCAAGGCTGTGAGGAGGTGATGCATCCCCCTCGCCCTGCTTCCCGCGCTGGCCTGGGTTTATCTCCTTCCAATTAAATAAGTGCAGATAGTGGGTTTAATAAGGTCCTGCCTATGAAAGATTACTAATGATTTCATTTCCAACATGTCGTGAATTATGAGGCAGCCTGCAAAACAAAGCCGAGCAGGGACAGGCTTGGCAGCTAATTACTGTCCCCCATGTCCCCCATGCTGCCACCGCTGCTAGCTGGGCCCCTAATTGCTCCCTGGGCCTGATTGCATTTCGCTGGTGGTTGTGGTTCAGTCGCAGCTCTTGCCTGGCAGTCGGCTGTTGCTGCTTCTCTCGCTGCTCCCCCCACCTTCTTCAAGTTTATTAATGAAAACCTTATCTGTCTCTGCAGATAATGCCAGAAATAATTAGTACTCAGTGAGGTCTGTCAGGCTCCGCTCCTCTCCCAGCCCCCGCCCTGATCTCCTTCCCATTTGCAGTTTCCCGGGTTAGTGCTGGGGATGGTTTTTTGGGGGGGTTTTAGACCTTTCTTGCCCTGTGCAGCTTTCAGCCTTCCCGGCTGCCCCAGGCTCGGGGCTGTGCTGGGAAGCCTCCTCTGGAGGGGATGTCAGCTGCATCCATGATCCCTGCTTAAAATCATCCAAGTTTTCCTTGCTCGGGGCGAACCTGGTGCACGTGGGGAACTGCAGCCAGGTTCGGCGGATGGGTTCAGTCTCAAGGGACCTGGCCGGGGCGCAGGTCCCCTCTGGTCCCATCCCTGCTGGAAAGCAAGGGGCAGCCCCACATTTGCACCGGGCGCCTGTCCCAGCTCTTCTGAGCTCCTCTTTTTTTATTATGTTTATATTCGTCGTCTCTTGGCTTAAATCTTTCAGCCTGATAAAGGATGACAGCGCTTCTCGAGTGCCTGGGATGGCATAAATAATTCCAGTGCTGAGAGAGAGATTTACAGTGATATAAATGTCAGGAGTGAGCCCAGTTTGTATTAATGGCCTTATTAGTTATGTTGCTGTAAAATACTGATACTCCAGTTGTTAAGCAGCCATGGTTTTGCTCTGCAGCATTAATTCAATAAATTGGGGCTTTTTGATATAAATCTTAAAGTCTGCTGAACCCCATTAGAAAATCCTTTATGATATGTCAGAGATCTTCAAATGGCTTTGATTGAGATAGGCCTGGGAATAAAAACGCTGTTTGGGGTGCGAGTATGGGGCAAAGACGGCGAGTGCCGCACCCCCGTGCCTGGGCTGCAGCTGCAGCATCCCCGTGGGATGGGGATGCTGCGGGACGTGGGGGGTCTTGCACAGGCACCCCGGCCACAGCAGCTCTGGCCCTGCCCAGAGCCACCCCAGCCTCTGGAGGTCTCCTGGCCATGCAGGGACTCAGGGTGGGCTTGGGATTTTCAGCTACGGGCTACAGAAACCACACATCAATCTGCATCCCAGAGGTCAGGTCTGGATGCCTCCCATGAGCCGGAGGTTGACTTGGCTCCATCCCCAAGCTCCGGCTCGCCAAGGATGTGCGAGCAGGTTGCAGCCTGGCTCTGGTCTCCAGAGGAGAGGGAAAGGGAGAGAAGGCTGGTGCTTGGCTGGGGCTGGGAGGGTGAAACTGTGTCTAGAGGGAGGAGATGCCCACAAGAGCACTCATCCCTCTGTGCCCTCCCCTGCAATGCCCCTGTCACCGCCTCTGCTTCGCTGCTGTCGCCTCCTTCAGCGCATTAGTCCAGAGGTGAGCTGACAGCCGGGACATCTCTCCTTGTCTGATGCACAGCCCCGAGGTGTCCGTCCTTACCCTCCTCCCGCCAGGCTGCCATCCTCCTCCCAGCCCCGCGCTGCTGTAAGAGGTACCAGCACTGTCCCCATCGCGTCTGTCCCTTCCCCTTGTGCCGGAGCCGCTGCTCCTGCCACGGCTCTTTTGCAACTCTGCAAACTTTCCACCAGCGATCTGCCAAGTGCGCGGGGAAGGAGGGAGGAAGGGGGGGGGGGGGGGGGAAGTACCACGATAATTGAAAATAAATGATGCATTATATGAAATAAATGTTCTGGTGCAGCTGGCTTGCTGCGGCCGATTATTTATTTATTTTTCTTCCTAGTGTTTGGAGGTGCCGTGGGAAAAAGGGGGGTTGGAAGGAAAGGAACGGCACCCCTGGGCAGGGGGGGCTGCGAGGCTTTCACCCGTGGCTTGGGGAGCACCCTGCATTCTGCAGCGACGGCCGCTGGAGAGGGACACCATTGCCAGACAGGAGTCCAGAGCAAGAAAGGCAGCCGTTCTGGGCCGTGCTGGAGGTCCATGGGCTCAGTGCCCAGCCGTGACGTGTAAGAACGGGACAGGGGAATCGCAGAGACCCTCCAAAGCCTCTTCTCTGCTTGCCACTCTTTGCATTTGAGGATGTCCCAGGTCTGACACGGTGTCCCTATATTTAATGGCCATCCTCAGGCTATGCACATCCCTCACTCCTGAGCCTCCAGCCCCAGGACCTGCCTGACCGCCAGCTCTGGGCCACCCATACCTCTCCTCTACGGGGTCAGCCACGCGTTGCCTTGGTGGGAACTTGGACTGGCCAACGGCGACCAGAGCTCTGCTGCTCCCCTGCCTGAGCACACGCGTGTTAACACACATAAAGCAAACAGACCCTCTGCCCGAGGTGGATTTTCTTTGAAATGTCCCTCTGGTGAGGATTAACTCCTGACACTGCTATTTGTTACGGGAAGAGGCTGCATTTTTCTGGAAGGTGTTGGATTTAACCGGGAAGATGAAGCTTTCTCCTGCCTTGGATCCCCCACATCACTGACTGACCATGTCGCAGTTCTTATGCCTTGGTAAGACTTATCCTGGATTACTATTTAGCTGCTAATTAATCTTGAGAGTGATGTAAAGGCTTTGAACTGCTGTTTGAAGATTGAGTGGATGATTTCTGCTCTTGTCAAAGAAAGAGGGATTTGGAGGTAAGATCCCAGCTCTGAACGACGTTACGTTGCTCTCCCCGGCAGGTGGGACCGGCTCCTGCCTCCCTCTCCTGTCAGTGCCCGTGGGGCCCCTGCGAGACAAATCCCCTCGGAAATCGGAAGCAAACGGTGCTTGGGAGGGATGCTAGCCGAGATGACGTCCGGCTGGGGACTGGATACGCCTTGTCCGAACAGTCGGATGCCAACGGGATTCTCCCCACAGGGTCTGCGAGGTTTGGGGTTAACAGCCCAGCCCTGTTCTTCTCCCACAGGCATTTTCCCCTAATATATCTTGTTCGCTTACAGACTCATCGCAGGGCTGAGCGACAGGAGAAGTCTCATTCATCACCGACAATGATGGCCACGCGGCGTCTGGTGGAGCCATGACGCCGAGGTCCCAGCTGCTGGCGCTTCCCCAGCCGGAGATGTTTTGCAGACGAGCAGTGCTGCTCCTTGAAAACTCCAGCAGAAAACTGGGAAGAAACCACGTCCTCCTTGGGGTCGAAGCCCATGGGAGATGCTCTTTCTCCATGCTAGCCGCTTGTTCCTGCTCGCAGGGCACACAGTGAATTATGGTTAGCCCTTGCAAACCTGCATCTTTTAAAATACATTTTTTCCTTCTCCATGCTCGCCGGGATCAAGGGCGGCTCTGTGGAGGGCTGGTGGGTTTGTCTGCTGCTGCATCGATTTGGCAAAGGCTGGGGATGAAAGCCCCACAGCCTCCAGCTGAGACTGTAGAGATTTTTGGCTTGAATTTCCCCAAATTCTTTCCATCACGAAGTGAACAAACACCATCGGCCAGGGGCAGCTTGAAGCTGGAGACGGTTGGCGCAGGGGTTGATCATCGATTGCTGGCTGCTGGGCAAGACCTGACCGAAACCCCACTGGTGTCATCCCTCCCGGCTTCCAAACGTTGGGCTGGGAAGAAAACCCAGCCTGCTTAGAAGGCAACCCTTTGGCATCATGCCGTTAGACTTCAGATGCCCATCATCGCTGGTAATGACCCTGAACAGAAAGCCTGGTGGACCTCAGTGCGCTTTGGTTTTAATCTGACCGGGTTTTGTGATGCTCTGAAAACAGCATCGTCCATCGCTGCCTGGGGAGGTGGGGAAGGGGAGGGGAGGTTAAACTCCTCTCCCTCACCCTCCACTGCTCCCCCACCACCGCTTTATCTCTCCAGAAGCTGTATTCGAGTACAATTCACTTTGTTATTAATTTGTTTTACACTGAGGCTTTTAAAGTGCCTGGGAACAAGGGCTCGTGTCACGGAGACACTTTACAGCCCAGCAACTGTAATACTTAAGTGCTGTTTAAATAGCCAGCTCATCTAAAAGTAATAGGCAAAGAGCTGAAAGCTCACCAGAGCAGCTAAGTGGTGTGCGCCTATTTGAACAGGCCATATGGAGATGATTTTGGAGAGCAGGGCTTCTTCCCCAGCAGCTGCCCGGACACCATCGGGGATGGGGTCACATCGCCCTTGCACCCCCTTGGAGCTGCCGCGGGGACTCGGTGCACCCCGGGGACGGTCCGGCTCGCCGACACGGGCAGATCACGGCCGGGTGGCCGTGGCCCATGGGTGTCCTTTCACCAGGTGACCTGTCTTAGTGAGACTAGGTTCTTCAATGCTCCTGCCTGCTGGAGGAGCACTCTGCACCCCTGCGGTGGTCCTTCCTTGGCCGTGTGGGTTCCCCGTGCCTGCAGTCCCCAGGGGAGCCCCCCACAGAGCGCAAGAGCCACGAGGCCACGTCCCGAGCTGGAGAAGGGCTGGCAGAGGGGCCGGCAGCCTGGGGACCCCCTGGGCGGGGATGCTGAGCGTACCCCGACGTGCCACTGTCACCCCCCTGGCCCGTCCTGCCACGGCACGTGGTGGCTCTGGGGAAACGGATGCGCTGGGACCCTTCACGTGGGTCTTATTTGCTTTTAATCTGGTAGCTAATTTATATTCTTCCCAAATGTAATAAATGAGAGGTTTAATCAAACCCAGCCAGCCAGCACTGATGGAATCTTGGCGGCGGAGGAAAATACTGCATTTGTGTTTGTTTATCTCCCCCTATGCTCCCTTGGAGAAGTCCTGGCTCTCGCAGGGGCTCCTCGTGCTCAGCGGCACCGGAGGGCTCAGGCTTGGCCCTGCTGTTAACCAAAGCACCGCACCGTATGTGGGGCCATCGCAGCGGGACCGCTGCTAGCCCACCTGCTCCCAGCCCCTCTCCTTGGCCAGGCGTCCGGGTGGCAGCGGTGGGACCGTCCTCCTGCTACACCTCTCCTCAACCCCTTTCTTTTCAGGAAGGTCTCACTCGGTACCCCCGTCCCAGGAGGTGGTGTTGGGTTCAAGCCCTCCACCTCAGATTTCCTATCACCCACGATGGTGCCGGAGTCAGGTCTTATGGCATCTCCAGGTCTTAGCTCGGTGACGGGGAAGATGAGCACCTCCCCAGGCTTGGACAAGGGCGTGAGTGCAGATAAAGCCACTGGGCTTCACTGACTCTGAATCAGGGGGGTGAAGCACCCCCTGACATCCAGATGGTCAATGCAACCGCGCGGGATGCTGCAGCCGGGAACCGAGGGGAGACTCCGTGTTTTCCCTGCGCATCGGAGCCCTCAGAACCCACCGGGTCCCGGCACGGGGCCAGCTGCTCCCGGAGATGCGGTTCCACCGCCGCCTTTCTCCAGATGGCTTTTCTCAATCGACGTTTTTCCAGAAATAGCTTGCGTACACCGAGCAGCCAGCTCTGCAAATAGCTCGCCTCCCGAAACGGAGGCGGCAGCGCAGTCGGAGCGTTATCCCCCACGTCCCTTCCACGCTCCTGAGCGCCTCGGCACCGGCTCCAGCGTGCAGAAACCCTCCACTTCCCCCGGGACAGCTCTGCCGGCTGGGAAACGGGGCTGTGCCGGGGTCCTCTGTGGCCGGGCAGTCATGTCCCGGATTGGGGGATCCCCAGCTTTGCTGCAGGAGCTCACCGACAGCTCGCTCGGTCACGTGCGTCCCACATCCCCACAGGGAAGGATGGCTGGTGGCTTCCACGGGCAGGGCAGGTGGCCCAGGGGACACAGCACATGGCCCCGCTGCCACAGTGGCCGGGCACCACTGTCCCCAGATGCAGCACTCGGCCTTCTGTCCCTTCTTATATGTTTATTATGCCATCGTAAAGGGGGGGAATGCAATTTTTTTATGTATGTTTAACTGATTTATTAATAGTCTGTAATGCCAGTAATAGCTCATCTATAAATCTGTTCTTAAGAATTTACAGGGAAAATATTCCAGCACCGTATTAAAGACACAACTCACAAATGCCTGTAAGCACTAGCCCAGTGGCTTCGGCAGCAGGAGACGGCTACCCCAGGGAAGGGAGAGGCAGCAAGCTCACCCCCCTGGCTTCCACCCGGAGCCTCGACAATCTTCGGGAAGCAAGTTCTTTTAGGGACCGTCCCCTCCAGGCAGGAGGTGCCTGTGGCCTCCTGCTCCGAGCTGTGCGGGCACTGAGCCCAGGGTGGGTGCCAGCACCATCCAGATGCCGAAGTGCTGCTCCCATCCCTGCGGGCTCCCGCCCCCTCCCCGGGGACCCCCGCAATCTGCCATCGCCTCATCCCAGCCCAGGGTGACAGTATTTACCGCTGAAGTGCGCCGAGTGTAATTGCTAATCAAATACAGGCAATCAATTCATCCCCCCGCCACCGCCTCAGGGAGGGGCTGCCTTTCCCTGCTGAAGGTGACTCCTGTAGGAATTCAGATTTAAAAATACAGGCGATAATCATCAGAAGTTCATTAAATTAGCATCAGGCTCATTTGCACTCCGGGGGGGGATGAGGCGGAGGGCGCGGGTGCCCGTCCCTGCCTGTCCCCCTCTCCTCAGTCCCAGGGTGTCCGCAGGAGATGCCTCCAGCGGGACGAGGCTCCGAGCGCTGCCAGGAGCCCTCCCTGATTTACTCCTCCTGTCCCGGGGCTGCTGCAGTCATGAGTCAACAGTGCGGTGTATTTAACTGCCAAACACCATTATCCTTCATTAAAAGCTCTGTCATCACCCAGACTGCACAGGAAAGAGTTATTACACCATTACGCTCCCAGTGACACACGGCTTCCCCGGCCCTCCGGCAGCCGTGGTGATGCACGTCGGCCGTGCTGGGTGCCCGTGGTGGGCTGGCGGCGCGTGGCCGGGGGCTCTGCGTGTGAGGTTGATTTTCCCTCAGCGCTGGCCTCTGAGCAGGGAGGAGAAGCGCAGGGGAGCCAGGCCTGGGGGTGCGGGGCCGTCGCGGCGCAGGAGGGATGCTGCGGGCATGGGCACCACGCGCACCGGGGTGCCCGAGGATGGGCTGAGCCCCCGGAGCAGGCGAGCGCGGCGGGGGCTTTGTGGATCGGCACTTCTCTGGTCCCAAAGACGGACAAGCCCGGCAGAGCCCCACTGCTGTTTCTGGCAGGCGTTTCCCCTCCTTGGGAGCGGGTGCAGGCAGGAGAGCGATGCCTGGGATGGGGCTGCGGCCACGGTCCCCCAGCTGCCCCATGTCCCCCAGCTGCCCCATGTCCCCCAGCAGCCCCAGCGCCCGCCAGGGACACGGGGCGGCTGCAAAGAAATCACCCCGCAGCATCACTCCCTGCTCTCACCCCCGGTCCCAGAGAGGGTTCATGTTTGCTCTCCACAAGCCCACCAGCACGCAGGATCCGGCCCCTGCGCTCCTCATAAAATCCAAGCAAGAGCAGAGCTGGCGTTTCATGTAACTCCTGGCGACTCCCTGTCACCAAGATTTGGAGATGCTATTTCCTTCTCGGTGGAGGAAAGCGAGTGAGGCAGAACAGCTTTTGTAGTGGCGGGGTGTTGATTCACGGCTAGTAATTTAATTAAGAGAGAGACGAGATCAAAAGGGGACTGTATTAAAAAATAAATCAGGTAGAGGGAGTGGAGTTCCTTCCTTTAATTACGGCGTGGATTTGTAACGGGGACAGACTCCATCAATCACAAAGGAAATAAAAGGTGTCAAGTGGAGAGAAACCTTCCCCGGGTTAATTACCGCTAACGGAGGAAGAGATTATCGGGCCGGGTGTCAGAAAGCCGATACCTCCCCGGCGGCTGCTCCGGCAGGGCTGGGCTGCACGAAACCCCTTCCATGTTGAAGATGGTGGTGGTGCTGGTGGGTGCAGCCGAGGAGATGCCAGGCAGCGACACCGGGCGATGGCGGGGAGGGTGGGCTGGGGGCTGCGGGGGCAAACAGCCCCAGGCAGGGGCAGCCAGCGCAAGCCGGGCCTGGGCACGGCCGCAGGGCAGCGACGGCCACGACAGCCCCGCTCTCAGCTGTGCCAGCGGCAGCACCGGCGGGGACCGGGGCCGGGCTGGCAGCAGCCTGATTTGTGGAATATTTAATTCTCTTTTGATCATCTGCTGTGTAAATCATCAGTGGCCAGGAGTTAATCATGCATATGAAATGAATCCTTCTCCTGCCTTAATGAGCGCTGAATCGTGACCAGCATCTGTTTACTCCTGACACTTTCATCTTCTTGACAGTCTGAACAATTAATTGTTTCCAATAATCTCCTTTTTATTCTATTAAAAAAAAATACCTGAGAGCAAGCAGCCTTCCGCTCCGCACTCCTGCTCCCAGCATTGTCCCCCTAATCTTTGTTTTTTTAGTCTTAGGCGAGGATTTGTTTCTCGGGAGCGACGTGAGGGCTCCGCAGGCGCTCAACGAGCCCAGGGAGGAGCAAGCTCTCCATCCTCCCAACAAGGATGATGCTGGTGGCAGGACCGCCTTCCTCGCCGGTCAGGTTCGAGGCCGGGCTTTTCATAGTTAATAGCAAATAACAAGCCTGTTTGAACACAGGAGCGTTTCCGCCTGCTATTTACCTGGAGCAAACCGCAATTAATCCACCGGTTGCGCCGCCAACGCGATGTTGTAATTGGATTAATTAGAGAGGAAGCTAGCGGCCGCCCTGGGGAGGTCTGTCCCCGGCTGCAGCCTCCTCCAGCGGTGCGAGCTGTGCCCACTGGGAGCCGGACCGGCATCACCGGGAGATGCCAGGGCCAGCCCTGCTTCCCTGGGGCTATTGCTTGCCCAGCTGCAGGCACTGGGGCTCGATGATGGCTGATGGAGACAACCTGCCTGCTAATTGGAGCTTATGAGGCATGGCCTTGTTAACGGGCACTCGTGAGAGGCAGTGGGAGCAGACGGGGCTGTGGGTGATGGGTGGGCTCTGCTGCCAGCTGAGGGGCTCGGGTGGGGGGGCGGCGAGCCCAGGAGGGGACTTGGAGGTGAGGAGCCAGGTGGGTGTTTTGGTAGGCAGGGAATGGGGTGACCTTCCCCATTTTGCCTCCACCGTTTCGATGGGCAGCAGATGATGTCCACCAGCCCCTGGTCGCCTCTGCCCCGTATTTTGGGGAGAAGCAGGGAGGGGGTGCGTGTGCCAGGTGGTGGGGTGGGCTGGGAGCCCTGCAGTGGGGGCGGAAGGGGACAAGCCTGGGCACACCAGACCCTCCCACGCTGCCCTGCTGCTCCTGCAGCCTTTGCCAAGCATCAGGAAGGCGAAATCCTGCGTTTCCACTGCCCGGGGCAGCTGCTCACCCCAGTTCTCTAGTCCCAACATCAGGGGGACAGCGTGGTGGCTCATCTGGACAAACAGACGGCCATCCTCACCGGACCTCACTGGAGCCCGGTGAGCTGAAGGAGCCGACCCCCCCCCCCCGGGTTTGTGCTTTGGGGCCGGATCCTGCGCTGCCACCTGGGAGCTGGGGGCCATGCCGTACGTTCGGTTCTCTGGCTGCCCTTGGGAAATGCACATTAAAAATGTGTATATATGTGTGTAGGTATTAGAAAAAGCTTTCTGGGGACTCTGTGCCAAGCCTGCTGTCTGGCTGGCTGGAGGAAAGGTGGGGGGTCTGCAGGGATGGGGTGCCCCTGGGCCCAAGGGGCATAGCCACAGGCTGCAGGAGGATGCCAGCCCTGCTCTTCACGAGCTACTTTGGGTCTAACCCGGCTCAGCTGGAAGCCAGGGGCCACAGGGGATTTATTGCAATTGCCTAAATCAACCAAAAAAAAAAAAAACGCCCCTAGGAAAGCAGGCAGCTCCCCATGCCAGGGGCTGTGGGAGCAGCTGAGCTGGCTGCTGGTGCCAAACACCAACCTGCAGCTCTGTTGAAGCCCTCTGAGCTAGCCTTGCTGGAGCAAATCCTAAGGCCACCATCAGCTAAACAAGTCAGCTAAAAAAACAACCCCAAACTGCTGAGAACAGGCTCTGCCCCCTAAACCACGCGGGACCCGAGACTGTGGGACACCCGCGTTGCCTTTGGACTCCATCCCTGCTGAAGGGAGCCAGGACCCAGCTGTGTGGCCGCCAGCCCCGCTCGGGCTGCTACGAAGGTGAGGCCAGTGGGCATGGCCCAGCCTGTAGGTACTTTATTCCTTCCTTTACCCAAAAGGAAGAACAAAATCCCACCAGCTCCTCCGTTCTCCAGAAAAATGAGGGTTTTTTTTCGGAGATGAATCAGCTTCCCCAGGAGACAGCTGGGGCGAGCGGCAGCTTCGGCGATGTGTAGGGTGCAACGGCAGCCCCAGCGTTAGCCAGGTAATCGGGGTCTGAGGAGATGCCCCAGGAGGGACATCACGGCTCCCGCAAGGGGAAGCAGGGGGCCCTGGCCGAGCGGGAAGGGTTTACACAGCCCCAGCCCCATCCGAGCTCCTGACTGCAGCTGACCGGGCAGCGGAGCTCTCTGAGAGCCGGGCACTTGCAGATGCCCCCGATGGCTCTGGAGGCGCGGGGCCCTCGCGTTGCCGGCTGGCAAACCTCGCCGTCCTCGGGGATCTGCCGTGACTCTTCTGTGAGTGCCAGGAGCCGGCGGCTCTCGATCTGGCTTGCAAACCAGCTCGAACTGTGACGGCAAGGTCAGCAAGATTTGGGGCTCCTGGACACGTCCCTTGTCACATCAGTTCCCGCGGCGTACTTGGCTGTAATTTAGCCCGGTTTAATTGGTGCTTAAATTAGCCACAAATGGAACAGCGCTGCAGCTGCGGCTGTGTTCGAAAATATATAAAATTACAGCACAGTAAAACATTTTCACATTTCATTAGTGCGTCTTAATGGGAAGTGTCTGCTCCCCAACCTCTCCGTTTGTTCTCCGGAGCAGTAAAAGTTTACGCGTTAGCAGTTGTGCTGCCCATTAACATTGCAAAATGCTCTGCGTGTTTTGCAGGGGCAGCGCTGCTCTACAGGGACAGGACGGGAAGCCTAAAATTTAGGGGACTGGGTGCTCTCCCGAGGCACCTCTAAGGGGCGGGTGGGAGGGAGCTGAGCAGGGAGCACCCCGCGCCCCGGGAGGAGCACGAGAGCCCCTTTCCCGGGACGGTGCCGCCTGTCCCCATGGCTTTATCAAAGCTCCGGCTTTCTCACAAGCAGGGTAATGCCTCCAGTCCAAATCGGGAAGCTTTTTCAGTCGAAGCAGCTTTTTAGCA
Organism: Ciconia boyciana; assembly: GCF_034638445.1. Classification (NCBI taxonomy): domain Eukaryota; kingdom Metazoa; phylum Chordata; class Aves; order Ciconiiformes; family Ciconiidae; genus Ciconia; species Ciconia boyciana. Next base: position 3,949,123 of record NC_132948.1, read on the forward strand.
GAAGCCTATTTAACGCTTAGGCTGACGCCCTCAAGTGCTTTATTTTACAGTATTTTTGTTCCTCTCCACTATAAGTAATAGTCTATAAAAGCTGGAACGCGGCATTTTGCTCCCTCCTGCTCCATTCCCCTGCGGCGCAGGCAGCCCTGCACGGCAGGGGCTGAGGAGCCAGAACAGGGCTCCTCTGCCCACGGCTGCTGCTACCCCAGTGCAATGATCCAGAGGGAGAAAAAAAAAGCCAGAGGAAAAAAACTCAATGAGAGGTGATTGCATGGAGTCAAACTGCTCATCCCATCAGCGTAGCCCAGGCAGGTTTGGTTAAATAGCTTTGGGTTTGTGGCCAGCTCTCTCTTTCTTGGGCAGCATCTTCCCTGTCCCTGGCAGGCGTGGGTGGGGGGCTCATGGCGTGAAATGAGTGTTGAAGTCTGAGCCCAAACTGAAAGGGTGGGGATCGTACCTTGTCCCTCTCCTACCTCGTCCGGATCTCAGCTCCCCCGGGGAGATGGGCTCTTGTCGCCGGGGTGGCCAAGGAAAGCTGAGGGGTGCTGAGCCCGGTGGGTTTTTAAAGCTCAAGCAATTTGGGGAAACCAAACCTCCTCCTACCCCTGGTGTGGCTTATGGGCTCAGTGCAGTGAGGTGCAGCCAGGCGCAGGGAGGTGCTGGAGGAGGAGGGGGCAGGAGCTGGCCCCACCGGGCTGGCACCAGGGCCTGGAGTGAGCCAGCAACGGGAACATCCCAGTGCCAGCTTGGAGGAGGACGTGCGTGCCGGGTCTGACCTGTCCCACCCTTCCCAAGCTGGAGGCAAAAGCCCGATGCCTTCCAGCTCTGCAGCCCAAACCTGTGTTGAGCATCCCCGAATCCCCCCCTCCAGCCAGACCCCGAGCTGGAGGCCGGGATCCAACCGAGCTGCCTCCGCTTCGTTAGCTAGTAATTACCCCAACAGGCAACGGTGCTGTTTGTGTGAGTGGAGGCTGCTAATTGCCAGCCAGGGAAGGCAACGAAGAGGAGGGCAGCTCTGCGTTTTGCCCTCCCCATCTCTTGAGCGCATCCTCGGGGCGCTGGGACCCTCTGCTTGTGGTCGGGGGCTGCCTGTGCCTGCTGCAGCCCAGAGAGGGGCTTTCCTCCATTAGGTCCAGGGCTGGCAAGCCGGGCCCTGCCTCTCCTGCCCGGACATGTGTGGCCGTGGGCTCCGTCCCCCTCTGCCAGCTGCGTTTGACCTTTTGGCAGCGGCGCTTGGAGAGCAGCGCCGGCTGCGCAGCTTTGCCGCATGGTCCCCGGGGGCCGGCTCGCCGCCACGGCTGCTGCAGCTTGGAGGGGAAAAATTATATTTCCATCTCCATCCCTCCATCCCCCTTCCTGCTTTGGAGCTTTTTTTAGAGCTAGAGGGAAGAAAAGGCCGTGGTCTGGTTTTCCTGCCTCCCTTCTGCTCCTGCCCTTTCATTCCCCTCTTTCCGGCAGCTGCAAATGGCTTTGCCTGCGAACGCTCGCACTTATCTGTCCCCGCGGTTTTTCATCTTGCGCTGCCTAAATATCGGGGCTGGGCAGCTTTGGTAGGTGAGTGGGGAGGAGAAAGTGCTTTTGTTGGAGCGGTGCATGGGTGGGCGAGCCGTGGACCCCCCTCCTGCCGATGGAGAAGCCAGCTGCCTCCTCCGAGGCGGGTGCAGAAAGCCGGGGTGGGAGACGCCTGGTCCTGCCACCGTGGGTGGCCTTGGGGAGGGGGACGCAGGGGCTTGGCAGGTTCCTGGTGTCCACCTGGAGATGATGGAGAGGCGTGCTGGGACTGCCGCAAGGCAGCCGGGGCCTGGCCGGGGCTATCCTGCGGCCTGGGGGTGACACCCTGCACGGTGACCCAGCGCTGATGGAGGGAATGTGGGCACCCTCATCCTCCATCCTCTCAAACCAGGGGAGCGCAGCTGCATCCCCCCAGCATCAGCCCCCTCCCTCCTCCATCCCGCAGCCCCCCACCATCCCGGGGTTCATCACGTCCAGCATCCCAAAGCTCTCGAGTAGGGTGCTGATGGATGGCCCTTGTCGGTGATGGATGCACCCCCGCACCCACCGCCTCGGTGCTCTTCAAGGAAGGCTGCAGCTCTGCTTCCCAGCCTCTCCCTTATTTATCGCCCGGTGAGACACGGGGCAGGGGGATGGAGGGGAGGGACAGGGTGGCCGCTGCCACCGTCCCACGCGCCAGGGGCCGGTACAGCCTTGCTGCCCCAGGGCTGTGGGTGCTCCTGGGTCTCCCATGGGTGAAAATGTCTCTTCAACAGGAGGAGAAAGGAAGGACAAAAAAAAAAAGGACACCTTTGGCAAGTGCCTCGTCCTTGGATGTACCTGGACGTGGGGACGGGCAGAGGGGTAACCTGGGTGCCGGGCTCTGCCGGGAGCTGCGCAGGCTGCAGGGCTGGCTGGGAGCCTTTCAACACGGGGGGAAAGAGCCATAAACCAGGTATTTCCCATCAGAAAGATGATGAACGCCCTCATGCAACTGATTGACTCTGCAAAACGCAATTAGCAAGTTAAGGGTGCACCGGCGACAGCGCAGGGCTGCTCGGCTGCCCGCCACCCTCCCAGGGCTTTCCCCAGCTCAGCACGTGGTGCTGGACGTTGTTCGATGGCCGTTGCTGCTTCCCTGCCCCAGAGCCTGCTCCACGCTGCCTTTCTTGGGAAAACCAGCTCGGATCCAGCCCCACTGAGCAGCTCCCAGCCCCTTGCCCAGGGAACCCCACGGCTGGACCTGCTCAGCATCCACCCGCATCTGCCGTGGCAGCCAAAGCAGAGCTGCGCATCGCCTTGCAGGTTCACGTCTCAGTTGCAAATGCTGTTTTAAGCAAGGAGCCCTTCCTCCTCCTCCTCCTCCTCCTCCCTGGCCGAAGCAGGAAGACGTTGCAGCAGGCAGCAGCCTTGCAGCGAGCAGTGGAGAACCCCCCTCCTGCCAGGCAGGGCTGGCTTAGTCAAGGGAATAATTGGTAGGTGCTTCTGAAGTGCCATGAATAGAGGGCACTCGTAGCCCTTTGTTTATTGACTCTTGAGTGATAATGAATACTTCCAAAGATAATTATTGATTTTCTGCATTTGCAGTAAACCTGTTTGGCTGGGGAATGGGTGGGGCGGCACCGCGCCAACGCCGTGGGGAGATGGGAACAGGGCGGTTTGGGCAAAATCAGGCTCCGGCTCTTCCCACCGGGCACAAGCCAAATAAGAAAAAAAAAAATTCAACATTTATAGAAAAATATTTGTGCAGCTCCAGGACAAACCCATCTTTCTTCTCCCTAGAAGGGGGAACAGATTAAAATTTAATCCTAGTTAAACACATTTTCTCCTTTCCCTCCCGGCGGGTACCTCTTGTGCATACACAGCTTCGCCCTGCTGATCGCTTCTTCCCTCGGCCCCAGAGCTCATTCTCCTTGACAGCGGCTGCCCACCCACAGCAGGTGTTTGCCCGGAGCAGGGACCGCTCTCTTTTCTCGATCACCCCCAAAATCAAAGCCTGAGGGTGGGAGGGGATGGGGAGATTGGGCCCTCTAAATGTGGGAGAGGACAAAGCAGGAGAAGGCAGGGCTGGGGGTCCTGAGCATCCCCACCTGCCCCTGAGCCTGGCAGGTCCCTCTCGGGTTTCCCAGGGGGTTTGGGCCCCGAGGGGGGGCTTTGCGGGGCGAGGGGGTGCTGGGTGTTTAACTGTGTGGTGCAGGGGGTTGTAGGGCTGCAGAGTCGGGTGCAGCGAGTGGTGCTGGGGGCCCAGCAGCCCTGGGAAGAGCCCTGTTTGCAGCCCCCTGTGCTGGGTGGAGAAAGCCCGGGCTCAGCCCTTTGTGTCGTTTGGAAAAAAAAACCACAACCAAATCATGGAAGAAGAGCTCTCTAAGGAAAAGATTTTATTTTTTTTTTTCTTTGGAGGAAATTGTGCCGCTATCTTCCAAGTCCCGGTTTCCCTGTTCCCATTGCAAGCCTGACTCTCTCTGCTACAGTTTACTGCACCTCTTTGGGTGCAAACATTTGAACCTGGCAGAGCCCCGTGTTACCGCTGGGGCTGTAAATAACCCAGGGTGGCATTTATTGCAATGCCCACGGGGCAAGTAACCGCCAGCTGGATGCTGCTGGCAGACAGCGGTCTCGCAGGGCAGGCAGTAGCTGCTGGGGCTCTGGGCATGCTGTTTCCAGAGTATGGCCATGCCCGCCCCAAGGGCTCGGGGCAGGGAGGGCGGCGGGGGCTGCCTGTGCCCCATGGCACCGTCCCCAGGGCTCCCGCAGGGGCACCGGCCGGGGTTCGGGGAGGCATTGACAATGCCCTGGCTAATAGATACTCTAGAAATGTAAGGTATCGTTTCTGCTTATGATATAGTGCTTTTTCTGGGTATCTTGTAATGCTTTTTCAGGCTGTTTATTTATGAGGCAATTTATTACAGCGCAGTTATTCTATAGCAGGGAAGTCTATTCCTGGGAGCCTCCGTTAACCGAGCCAATTGCTTAATTGGCTCACTGATGTCTCCGCAAGGTATGCCAGGAGAGAGGGTTCTTGTTGTAATGATCGCAGCCTTCCTCCTGCCCACACGCCACCCGTGCTGCTAATTTAATAGTGCAAACATTTATTATTCCTTTTATTTGGTAGTTAGTTTTGGGGCATTTAGAGCCGTTCCAGGATTGCCGGTGGGAGGGGGTGAAATGCCCTGGGGTGCAGCGAGGACCCAGGCTGCAGCTGGGGGTGGCTGGACTCATCCTGCAAAGCCCGGGCGATGCAGGAGCTGATGCCTTGCAGGGTACTTGCTTAATGAGCTGCAAGCAGAGGGACGGGGCTGACCCAGCCGCAGGGCAGCGGGGCTCCTGCCTGACCCCCACCCCGCATCTGGGTCATTCGCCAGCAAAGCGGAGTGAGACCGGGGCACGTGTGTGTTTATACCTGATCTCTCTTTGATGAGTGTAATGTGCTCTGAAGGGAAACGGGCTCCTAACGAACAGGCTGGGTGTTATGGGAATGGCTGGAAGGGCCAGAGGAAACCCAGGCTTGGATTTGCTTGAGTGCCTGTCCCTGCCCGTCTGCGGGAGAAGGGCGACGGGGCAGTGGTGGCACCCACTCCGCTGGCGGGTGGCTGTCCCAGGGCCGGTGGCTGCCTGCGGTGGCTGCCGGGGGTGCTGTCTGCGCCCTCCCCCAGACGTGCTTTTGCAGCATGGCTGCTCTAGACTGCTCAAGCCCTTTCCCCTGCTCCTTCTGCTCTGCCCCGCCATTCGCTGGCCGTGGCAGTCCCTGGAGGGTCCCCACTCCACCATCTCCTGCCCACGGCACATGCAATGTGTCCTGGCTTGGAGCGGAGCCATAGCTTGCAGCCGGCCTTTCCCAGCCCCATCCTGTCGCCTCTGGGCGGTTTCCCGGGGGGAGCAGCCTCCCCGCGAGCATCTCTCCGCCATGCGCGAATGTCGTCCTTCCCTATCGGGCTCTTTAGGCGATGTCTGGCAGAGCTGACTGCGTTTCTATAAAGCCCTGCTGGATCCGTGCCCGCTCCCACTGCCGCTGCTTCCCCAGCATCCTTCTCCAGCCGTTCATGGCCTCGCAGCACAAAGCCCGCTGCTGCCGGCCGGCGCGTGCCGCTGAGGCTCTCGCTTTGCAGCTCTCGGCGTGGGGCCGCAGCCCGGGGCTGCCTGTCCCCGGGTACCAGCAGGGCAGGGCCCTGGCACCGGGAGCAGAAAGCAAAAAGGGGCAGGGAAGGAGGAGTTCGACAGACAAGGCTGTCAGGATGAGTCTTCTGCTAATTTTGTATTTATCACAAGAAAGCGATCAAGTTTCTCTATGCTTTTCATTCTTTCTTGGCTCCCACCACCTATTGTTCCTGGCTCCATTATCCCCCCATCGCTTACATAAATGTATCGTGCGGGTTTCCAAGGCACGAGAGAGAGTCTCATTCATCCAAGGTCACCAGCTTTTACTTGCGCTTCGAAGCATCTGGTAGAAGAAGCATTTTCTCCTAAAGATGTTTTTATTGTACTTGGTGCAGAGGCTAAGGGAAATAGCACTGCTGCACTTGTGCAGCCCCAGCCCTTCCCTCCCCCTCTCCGCACGCCCAGTCCTGGCGGGTCAAATCCTGCCCTGCAAGGTGGGGTCTTGTTTTCTGAGCTGGTTAGGACCCCACTGCTGGGGCCAAGAAGCAATGTGCCCCGTCCCTGCCCCTCCACCAGCGCCTGGTAAATGAGAAGGGATGGGGAGGGGGGAAAAAGGGGGTTTCTTCCAAAATCTCCTCCCTGTACGGGTCCCAGTATGGACCAGTTACAGAGCAGTCTCCATGGCCTCCTGCTGCTTTCTCCCTTGGCCATCTGAGCTGGTGGCTCCGGGCTCTCCCTCTTTCTTCACCCGTGCCTGGTAAACAGTTGGGAGTGGGCAAACACAAAGGCTACCGGTAGCCTGTGTCAGGGGATGGGCACTTGTGGGGGCCCCGGCTGATGCTCCGCCCTGGGGGGTTTGTGCCCCACAAAGGGCAAGGCGTGGGGGGTGCCCACGGCCCAGCAGCGAGCTGGAAGCGGTTCCTCGGCCGGGGAAGGTAAGGATGGGGATGGAGCAAGGAGGGTCCCGGGGACTGCAAAGACACCGGGGCAGAGAGGGGTCTGGGAGTGCGGGCGTAAACCTGCCTGTGGGGTGGGAGCTGCCCGAGGCCCCCCGAGCCCTCCCAGCCCCCCCGAGCCGCCCGGCCCTGGGTGCCCCGCGAGGCCGCCCGCGTTCTCCGCAGGGGCCAGGAGCGGATCCAGCCCACCAGGAGCCGCCGGGTCCCCTCCGGAGCTGCCCTGCCCCAGCCGGGGCAGCATCGGGGCGGGGGACAGCCCCGGGCCGGGCCGGGCCGGGCTCCCCGCGGCTCCGGGAGCTGCTGCGGCGGGAGGCGGCGCCGGGGAGGGGACGGCGGCCGGGCCCGGCCCCTCTCCCCGCCTCGCCGGCACAAAACGGGAGGCGGGGGCGGCTCGGGCCGCACAGCTCCCCGCAGCCGGGCAGCGCCGGGCCGGGCTCCCGGGGCCGAGCCGAGCCGAGCCGGGCGGGGAGCGGGGCCGGGGCCGGGGCCGGGGCCGGGGCCGGGGCCGGGCGGGGGATGTAGCGCTCAGCACCGCGGAGAGCGGCGGGGCCGGGGCGCCATGGCCAGCGTGCAGCAGGGCGAGAAGCAGCTCTTCGAGAAGTTCTGGCGAGGCACCTTCAAAGCCGTGGCCACGCCGCGACCCGAGAGCATCATCGTGGCCAGCATCACGGCCCGCAAGCCGCTGCCCAGGTAAGGGCTGCCAGGGCCCGGGGGGGGGGCTGGGTGACACCCCCCATCCCGCCTCCGGCTGGGGGCTGCTCCCCCCCGAGCCTCCTCCCCACCCCCAGCTGGTACCTCACCCCCCATCAGGAGGGTCTGGAGTGTCTCCTTCCCTCCCCCCCGCCCCCCCAGTTAGGGGCTGGAGGAGCTGGGGGTCCCCCCGTGCCTGGGGCAGGGGGATGTTGGCTGGCTGGGCCCCCTCCCCGGGCAGGTGCTGTGCTCCAGAGGGGAGCAGGCTCAGGAAACTTTGGCTCGGTGGTGCTTGGAGCCCAGGAGCCGGCTGCCTCCCGAGGGGAGCAGGGTAGGGGCCTGGTAAGCTCTGGCTGGGCTATAGAGGGGGGCAGTGGTGGGGGTCATCAGCCAGAAAGGGTGGTCACCCTCTTCCCTGCCTTCCAGACCCCCGGGGTGTGTGTCCTGCTGCTTGTCTTGTCTCTGCATCGCTTCTTCACCAGGGACCCTTGGGAAGGCGATGCCCGGGGAGGGGAACGGCCCCCCTCCAGCTGGACCCTGCCTTGGCACGGGGGGGAGGCTGATGCAAACCAGGGAGGTGCAGCCCGGAGCCTACGGCTGCCCAGGGCACCCACACACCGCCGTGGGCTGGGGCAGCTGCGGGTCTGGTGTCCCCCAGGTCTCAAAGCCGAACGGTCTCAGCTTTGCACGTCTGATGCCTGCCTGCCCTGTTCCTCCTGCTCCCAGGGCGGCCGGTGCCCCCCATGTTTGCCAGAGGCAGAGCAAGGGTCAAAACCCGTGAAATGAGGTGGGGGGGCTGCTCGTACCCACCGAGCCGCTCAGCCGGGCTATCGCATGCGCAAGGGTCCGGGTGGCTTCCTCACAACAATGCGCTCTCTAATTTAGACTGGTTTTATTTTGTTGACTGTCTCAATATTGGTTAAAAATATCCTCTTTGCACTGTTTTTGTTAGGAAAGGAGGCTTTTGCTGGCTCTCCTCTCTTTTCTTTGTCTTTTGGCTGCTGGCTGCTCCCCACCCGCCGTGGGGAACAACCCAAAGTTTCAGGAAGGTGATGGGTGGGTAGAGGAGAGGGGCTCGGTCTGCAGCAGGCTGGGTGTCGGGGCTCAGCCGGTACTAAACAGCAGAGAGCTCGCAGGGAGTGAGCCTTTCAGATGCCTCCCGTACCAGCGGAGGCTGTGAGCTGCAGCAGCGAGGGGGACAGGGGTCCCGCTGCTTGTGCAATGGGGGGGTCTCTTCTGCTCCCACGGCCCAGCTGCCCGAGCACGAATTTTTCCGATCTCTCTGACTGCCGTTAATCAGGGTAGGAAATTGGGAAAGGCATGGCTTAGGCTTCCAGGGAGAAAAGCAAATCTCATTTCCATGGGCAGTGTTTGCAGGGCTTCAGCCTTCGTGGGGGAGAGGAATCCCCGTGCCTTTCTCCTCCCCTGCATCGGGCTACGGTCGGCACCCAAACGGGCTGTCAGCGGGCTGGGTGCTGGCTCACACACACACGCTCTCTCCTGCCTGAATGTGCCTGAGCAAGCCGTGCTGCTTAAATATCTCACAGTCGGAGATGTAATATGGCAACAAATTAGGGTATTGGGGAAATACAGCAAGCCCAGGTACCAGGAACGACGCACGGCTCTACAGGGCAATTTGGATTGCCACGGACATCCCGGTTGGGCTGAGGACCGCAGCTGGGAGTGTTTGCAACTCTGTTAAAAAGTTAATGAACAAGTGCACCTCTCCGTTTTGCTGGCAACGCCAGCTCTGGCAGCAGGGAACCATCTGTGCAGGGGTCAGGAGCTCTTGGCACACAGCAAAATGGACCCACCAGCTCGGCTCTCCCACGTTTTGCACCTCGGCACCGGCAGATCCTGCGCAACGGGGTCCCCGAGCCAGGGTGTGCTCCGTGCAGCCGGCTGCGATACTGCCGGGTCCCCGTGTTGGTGCAGCCCGGCTCCTTTTGTCTCCCGGCAGCGCGTGCCTCTGGCCGGGGACCCGGGATATTCCCCGCGGTGCAGCCATCTGCGCCTCCGCCCTCGCTACAGGTGTCGAGCGGGGTCTGCCCTGGCGGGGCTCTCCCTGGGGTCTGCGGGGTACTTGCTGCCCTTGCCCCTGCCCCCATGCCACAGAGGGGCTTTGCTGCCGGGGGGGCCAAAGGCAAAGGCTGGGGGAGCAGAGGCACCGCGGTCCCCAGCTGCTCTTGTCAGGGCTGCCGGCCCAGCTCGCATCACGCGGGGCTCTGCCGGGAGCCCGAGGCTGCTGTCTTGGCAGGATCGCGCCTATGAGATGCCAGATCTCACATCCCCGGGGCCTTGCAGCGGGTCCCCATCGGGGTAGACAGCGATGTCCCCAGCACCCTGTGTGCTGGCACCAGGTTCGTAGCCCAGCAATAGCCAGAGCCGGGCTCCTGCTCCCCATCCGCCGGGAGAACAGCCCCAGGGCTTGCGGCAGCTCCTCTTGCAGCCGTCTTCGCGCCCGGTTCTGCTCTGGGTTTGTTTTTCCTGAAGGTTTCGCTGCGCCGCTGCTTGAATCAGCCTCTCTTCCCTGACGATGCTCCAGGCTAATTTAAGAGCAAATGACTGTGGTGTCAGTGAGCAGAGTGCACCAGAGAGGAGACGGGGAGACCAGTTAGCCAAATGAAAAATTAAGATGACCATCTGGATTTCTGTTTTCTCCCACACTTGACAGCTGCTCCTCTGCAAACACCGCGGATCTCTGCCCTGGATCCGGCCCCACACTTCCTGCAGCGGTGCAGGCGATGGTGTGGTTTCTAGGCCAGCTCTGCCTGTCTTCCCATCAGTTTTGCTGGCTGAGCCTGTGCCTTCGTGGGGTGCCAAGGGGCTCAGCTGCGGCATGGTGGTCCTGCCGGGAGCTCCCACAGTGGCCATAGCCCAAATCCATCCCCGCAGGGTGCCCTGGGCACAGCTAGGGGCTCAAACCTGCATCCTTGTGGGGCAGTGGTGGGCTTCCCGGGGCAGAAGATGATTTTTTTTTTCCCCCTTCCAGCTGGCTCTTCCCCGTGCCCCATCCCTCGCCACCACCTTGCCTCTGGTCCCAGAGATAAAGCCTCTTCCGTCTAAATTCCCTGGGAGGTTCGGAAGGTTAAAGCTCTGCTAAACCCACGGCTCATCCTGGAACAAAAGAATACATTAATCCCTTCCATCCCGGTCCTGCCGGGGCTGGGGGGGCCGCTCACTCTGGCCCCCGATGCAGCTCCACGCCCTTAGCAGGGCTCTGCCAAAGTAAATGGATTATTGACCAGTTTGCAGCGTGAAAGGAAAAACCGAGGCGATGGGGAAAGGGGCTTTTCCAATTAACCTTTCCCCACGCAGGGCCCGGCGGGGCTTCGCCGTGCAGCCTGGGGCCGTGCTTTCGGTGGCTGGGGGTGAGGGACCCGGTGGTGTGGGGAGGCTGGTGAGGGCTGGGGCTGCCCCCATGCTTGCCTTTGCTGGGAGGGTTGCTCCAGCGCGTGCAGAATCCTGGGGTGGTTTGAGGGGCTTGTGTGCCGGCAGGGATGGACTCAGGGACAGGGACCCCCCACCCTGCCCCAAGCCCCTCCGCTGAGCCAGGGTGCCCTCGCTCCCTCTCCCTGATCCATAAGGATGCTGCGATCCCCACCCGATGGCTGCTGCGAGGGGCTTCGGCTCTTGTGAACTGAAAATCTCTTTGAACCACCCGTGCTAAAGGTGCCACCCGTCTCAGCCCAGCCTTTGGGGACTGGTATTGCGGCCGCACCGTAGTCCCGGCCCTGCAACAAGGGACCCCGTTTCCTCCCTCCTGGCAGGGCTTCTGTCTGCATCTCTTCCCCGGCCATGACCTCAGCCGCAGTGTGGTGGCTGGGAGCCCCTTCGCACTCACCAACCTGACTCCCAGCACTGCTGCATATTTCATACGAGCCCGTCTGCCGGGGAACCTGCAGGTGCCGGGGATGACCAGGCCGGGAAGTTCTCCAGGGTCCCCGTGGGACCCCGAGCTGGTCGTAGTACGAGGGCTTGTGGGATGCTTTTGGGGGTGTTTGGGTTCCCTGCTCCCACACCACCGGCCACGGCAGTGTGGCACAGGCTGCCCCATCCCAGCACCCCCAAACTCAGCCGAAATCCACCTCTACATGAAAAGCAAAGGCACTGTTGGGGTTGGGGGCTGCGGGTGCTGGTATCAGCTCCTGGGGCAGCCGGTGATGCCGGGTGAGCGCCGGCAGTGCTCAGAGAAAGGAGGCTCCTGCATCCCTCCCTGCCAGATGGTCTAAGTGGGTCACATCAGGGCAGTGCAGGGGATTTGTGCTTTAACCCTTAATCCCCCAGGATGTGCTGTGCACGGAGAGGGAGGGAGGAGTGTGTTGCTGAAGCGGGATTAAGCGCAGCTTCGCTGCCTGGTTTGCCATCGCGGCTGATCTCGGAGATGAGGCTAGGCGCTGCTGCTGCAAACCTGCTGGGACGAGGGTTGCAGCGTGTGCCCCCGCCTGCGCTGGGACCAGCAGGAGCAGCTGCGGCACTGCAGTGCCGGGGGGTCAGAGTACCCCAGCGAGGGCACAAGCCGGCTGCAATTCCCCCACGACTTTTGGCCCAGCATACAGTCCCTGATGGGCTGGGGACCAGCTCTCTCCCATCCCAACCTCTGGCTTCCCGGCCACGTTTCGGTGGCCCCGATCCCCGCTTCGGTGGCCCCGATCCCCGCTTGTCCCCAGCGAGCTGGTGGCCCCTGGGCATCGGCGTCGGGGTGTGCTGCTGGGGAGGAAGCCCCCGCGGGCGGCCCTGCCGTGCTGATGGCCCCCCACTCCCGGTTATCCTCCCCCTTGTTGGTCGAGCATCTGCTCTGCGGGAAGAGGCGGCGGCAGGGCCGGCCACGCCAGCCGCCTGGCTGCCATCTGCTCCCTCCCGCTCCCAACGAGCCCAAGCGCTAATGAGCCCATGGCCCTGGCCCAAGCGGGGGGAGAGGGGCTTGAAAAGAAAAGCAGAGAGGGAGAAGAAAAGCCCCTTCCTCGGAGGGGCTGTCAATAGGGAGGCTTTTGTCTGCCCCTGCCCTCCGGCTCCAGCTGGACGGCAGCAGGAGCGGGGAGAGCTAATTAGGCAGCTCGGGAGCTGCCGGGAGGCTGGGGGAGCCAGGGCAAAGCGAGCGAGGGGCAGAGCTGGGGATGCCCGCGGGAACCCCTCCCTGCTGCTCGCAGAGCCTTCATCCTCCTCCTCTTCCTTCCCCCAGCCCCGTCCATCTGCCTCTCTGCTGGACCAGTGCTGGGGACCGTGTTCCTGCCAGTGGGGTGGGGGACACCTCTGTCCCCAGAGCGGCGGCCCCACCAGCATGTCAGGGAGATGGGAATGGAGGTTCCTGCCAGGGTTGGGTGGGATGCAGTGAGTGCCAGGCGGCACAGCCAGGCTCAGCACCCATGGGTGCCTTGGCCAGGTGTGTGTGCCCCAGCGTGGGAGGGTGTACAAGCACCTAAGGATTTAGGGAAATAGGGATCCCAAGTCCATGGATGGGGCCTTCTCAGAGACGTTGGGTACCCCCAAACGTGCTGCCTTTCCCTGCTGTGCCCCTGCTGCAGTCACGTGGGGTTTTGTCACCTTCACCTAAAAGCTCCTAAAAGTGGATGTGGGACTGAGGGTTGTCCCCAGACCAGCACCACAGGGAGTGGAAACCAGAAGGGCAGTGGGAAACGCTGTGCTTTGGAGGACAGCAATTTCTGACCTGTAAAAGTTCATTTGAGAGTTCTGCTTGGGGCCCAAATCTGGCCCCGTGCCTCCAATTCCCACGCTTGCCAGCAAAGAACATGGGCGCAACCTGGCCTTCCTTCAGAGTGAGGGTTCACAGCATCTCATGGGGAAACGTGGGGTGCGGCTCTCCCCAAATCTGGGGCTTGCTGCCGCCCCCATCTCCGGGGAGGAGGGAGCCTGCGGTGCCCATGCTGCGCTGGGGGAAGCACCGTTTCTGATCTCCTCTCCTCATCCTCCCCTTCAGATGAGGGATGAAATCAGGTGGAAGGAAGCAAAAAGGGGGAAAGGCCGCTGCCTGGCCAGAGGATCATTTTGTAGAAATATTTGATTTCACCCTTGAACAGAGTCGCCTGCAGACACTCCCCCGGCTGCTGGGGAGCCCCCGTGTCTGCAGATGCCGCAGGGGCTCGGCCGCGGATGCCAGGTTTGTGAGCGCAGCTCCGGTGGGGTCCGGCTGGCCATGGGGGTCCCCTCCCTGCCGGGCTCGGCGCTGTCCCAGCACTTGGGTGAGGCTGTTTCATAGCGGTATCGAAGTGCAGAACAATAGGCCAGGGCAAAAGGTGGCAGTTCAGGGTCTGGCGGGGCTGTCCCTGCTCATCTCCCATCCCCGGAGAGGCCGGAGCGCCGGGCTTTGAAACCCCACGCCCCCGTGCATGCATTCACATCCCTCCCTCAAGGTCTAACTAATAAATATTTAGGGCTGTGAGGCCCTAAGTAGTAAACAGCAGTGCAGACCCTGATGCCAGGAATTGCTAAGGCGCTTGTGCCCAGCGGTGGGTCCTGAGGCTGCTCTTGTCCCCTTGCCATCACTGTTCTGCCTCCACCATCTGCAGCAGCCAGTCCCACTGTGGCTTGTCCCCAAAAAAGGGCTCTGCAGACCCCGCTCTTGCTGCGTGGGGGGGTCCCCACTCTCTGCTGGGGTCCCTGGGCACAGACGATTTCTCCTTCCAGAGGGCTGTGGCTAGAACTGAGCCCTTCTCTCCTCAGCCCCATCCCTATCCCATTCCCACATCTCCAAGTCTGGCGGCTGGACCTTTCTATACATACCTTTTTCTATAAGATGAACTTATCAAATGCAAACCCCGCGTCACTGAAATGAAATCATTTCATGCATGACCACCCTTTTCTTTTCTCTTTTTTTCCCCTCCTTTTCTCCCTGCGGCCACTGAAACCTCTTCATCATTACAAAGCCCAACCCAGGCCGGCAAAGCCCACCTGCGGTTCGGCTGCGGTTGGTGCCGGGGCTTTGCTGCATCCTCTGGTCCAACTCAAGCCCCTTGGGACTCTTTGCTGTTAAGAGAGTGTGGGTTTGGGGTGGGACCTGGGGTCCACCTGCACGTGCACGTGAGATGGACCCCAGGTGCACCTGGGGCGACCCACGGTCCTACCCTGCCCCACCGGAGACCCACACACGGCTCCCAGCCCCGCCGGGTCCTCCTCTGGTCCTGATCCCTGGCAGTGCCAGGTTGTGTGTCACCAGCTGGAAAGCAGGGCTGGGTTTGACGCCCAGATCAGGGCCCTTTGGCATTCCCAGCAGCAGGCAGAGAGAAACGCCAGACCTCGGGAGCCAATTTGCTTTCACAGCACCGCTTGCTGATTTTTATGGGCGCGTGCAAACATATAGAGGTCACGAGTGCCTGAAATCCGGCAGGAACGGTGGATCTCAGCAGCACAGCATCCATTGCAGGGCTTTGGCATGGTGTGGATTTGGCACATGCTGGGGGGATGAGTGGGCTGGACCACCACCTCCAGCAGCGTGGCTAGGCACGGTGCCCACATCTTGGTGCCACCATTGCCTGGCAAAGGCCACGCAACCCTCCGCAGGATGCTGGGTTCTGCAAAGCTGGCTTCTCCATCAGCCACTTGAGCCAAAAGCGCTGACAAACACCGGGAGTTTAAAGATAGCAGGGTTTTTTTGCATGCAGCAGGAGCGCTTTCCCTGCCAGTGCAGCGGGGACTGCAGGAAGGGCTTAAAAAAAAAATAAAAGTGGAGGGAAAAAACTCTATTAAAAACTCTATTGGTGTTTCAGGCTGACTGAGCTGGGTGTCCCAGCCCGTGGCCAAGGCAGGAGGCAGCGAGACTGGGGCTAACTGCTTCGCTGATGGCCCGTTTAGCACTTCATGTTTAATTTATGTCTTGTCATTAATGGAAGAAGAAACAGCTGCTGCCGGCCAGCCCCAGCTGGGGCTTTGCGGGGGGCAGAGGCGGCAGTGGGGGTATGGGGGAGCCCATCTCCTCTTCTGCCCCCCAGCAGGTGCCTGGGCAGGCAGCGGGGCCCGGGGCAGCGCAGGCAGCGTCCTGCTGCCTGCAGGGCTGCTCTGCTCTCTCCTCCCGGCTCCGGCTTCCTCCGGGGCAGGGGAGGCTGCGATGTGCTGGTGCTGGTACGGGCTGCAAAGAGCTTCATGGTGGTGGGTCCCGGTGCCGGGGTCAGATGCCCACCTCACGCGCGTGTGCAGGTGGCTGAAAATGCTCCGAGACCCACGGGCCACGATGAGAAAACGGGTTTTCTCTGCCACTAACACCAAATTCCAGCAGCACATCATGCCGGCGGAACTCGATGGTACTTTGGCAATGTGCTGGTTGTACTGAATTTATCTCTGTGCCCGCGTGTGCTTGGGAGCGCGTGTGTTGGGGTATGACTGGAAGAGAGTGGGGTAGGAGGCTGTGATTTTAGCTACATTACTGTCAGGATGAAGAATTAGCTATTGCCCAGCAAGAGAAATATTTTTGCTTTAAGAGAGATTTCACAGTTAAAGACCACCTGCTGAATTAATCTGTGGGTCAGCTGGAGCTGCCGTATAACCAACCGCCCGCCAAAGCAGTACATATATAACATCAATGTATAATAGCATGTAAATGTATCATAACTTATTCTCTGCTGCTCCGTCGTCTGCAGCCAGCGGAGCAGCCCTCCTCTGGCGGAGCGGGCATGGCCACGGCCATGGCATACCAAGTGCGGGAGGCAGTTAGAGCTTTGGGCTGATTTCCCCCTGAGGCTGGTGGTTTAGCTCTGGGAACCTATTGCCTGGAAAGCATTTGCCCTCTTCAAATCCTCCCTGCTTTCATCAGAGCACGGCCAGGTTTGTTACGATGGGGAGAAGCAAGACAAGTGGGTTCAGCACAGCTCCTTCCAAGGGACGGGGTTTTTATTCGCCAAAAAACTCCAAGATCAGGAACACATAGGAAAAAATCCCCAAAGCAACAAAGCAGCCCAATGCCCACGTTTCACCTGCCCGTCCCTGCTGCGTGGGACGGGCCCCGTGGTTATCTGCCTGCCGCAGCCGCCCACCCCGTCCCTGCCTTTGTCTGCCCATCAGCCACATGTTGGCCGAGTTAATGAAGGACAACGGTGCAGGGCCACCGGAGCGAAGAGGCAGGCGGATAACACGTGCCGGGGAGAGGGAGGTGCAGGGGGGTCTGGGCGAGCACTGCTGGCGGAGGAGGAACAAAGGCAGCCGCTGGTTCCCTGAGACAGGGCCGTTTTGCAGCCCGGCACGCCGGGGAGCGGTGGAGCACACGGGCTGTCAGCTCGCGTGTGCCCCGTGCCTCCTAATTGAGGATGGCTGTGCTCTCCTGGTGACCTCCTTTGGTCCTGTGTCCCCAGACCCTGGCTGCTCCAGGGGGTCCCTGTGCAGGGCTGAGCTCTGCAGGACACCGGACACGTTGGCTGCATCTTCCTGAGGAGGACAGGGCATCCCCGGGCACAGGGACTCGGTTGCCTGTTCTGTCCGATGGCTGGAGAATTCCTTGGCACAGTTTTGGACCGGTCCGTGTGCTCTCCCAAACATTTCCCACGTGAGGTTCAGGAGCCAGCACAGGTGAAGGACATCCTTTGGATGTTTTGGAGGGGGTTTTTTGGGTGTTTTGGAGAGTCCAGACTGGCAGATGCAGCCATTTCATGCTCCAGGCACGTCTCTGCCCTCGGGCGTGCTGGGGCTGTGTGGCTGTGCCTGGTGGCTGGGCCCCCATCCCTGCCCTCCCCATGAGCATCTCAGCATCTGCAGGGAAGAGCTAAAGGCACAACACCAGCCGCACGTGCCAGCAGCAGGTTTGGCTCCCGCTATTTGCTGCCTCGTGGCAGTAGTTACTACCCCATTGCCCTCTGGGGCTCCCGAGAAGTGTTTTTTCCACCCACAGCCCCAGTTTCCCTGTCCTCATTCCTCCGAGCAGGCTCGGATGCTCAAGGGCAGGTGCTCGGCATGGGAGCTGCCACCGAGGGGACGGGTGGGTTAATTTTGCGGTGGAGGCTCATGGGCCAAAGAGCTGGCTGCCGGCTCTGCTGGGCTGCAAATGCCACCGAAGGCACGTTCATCCCTGATTAACGGAAACTGAAAAGCGGGATCCTGAGGACCCACGGCTCCCCCACCCCCTCCCTGCTGCGGGCTGCCGCTGCCAACCCTCGCCCTGCACTGCCACCGGGTTTGTCCTGCGCAGAGCAGAGGACAACGGGTCTCACCTTGCCTTTCTGCAGCAGAAAAGCAGGCAGCGAAGCCTGCGGCCACAGCCTGCGCCCTGCCTGCAGAGCTGGCGCTGGGACACGGCCACTGCCCTGCTCCCCCTGCTCCCCCTGCCCACCACATCGGTATTGATTTGACCTGAGCTCCCTTTAACGTGCTGTGATTTCTTTCAATTAGCCTTTAAGCGAGGTCTCTGAGGCATTCGATAGAGCCGGCCCCAGCACAGTGCCTGGACCAGGACGGTCCAGAGGGAGATGCTTGGGGATGCTCCTGCATCCCCAACAAGAGCATCCCTCCATGTCTTATTTTCCCCATGTCCCATGAGGATAATCCCTCGTTAAAGGTTGCTCCTTGTCCCCTCTGCATTTCGTAGCTCTTTCCTTCACTTGGTCTGGTGGCTTTGCTACCCCAGCCCACAGGACAGACTTGCCACATCGTTAGCTGGTTCACCTTCCTAATTTAGATGAGTGCCAGACCTGCATGGTCCCCCCTGCTCTGTGCAGGAGCAGCCCCGCCGCCAACCAGAGCCAAACCGAACCTCAGCAACCGTCATCTTCCCATCCTGGCAAAGCCGCCTTGCTTTCCCCTTTCTCCTCGGTGGCTGTCACCTCCTCGGGGACATACTTAGCCGAGTCGGGGCTTGGTGTCACATTGTTTCTGGCAAACTAATGGGCAGAGCACTTGTTTTCAGAGATTGTATAGAGCAGAAATCCCTGCACTTCATCTCCAGCTGCAATTACTGAAGCCAAGTTGATGCGGTTGATGGTAATAGGATGGTAACACTGTCTGAGTTTGTATTTCATGCTGATTCCAAGGGTCTATAATTTTCATCAGCACCACATGACTTTTTATAGAACAGAAAAATGTGAGAGCAGTTAATGAGCTGTAATTCTGGAGAGCTTCTGCCTTGATTGGGACTAATTATTTTCTTTATAAAAATAATTAACAATCCACACAGCCTATAGAGTGAAAGGCATGTGGCATTAATTAAACCATGTGGTATTTTCAACGCACCTTTATCTCCCCTTTCCCAGCACACCCCGAATAGACGGTGGCGTTGCACTGTGGAAAGCCAAGCTGGGCACAAGCTCACATCGGGGCGAGGGCTCGTGCAGGGCGAAAAGGGCAGGTCCTGGGCAAGGGGGCTGCATGCAAGTCCCACCTCCGCAGCCTCCCGGCCCTGTGTGTACCATAAAAATCCTCATTTGAGTAGGAAAGGCTATTTTGGCTAGAATAAGGTGATGGTTTTCATGCGTGGGCTGTCCGTGATGGGTACGGAGGGGATGCTGGGGATATCTCTGTTTTTTGGCTGAAGAGCAGCCACTGGGACCCCAGGGGTCTGCGTCGGGTGCTGTCGCTTGCCGTGGGGCATCGGGATACCCAAAAATTGAGATGGTCATTCTGCACAGGCTAAGCCCTTGTTCTCCAGCGCTCTGAGATCCTGGGATGAGTCCCAGGTGAATGCGGCCCAGCACTGATAGCGCGCGGGGCTCTGCGGGCTTAGACACACACTTACATAATATATAATTGTTAACAAGACTAATTCCTCTATTTTCCTGGAGGTATTCTGAGAACTAATGAATATATTTGCATAATCTTGACTTTGTTTATGAATAATTCTGGATTATCCAAATGTGAATAACGCCGGGGCTTTGCCGTTCTAGATTGCCTTTCAGCTGAGGATAGCGAAGCATTTTACAAATATTAGTTCAGCCTCACAAATCCCAGCAAGCAATAAAATTATTGTTACACCCAATTAAAGATGGATGTGCTGAAAAGCAAAATCATTCTCTCCAGCCCCTCCTGGTAGGGTCTGCCACAGGGCCCAGGAGCCCGGGGACATGCCTGTCTCCTCCAAACCTTCCCCTTAGGGAGCAGCAAGGCAATAAATATCCCCTCCTTCCTTTTTGGGGATGATTTAAAACAACGTTCAGAGTTGCAGGGTGGTGTGGATGGTTGGGGACAAGACCTGGGAGCAGAGAGGGAGGTTTCTTTCTGGCTCTGACCCACAAACAGCCCTGGGTGCTGCAGCACTGAGCACCCCAGTGCCGGCTGTGTGGCAGGGATGGCATGGCCATACTAGCCTCTCCCTCCTTGGAGCGCAGTGGGAGGAGGAAAGGACCTGTCTTCCCTCCCAGAAACTCTCCTTAACTTAAACCCCCCTCACCAGTCCTTCCTGGACAGCTGGCAAGACCACCGAGGTGCTTCCCACAGGACCAGGGAGTGTTACGGGGAAGGAGGATTGGAGTCAAACCAAACCCTCCCACCCATGAAGCTGCAATTTGGGAATTTCCCAGCTCAGCTGACATAGGAACATGATACAGGAGGCAAAGGGGCTCTTCTGGCCATAAAAAGCCCCTGGCAGCATGTAGCAAGGGGGTTAAAGCCCGCTTGCCACCTCCCTTCCTGGGCTGGGAACATCGTAGGCTCGTCTCTCCAGCAGGAGAAATCTGGTGCTTAATTCCTTTCCGCGGGAACTAATTGCTGCCCACGCGTCCCCACGCGGGGACATCTGCTCCTCGCGGCGTCACTGAGCTGTCCCAACCCCCGTGGCCCTGGCAGGGCGGCCCTGGGCAGCGCGGCAGGATGGATGTTTGGGAGACAAGTCCCAAACGAGGGGGGATATCCAGGGACCCCCATCTCACCAGGCCCCCCAAGTGCGGCAGACCGATTTTTGCTGCCTGGGGCTCCCCATCCCCGGCGGCCGTTCATGGGTGCCCACGGGGGTCGGCAGAAAATGTTATCCTCAGCTCCTCTAATTCTGGCAGAGTGGCACCAGCGCTGCCCTGCGCGGGTGATGCCCCAGACATCTGGTTGGGGACACCCATTCGGATGCACCCGTGGGTCTGTCCGGGGGGGAGGGTGAGCATTTTTTAATGTCGAAGTTGTTTCAAGCTGAGCCCTTCAGATTGCTGTTCGTGAGCCGCAGGCAGGCATGCGTGCCTGCGTCCCGGCACACGGGGTGGCTCAGCGGGTGGTTTATTAACGGCGTGCCCTGACCTGAGTGTCCCTGTCCCCAGCGTGGATGGATGGGGCGGACGTCTTCTCCATGCTCTCCCTGTCAACTGGAGCCATTCCCAGGGCAGCTCTGCGGGCAGGCAGCAGCTGCGTGAACAGGTTGGGTTTTTGGAGTATCTGAGCGATAGGACCTCCAATGTGTTTTCCCCTCTTCTTCCAGTGTCAATTCAAAAAAAGCAAATGAAGGGAGAGGAGGAAAAAGCTTTATGTGAGCGGCAAAGGGAGCTTTCCTGCTCAAAGTGGATCTTCTCCACCCGTCTTCTCCTTGCTGCCTCCAACGTGCCTTATTACTAATTCATTTTTAAAGTGATCTCTCAGCGCTCCCAGGAGCTCCTGGTAACTGTGTGCTTACAATCCCCTGTTTGATTAAAATTTAATGAGCTGTGTTATTGGCAAATACACTATTTCACTGCTGTTCGCCATGCCAAACAGTATGGGGTTTTGGACAAAGGAAGGAATCGGCGCATCGCAGAGAGCACCCGTAATGACCGAGCACCGCGGATGTGGCACCGGCCCTGCCATCGCTTGGCAGCACCCAGGGTGGCTTCCTCATTCAAGAGCGAGCCCAGGATGCCCTCTTGGGAGGATAGTGATCTCCAAAGATCCCGGATTAACCTGTGCGAGGGACTGGAATCTTGTGTGCAAGCACGGCCCCATCCACGGCAGCCAGCACCGAAGCAAGGCACCGCGGCGGGGGGCTTGGCTTGAACCCGGGGTGCTGCGGTGGCACAGGGGACACTGCAGCACTGTGCAGCCCATTGGGCATGAAGGTGCTCTCCAGCCTGACGACGTTGCAGATAGTGGCAAAGTGTTTCTTTTCTGGGACATCCTTCAGTTTGTTTTTTTGTTAAAACCCTCCTAAAAGGTTAAGCGTCATCTCTCAGTGCTCCTTGGCTTCCTGCTCCCAGTGTTGTGTTGGGAAGTGCCCAACCACAGCCACTGAGCTCCCCTATGTTGCCCTCATGGGCGAGCAATTAATGAGAAATTTGAGCTTAGATCCAGGCTTTTCCTCACCGCAAGCTCTACGAGGGCTGCTTAGGGTTGCCCCCATGCCTGGCCATCAGCTCTGCCCCCTTCACTGGGCAGCGGCTGCCCCCATGGCTGCTTCGGGCTGCCTGGGGGATGACGGCAGGGATGGGGTCTGGGGGTGCCATGCGTGGCTGGCTGGGAGCAGAGTGGCTGTGGGGCTATGGCAGGGTTTAGTGTAAGCTTTCGGCCCCAGTCCCTCCTCAGACCAGTTCCTGCCATGCCAGGGTCACTCAGGAGCCTGGAGTCCCCCAAAACATGGGTCGGGGGTGTGCAGGATTGCTGTGCTGCAGCTCAGGGTAACGTCTATGCTTTCGGCTCTGTTTGCAGGCACCAGGCAGAAGCCGAGGCTCCTTTCCTATTCCCCGATTGAGGGGAAAACTGGCTTCTTTACAGGCATGGGAACCTGCAGGGTATTTGTCTAAGGAGGAGGATTTGAGGATAGGAAAGGCACAGGATTGTCCCCTCGAGAGCAAGCCCGGCCCGGCAGCGTGCAGGTGCTGACAGGCACAAAGCACCACAGGGACCTCCGAGCCGGCAGCGTGGGAGGCACAAGATGCCGTAGACATCGCTCGAGTCGGGGCAGCGGTCCAGGTTTCCTTTACAAATGATACGATCGTGTGCCATGTTCCTCGGGTTTATCTCTGCTGTCGCTGGCAGGCAGTCGGCGGAGCCATCCGGGATTGCTGGCAGCGAGGGAAGTTGATGCCAAGCCCTGCAAGGCGGCCGGGTGCTCGGGAGGGAAGAGGGTCAGGAAGCGTCCCTAGGGAGAAGGAGACCCAGCCGTGGGGAGCAGGGAGAGGCTGTGCTCGCCCTCGTGCCTGACCCTACCTAAGACGGTCCACGGGAGCATCGTCTTCCCCTGTGGAGTTTTTCGCCCCGCCAGGGCCGTCCGTCCCGTGCTGCGCAGCAGGAGCCGCCGCCGCCAGCTGGTGCCCAGGACGGAGCCGTCCCCACGGGCTGTGACCGCACAATATTCCCCGAAGCATCTGGCACTGACCCTGCGCCGCTACCAGGGCCTCTTCCAGCAGGGAAGCTCCTCTGTTCTGATTCAACCACGCATAGCAAATCCACTGCTGGAAAATAAAGAGCCAAGCTGCTTTTTTGGCCCGGGATGTGCTCAGAGCGGTCGTTAAACCTTTCTGGAGTCCAAGAAGCAAAAGGAGCCACTGCCACATCCGGGCTTGCAGCAGGATGCAGGGTGCCCGGGAGCAGGAGGGGGAGGCGAGTCACGGCTGGCAAAAATTGGATGAAAAATGTATATTACGGAATTGTATTTCTCTTCTGTGTTTAAACTGCCTCAAGAAAACCACGCGCTTTTCTGCAGCTGGTGCCTCTGCTGATGCACGGAAAAAATAGCGGGGAGAAGATTAAAATTGAACTGGCTTGGAGTCTGTGTAATCAGGGAAAATATCTCAGTGATTTGCTATTATAATTTTCAATAACGAACTGCAGGGCTCCTGCCACACTAATAATAACAGTTTGAATGAGGTGGGGAAAGAACCTGCCGTGGGGTGTTTGTGTGTGTGTGTTTGTGGGAAGCACTTACAATTTTCCCCATCTCCTAA
Source organism: Ciconia boyciana (assembly GCF_034638445.1). Lineage (NCBI taxonomy): Eukaryota > Metazoa > Chordata > Aves > Ciconiiformes > Ciconiidae > Ciconia > Ciconia boyciana. The sequence continues at coordinate 3,972,119 of NC_132948.1, forward strand.
TTTTGAAGAGGTATTTTTAGTGCATATTTCAAAGAGCTTTACGTAAGCACATCTCCTGGAGTTTTTGCTTGAAATGTCTTTACAACCTTCTTTTCTGTCCCCCCCCTCTCCGGGGACAAAGGAACGGTTCAACCATTTTCTTTTTCAATCAGATGAGCAAAGCCAGAGAGCAAAGGAGAAAATAAAAGGGTCATTTTGCTAGCGCTAAAAGGCTTCTCGGCCCTAAGTGGTGGATTTTAGAAACACTGTGAGCAGCTCAGCCCACCCTTGCCGGGGCCAAGAGCCCAGGGCAGAGGCGCATCGGAGGTAGCCATGGCAGAGAGCCACAGGGATGCGGGAGAGTGGGGACCCCAACCCGCTGCCTGCCCCGTCCTGCGCAGCCAAAACCTCCAGGTGAGGAAAGGAGAGGAAAGATGAGATATTCAATCATGTGTCCATGCACTTTTTGCACGTTACTCAGGAGAAGTGGCAAGAGCATCCCTGGTGTGAGCGGCTGTGGGCGCAGGAGTTTCTCCCGCTTCCCCTCGGGGCAGTGAGCCTACCGTGTCCTCTCACAGGCTGATGTTCCCAGTCCTCAGGCAAGGCATCCATCGTTGGTTTAATGCCAGTGAAACATTCACAACTAATAGGCTCATGAGAGATGCTTTAACCTTTTGTGGTTTTGGGGCTCCGGTTGGCTGGAGCCGCTCCTACCTTTTCACCAGGGGCTGTAGAGATGATGGGAACATGGAGCCAGCCAGGGCTGAAAAGGGCAAGGTAGTAAAGTTTCCGTATTGGCTTTCCAAATACTCTGTCCTGAGCTTGGAAATGCTGTCAGTGCAGGTCTGCCAAGAGCAGTCAGTGCTCGGGGTCTCCAACGTGCTCATGCGTGCGGCCAGGTGCTCTGCAGCACCACGCTCCCACTCGGGCCGTGCATCCAGCAGCCAACCCAGCTGTGTGCGCAAAGTAAATTAAATTATAAAAATAAAAGGCGTGGTTAGCCCCAGTGTGCTTATGCTGCTGCTTGCAAAGCAGCTGGGACGGGCAGAGGAGCTGTGGCCAGGCCACAGAGGGCTGGGGCTGCTGGAGCCCATCCTGCGGAGGCAGGGGACGGTGCTGCTGAGGTTGGAGAGGTGGCCTGGTGGCAGGGTCCGGCAGCTGAAAGGTCACTAGGAAGGAAATTTTCCTGCTTATCTGTCCTCTTGAGATGAGGAGCTGAGTTACTGCAGGGGAAAAGGGTGATTGATGAAAGCTTTGTGGCAGGAGACTGCTGCAGGGCCGGGGGAGAGGAGCTCGGCTGGGACACGGGAGCCTGCAGGCAGGGGAGGGCAGCTGCCCGGACTCGGCAGCACTGGGATGCCAGCACACAGGGATCTCAAGCGCACACCAAACCTGCACCGACTGCATGTCACTTCGGGGCCGGAGGGGACGGGTGTCACCGGGCTCAGCTCCCGGTGAAGCATGCGTCACCAAGTGCCACATTTCATGGCCTGATGAGATGGCACTTGGCCATGGCACCGAGCGTGGTGGCCCGGGATGGAGGAACGGGGATGGGCTGTGAGTTATCTCTGCTCCCTGAGGCAGCAAACACCCTGCGCCTTTGCCCCGTCCTCTGTGAAGGGTGCCAGGATCTGCCCATGGGCAGGAAGGGCAGTGCAATCCCATGAGGGCTAACGGGGTGGGGGGCTGAAATATTTCCTCGCAGCTGGGCTGGTTCAAGCTCCCAGGACGCCTCAACACCGCAGCCCTGCCCCAGGGCCAAGGCTCACCCGTGGGGCTCACCCACGGCTCTGGAGGCCACAGCATGTCTTTAACAACTTCCCTGCACAAACTCCGTGAAGGGTCTTTGCTGAGCCCAGCATACCTCCCAGGTCTTGCAAATGACCTCTCCGGTCCTGCATTTTCCTTGGCCTCTGCAGAGCCGTGGCCTCATCCTGCCATCCGTGTGCACGGCCACCTCGGGCCCCCGTAAGATCCCTGGTGCAAAAGCCTTCTGCCGAGCCCATCGGTGACTTTCTACTTTTCCCCAGCAAAGAGTGATGTCCAGTCCCAAAGGGAGCCGGCGCAGAGCGTGGGGGCCACAGCGTGGTTAACCGGCCTCAGCAGTATCCCCATAAACTGGGGGTGACACGCCAGCCCCCCAGAGAAGGGAGGCAGGATGGGGTGGCATTGGGAGACAGGGCTCTGTGGGATGCTGCTGGCAGCGGGGAGCCCAGTGGGATTCGGAAATGTGATGTGCCTTTGGGAAAGGCTGGTGGGAAGCATATCGGGCAGTTTGTAAAAATAAAGAGGGACCCCCCGCCCCACAGCTGGGCTGCCGTCACCTGTCCCGTCCTCCTCCAAACAGCCACAGTGTTTTACAGTGGTTTCACCCCACTTTGAATCAGGAATATTCAGGTTCTTTCCTACCAGTGATCTTTTCTGCACCATTTCTATTAGGGTAGCAACAGATCATTTCCCTCTGCTGTCAACACATTCTGCCAGAGAGGGAAAACACGGGAGAGCCTAAATCTGATACCAAAATGCAAGGTGGGCTGGCTGGGTTGTGACAAGTGGTGAAAGGCTGGGGCTGGTGGGAGAGGCGAGAGCTCTGCGTGCCCGCTGCTTCCCTCCCAGCCGCTGAAAAGCTGGCAAAAATCACCATGAGCCCAAAAAACCCCCTCTTGGACTGCTGCAAAGGGAAGGGACAAGGCGAGCTGGCTGCAGAGGGAGGTTGCCCAGGGTGTGTTTTGTGCTGAGCTGGTGGCAGGCAGCCTGGCGGCTGCCCTGCTGCGTGGGGTCTCCCGTCAGGAGCAGGGATGCTGCTTTTGGGCAGGCCTGATGGATAGGCTGGATTTCTGCATGTGAGAAAGAAAGAAAAAAACATAAATGAGTGCAAGCAATTGTCTAATGGAAATAGAGAAACTTGGAGAGCAGGCAGGACGGGTAGGCTGCCGCCTTGTCATGGCCCGGCTGCCCATGGCCAGGAGTGCGTCCTCAGGGACAAACATGCGACCCGTACATCGACAGAGAGGCTGCGGTCCTCGCTCCAAGGGCAGAGTAGTGTTGGATGCCCAGAGAAGTGCATGCCCAGACAAACCCTGGGCATCCTTCCTGCCTCTTCTTCCTCCTGCCTGCTCCAGCACGCGTCTCTGCGGGCGGCACGTCCCCTGCGCTGAGCGAGCCCCGTACTTCCAGCTGCATCGCCCCGAGCGTCCTCACTGCCCTCCCGGGGCTGGCTCCAGCAAAGCACCCGCAGAGGCTTTCTCCTTTCTGCTGCAGGCAGGGACTGGCAGGGGAAGGTGTGACAATCTTCTCCTTTGAGGCCACAGTAATCGTTCACACCAAACTGCAAGCACTTTTATATCAGTCATGAGAGACACGAAAGACACAAAAGACGACAAAAAATATATGTTTTTACATATATATTCAATCAATGTCTATGGAGCTTAATGCAAGGGGATTACCATCCAGTTCAGGGCGTTAGTGACTCTCGGCATTCATCAGAGGAGAACATTTGGCTGACTGGAAGCCAGCCTTTGATGGGACTGGAGAACAGTTATTTCCATCAATAATTACTTCCAAGCCCAGAAGAAATGGTTCCTAGTGCGTTGTAGGACAGGAGTCCTTGGTTGCCTCAAGGCCAATATGTTTTAGCCCCAGGACCTGAAAATCTCATTAGTGGGAGCGGGGGCCAGGGTGAGAGGGACGTCACCCACCATGCCCGGGTCCCTCCTGCAAGGCAGCAGTGCCCCAGCGTGCTGCCAGCCCGGGGAGGAACCCTCCCACCTCTGCTGCTGGAGCTGATCCAGCCCAGCTTTTGCACAGGTCATTAATTTGGGGACATTTTTAATGGATCCTAATGATTGAGCCTCAGAAGACTGTTCTTAAAAGGGGTTCGGGAAAGACCACAAGCTAATTAGCTTGCACAAAGAAAGCAATTAACCATGTAGCTTCCCGGATTGTTAAAAATAACATAGATGTTGGGAAGCAACTGGGAGATTTATTACAAGCAGAGTAATAGATTTTTAAAGCCAGAGGGACCATCGGCTCAGCCAGTGTCACCTCCGGCATGTCCTGCGCCGGAAATATTTCACCCAGCTTCCCCCCACTGACCCCTGTCACTTGTACTTGGCTGATGCACATCCTTAAATGTTCAGGGATTACAAAACAGGCTCCAAGAAACAGCCAGCTATTAGAGAAAGTGGGGGTTTGTTGAGAGAGGAAACACAGGTGGAAAGAGAGGGGTGACCCTTCTTCTGCAGGTGCTCCTGGGCCAACTCCAGCCCCAAAAAGTGTTGCTCATGACTGGGGCAGGCAGCAGGAAGTTCCCTGGGGCATGCAAGCCTCTGGCCATGCCTAACTGGGCCTAACATGCCATTTTAGCATCACACTGCTCTTTAACCACCCTTTTGGCCCCGTTTAACCCCTCAGATGTGCAGCCTGCACTTGGCCCTGGCCCTTTGCTCCTGACTCCACAGCCCATGTGTGTTGGTTGTGACAGTCTCTGCAGCCAAAGCACCCTCCTGGCACCCCTGAGCCGCTGTGGCTGCGGGGATGGCAGGGGGACACCCCAGCCTCCCCCTGCTCCAGAGTGGGGGTCCACGTGGCCCGGGGGCTTGGGTGGGCTGCTTTCTGAAGGGAGGAGGTAGGTTGGGTGGCAGACGGCAGTGGGACCTTGCAGAGCTGACCTGGGGATGGCTAAACCCCAAAGCAGCACCTACAGCCCGTTCTTGAGAATGGCTTCAAAATGATAATGGGAAGAAATGGGGACACTTCCTCTGCCAGCTGAGCCCAGCCCACCGTGGGTACCACCCCACAGCCGGGTCAGGCTTGGAAATGTTTGTGTTTGCTTTATTTATTCGAATAATACTCTGGATGACACCAAAAACATAGCGTTCTTGGTGCCCCTGCCAGATGTGGTTTATGGCTTTCCATTAATCTTTCTGTTCTTTGAAATAACCACCTGCAGGGCCTGGAAACCTATTTACTTTCCTCCCAAGTGTCTGAGCTCAGGCTTCTTTGGGTTTGTTTGCTCCATTTAACTTCTTTTCTCCATTTGAGCTTGCCCTGTCCAAGCCCCAGTGTTTCTTGGAGACCTCTCACCCCAGGCTCTCCCTCACCAGCTCTCATGGTCTCCCCAGGGCTCTTGCAGGCACCTGCCTGGTCCAGCTGGTTCCCCTTAGCTCTGCTGGGCTGTCCCAGGTTCTCCAGTTTGGGCTTTCATCAGGACCAGGGGTGTTTACTGGCCCAGCACCCTATTTGTGGGACTGGGGAGGAGGGCTGTCCTCTGGCTGCCAAAGCTTTGTTTTCACCTGAGTGCTGGTAAGGGGGATAGGATGAGGACATGTAACGAGGTATTGGCAATACAACAGCAGGTTTGGGGAATGGCATTTGAAATGTAAAAGCTTTTTTTCTACCAGAGTGCAAGACTAGTGCTGTCTCTGCAGAGCTGGTGAGCTAAAACCCACAATGCAGAGGAAGGTGTCCAGGGGTGCTGGTCTGATTAGCTACTATTGCCCCTTGCCGTTACATCGGACCCAGATGCCATGCTGTCCCTGCAGCGTGGGGCTGTCCGGCTGCTCCTCGGCTGCATGATGCTTGTGGCACCTCTGCCGGAAAGCCGAGTGCAGCGTGGCCATGCTGGGGTGCAGCTTGGCTTGGAAATGGGGGCTTTCCGGAGTATTGTAGGAGCATTTCCCACTGCAGGGCTGAGCACTGCGGGCTCAGGAGGCCCGAGAGCAATCTGCAGCTCTCCTTCACAGCAGCATAAGCCCTACCTGCGGAAAGGGGATTCCCCAGTACATGGGAAGCCTTCGGCAAATGAGTCTAGCTCTAAGGACAGCTCTTTATCACTCTCTTTCTTGCTCCCACAGCGGGACGCTCAGCTGCCTGCCATACCCCGTGGAGGACAGACATCCCGAAAAGCTGAGTGGCCGCACGGTCAAGGAGGCCTCCACCACCAACGGCTGTGCGAAAGGGAAGGAGAGACGAGACCATGCTCGCCGCAGGTCACGCAGGTAGGAGCCAGGGCTGCGAGCGGGGTCACCCTGAAGCAGGGGGATGGCAGAGGAAGCGTCGGTGACTGTTTACCCAGCCCCTCCGGGGGTCTGCGAGAGCTGCGCGTGGGTTAAATGACCGTGTGAGCGTACAGCAGATGTATGCAATTGTATGAAACCCCTGTCTGTGTTTGCAGGGAGCAACCTGCAAACCTGTGGTTCGCTTCCACTCCACATCTTGCTCTTACAGCCTCCTTGCAAGCAGCCCTGGCTGGAAGACAGGCGACCTGCCGGCACCCCTGTGCGCTACCAGGTCCGCAGGGCAGCACTGGCTGGGCATCGCTCTCAGCAATTCCCCTCTCCCCACGCCTTGATCAGACCGGCAGCATTGGCTTCATTACAACACAGCTTCATTATCAGTTCATCATTAGCCCCTGACAACTTGAGAGGGCAAAAATGAATTGAACATTGTAAATGAAGCAGCGAGGGTCTCTGAGCCCTGCCTGCTAAACTGTCTCTGGGATTAAAGCCTCTCTGTTTGGTTAAAGATGCTGGAAAGAAAGAGCAGGAAAGCACATTTCATATCTTCAGATTCCAGGCTAACCAGAACAATAATCTAAAGTGTATTTTTAATTAGACTTTGATTACAATCGTGGAGAAACAATTAAAATCAGATCAGCGCAGGGAGAGAGCTTCCACATCAAAGACAAAAGGCTTTCTCTTGCGAGAGGAGAAGGGCTCTACGGAAACTGCCTGCGGCCGCGTGGCACAGTCGGAGAGTCCTCCCCACTCTCCCTGGGCCGTGGCCCTGGGCAAGGGGGGCTGAGACACCGAAACCTGTTTGTTGGGGAGCCCAAATCTGTGCTAGGGGAAAGCACATGAGAGCTGGGGTTGAGCATCCTGATACCTGAGGGGCTGGGATGGGTGTTCAGGTCCCTGGTCTAGGACAGGCCCTTAGGGTGGCTTCGGGCAGATGCTTGAGCTTAGCAACAATGAGCCGTCTTGGAAAACATGTTTCTTCTACCTTAATGCAGACAAAAGATGCGCCAAGCCTGAAGTGTGCCATATCCCCTAACAGTGCTTCTGCCAGTCAGTGAAATCCCTGGGAGGAGGAGTGGGAAGGAGTATTTGGGTGCTCCTCGGGGCCGTGGTGTGGTTGCACCTCAGATTTACTGCACCAGGAGCCCTTGGCACACCGTTATTCACAGTCTGCAACCAAAGCATTAGCATACAGTTTTGTTTTGCAGAGCAATTAAAAGAAAATCTCTATTAAAAGCACTAAGCAATTGGCTTTCTATGGTAATGTAATTTTGGTAGTAATTCCAGCCCCGGGTGAGCAAGTGTCAGGGGACAGGGGAGCCTGAGTCCCACCGTCACCGCCTCCAACAGGTCGACATGCCGTGATGTTTGCTCTGTGTTAAGACTCTTAATAATGATAACATTTGTTCTTTCTGCAGAAACTGCTCAATTTTCAGCTGGTTTCTGCAGCGAAGATCCCACAGCATTGTCCAAACACGGGGCTGCCTTCACACATTCCCTGCTAGCGGCTCCTCCCGCCGGTGGGGCAAGAAGTGGGGAAACTGAGGCACGAACCCGGCACCCTCATTTCCAACAATGTCTGCCCCTTCTTTAGGATCACCAGTCCCTGATTTTGCAGAGGCCCTGGGAGCTGGCTGTGCCCCCTGCAAACCTTGTCCCCTGATCCATTTGGGGATCGACAGGCCGATTTGGGGATCAACCTGGGGATCCACAGGCCGCCACCAGCTGCCCCCATCTTTACGAGCATTTGCTTTGGTTAATGGGTAGCCACAGAGTATCCGTCATCTTTTCAGCCCAGTGCTCTGAATTAATTTAACCATGGTGTTTGGTTTTCATTGAAACATAATGCAATTCAGGATTGTATGTTTAAAAAAGAAATTAATTTACAGGAGTTTTTTTCCCAGGGTTTAACAACTATGTAAGAGATGCATATCTCATTAAATTACCATAGCATCTCAATAAATACATATATTTCTAATCAATTGCTATTTAACATATGTCAAGCCTTTTATTAGTTAGATGTATGTGGCTGCAATAATTATTGTATGCAAATTAAATGCCAATTAATTATTTAAAGCATATTTACGAAGAGCAACAAAACCTATAAATCTGTTATGGAGTCGTTAACCTCAGCAAACATGTTTTAAATAATCAGCTGGCATCGCAGTGGTGTACAGTAGCTGTCTCATTATATCTCCATTAGACCCCGGGAGGAGACACTTCATTTAAACTGTGACCAAATTATTCGTTAGAGGGTAATTAGGCGCTCACCCGCGCCCCGGGCCCACCATGAAAACTGATCTCTCTGCCCTGGATGTCCCTGAGGTGGGGACAGGAGAGAGCAGTCCCATGTGAGCTGATTCAGCGTTCATTTTTATTATTTTTAATTTTTATTTTTTTCCCCCCTCCTCAGCCCCTCGTGCGATGAGGAGCATGTGCCACCGCCGGCCCGGGGGAAGAAGAAGAAGAAGAAATCCAGCCGCAAGAAGCGAAGGAGGTGAGGGCAGCCATGGTGGTGCGTGGGGCGGGAGGGGACAGGCAGCCCTGGGATGCGTGAGGGGAAAAAAGCCAGTGTAAAATGGAGGCTGGATATCCTACGGGGAGGTGCGAGGGGCTGGGGGTCTCCGCAGGCCCAGGGAGGCGCCGCCATTTTCTCACCCTCTCCTCAGGGCAGCAGAGGCCTGGCTGGGGCTCACCCCGCAGCCGGTCCTGGGGGCCCCGGGAGCCCCCGGAGCCTCTCCACCCCGGGGGATGCCACTGGTGGCGAGGTAAGGGTTGGGGTGAATGGGGAGGGCTGTGGGGAGCCCTGCGGTCCCTAACACCCCTCTGCCTCCTCAGGTCTCCCTCCTACAGCCCCTCGCCTGTGAAGAAGAAGAAGAAGAAAAGCTCCAAGAAGCGAAAAAGAAACAGGTATTTTTCCCTTGAAAATGTAATTCCCTGCCGGCAGCGGCTGTTGGGGGGGGGGGGAGGGGTTGGACAGGGGGTGGAGGACATTACTGCTGTCGGGCACCTGGTTCAGCCCTGTGCCAGGAGGGCAGAGAGGCGTCAGACTCCTGACTCTTCATAATGGCTGCCCAGAGGGCAGGGCCCCACCGGGCGGTGAAAGCCAGACAGCCGCGGAGGGGCAGAGCCAGCATCCCTCTGGGCAAGGAGGGCATGACATGGGGTGCACACCCAGGGCAAACAGATAAATATGGGCTGTCGGGGTGTGGGGGAAGAGAGACAGATAAGCCAAATCAGCATGAGGTCTGCAGAGCCTCCGCCTGCTGTCCTTGCTGTCCTGTTTCACATGGCTCCCATCCTCTGGGATGCCAATGGGATCGGAGCTTGGGGCTTGCACTGGTCCCTTTCCCTTCTCCCCTAGCCTGCAGAAAGTGTCAGCATTTGGACCAGGAAGAGGTTCAGACTGTTGCCTCACTGTAAAGGTTTAAGGTGACAAGACCAGCTCCCTGCATCCACATCTTGGCCTTCTCTCCCACCCCTGGGCAACTGCCTCCACATTACCCTTCTGAAGCCCATCTTTAATTTAAAGAGCACAATTAGATTTTGAAATTGCAAGTATTTCACTGGTTTCTCTCAACTGTTAAACCAATATTTGCAGAGAACAGTGGATGCTATCTCCCTTGGAAAGTTCATGTATTTATAATATATTGAACCAAAGAGAAGCTACCAAAAATGGATAACAGGGTGGAAAGTTGAGCTTGAATCTTAAAGAAGAGGGAGGGAGGAGGAGAGACAAGGATATAGAAAGTCCTTCAAAATAATTCCTTCCCAAGGAGTGATTGTTATGCTCTTTTACAGATGCCATCCCCTGATGGCAGTCCTGGGTCAGATGCTCCTTGGCTTCAAACCTTTAGTACCCATTTATGCCCCTGCAAGCCAAGGATAAGCTGTAGCTGGTCCCAAAAGGCAGCATGATAAACCATTAAACATTAGCGACCAATGGAGGTTGTTTCCAGACAGCTGGTACCACTTCAGCTACAGATCCCAACTGACCTTGCCACAGGCAGTCTCACGGCCCCTCTAGGCAGGACTTCAGGCCATGTCTTCTGCAAGATGTTGTGCTCCAAGCTGAGATGGGACACAGCAGGCTGTGCAGCGTACTGGGGCCAGGCCTTGCTGCAAGGAAGAGTGTCTTCCATACTTCCAGGCTTTTCTACAAGGATCGCCAGCATGGTGGCTCCTGTGTCATCCCAGGGATGCTCCAGGAGGCAAGACAGAGGCATGACGCTGGTTTGGCTGTGAGGCTGCCCTGGAGTTATACAGAAAGGATTTTTCCTTTGACTGCTACTTGTCCTTCATACAGAAAACCAGGGACTGGACTCACCTCTGCACCCTCAAACTAAGTGCAGTGCAAAACTGTGGAGGCAGTACCAGAGAAAAGGGACCCACCAGGGACAGGGGATGTATCTGATGTCTATAGACTTGTTATTCTGAGGATCATATTCTCAATTATTTGTAGACTGTGATAGTCACTTCCACCATACCAGCATTTCTCAGCTACCCCCTTGCCGGCTGGCTAAAGGATAGCCAAGGCCATTCTGCCCAGCTGGTACATGAGGTCTTCTCACAGTGCTCAGTCTAACGCTGGGCCTACCCACATTGTCTCTGATTCAAATTTCCAGTTTTGTGAGACCCTGTATTCAATGTACATATTTGTGTCTTGCAGGTTATCTTCAAAGAAGAGAAGACACAGGTAAGAGTTGAGCAAGTGTGGATGGTCCCTCAGAAATATGAGTTTAACGGTCTCTTCAGGATCTCACAAGGTTGATGTTCACTGGGTGGGGGCAGAAGATATTTTTCTTCTGTGTCTCCTTGTGGAATCCCCTTGGCTCCCCCCATTCCCTGTGGGTCTGGAGCTACCCTGTCCCTATTCAGCCTTATGCATTCCTCAAACCCCACAGGAATCGGGTCTCCAGCCCAACCTGTGCAATCGAGCACATAACTGGAAAAGACCTCCTGGTATAACCTAGCCCCTGGCAACTTCATCCATGTTGCATCCGTCCTGCATCTTGAGTCTTCATTTCTCTTATGGTTTTATTTGCAACCAGTGTGGTGTCCCCCAGCAGTGCCCATCTTTGAAACATTCAGAGTCAGTGGCTTTCCAGGTGTGTACTGGAAGAACTCTCCTGATTCCAGTACATGCATGCACAGTATCAAGAAGTATTCATCTTTTCTGTGGGAAAATGCAAAGCCACCAGGATGGCTGATCCCTTTGAGGATCCTTTTTGGCCAAGCCCACAAGCCAGATTTGCCAGCAGGCACTCAGATCCCCTGTGCTGCGGCAGAATCATTAATCCCTTTAATTTTTATTGCACGCTCTTGGGCAATCTAGCTGTAACATTGATGTGTGATTGTGCAGCTTTTTATCAGAACAGAAATCTCCGAATTAATTAGCCATTTCTTATTTAGTTCTTCAAGCCCCAAAAGTAAGAGAAAGGAAGAAAGAAAACACAAAAAACAGTAAGTAGCGATTCATGGTGTTCCCTGCCCTGCCTGTGCAGAGCTGTGGGGCTAGGAAGTCCTTGATGTGGTGGGTCCCCTGGAGCTAACACCGGCTGCACAGCCCCAAGCAATTCTCAGGATTATTTTGCAGCTAAAACCAGCAATTCTGGTTTTGCTGGAATGCAAAAGGATTTGTAGGAGCTGGAGATCTTTCCTCTCCCTCTCTTTTGTGCCACCTCATTCAGTACTTTTTTGTATCTCACAAGGATGTACAGTGTCTTGTTCATCCAGTCCTGAGCAGAGACTCCAGCTTTTCTGATGAGGGCAGCGTGAGAGGATGAGCTCAAATCTGCGGAGCGCAGTGCCCCAGAGCCTCCACTGCCCAAAGGGCAGGCTGGCACACTCTTACTGCGAAGGGCTTTAGCTCCTCCTTGTCTGCTAGTCTTGGAGGTTACAGTAGAGGCTACTCATGATATACAATACAACCAAATATCCGAATGGGAGCAGAAGGCAATGGGGACTAGGGAAGAGAAGGGATTGTTTGGAGGTGTTGGAGACTGTAAAAAATCTGGGGTTGAGGTTCCTATATGCCCTGGAGTGCTAGCAGAGCACAGTCCTTGTCTGATCAAGGGGTGTGGTATAAAATGTGGTTCCTCAGGGCTGGAAGGAAGACCTGTAAGCCTTCTCTGTTTTTCACTTCCTTCTCTGTCTTCTCCTGGGAATCACAACTTGCGGCTTCTCACCTGCTTTTAGAGCAAGGAAACAGATCTGTGGCTGAACCCTGGGCACCAAACCCCTGGTTGGCTTTGCTGGGACTCAGGATACCCTACTAGAGACAGAAACTGAGCTAGCAGATGCAAATCTGCTGGTTTGTTTGGTATTAGTAGGACCTGCCCTTTAATTCTTCCCAACACAACTTTTAGATCTTAGGCAGAGGGACAATAACCCCTGACACCACCAGTGTCTACCCCAGTATGCATTGGGACTGAAGAGATTGGGAATCTATGAGGTGCAGAGCATGTTGCACTGCCTGCACAGGCCATCTCTGTTGCGTGCAGAAAGCCCATCTCCTTTTCTCTATGATTTCTGCATGTTCAGTAGCACAGCCACCTTTTTTTTTTTTTCCTCAAACTGGGCTGCTATGCATCCAGAAATCTCAGTGGTCCTAGGTTATCAGTAAAAGCAGGCACTCGCCAGCCCAACATGGCACTAGCCAATATGCAGTGGACTAACAGTGTGGTTAAAACAAAGATCAGATGCCCTGCTGGTATGCACTGACCTAGGGGAACAAGAGCTGCTAGAATTGCGCTTTGGGGATAAACAAGCCGAGGCATTTTAGCCCTCATCTTTCAGCTCACAAATCAGAGCTGAGCCACTCCCCGTTTCTGCGAACCTTCTTATTGCTCCTGGGCGTGGATCAGATAGATCCCATGAGCCAACTCAGATCAGGATTTTTGTATGATCACACTGCTTTGGTTTATCTTTGTGTCAAGCAACTGGTTATCTAAATCACACAGGACCAGTTTTTCCTCCTGCAGAAAGGGAAAACTCTTAAACTGGAGGGACTGATGCAGGTGGTGGAGAGCAAACGTGGGGATTTTCACACAAATCTACCATGTGAGGGAGAGATGTTCAGTGTTGCTGATTTCAGCTGTATTAAAATAAGGAAGGAGGATCCCAAAATGTTACGTTTTTAAAAATATAAGCATAGGCTGTGAAAAGCATCAGAGAAAACAGCCAGGCAGAATTCAAGCAATTGCCCTGGAGGTTGCCCTTTTGTCTTAAAGGAAACGCTGTTCTCAAGCAATTGATTTGCTGAGATTTTATAACAGCAAATTGCGAAATGCTGTCCAGGCAGGTTGTATTAGTGCTGTCAGTGACTGGTATGGTGTGGCCATGAAACCAGACTGTTCCCACCAGCTAACCCATCATTAGCTTTGTCTGCTGGCACAGCGATGCCAGCCTGAGCAGAGCGCTACACTACCAGATCTAAAGTAACTGCTGTGGTGGGCAACGATGAGAGGGAATGGGCACAGAAGGTGACAGGTAGCCTGCCATCCACATCACCCTGCTGTCTGCGTGCAGGACTTCAGCTGTTGGCGTGGGCAACCATGGCCCTTCAGTAACAGGGCCAGGTAATCAGTAAGAGCCTGAACGGAGCAAAGGGAAGCGCAGCAGGGCACTGAACCTGGGTCCCTGCGCACTGTTTGCTGGTAACTGTCCTGTGGCCCTGTCAGAAAAGGGAGCAGCAGTGACTGGACACCTATAAGAAGCCAGGTAAAATGGTCCTGCCTCTCAAGCAGGAACCGTGCACAGCGCAGGCTGCAGTTAGGGAAGCTCTACTTTATATAGCAACCATAAGAGCTGCCCGTAGGACTGGCTAGACCCTCCCACCTAGAGAGCATGTGGAAGGCTGACTGTTACTGAGTGTACTGTATTATTTGGAGCCAGTCCTCCTGCATCTGCTCTTTAACAAGGAGCCTGCACTACAGAGAGGGTTAGAGCAAGAAATGGGAGGGCTGGAGCTTTGCAATGGGTTGCCTGGAGGGACAGTGCTCCCCCAATGAGGGTCAGCAATGGGAAGGTCCCAGGCTGTTCCCTGGTTGTCGCAGAGTAGGTTGCAGGATGAAGGGTAAGCAGACGAGTGGGCAAGCACATAGTTCTTTAAGGTCTTGAAAGCAGAAAAGATTGGTGCTGCCTGCTGCACTGCTGCATGCTAGTCCATAGATCGTCCCCCAGCAGGGTACAGAGCCAACCTAATAGCTTGTAGTTAAAATGCTAGCATAGATCTTGGTAAGATGGCTTGCCTTAATGTTGGTGTAGCTATGAAGGGATGGAGAGTTTCTCATGCCTTGGTGTCCTGTACAATATTTCACATACCAATTTCTTTGGTTTAAAACGCAGATGTCCTTTCTAATTTGAATGTTATTGACTTCAGCCTCCAGCTGCTGGCTCTTGCATCCCCCCAGTCTGCTAGCCTAACAGTGGTTTTCTTCTCTGCTTCTTAAAGTTCCCGTGGGCGCACCCGGAAATCTCATCGCCATCGCCACCGCCGCTGCCACTCTCGCTCAGAGAGCTCCGACTCCCACTCCCCCAGCTGCCGAAGCAGGTAACATCACCGCTCCCTGAGCTGAGTGTCCTGTGACACTTCCCAGTGGGCTCAAGAACATGATTGCAATAGCTTGTGTGACCCACAAACTCTGTGGAGCCACATCCCATTCTGGTAGCAGCTATGTCACGTACTGGGGGCTGAGCTTCTTGTAGTCTCAGCCATAGAAGGGTTTTGCCTCGAGGTGCAGTGGCTGCAGCTTTTCAGTCCGGCAGTCACTTCTAATCCCCGTGGCTGATGATCAGCCCATGACAGCTGATTCCAGCCTAGTCTCCCTTCCCCAGCCCAAGGGCTCTGTACTGCTGATGTCCCAGGAAACCCTTAAACTTGGTCTTAGCAATGGAAATATATTTGCCCGTGGCATTCTCTAGCCGCTGTCTTTGACCTGATTAAAATCTTTGTCCTGTGGATGACGGATGCGTCCTGGGGCCAGTTAAGTGGATGCTGGTGCTAGACCTGGCATCACTGCAATAGCAAGTTACACAGTTTATACACATCATGAGTTCATGTTTCATGTTTTCTGAAAGCACTTGAACAAACCACCCCCACTCTCCCACTTCACTCCTCCTAATTACTGGGAATTTTCTTATGAAAAGCTGATGATCGGTGGAGGGAGAAATACAATCAGCAATTGGAGGGGTGTTCATGCAAGAGCAGAGTGTGTCTTCTCTTGCAGGTGTATTACCGTAGGGACATTCAAGGCTGTGTGAAAGTATGGTTTGCCTTGAGCCACCATAAAATCATGAATTGGAGCTGAAATTTGAGGTTAAGGTCCAAAGCCTGGATGCAAAATATTTTTTTAAAAAAGTAGAAAAAGCACAACACCCCTTTTCTCTCCATCATGACTCTACAGAGCAGTCATGTGGAAGACCTTCTCCCACATGCAATGGCCTAGCACAGAGCTGCCAAGGGTTTGTATGGAGCTGGTAATGGGCACAACTGCAATACCGAGGAATAACGGATTGGCTGTTCGTGTTTTCTGGAGGCACAGAGCCAGGTCTCGGGAGGAAGGTCATAAAACACGGCGAAGACACTCCCGGCACCATTCAAAGATCACGGCGAAACGAAGCTCCTCTGCAGAGGTTCAGGCCAGCCAAAAAGCCAGCCAAACCCTCCCGCTGTACAGCTTCCTGTCTCCTAAGGAAGTAGTAAGTATTACACACTCTGCTTCTTTGCTTGAAATAGCCACAGGAATCTGGGCAAGAAATCTGATATGAAATTTTTATAACTCAATTATAGCAATGTTAGACAAAGTTGGTTAAAACTGTATTATTTATTAATGGTGCTGTTCTCCAATGTATTTAAAGTCATTCCTTCCTTCAGCACTTTCACACCAAGGGTGGGGCTGGAGAGGGGAAAAATTTGCAAAGGCTCTAGCCTATGAATAATGAATTGAGGACATTTAACAAAAAAAAGTGGCCTCCAGCAATGATATTTTACAGGGAAGTGTTTGTTATGCAGTCTTTGCTCAGCTGGATGTGAACTTAATTCACTGGTCTTCATGTCCAAAAGTTTAGTCCTTCAGGGGAAGAAAGGGAATCAAACATATATGAGAAACATTTACATTTAATGAGTTGGTGATTATTGGCAGGGGATGTTTTCTGACTATCAGGATCCTTCTAGGATCACTGTTGCTCTGGACTGACAAGCCCAGGGGCCAAATTTGGAACTTATGAGGAGCTCTCCTTGATGCTAATGGGAACTGCATGTGCAGCCGAGGATAAAATCAGGCTCAGTGCCTTGGGATGTTTTTTCCATATACATGGAAAGAGATGATATAATGCATGCCTTAGAATTGAGGGAGCAAGAGATGGAGAGAAATATTAGAGATTGATATGAAGTCTTCCTTTTCCCGTGGCACATTTCCGCTTTGTTCCCAGTAGCTGCAAAGCAGAGGTGTGATGCTCTTTGATCATGGTGTTAGTATCTGATTGGCATTCTGGAGAGAGAAATTGCTACATGGGACTCATGGTAGTGCAGAATCTGGTACTCGCACATGTGGATATGTAACATTAGAGGTGTCTTGAGTACAGAGTCTTCCAAGCCCCAAAGTGGTATACAATTGGGAACTGATTTCTCCTTTAGGCTCAGTCATCAATTGGCAATAGCTCAGCTGTACGCAGTAGCTACATCAGATATGAGATAGATAGTGCCAGCAAGAGGAGAGACTTTATCTGCTCACCCACACAGACAGCGTTCCGATCAAAATACACAGAGATTATACGTGGGTACAGACAGGCACAAGCTGTCTCTCAGAATTATAGATATGCATATTTACTCTCATTATATACATCTCCTGAGTGTGTAGTGCACATGTGAGTCATTGCTTATAAAACCATATAAGGTAGAGTGTGAACAGCAGAACCTGCACACCACGCTTAGATGCGTGTGTGTGCGCACATGCAAAGAAAGAATAACAAGCTATGAAGCTTTTATTGCCGTGAGCCTGGGGTGTTGCCCGCTGTCAACTTGGGAAGGTAGGAATGAGTTAAGAGCTCCTCCCAAAAATCAACCAGCCAAAGACTGCATCATGTCACCAGGGGTTTTTTTGGTTCAAGCTGCGTATTTTACATAAGGTTTTCAAGTCTAAGCCTGGTTTTTAATTGGTACTAGGTTTCCTCTCTCTGAAGCCAGGCTCCCTGAGTCCTGTGAGGCCGACTGCCAGCTGTTCTGTTCCCTGAGCAAGAGTAAACTCTAATTTAAAACTGTAAAAGCTTTAAAATGAGCTAAACTCAAGCATCCTGCACTCCCCTTTCCACTTGCTTCACTTGGGGTAAATGAGCACACAAGCTGCAGGGCAGGGAAAATCAGAGCTTTATAGTGATAGATGCAAATTAAAAGTCATCAGGCTTTTTCTGCTGTATTCTTTCTAGTAAGGGTTAATAACACAGGCAAATATTTCAATGACTAAAAGGCATCAGTACCTTTACTATGCAACCCACTGGTGTCCTTTTGTTCCCAGAAGGAAGTACACTCTCTTGGGACATCATTCAAGAGCACATTTAAGCACTTGTTTAAATTGAAGCCCCTGGTTAAGTGCTGCCCCTGAAATTTTTCTGAATAAGGTCATTAAATATCATGTACTTAAAACTGGCAAGGGAAAAATGGAATGGGAACTTTTAGTCTCATTTATTAATGACTATACACAACTCTTTGATGCCTCTCCTTTTTGTGAGTTAAATGGTTGCTCTATAAATAAGCGTCGTTCTGTCAGAATCTACTTTGAGAGCAGCCTGGATGTGTTATGAAATGAAAATGTGCTCTTGCAGAAAACGTTGATCACATATCAAAAATAAATTACTGTAAAAGAAAAGATCTGTGGAAAATTCCAGAATTGGGATTCAAAAAAGCCATGTTTCAGTCCTCTATGGGAGTTGGTGTGCCACACTCCTCCCTACCCTTCCCTCTGGCCTGGGCTTCCACGCCAGACCATCCTTACCTGGGGAGATGCATTGCCATATCTCCAGAGGAAAGGGATTGTCCAGGGAGGATCCCAACATGCAGAAGAGACCCAGAGAGACAATACACAAACTCCCATGAGGTAATGCTATAGCACTTCCAAATCAAAGATTTTGCTTTTTAAGCCAATTTTTATTCTATATTCTTTTTCTTCTGAAAATTTGAAGCATTTTGTGACAAATTCTGCCACCCATCCCCCGCGGTTTGCTTTCCTTCCTTTCTACTGGAACAGCCACAATTTCTAACTAGGTCTGCCTGTAATTTATGAGGGATAAGGCAGACAAAAGAATGCCCTGCCCACGTATCTATGTTGCTGCTTCTTTCCCTCTTGCCTTATGCATAAAGTTGATGCACTCACACATGCACACGCATGCACACATGCAGAAACACCCCAAAGTTCCCTGCTACCTTTTTCTTTTTGGCAGTGAATTTCCAAGCTTCTCCCTCTCATTCTCCCTTTAATCCCATGCAGCTGCAAGAGCCACCTATTGAGAATAGGATTGTGGGTCTGTGCCTCAGCATGCGGAGAAACTGTGGGTAATATGCAGCATCTATTTTTGAACAGAATACCCCTAACCTGCTGCAGACACTTCATTCCACACTGATACAGATGTATTACATGCCACTGTGCTTTCAGTTGAGCATTGCAATATAAATACCTGCAGGGTATGAATCCAATTGCCTTTGTTGTACCTGATGAAGATAACTGCACACTGCATACACTTTACCTCCACTGAAACTCATTTACAATGTCACAAATTAACATAGGCTTGCGCCAGATTTTCAGTGAGGCTCAGTGGGGTATGGTTGTTCCAAATGGCGCTGTTTGTCTTTGTGCTCATGTGTCTGCAGAAAGATAGAAGTGAGGATATACTGTGCAGGGGCTGGCACAGCGTATGCAGGAGGGAACCTTGTAGCAGATCTGTGTATTGGCTTGCTGTTGCTCTCTGTTTTCTAGCCTGGGCTTTGGTTTATGTAGGTAAAGCTATTCTTTTAGCTGTTAGGCAGCATGTTTCTGACAACAAACAGGGCCCTTGAAGAGCAGAAAGGCAAAGCCTTCCATAGTTATGGAAGTTGCTCTCTCTTTGCTTTTCCTTTTCTCCCCTCCCAGCCAGGGGACTGAGGTTACCCCTAATTATTGTCCAATAAATTTGCAGCTCAGTACTGGGACCACAGGAAGGCCAGCAGCTCGGTGAAGGAGGGATGCCTGCAGCCATGGGAGGGCTGTGCTGTACACCAGGTACCAAAGGAAGCGGTGGAAGGCAAACCCTTGCTCCAAAGCAGAGCCAGCCTGGCCCGAGCCGAGCTGGGGACACCCTGGCCTGTGTTGCATGACGCTGGCTGCACCCCAGCAGGCTGAAAAGATCTTTGCAAAGGAACAAACCTTTGCGTGGCATTCTCAGGAATTTACCCCCAGCAATGGATCTGTGAGCCAGGCTGCTCAGCAGTGTTGCCGTCCAGCCCAAATAACCCAAGCTCTGACCTTACAGGGACAGATGTGTCATTGCCTCCATGCTCCTGAACTTAGCTTAGCCCTTGTGGTAGAGAAAGCCTCACCCTGAACTCTCCATCTAGGAAAAAAAGGATATTTTCCACTCAATATTCCTTGAGTCAGGGATTCATAATTGTGCAAAAAGGGGTTATATTGTATTCCCACAGCACTGCTATTTTTTGTACTCCCTTAATAAGAGGTTGGCTTTTCAGCTGGTGCAAATCGTCAGCAGAGGGGAGCCCGTCTCCCCCAGGCGAAGGCCTCCCCCAGCCCCGGAAGATGGAGGCACCCCCAGACCAGGCACACAGCCTTGTTCCCCCGAGCAGCCCTTCGCAGCAGGTGCTGCTCCCCGTGCTGGCGGCTCCTCAGCAGATGTCTGCCGGGCCCTTGCCGAGAGCAAGGCTCACCGGGGTCATTGATGCAAGTTTGTTTTTTTTAATTCCTTTCATTATTACAATGCACAGAAAAAGAGAGAAAGGGAGACATTATGCACCTCTGAAAAAGAAATTAACTCCACTTTGAAGTGAGTTGCAAAACAAGAGAAAAAAGACCCAAGGAAGAAATCCTCCAACTATAAGTGAGGCTGTGCCATGCTGCTCGTTGATGGGGTCTCAGTCCCCTTATGGCTAAGAAAATGTATAGTCATCTCTCGCCTCAGGGCCGTTTGCAGCACAGCAAATGGACTTGTTCAGTTTAATTGAAAGACGAGTAGTGACTGTATTTTTGTAACCTATTAGACTGCACTGCCTCTTGGTCTAGGATCACACTCAAAATTACAGTCTGGAGTATGAGTGAGGGGCTCATTTCTACTCCCCCTTCATCTTTATTAAATAATGATTTGAAACAAAAAAATCCAATAAATATATATCTTGGTTTCCCTTGAGGGCAGTAGGAGGTCCCCTGCTGAAAGCTGGAGGAAGCAAAGTTCACTGAGATTATTTAATTACTTATTAGAGAGGGGGAAAAAAATCCAAATGTTCGCATACAGAAAATTAGATTCATGAAAGAGCAGACCCTTTTAAGACACCCTAGAAAAATAAAAAGCCATTAGAATTCAATTGAGCTCTGCACAGTGTTTTCGAATATGGTGCTCGGCTTCCATCTCGTGTGGCTGGCATGCCTTTCAGAAACAGTAAAATGGGACCAGAAGCAAAGCCAAGGTCGTCAGATGGGGAATTTGTCTGAGCAGACAGGCAAGTCAAGCACCTTGAGACTCATCCTGGCTCTTGCTGCAGGACAGAAATCTTCCCTGGAGCCCGCAGGAAGCTACTGGCTACAGCCTGTTGCCTCAGGGTGGTGGGGCTGGGAAGCTGCTGTGTCCCTCCCGGCACCTGCCTTGCCCCAGCCAAACCCTGCAGCCCTCACAAGGATGGGGGGCTCCATATTTCACTGATATCCACGTGTTGCCTCTTCCCAGAGTGCAACCTTTTGGTTTAGACCAGAGCCTTTTGGTTTAGACTGGGAGGGAACAGAAGCAAGGTGTTTGCATGTGCAACGCTGGGGTCAGTGTTCCTCGGAGCAGCCCCATGCCTGCGCCAGGCCTATCCTATTTCTGTATCCAGGGAGTACCTCACATGGTGGTTTTACGCCTGTAAATGAAAGGTGGTCAAAAGCTGGTTGTCTCTTGGTTAGGGTTCAGATCTAAGGCAAACCATAACCCATCTTTTAAAAAAATATTTGCTGCCATATTTGAAAGCACAATCCCATATCTTATGGGATGTGGCTGGGTAGAGCGCAGTGGTTCACAGCAAGGATGCCAGCTCTCTCGGGGCTCTGGATGTGGCATCAGGGTTTCAGAAAGAATTGGTGAAAAACCGAGCTGGATACCTGGCTCTCTTATGCTCCTTTGACATTCCAGTTTCTACTGGAGTAAACAAGGACTGTCAGAGAAGTGCTAGAGCTGAGAAGTAGCAAGGAGCAGTACCAGATGCTGAAATGAGGACTTGCAATGTGTGTCTCTATTCATTCCTAGTTGGGAATATCTGGGAGATGTTTCTGCTCTGTCCAGGGCTCCTGCATGGAAGGTGGAAGTTGGCTAGTGAAGAAGGATCACTTCATTTCCCATGTCTGCTGCTGGGGCTCCCGATGGCTCTGAGTTAGAACTAAGCATGGCTTAGAAGTTAGTATGGAGTGGGGATGGGAGAGTCCCCAGCTCCAGTATAGATTTGCTGGGATGGACTAATTCCTGTCCCTTATCCCAGAAGCAGTAATGCCTTCCTCTCTGGCAACGTAGGAAGTACTTGAAGATCCTCCAATTCCAGGTGTTTTCAGAGCGTGATGATGTTGTGAGCAGTCATCGTTCTGTGGACTGTGTGCTGAGAGATGCTCTGTGTGTTGGCAGCTGCACTCTGGTTTCAGTCACTGCTGGTTCAGCACATGCATCTGAGTCAGCTGTCCCTGTCCCAGTTAGCACCTCTTGAACTAGGTTGAGAGCAACACCCCCCGAGGGACACAGATCAGATGCCACTGGCAGGAGGGTGGATGCGAAGGCACCATCTGATGGGATGAAGGAGCTCCATGTAAAAAGTGATACAGGCTGGGTCTGTAGCCCCTCTGTGGATGAGTAAGAGCGCTGTCCCTGTGCCAGCCTGTCCAAGGGCTAAGCTCTCCGAAGGGACTGGCCCTGTCCCTGCTGTGTGACAACTGATCCAGGTCTCCTCTGCTCTCTGAGATACTACCAACATTGCAATGTGGTTTTTTTCTGCTCAGAATATGGCAGATTTGTGAGGGCATGGCCCAGGTCCCCAGTGTGGAGAGTGTGGCGTAGAGGGAGGGCATTGTGTGCCCCAGAGCGTGGCGTGAAGACATGTGCAGGTGTTTGAGGGAGCACAGCTTGCTGGGAACATGTTGGAGGACTATCCTGAGCAGGGGGAACGAAACCTATGTGTCCACACTCTAAGGACCCTGGACCAAACCTTATGGGTGGGAATGAGGAGAACAGAGCATCTAAGTGAAAGAGGAGGAGGCAATACAAGAGCGCAGACTTGCTGGGTCCATGTTTGGCCCTAATTCTCACCCCATTGCAAGGGCAGACGTTAGCACTAACATAGCCTTGCTCCCAGTGCCGGTACATTCCTGGACTGGCTCAGGCAAATGCTGGTGGAGTTTGAACTATAAAACACTCAAATTACGTAAATCCCCTTGGTGGTGCTCAGGGTCCCAGACAACAGCCCTGCCCAGGGCAGCCTATGTGGGTTTGGGGTCTTTGCTGACCCTGTCGGGTTCAGCAGCCCACCAGAACCCAGCCAGGGTATGGCTGAACCCCCACGCAGAGGCTGGCGGGAGCAGGGCTGTCGTCCCCTTCCCCATAGGTCTCCAGTGCAGCACGGGGGGGGGGATATTTTTCCTCCTCTACTTTACTTTTTTTACATCTTCCCTCACTTGAGTTCCCTTTGTCACTTCCATGAAACCCAAGGGGATTTAGTGCAAGCTGCGACTTTTCAGCACAAGCGATCAGCCTCCAGGAACGGGCTGGATGGCCTAACTTAAAGCAGAAGGAAACAAAAATGAATAATAAGTGAGACAAGCAAGCAGACAAAAAGCAGTCATGACATTTGCATAGAGGAAGCAAGCGAACAGTTGGCAGTGTGGATTGAAGAGAGGGTTTATGTTTTTTTCATGTAATTTGAGACTCTAATGATGGACTTATGTTGCCCGCTCTTCCTTTTTTCTTACACCTTACCTACTAAAGGAGGAGTTCTTGATGGGTAAGTGGATGCTATCCGCAAGACATCAGGGAATTTCTTAGAGGTCACTCGAGCACATTAGCTATATCTTCTTCAGGGGGAAAAAAGCACACAAAGAAGTATCTGTATACCTTTTATTTCCAGAGGGATTTTTCTTTTTTCCCCCTCCCCCTTCCTTTTTTTCTTTTTTTCCTTTTTTTTTTTTTTTTTTTAGTTTCAAAGTAATAAGCTTGTTTATTTGCCAGTTTTTACTTTGTACAGAAGCCCTTAATTTGATTTGATTTGATTTTTCATTGCTTATTTTAGTGACATTCATTCAGCCTCTTTATTAAGGAAGCTTAAAAAATTCACTCATTTAAGATTTTGGCATTTTTGTTTTCTTTCCAAGGATTATGTAGGTTTTTTATATGTATATACCCATTTCTTTATTTTTTTTCCTCCCCCTCTTTAAGGTTGAATAAGGGCTTTGTCCTCTGTTATACCTTTTTTATTTTGTTAGTTAGTTATTTTGATTCTTTGGTTGCCCGTTTACTTCGTTGAACTCTTTTGTTTAACATGAATCGCATGCTGGTACTCTTTGCATGATCTCTAAATCTTCCCGTTATCATAGCAGGGGGAAAAGAAGTTTCTTCTTACTGTGGATTTCTTTCAGGGATATGTGCTTTTGTTTTCTTCTCCTCTTTCTTCTTTTTCTTTTTTCTTTCTTCCTTACTTTTCTTTCCTTTCCTTTTGTTTCAGTGCATCATGATGGTAAAATTTCTGGGTTTATTTAAAAAAGAAAAAAAAAGAAAGTAAAACCAAAAACAACCCCCCCAAAACCCATTCAAACAATGCCAAATGGCTTTTTTGCTTTCAGATCTCTCAGTCAGGGTCTTCTGCTGACCTCTTTACCAAAACAGACAGCCTGCCTGGCAACCTAGCCAGCCAGAACGGAGAGTATCATGAATATGACTCAGGAAACGATACTTCCTCCCCTCCCTCCACTCAAACGAGCTCATCCAGGTCAAAGGACAGCCAGGAGAAAAGAAGTCTAGTCCATGATGGCTTTGGCCATGCCTTCTCGTCCGGGAAGCCCAAACTGGCCAACAGCGATAACAGCTCTGATTCAGGAAATTCCTTCACCAGTTGCTTTTCCCAGACCAAGGGAACAGCTTTGGAAAATCTGTCTCCAGATGCCCAGGGACAAGACCGAAGGTCAGTGATTACCAGTAGCTGCTGCTGGCAGCCAAATACCTGGTACGTTGTTGCTCTGTATCTCCTGCCCGCTCGCCAGTTGCAGTGGTGAGCTGGCAGGGAGGTTTTTGTGGTCTGGAGGCAGTTAGATATGAATCACACCCACGGTCTTGCCAGTCTGGAGTCCAGAACCCAGCAATGACCAATACTGTAGTCTGAGGAGGAAGATGAAAACCCAGCCATCACGCTCCTGGGCATTGCCTGTGCCTGCTCTTCTGGCATTAATGTGGCTAATGCAGGGTTTGGCCCTGGGTCAAGCTGTGTCCTGAACACATCCCTGCTCAACAGGACCATGTCAAAGAAAAGAGTCGCTGGCCCTTCTGGGCAAAATCCGAAAGGTGCATCAGGGGGTTGCCGTGCTAATTCTCCCCCTCTGCTTACTGTGGGGAAGGGAAGCGGGGTTCATTTTCACTAAAACCATTACAGGCTGTTCTTTCACCTGCTCAGTGAGCCAAATCCAGCCTGCCCCTTCCCAGCTCCTTCAGGACTGGTCCTGGGTGGCAAGGTAGCATCTCCTGTAGGTGGGGAGCACAGGAAGGGGCAAGTACCTCACTGACTGCAGGATAACACAGCAACAGCTCTGTGCGCTGGGGCCATGGGGCATCAGGGCCAAGGGCAGGAGTCAAACCACCATCTGGTGCCACAGGTCATCATCAGGAGAGGGGAGGAGATGCCAGCCCATCACCGCCTCCCATTCCTGGGAGTTTGCCAGGTGATGTTGGGGATGAAGGCACTGAAGCGCGGTGGCTGGTACCAAAGGCTATGCTCAGGCAGTGGTGTTAGGGAGCTTTTCCAGCTCAGGCCCTCAGGTCTTAAAGGCTGAAAGTTAGAGCCAGGACGTGGTCTGGGGGTGGGAGCACTGAATGAGAGAGGAGAGGGAGCCAGGGGAATTGGTGTTAGGAAGAACTAGCCCTTGATTTTCAGTCAGAGGGTAAAATTTTAGGGCTGTATATACTTTTCACATTGTGACTCCAGTGGGATAACTCTGCCTTCACATGGGTGGAGCTGGGATTGCAGCTGGCCCTGGCTGTTGGGAGGCTGCCTCGATGCTGGGCTCTAACCCCAGTTCATACCCAGGGCACTTCTGGAAGTGGAGGAATTCACGCAGCCCTGTCCAAAGGCAGCAGGACGTGCCCGCTCAGTGCCCGCTCATGCTGCTCCAAGGGCCGGGCTGGAGAACAGGCACTTGCCCTGCCATGCTCTGGCTTTCCCTTGCTCCAGCACTTCTTGCCTCGCTCCCTCCCCAGGACCTGCACCGCTCGCTGGCCTGACCCAGGCTCTGCCAACCAGACACCTCTGGTGTGTTGGGCATGGGGCAGAAGAGCTGCCCCTCACACCACCTGAGACCTCTTCCACAGCCCTTCCCTGGCACAGCCTGAAGGGTGAGCTCTTGGGCTCTGACCCACACATATGGGGTCTCCTGCAACAGCAGCCTGGGGAGCCGGGAGCTCTTTTTTATCCCCAGCTTGGGAATGGGAGGATGGGAGTACTTGTTGGCTGGAGTGTGGTGCTCCCCTCAGCCAGGCACCAGTCCCAGTTCAGCCACAGCTTCAATGACTGTCCAAATATATGTTCACAGAGGGTGCCTGTCCTTATGTCTCAGCTGTTCGGAGGAGAAGCAGCGAAACTTCCTCCCGTCCCCAACCCACAGCTCCCCGCTGAGGCCATGCTCCCGCAGCGAGTACACCAGCACAGGCAGGTCCTCGCCCAGCTCCAGCCACTCCAGCCGCTCCCGCTCCTCACACCACAAGGCCTCTCCCAGGTACTCCCGAAGCAGGTCCTGCTCTTCAGGAAAGAGGTAAGGCCAGCTAAAATGGCTGTCTCTGTCACCCTGGGCAATGTCTAACTCTTGCAGGCTGGCAGGCATCTTGCAGGGGGAGGTGTAAGAGTTTGCGGGGTGCCTAGGGATCCACGTGGCTTGGGGTGAACTGGCCACACAGAGCTGAGCCGAGACCCTGAAATATGGGGCATCTCTTCCCCCCATGAGCCCGGTTTCAGAGGAGTCTGGTACAGCCTCACCCTCCAGCATCTTTAACTCTTTTATGGTTCTTGCCTATCCCCAGGTCGTCTTCACGTTCCCCCAGCTATTCCTCCAAATCCTGCAAAAAAAGTCCCGGGAGCAGGAGTTCAAGGCCTCGTCGGAGCCCCAGTTACTCCCGCTACAGCCCTAGCAGGTACAGCTGTCTCCTCGTGTGATACCTGCTGCCTCATGCTTTCCCACTGCCTCTGTCACTTGTTTGGACTCCAGCACACTTGCTGGCTCCTGCCAGCCCCAAACTGCTCCCTCAGCTTCCTCACTGGGTGCTTTAGTCCTCAGCACCAGGGTGAGAGGGAGCAGGGGGACACAGAGTAAGGCCTATGGCAGTATGTTATGTTGGCCCTCAGTCCAGTGGAAATTTCTCACCATTTATTGCCCCAGAGCTGGTGCTGGTTGCAGAGGGAAGAGCCCACAGATGAGCCTTTCACTTTCTGTGGGAAAAGTGGATTTCCTATAGCCAAGGACTGCCCTGCATTGATTCAGGTGAATTTCACACAAAGCACTTTTGGGGATAGGTTGCTGGGAAGGAGACCTGTTTTATCCCTGGCTTTGAAGCATTGTGGTATCTCACACTCGGAGTGTGTGGCAAGTGAAGTGGCTATTCCTCCGCTCTGAGCCCTGGCAGGGGACATGCTATGTAGCCGAGAGCGCACAGATGGCTGCTCGGTGGTGTTTGCAGGGCCTCATGCGAGTGGGAGATGCCTCACAGGAAAAGCCGGGGAGTGCCCCTCTTTATCATGCTGGTGTAAACGCTGGGCAGAGCCTTAGGCTCCGGTTGGGTCTGCCTGCAGCTTTAGTCACCTGAGGAGCCCGTGCCAGCCAGCAGCCCCTGCAGCACAGCTGCAGCCCTTGTCAGAGAGGGATCTTATTGCAGTAGGGAAAGACACTCCACTTTTCAGAGTCATGGCTCTGCCAAAGAGTTGTCAGGCCCTGGGAAGTGCCCCTGCTGTGTGGGCAGATGCCAGGTACCCTCATGCTGGCACTCACGCAGCCTTGCAGAGAGAAACACAGTCCAGGCAACTATGTTCCCTCTACACCCCATGGAAAACGCACATCTCGCAGCTCAGCCCTGGAGATGCCTTTGGGCAGGTTTTCCTGGTAACACCTCTGCTGCTGTGAACATTTTGCACACTTAAAATGCTACATTCCCAGGGTCTGATTCTTGCAGGCTGTGACAATCCCTGCACTAGTGTAGGAGAACATTTCCTGCGTGCAAGGATCAGGCCCTTGATCTGTAACATGTCGCTTTGCAGATTGCATTGAGCAGAGTGTATGAAGTCAGCTGCACTCCATGGAAGGGCCTGTGCTGACGTGTACGGGAATTTAACAAAAGAGAAAACCATAGCAACACCGGCACTCCTTCTGGGGAGCCATGCAGAGCTCCACAGCCCTCACGTGGGGCCTGCTGGCAGGGTTGTTCTCGCCTGCTTCTGCAGCACGGCCAGCAAGAGCACTTTTACTAGAGCTAAATACAGAGTACAGACACAGGTACATGGAAGCCATCTTAGCTTGGCAGTGCAGGGCCACCAGGAGACACTGCTGAAACCCCCAGACACAATTAGTGGGTGTCCATCTGTCCAGCCAGATGAGTGTCTCTTTGTCCAGCTAAGTGAGCATGTGCAGGTCTGATGCCACCAGAGCACTTTGCTTGGAGTGGTCCCTTTTGGAGCCGAGTGTCCTCTGCTCATGGATCATTGCCTCCACATCCAAAACCCACCCCACAAAAACCCAGCAGTGACAGTTGCCAATCTGTGCCTTCCCCAGAGACCGTGAGCGAGAGCACAAGTACAGCTCCAGTGAGAAGGAGTCACACAGGGAGCGTGACCGGCAGCGGCGGCGGCGGTCGTATTCACCCCTAAGGAAACGCAGGAGAGACTCTCCCAGCCACCTCGAAGCTCGGCGCATCACAAGGTAAAGGAATGCGGTCCCATCGTTTGGAGACAGGCTCAGCTAGCACTCCCCAGGGGGACATGGGCTGTCCTTGGGTCCCAGCCCTTGCCAGCGGAGCTTTCTCCAGGAGGAGACCGGTTTCCCTGAGCCTGATCAGCAGGCCCTTCTGCCCCTCCTAGAGCTTGGGGATTTCCAGCTAGAGGCAGAGGGAGGATGGGGGGGGTCTCCTTTACAACAGCTGAAGAAAAAAGGCAGATGGAGTCAGAGCAGTGACTCACCTGTCAGGTGCCAGGAGCATCCCCGCCCCGGGCTTTTTGTTTCACCCTCTCCTGTGGTAGATGTCCCACACTGTAGGGAGAGTCAAATATTGACAGTAACCTTCATGCTGAGGGCTCTTTGGGACAACACCAAGCAGAGCCCAGCCTCAAACTTGGTGCTTGGGACATTCCCCAGGGATGCGGGGGTGGGTGGTTTGAATCCCAAGGCCTGTCAGCTACCTGATCTCTTCCTTTTTTCCTTTTAAACAAACACAGTTGCGTGTTGGGGGAGTGTTATGCAGAGTAAACAGTGCTTTTTGGAGATTTTGGCAGTAAATCTGTCCTTGTGTTGCTGGTAACCCATGTCTTTCTGTCCCCACAGTGCCCGCAAACGCCCCATCCCCTACTACCGTCCCAGTCCCTCCTCTTCCAGCAGTGCCAGCAGCTATTCCTCCTGGTACAGCAGCTTTAGCCGCTCCCCAAGCCGCAGCCGGAGCTACTCCAGCTACCGAACGAGCCGGAGCCGAAGCTGGAGCAGCAGCAGTGCCGAGGGCAGGAGCCACAGCCGGAGTTCAGGCCCCCGGAGCAGCCGCAGCAGGAGCATGAGCTATGACTCAGGAGGCAGCTCCGACAGCCTGCATCGCTAGGGAGTGCCATCGACGGCTCCCGTGCCGGCGTCGCTTCCAAATTCCTGGCATTCTCCGCTTCCTTCCCACCTACCTGGCCATCGATAGCAATCATCCCAGATACTGATGTGGTGGCAGTGCCGGGTGCCCCTTTCCCGGCTCGGAGTAAGAGCCCTCGTGTGCCCGGTGCAGCCCCTTTGCCACCTCGTGGAGTGGGTGGATCAGTCCCAGCTCCCCAGGCCAGGGCTGGAAGATGGGTCGGTGCTTTACAGAGGGTCTGTCATGACAGACCGGCTCCATCCTCCCCGACGTCCCCGTCTCCCCATTGCTGCCGCTCTCCAAAGCACTACCAGCTGGTCCAAAGGAAAGAATTCAGCTCCTTGCTCTTCTGCCAAACCAGGAACCAGCAAATTAATTTCTGTTGGAGGGACAGACCCTGTTAGGGAGGAATTTGCTGGGAAGCTTTGGTGATGAATGGGGGTGACCTGTCCCCACCAAGGCAAATATCAGGTCCCTTGGGTCTCTTCTCCAGAGTTTCTGCCCACTCTGCAGCAGCCTCTTCCATGAGAGAATATTTATTTATTGCCAGTCAGCCAGTCCCTGCTATAAATAGAAGGCTAGAAATCCCTCTTGACGTAATTCCTGGGGAAAAAAAGGCCATTCCCTCTCTTTCTCCTGCCCTTTCCTACCAGGTATGCATCATCTTTTGCAGGGTTGTTTTATCGCCCCCAGCACTGTGACTTGCTTGCAAACAAACTGCTGAGGTCTGAAGCAGACACGGGGCCAGTGGGGTACAAGGGAGAGGGGAGCTGGTGCCACACCGTGCTCCGATGGCCAGGCCAAGGTGTGGGAGACAGGGGCCGTGGGGTTCCCTTCTCGGAGGAACCCTCTTGCAGTTTGGGTTTAGGTTTTTCTAAAGGGGGCCTTGCCCTTGGAGTGCAATGCTGGTGGGACTGTAAGGAGATATGGAGATAGCCTAGCTGTGGGGTCTAGTGAGAGCACACAGGGTTAAAAGGGCACTGCATGAGCCAGGGGACCCCAATTCCCCTTCCTCGTAACAGGCAGCAATTTTAAGCAGTGCCAGGAGGATTTCGGGAAATCATTTCTCCTTGAGACCCTCGGGCTCCCCAGAGGCAGGATTAGCAGCCACAGCAGCCCCATCGCAGGGCCCGTGCCAAGCTGCAGCAGGATGCAGTCGTGCCCCAGTTTGTTGCTGGGAGGACGGAGCAGTGCAGGGGGACAGAAGGGCCCCCCGCTAATTGCCTGTTTTTCCAAGGAGCCGCAGGCAGCAGCAGGAGGGCCCTGCCTGCCTGGGCGGCCCTGGGGTTTTGTCTCCCTGCCAGGCCTGCTAGCCCAGCTGCCTGCGCAATTACTGTGTTTTGCAGGGTAACAAAGGCTTCTCCCAGCAGAGGCTGAGCTGGTGCTGAGGAGTTTCTTTCTCTTACAACACCTGGGTGCTTAGAGACGCTAATTTGGGTTTAAGACTTCCCTCCCTCCCTCCCTTTTTCCATCCCCTCCCCTTCCATCCTGCATGATTATTAACAAGTTTGGGCTTAATGAGTCAAGGAGGTGTGTTGTTTAAGTGTCACAGAAAAGGGCTAAGTGGAGCCAGCATCTGCTGGAGGAGGAGAGGGGGTAGAAATGCAGCCGCTCCCCAGCTAAAGAGTTACCTACAGCCCCCCAGTCCTGCTGGCAGCAGGTAAAGGGGCAAAGCCGCAAGCAGAGGACGGCCAGGTGCCATGTGGTGGTCTGGTGGAGCTGGATGATCGCCTTAGCAAGCATATAGACCTGTTATCTGTTGGAAGGCACAGCAGCGTGGGGTGTATTTCCACCTGGGTGGCACGAGCGGAAGTTTTATGCCAGGGGTCCCTTTTTCCCAATATCCTTCCTACTGCTGGTCCCCCTTGTCCTGTGCCTTCAACCCCCGAAGTCCCCCCTTTTCCCAGTCCCTCATCCCCCACCTTCTCTGCAGGTAATTTGAGGATGAGGGTGGCCGAGGCAGAGAGCTGGGCACTGGTATGGTCAGTGGCTTGGTGGGGACATGTGTCCGTCTCCTGGGAGGCCACTTTCTAGGACATAGAGCAAAGCATTCCTGGCAGGGCTGAGCAAACGCTCTAGGGCTGTGGTTGAGGGATCAAAGATGGGGTGTTCTTGCAGTGGGGTGCCACTGCCTTCCCTCCTGTGCTGGCCCTGACAGCGGCCCCTTGGCCATCTTCTGCAGTGAACTCCCTTCTCGTAAAGGGCTGAAAACCTCACACTTCTTCCCTAAAGAGTCTCTCCCAGTTTGACGCTGAAACGCCCCATTCTTCTGCTCCCCGGGAAGACCCAAAGGCAGTGATGGGAGCCCAAAACCCAGATCTACCGGTGTTTCAAAAGTAGCTTCATGCCCCTTAACACCCCCTAACACACACGTGCATCTGTAGCAAGGAAGCAGCGAGCCGGGAGGTCAAAAACTAGGAAAGAAAAGAAGAGGGGCTTTGTGCAACTGGTGTAAATATCAAACACAACACTGACCTGAGTTCCTCGTGGCTGGGGACGGGTGAGCGCAGCACTGGATCAGGGTCAGCAGCACCCGCCAACCATGGGACAGGAGATGACTCTGAGGGTTGCACGGGGCTGCCAGCAGCTCTCATATCCATCCGGCTGATCCGCGCTTCAAGGACTGCCTCCGCTTGTACAGTCTGTGGCAGCTAAATGCTCCTGGGGTTTCCCGAGCAGACTTGTGTTGGAGTAAACCTCTTAAATTATTTATTTATTTATTTATTATTATTATTCTATTTTTAATTGTATGTCAGAATGGATGCAGGTGGCCACCGTTACCAGTATTTTTTTTTTTTTAACAATAAGTTATTTTTTTGATCTATTTGTTTGTTTGAATGTATCCATGCCGTTGTTCTTGTGTAAAGTTTTACAGCGCTGGCCCCTCTTGGTGAGGTGGCTGGAGGAGCGATGGTCACTCCTGCTGCCGACACGTCCCTTTGTCTGCACTCTCCGGAGCAGGGCGAAGAGCGTATGATGGACAGAGGGATGCGGGGCAGAGCTGTTTGTCTGTTTTCATGTTAAAATCTAGGGTTTCTCATTAGATTTGTGCAGGAACGCAATGGATGTGACCACAGAAACAGGTCTAGGACCTCATGGAGGTGACGGCGAGGGTCTGCTCGCTGGCTGGCCGAGCGACAGGGTGTTTGCAGTGCTGCAAGGGGAAGTCTCGCCCCGGTCCGTGCTCATGCCGGCTGGGTGCCAGCTGGCCGCCACCGCTGTTTCCCTTGGCTCCGCAGCCAGCGCACAACCTGAAACCGAGCTGCTCTGCACAGGCACCGCTGGTTTCCCTGGGAGGATGCCGTCGCTAGGACTCCCCTGCTGTGTTTATCCCTGCGCGATGACCCACCCATGGAAAAACTAAAGAAATGAGACCGTGAGAGAGTGATCTGTGCTGAAGATGCTTGCAAAATCCAGCCTCTGCTGACGGGACCAAACCCAAGTCTGTGTGTGTATGTGTACGTATATGTGCGTGTATATGGGCACGTGTGCATATACATATGAGTTTCCCTTAGTGGTGATATTTATTTTTTAAGTTATTTAAGATTTTTAGTACAACCTGGAACATCACCCTCCCTGTCAGTGGACAACTGGGTTTTCCGTCGGTTTGCGAGAAGCCCGTGAGCTTTTCTGGCTCTGTGCCTTTTGCCAGTGCTTTTTTTTTTTTTTTTTAAAATGTTGTTTCACCCATTCATTGCTTTCATGGATTTTTGCTCCATGTCTGGCATCTCAGATTGCTGCTGGCAGTCTCTGCAAAGAGCAGCGTTCACCTGGTGGAAAGGCAGCTTGATCACTTCAGTGTTGGTGAATTGCTGCTCGCCCGCAGTCGGCTGCACAAGCGATGCCCAGGGACGGCTGCAGCCTCAAGGCTTCAGGAAAATCTCTTGGACATTTTTTGGAGGCCGTATCTCTGAGGGGTTTCCTTTCCTCAAACACAGAGGCTCTTTCCCACCCACGATTTTGTTTCTGTCCCGGTTGCCTTTCCCCGGCAGAGCGCACGTCACAGCACCCGCTCCCAAATGTCCCCCTGACCCCAGAGTCGTGCCGTCGGCTCTCCCCGCTCCTGGACCCGCCTTGGCTCTGGGTTTGTCACACTGAGGGCGGCTCGTCCCACCTCTCCCAACCCCAGCGCTCCGGCCAGGCTCCAGAAAACCCAGCACAATCTCTGCATGTTTCTTCATGGGTTACAGCACTCGGTTGAGCTTTGCTTTATGTTTCTTTTCTCAATGTTTTTGTTGTTTTGGGGGACTGAAGTCATACCAAACTTGTCTGCAACAGCCAATCACTGTTATTTTGCTATGCATTGTACATATATTGAACAGGCTGAGAGGGCTTAGCTTCTATTTAATATTTATTTCTTCTATTTATTGAGCATTACTTTAAAAAAGTTACTTGGGTCTTGCTGTTGGGTCCATGAAAGTAGGAGCCTTTGAGGTGTTGCCATATACATTGAAGAGGGGTTATCAGAGAGGTGAATTACTGAGGCTGTTACCTGCCAGCGCGGAGGCATCTGGCAGACAAATTGGGCTCATTTGGGGATCAACCACCAGTGATTTAGGGAGAAACCTCATTTAGATGGAGATGAGCAAGGCAGGGGAAGATCCTCCATCTTCTTGGACCAGCTTCTATTGACAAATCACAACCCCTTGGAAAGGTGCTGGGCGTTCGGTGGCGACAGGCTGGCTGTGGCGGAGGAATAACCCTGCTCTTCCTCCTCTGTGCCGCGTAGGGCTGCTTGGATCGCCAAAGATCCCCGGAGTCCTCTGATCTCCCACCGCTGACCGCTCTTGGCTCTCAGTGGTTGTTGGGGGAAGGAGGGACTTGTCGCCCGTTCATCGATGCAAGGAAGGGGACAGGGTAGAAGTGACTTGCCATGGTCTCTACCAGGAAGCAAGGATGTCCACCCTGCCTCGTCCTGAGACCCGCATCCTCGTGCCATGTCCTGCTTTGCCCCCTTCCCCGAGCTTTGTGCCAGAACCAGTAGCTTTGCCTGGGTGTGAGCTCGGGAAAGGTGGCCAGGACAGGACTGGGGAGGTCTCTCTTGTCTCATCTCTGACATGAGCCAGAGCTTGCTGCAGACATCTACCCTAGCTTTGAAAAAAGCGTGGGATGTGCTAAAAATCACGACCTGCCCCAGTGTCACTCCACCGCAGCCATTGTCCTCTTCACCCGAGTGGGAGGCGTTTGTGCTCCACGGGCCGGCTGAGCTGCCCGGGCCGGCAGCGGGTGGACGTGGCTCTGGCGTCGGCAGGCGAGTGCCCAGCACCGGGCTGTGCCCGTGGAGCTCGCCAGGAGCCGTGAGGGCTCAGCCTTGGGGCTATCATGATATTTGTTTGAGAAAGGGACGGATTCAGGTGCCTAAGTGAAGACTTTGCCCATTAGCGTTCAGTGGGGTTTTAGTACCTCGTTACCAGAGGATAAATAATTCTCATGACTTTTGCTGCTACCTGGAAGTTTGCACGTGCCTGGGAGGGTCTCCGCAGCACCGGTACATCCGCTGTTGTAGCAACAGCTTCACGGTCGAGCACCCCGACTTTTGGGCTACTGCCTAGAGAACAACACCCTGAACCTCACCGGCCCGGCGGCAGTTCTCCACCTTCGAAACCCAGGGAAGGAGAAGATCTAGAACAGAAGCCAAGATGGGAGAAAAGCCGCGAGGGAAACGGTGTCTCTGTTTTCTCGCCTGTTGGTCTCTTCCTTACCAAATGACACTGGCGCGTCTCTTCATTTGACTTCGTTGTAAAACTCCCTTTGCTCTCCGTCGAAGCGCATACTGTATTCTTTAGTCTTCCTGAGGTATTTGAGTTGTTAGCCTGGTTAGAAAAAGGGTTCCAATAAAAGTTCGGACAGTATTTCCTTCTCATCGCACCCCTGTTTGTCATGTTCCTTTTGGATCTGACTGAGCGCGGTGGGATATTTTGGGTTGTTTCAGCTGCTCCGCAGGGAAGGGCATGTGCGTCTGCGCCCAGCTGCCGAGGACCGGCTCCTCGGGGCACTGGCTGAAGCAAAAAAAGTTGTGGGCTGGGATTTCTGGCAGCTCTCCCCTCCTTGCTGGGCCAGGCTTTTCCTGCCCTTTGCCAGGCGTTTTGGGTCCCCCCGCCCTGTTCGGGCCCCGGTAGCCCAAGCCAGAAATGCAGCCGTCTCACCGTGGAGGTCACCGTTTGGGCTTGCCGGTGCTCTCCTCTGGGCCGTGCCTTTCCCTGCCCGCACAGCCCTCGCTCCGAGCCCTGCACGGTGCTCCTGCGCAGCAGGGTCTCCCTGCGGTCACCTCCTCAGCCGTCTCCCCGTAAGCAATGGGGTGACGGGGACTCTTCACCACCCCAGATGTTGCCCCTCGCCCTGGGATGCTCCCCCAGACTGGCCGGGAGCCCCATGGGGGAGCGGTAGCCCCGGACCGGGTCCCCATGCTGTTCCCAATGGGGCTCAGACGGGCACCCAGGAAGGGTCTAGCCGCAGCACGGATGGGCGTGGGGCAGCGTCCCCAGGTCACTCGGAGGAGAAGGGAGGCTGCGAGGCTGCTCCGCGCTCCCCAGAGCTGATGTCGTGGGGCTGGCTCGGCGGCGGAGGCAGCCGGGAGATTGGGAGTGACAACAGGAGCTAAATTGGGATGGCCCGGAGAGGGCGGGAGGGGACGTGTGACTAATGGAGATAAACAAGGCGACAGGGAGGATTCCTGGCTGGGGAGGGAGGATGGCCCGGAGCTACGCGGGGAAACGCGGGACTGGAGATGTTGGGAGGCTCCTGGGAACACGGCAGGATCGTGGGACTGCCCGAAACCTCCTCGGGGCTCGTCCCCCTCTCCCCATGGGCCAGTGTTTGCCTGAGCGGATGCAGAGCTGGGTGCTGGGATGATCCTGCTCTCCATCCAAGGTGAGAGTGCCTAGCTGAGCTCAGGCTCACTGCGTGGCAATGTCCCCCAAGACACCCTGCTGCCACCCCCAGGCAGCAGAAGCCTGCAGCTGGGACGAGGGGATGGAGGGGGATGCTCTGCTCCTCCGCTGGCAGCTGCCTCCCTGCACCCAAGGGTGCTCAGCCAGCACCTGGGACCTCCCCAGGCATCTCCAGATGTCCCCCTCAGTCCTCAGGGAGACCCCCACGATGCCCAGCTGTCCCCCCAGGCATGGGGGGGCGAAGGAGCTGAGCACAGGGGAGCAGCCCTGCCCTGCGCCGAGAAGCAGCTCCCTCCCCCAGCAATGCGGCGTCTGTGCAGCGTGATTAATGCCGTTGGAGTGACCAGCGGCTGACTTGCTGCACGGCCTGCGCCGCATTAAAGTCTTCCTGCTGTAATTAGCTCCATCAAGTCTATTAGAAAAATTGCAGATGCTGGAGAGAAGGAGTGTGAGGCAGAGCCGGGAGGGAGGATGCGGCATGAGGAAGTGGTCCCATATCCGGCGTGACCCTCATCGATGACATCCCATCCTCCGGCGCATCCCATCGCCCACCCGAGCTGTGCCTGGACCACTTCCATGGGGAGCCCCTCGTTGCCACCAGGTACCCCACGCTTGCACGGTCGGGGCCGTGTCGATGCTCGCCAGGAGCTCACCTGCCACCGCTGCCGCACCTCTTCCCACAGCGCGCTGCCCGCTCCCTGCCCCTGCCCTGTAATTAGCCCCAGCGCCGCGCGGCTGTGATTACCGCCTCGCCCTGCCCGCGCACGGCGATTGCAGCAGGGCCAGGGCACGTGGCGGGGCGAGGAGGAGGAGGGCGAGGAGGAGGCAGGTGCTGAGCAGCGCTGCGAGGACCCTGCCCACCTGCTGCCCGGGGTCCTTCTCCTTCCCGCGGTTAGGGGACGTTTCTCTGGGCCCAGCCGGGGAAGGCGGCCGAGGAAGCGGGGCCGGAGAGGGGCATCCCTCAGAGCGTGGCTTTCCTCCTGCATCCTGCGGCCCTGCTCGCACCCGGGCTCTGCGGGCAACCCCAGGTGGCTGAGACTCTGCATGCTCCTGGCCACAAAAGGGGTCCACCCCCTGCCCCAGCATCCCCCAAATATCCACCCTCAGGGTCCTGCCGCCCTTGCGGTGCTGCGCCAGGGCTGCCACCAGTGACCCACTTCCCCATACAGTGGGCTGCTCGGTGGCACGGGGACACATGGCTTTACAGTGCGGGGAGCGGCTTGGCCCAGCCCCGCCGAGGGGGTATTTTTAATGGGTGACACTGGGGCGAAAGCAGCTGGCCCTGAGCTCGGGGGCTATTTTGGGCGGCCGAGCTGGGCGCAGGGTGGCGGGAGGGGGCGGCGGGGGCCGGGGCAGCTGCCGAAGTGCCGTGGCCCTGCGGCAGCCGGGGTCCTCAGGCTGGCGGGAGAGGTCAGCTGCCGCAGCCCAGATTCTCCACGGCTGTTTCATCCTCTCCAAAATACTCGGCTGACAGGGCAGGAATTGCAAAACACACCCCCCCTCCTCCCAAATCCATATAAATAGCGCTCGCCCGGCGGCTGGAAGGTTAGAGAAGTTTCTCGGCTCCAAGCTCAGGCATTTATTGCAGCTCTTGCCCGGGAGCGGCAGGCAAAGTCGCACATAAAGTGCTGGGGAGCAAGAGGGGAGAGATAAGCTTTTATATCTCGGGTTATTTGGGGTTTTGTTGTTGTTTTTTTTTCCTTCTCCTGCCGAGAAGTTTTATTCTCCTCTCCTCGGTCCCTGGGATCACAGCCAGACAGGAAGCGCTTTCTTGTGGCCAGAGAGCTCCCTCCGTCCTTCCTGCGCTCCTCCAGCTCCCAGTGATTCAGCCCTGAATTGATCTTCTCCGTCGTCCTTCACCTGGTGCCGGGCGAGGAGGGGACTGTCCCCGCGGCACCCACCCGCAGCCGCGCGCCCACGTCCCGCCCGGGGTGGATGCGTCTCCTCCGGGACGGGCTCCCCAGGGAAGTTCGCAGCCAGGAGCGGCCGCACAGAGGCTGAGGCCCCGTGGGAGAGCCCCGGGGACACGCTCGGACCCCTCCGAAGGAAGCCATGGCCGACAGCCAGATGCCCTTCTCCTGCCATTACCCCGGCAGGCGCAGCATCCGTGATCCTTTCCGGGAGCCCGGCTTGACCTCGCGCCTGCTGGACGATGATTTCGGCATGTCGCCCTTCCCCGGGGACCTGACGGCGGACTGGCCCGACTGGGCTCGGCCCCGGCTCACCACCACCTGGCCGGGTCCCCTGCGCAGCGGCATGGCCCGTGCCTCCACCATGGCCCCTGGCTATGGCGCCCGCTTCGGGGGGTACCCCGAGAGCCGCAGCCCCGTGCCCTTTCCCCGCGAGCCCTGGAAGGT
This sequence comes from Ciconia boyciana, assembly GCF_034638445.1. Lineage (NCBI taxonomy): Eukaryota > Metazoa > Chordata > Aves > Ciconiiformes > Ciconiidae > Ciconia > Ciconia boyciana. The sequence continues at coordinate 4,010,636 of NC_132948.1, forward strand.
GTGCGTCAACGTGCACAGCTTCAAACCCGAGGAGCTGACGGTCAAAACCAAGGATGGCTACGTCGAGGTGTCAGGTGAGAGCGAAGGCACCGGGGAGGAGGAGGATGGGGCATGAAGAGCAGCTGGTCCTGCCCTGCCCGTGCCGGCTCAAGAAATTGCCATAAAATGCAAAAATCACCTTTATTTTAAGCCAGATGTGGCAGCCCCGTGTTTGGGAGCAGGGCCAGGCCTGTGGGAGGGCATTGGGGCAGCCCCGGGGGGGTTCAGGGGTGCCACGGGGGAACTCCGCTCACGAGCTGCGGTGGTTTCCTGCAAAAATGAAAAGGACAAGCCTCCTTTGGGGTAAATCTCCCCGCTTTCTGCCCCGTCTGGCTGAGGAGGCCCCGCTGCGGGCAGCGGCACCCTGCAGCGAGCTGCCAAGAGGGGCCCCAGCTTGGCTCGGTTAATTATAGCCGGGGTGAGGCCGGCGCGGAGGGAGATTCCCTTTAAAGGGGCCGAGAGAGAGGCAGCTCCAGCGCTGGGAAGCAGGGGACAGCCGCCCCGCGGCCCCCACCCCGACCCAGCCCCGAGAGGCCCCAGCCTGGGGACGAGCTGGCCAGGAGCACGTCCCTAAAAATTCAGTTAATGGTGGGGACAGTGGGTGTGGGGTGCACCCAGCCCTGAGCATCCCTTCAGCCCGGCACCGACATCCCGCATTTCCCCCGGGTGCCCCGGGCCGGGGTCCCCAGGGAGGGGCGGGGGGCTGCCCGGCAGCATGGCCCTGGGTATTTATTTGGGGCTCGTGGCATCGCAGGGGGAAAACCGCAGGTCAGGGGGGTCCGGGCAGCCACCAGCATGGGTTTAACTTCAGAGGTGCTCCAGGCACAAGGACCCCCAGCCTGGCAGCGTGGTAGAGGGGAGCCCAGCCTGGGGAGCGGGACAAGGGGGGGGTGCTGCCACCTCCAAAGGTTTTATCACGTCTGGGGGCTTTTTTCTTAAGCTCTTGGCAGCCTGGGAGACCCCGGGCTCTCACTGGAAACTTGGGTGTGCTGTGTCGGGCACCTCCTTCCCCACATAGGAGAGGCTCCCTGAGCCCTCCCCAGAGGGAAGGATTTGCACTGGGGAAGGGAAACAACTCCTCTGAAAACTTTCCTGTTGGGTTTTGTTGTTGTTTGTTGGGGAAAAAATAATCTCCGGGTGAGGTGGTGACGCGGGGTGTTGCCCTTCCCTGCAGGCAAACACGAGGAGCAGCAGGTGGAAGGAGGGATCGTCTCCAAGAACTTCACCAAGAAAATCCAGTACGTACCAGCCGGCCCTGGGGCGTCCCCCCGCCGAAGGGGCTGGGGCACGGGGGGGCTGTCACGTCCCCCTGACCAGCACCCAAATGTCGCTCGCCTGCTGTGGACCCCGTCCCTGCGGCGCAGGCAGCGCGGGGATGCCACCGGCAGCAAAGGGCTGAGGTTTGCCAGTCCTTGTGCTCCAGTTCCCACACGCAGGGACTCCTGCGCCTGTTTTCACCCCAAAATCTGCCCTTTTGCAGCATGCGCCTGGCAGGTTCGGGCCACACGGTGGTTTCCCGAGGCGGGTAAAAAAGGAGGAGGTCTTTTCTGGGTGCTTTGTCAGGCTCCTCCTGGCCCGGGGCTGCGTTTGGAGCCAGCTGGGGCGCGGGGAGCAGGAGGGGTGCAAGGAGCGGCACTCACAGTGCCAGCACATCCCCGGGGCGCAGCAGGGCACGATGGGCTGACACCGTCGTCAGCCCCAAAATACATCCTTGCGTGTGAAGGTATATATATATATATATCTCTCTCTCTATCTGAATGATGTCAGTTAGACTGCTATCGCGTTGACTCACCGCGACGGCTCACTTTGGCAACAACAACGGCCAAGGGCAGGGAGGAAAGGCGAGTCCGGAGGCAGGCAAGCCCCAGCCGCAGCCCTTCGCCCATAGGGGGGGCAGACCCCCGGCCGCAGGGCTCGCAGGGTTAACAGGGAGAAGCAGCAAAACCCAGGGCATGGGAAGGGTTTCCTCGGCTGGCAGCAGCTCAGCTTTGCTTTTCCACCCCAAAGGAGCCCTGTGCATCCCAAAGTCCCACGGGAAAGCTGGGGCAAGCACCACGCTCCCTCCTGCTCGGCGCTCGGCAGCCGCAGCGGCTCCTTTTACGGGCAAGGCTTGCGGCTGACGCGGGCTGCGGCACAGCGATGATTTACTCCTGCTTTGCAGAAGCCCAAGCAGCACAAGCGGCGGGTGACATCCTGTCAAACACATCTGCCGGGGAGATTAAACAGAGTGCCCACAGGGGCCAGACTGGCCAGGACGCCGCTTTAAATATCCCCGGCACATTCCCGGGTGCAACAGTAATAACATAGGCTTTGCCGAGCCCCGCGACGGGGCTGCTGGCTCGGCATCAGTGGTTCCCTACACTCTGGGGGTCCTGCGTGGGCTTCCCAAGGGTCGACGTCCACCAGGGATGCAGCGTGCTGCGAGCCGGCAGCCGCCCCGGCCCCCCAGCTCCTGAACCATCTCATCTTTCCTTCCCTCCTGCAGGCTGCCCTACGAGGTGGACCCCATCACGGTCTTCGCCTCCTTGTCGCCGGAGGGGCTGCTAATCATCGAGGCACCCCAGATCCCCCCCTACCAGCAGTACGGCGAGGGCGGCTGCGGCAGCGAGATCCCCGTCGAGAGCCAGGAGGCCACCTGCGCCTGACCGGCCACCCGCCTCCCTCCCACGCCCCAGCAGCCCTCCTCCCCTCTCCCCTCTCCCCCCGGACCCCCGCTCCCCGGTCCCCTGCGGCGCGGCGTCCGGACAGCCTCCAGCAAGGGTGACGGGTGCCGCACACAGGGACGCAGCACCCGCCACCCCGCAGGGGAACCAGCTGAGAGCCGGGGCACGTGCACCGGGTGCCAGGCCACCGTCCCCGAGGGCTTGTAGCGCTCTAAGGTGCCGGTAGAGATTTTGTGCCCATGGGGCTGAGCAGAATGGATGGCCTCGTTACGGTTAATTTTTGCCCTGAGTCGCTCGGATGGGATATTTATAACAATAGCAAAAAAGGGCCCTTTTTTCTCTAAAATTGATGTGGAATCCCATAGCCCGGTGTCTTTTCCTCCTCCGTGGGTTGTTGTTTTTTTAAACTACATCTCTGCAAAGGATGCGCATCTGGTGGCGGAGCTTGACAGCAAGCACAGCCTCCATCCTGAGAAATACAAACCGTCCGTGTGTTTTGAACGTTGGTTTTTGGGTTTTTTTTTTCTTTTTTTCCAAAGAGAATTTGTGCTTTTACTTGTCAGACCTGAGGAATAAAACCCAGTCGATGTTCTTAGCCTCTGCTTGTCTCAGCTGAGCTCGGTGGGGCGGGCGCAGGGCTGCGGGAGGGTGGCGGGGAGGAGGGGGATGCCCCCGTGTGCCACCTCCTAGCCCGGCGTGGCGTCCTCCCCATGAGACGTGTGGGGATGTTCGCATGTTGGTGGCTGAAGCATTTGCTCGAGCCTTTTCTGCAGCCTGTGAATGGCGAGTCTCCGAGCCTGTGCCGGGGAGGCACTGAGCCCGGCGAGGACCACGGGCTTATCCTTTCCTTACCCTCTTGAGGGGTTACAAATGTTTTTCCTGCTTAGGGATGCTGTATCAGCCTCTGAGCTGCGAAACTCGGGTTTGCACCATCCCCATTTCCATCTCACCCTGCCGACTGCCCACTGGCAGCTCCACGGGGAAGCACTTCCCAGCTAATTCCCCGGCGGAGGTACCGGCAAATGGTTTCTGCCGGGCTCTGGACACAGCCTTAAAACCATTCCTGGGGGTGAAGCACCGGGTAAGATTTGTTAACACACTGCAATGCCCAGGGTCAGCAAAGCAGAGGTGCCAATGGGCGGCGGGAGTTTTTCCATCAATCTGTGTGGCACCTGGGCCGGGCACCCGGTTTTCCATGTCACCAGGACCTCGGAGTTAAAAATACAACCTCACATGCTCCGCTCCGGCTCATTCGGGATGCGGTTACCAACAACAGCCCATCACATGCTGCAAACCCCAGCCCCAGCACTCGGGGCCACGATGGTACCTGCACGCCAGGTCACGGAGGGGAACCTGGGAGCTCTCGCCCCAGTTTTATATATTATATTTAATTTTTAACAGTTGTTACAGAGCCTGGAGCCCCCGGCAGTGCACAGCAGCCCCACGCCAGTCAGCAGGAGCCAGCCCCAGGCTCAGTCATGACAGCTCTTCCAGGCGCAGCTGTGAGCACAGCAATTTTTATGAATAAAATATAATCCTCGACATGTAATACCGACACCAGGATGGAAAGCAAAAAAGTCATGAGTCACAGCTCCAGCCCTGTGTCCTCGTGCCACTTGGAGCCGTTGTGCCCTGTGGTGACACCTCTCCAGCACAAACTGTCCCTCCTCTTCCTCACCCCTTCGAAAAATTATTTTTTTCAGTCTATCGAAAAAATAACCCCAGCCCCACAGGCTCCGCAGGCCCACCCCCGATTTTGTCCCCAGCGCCCCATCCCCTCAATGCACTCGTCATGGGAAGGACCCCGGGGGAAGCACGTGTGTCCCTGGGGCGGCCCTCAGGCTCCGGCACCCCGGAGCGAGCGACCGGAGGCGGCCCCACAGCAGCCCTGACCGTGCACCCCACGAGCGGCAGACGACGGCTCCCCGAGCAGGGCCGCGGGCGCAGGGGACCAGCTGCCGCTCTGCGGGGGCTGTGGGGGGAATTAGCCGCAGCTGAGCCCCTCTCCCACCCCAGGGTATATGGGGAGGTCCCCAGGCTGCAGCCGCACCAGTGCTGGGGCACAGGGAGCCCCAGGCTCAACTCTGGGGCTGCGGCACAGGTAGGGGCTGCTGCAGTCAGATGATGGCTCCCAGCTTTCTCTCCTGCTGATCCTGCAGTTTGGGGGAAGATTTTTTTTTTTAAATCACTTTCTGTTTTATTTGGTTCTGCTTTCTGATTAATTCCTTAATAACATCTTATAAAGACTGTTGTAAGATGCATTAGCAATAATTTCTTAATGGCTGAGGTTGGCATTGGCAATTAGCACTAAGGACCTCTTACACATGCCTGGACCCGTGCAGCCAGTGGCTTCTCAAGCTGCTGGATTGTCTGGAATATCATATACTAATGAAATAATTGTAAGAGGAGATCTGCTTTTTTTTTTTTTAGTATGACCTGATTACTGAAGTGAAGGAGGTTTTAAAAAAAAAGTAATCCCTACTGGTGTTTCTGCAAATGGAAAAATAAGTTTGGAAACACTGGGGCATTTCTGCATCAGCATCTCCCCCTGTGTCTGAGGAGGACGGGGTGGGAAATGTGTGTTTGTGGGGTACCAGGGTGCCGCAGAGCCGGGGCCAGCGGGGAGCGGGAGCTGTTTGCTCATCCTCAGCCTGCATGGGCGATAACGGCTTGAAGCCATTAGACCCGTAACACAACGCTATAATGGCCACTCTGCCAATTACGTTACATTTCATGGGTTTATAGCAATTTCACTGCATCGGGTGGTGTCATAACACATTACGGTTTATAGCTTAATATCGGCTCTAACCGGGAGATGCCATGCACAGGACGTGGCCGTGGGTGAGCATCCTCTGGGTGGGGAGGAGCAGGCTTCCCGTGGGTCTGACCCCGGGGCTGGCCGAGGGGGCTCAGGGGGGACCCAGACCCGGGGCTGTGCATTTTGGGACCCCTCTCCCATGCGGGAGACGGGGCAGGGTTGTGTTTATCAGCAATTCACCTTGCACAGGGCACCCCAGCCGCAGCGGCACCTCTCCACTGGCCCTGTCCGAATCACTCCAGGGAGCCGGTGCTCCCTTATTTCTCTTTCTGGAGTGGCATTAGACTTATCAATAGCCACACCATGCAAAGCCAAATGATTCTTACTGCTGGAGGAGATGGAGGAGCCATGCTAAACAGGCATTTCAAATCCTGCTCTGAGCAATGCTGATGCTGCTGGCATGGGGCTGTGCCCCTGGCCGGGGAGGGGAGAGGAGCAAATGTTTGGAAGATTTTAGTTTTTTCTTTCTAAGAAGTCAGTTATGATAAAATACACAGTCACATCTGAAAGGGGCTGGTGTAATTAAGCAGTTGGATGGTGGGCAATTTGCATTAGGCTCTTTGTTGTCACCAGCGCCAGCACGTGCCTCGCTGCCCAGGCAGCTGGAGCAAGGAGCATGAGGAGCGTGCCTGCTCCGGGGAGAGGAGATGCCGGGGTCAGGGCTGAGCTTGGAAATCCAGCACCTCTTGATGCATCTCAGGACCATGAGCTTGCAAGCTCGGCTCTAAGCCCCGGCAAAGCTCTCCTGGGCAGCTGGAGGGAAATGCAGGTGGTTCATGCAGCCTTTTTGTTTTGGGAAAGATTTTTCTAGCTTCTTTGCAGCGGTGATCCCTCCTGCAGCACAAGCGGGTGATTCCCTGTGCTGCAGAACCGAGCTGGGATGGGCTGATGGGGAGGGCTCGGGGCTGGGAACGCAGCACCACGAGATAAGGGGGCTGCTTCATGGGAAACCGGCCTCGGGGGACCTGCCGCCCGAACCAGCTGCTGCAGACAGGCCGAAGGACGCGAAGACATAAGGATAAGGTCACCCAAGCCCTGGGAGAGCTCACCAGGAGGCTTGGTTTGCAGGAGGCTGAATAAACCTCTCAGTCATGTCCTGCTGTCTGTCCTGAGCTGCCGAGGAAGCTGTGGGGGCTCTGTGGGCACCTCGGCAAGGCAGGGGCATGGGCCAGTGGGGCCGAGCAGTTTCTGAGTGCCGGTTTACACCCCACCGGGCCCAGGCTGGGTGGGCATGTGGCTCCTCGCAAGGCACCGGCTCCCAGCCTGTCCCGGAGGATTTATTTTCCTAAAATGGAAGCAAAAGCTGAATTGATTTATTTTGGTTGGCAGCATGCGGAGCAGGGTAAATAATCCACAAGAAGCTCCAGAGCTGTCCAGATACACCAGGCATCTCCCAAAGCCGCGTCCGGCTCTGCTCTGGGCAAGCACCGCTTTTGCATCCACATGTGCCCGTGGCTCAGGACACGCTTGCTGGCTCGCCCTGCAGAGATGCACTTGATGTCTCGCTCTTGCTCCCGGCACACCGTTAGATCATGCCGCGGGGTCCTTGGGTGGCCACGGAGACCCTTTTTTTGGCTAATGGGGGTGTTTGCTTGCCAGCCACTCTGGGAGCCTCTCTGCACAGCTCCGAGCCGCGCGTGCCGTGGGTGTGCAGGAGCTCAGCCTGTTTTCCTCCAGCATCCTCTTCCTCGGTCCCGCTGTGCTGCCGTCTTCCCCTCGGCCCCTCCAAGCGACATGCAGCTCTCCAGGCTCTCATTTGGCAGCTGGTTCTTATTCCTGCAGATTATCTATCTGGGTTTGCACAGGGGGTTAATATAACACTTCTGTTTTTCCTTCCCGGAGCCCTCCGGAGCATCCCCAGCTCCCTGCAGGTTTCTCGCTGTTTCTCACGCAAGCCCAGGCCCCTCCAGTACGAGCCAGTCCCTTTTCCCCCTGAGAATATCCCGTAACCATCCAGGTGTTTCTCTGCTAAAGTCGAGGTCATCTGGGGTTTTTCTTGTTTCTCTTTGGGAGTTCCTCTTCTGTTGGAGACTTTGCTTTATTGAGGTTTTCGTCTCTTCTTGCAAAGCAAATCTCATCTGCTTTATTTTGGATGTCTCCAAAGAGAAGACTTTGCCACACAATGGCTGTGGGGACAGAGAAGCAAAACATTTCTTTTTCTCTAATGGAAGAACCCAATGTCATAGAAATAACCTGCCCTGGTCTTTCTGTCTCTTTTAAATCAAAGGCTGGGAAGTTCAGCAAGAGCTCCTGGCCATGAACCGGCACAGCCGCCCCTGGGAGCAGACCAAGAAGTTCCCGAAACTTTGCCCATCCCAGCAGAGAGAAGGGGAGGAGAGACCTCTGTAGCTAAGGCAATGCCAGCGGGGGTTATGGCATGGTGTTTTGGATGCTTCTGCCCGTACCCATCTCGGGAGGGGACTGGGTGTGCTTTGAGGCCAAGCCCGGTGACCCCCACCGGCAGCACGGACCCTCCTGGGTGGACACGTGTGTGACCGTGGTGCTAAGCATCGCTATCCCCTCATGGAGCTGCAGCTGCCGCTGGGCACCGTGACATCTCGTAGCCATGAATTCCTCCCTTCAATAATGAGCTGTAGCTGGGGGAAGGAGACTTTTCTCCTATTTGTTTCCTTTTGTCAGTCTTTAAACCCAGTTGCAAACGCTGCTGGTAATTAAGGGCCATCTTGCCATTTGGGTGATGTGCTGAAGTGCAACCTCCTGCTCCCAGACAGATGCTCCACAGCAAACTCATCCTAGTGGAGAGGCAAATCTCGTCTTAATTTTCTTCTTTCGTATTGCAACAAAAAGCTTCCTATCCAAGAAACCTCTCCTTATTAAAAGGCCTCCTTGAAACATATTATAGCAGCCGACGAGGGTGGTTATGAAGCACAAAAAGCCTGCAGAAGAGCTCATTAAAACAATAAATTACAACTAATTAGAATAAATCAGGCTAAATCATCTCCAGCGTGAAGGTAAAATGAGGTGTGAGTGAGTGGTTTTAATAAGGCCGGTGCTAATCCCAGACTCCTCTTTAAAGTGATAGTGAGTCCTGCTGCAGCAACGATCCCGCTGCTGGGACCGGGCCGGGGCTGAAAACAGACCCAGACAAAGGCGAGGCGAAAGCGGAGCTAATGGGATTTTTAATTGTTTCCCAGTCTGAGCTGCCTGTCCCTAATTGCAGTGGGTTTGGGGTTAGCACAGCATCCGCAGTGGCTCGCAGAGGGGCAGGCACAGGTCGAGGCGCTTGGGTTTGCTCACTTTGGGTTTTTTCCCTCTTTAATTTGCAATGCGCAAAGTGGCTGTGGGGTTTCGTTCCTCTCTGTCATATCACTTCATCACGCGCAGCCACAGCTAAATGACTTCTCTGCATAATTAGCAGTGAGATCATCGCGACCGCCTTGGCTCGGAGTCATTTCTCCTCTGGTCTCCAAAGAGCTGCTCAGAACAGGGGAGAGGAGGGAGGTGTGGGGGGAGGCAGTGGGACGGGTGCCCTGCCTGTGCGCGGGCAGCCCCAGAGATGGGTGCTGGAGGGGGACACCTGGGACCCCTGCTCCTGCACCAGCTAAGGAAGGTTTGGGAGATCTCACTGTCCTCCTCAATGAAGCTAACACCGGAGCCAAAGGTCCCAGGGAGCAAACACCGGCAGCACCAGCCTGACCCATGCTGAGGACAGGGCTCGCTGCCAGCGGGGCGCTGGGGAAAACCTAATTTAACGTGTTAAATGCCCATGTAGGACATCGTTGACCAGAAGGTCTCTGAGCTGCCAAAGCAAAAGGTTTCCTGCTGAAACAAGTGAATCGCTTCTGAAAGCACCTGGAAGTGGGCTCAGCTCTTGGGAACGCGGGGTCTAGAGCCAGTGTGGGCAATGGTGTTGGCAGAGACACCATGGCTTGAGCCTTCCCAGGTGGTGGCATCGCTGCTGCTTCCCTCCAAGAAGGGATGAGCATTACTGCCAGTGCAGGAGAAATGTATTAGTTTCATTAAGTTTAAATGATTAGCTCCAGGCATTGATAATGATACTTAATGGATCTAATATTTTTTTGGTGATTATGCTGTTGTATACAGCAGTGTATATCATTAATAACCTTCTTTAAACCTCCTTGCTTTCACTGTCACTAATTATGTTCAAGCCCTTCTTATGCCTAAGCCCAAATAGCTGCCTATAAAGAGGCTTTACCCCATGAAGAGCGCCCGGCTGTGCCGGGAGGCAAATGCTGATGTCTTGGGTTACTGGGCAGGAGGATGCCTGGGTCTGGCTGCAGAGCCATGGGCCAGACCCCACAGGGTGGCCAGGGCAGCCGTGGCGGGTGCTGCTTTCTCCAGGAGATGGTGGAAAGCCTCGGGGCAGCTCCACTCTGTTCAAAACCCCTTTCCCAGTCACCCCCGGAGCTCTGCAGGGGGGTTAACCCCAGCCAGGGCCACCCCACGTCCCGGGCTTTGTCACCTATTGGTGTCCGAAGGAGATGATGGACAGTAGGTGAGGGTGGTGAAGTCAAACATCGTTATCACCTCCTGGGAGAAACAGTGAGCGAATGCATTGAGGATTCAGTGTTTTCTCAGGGAAGGTGTACCTAAGCCCGGGACTCACCTGTTATTGCTAGATCAAACCTGCGTGGTCCCCCCGCTGGATGCGGCCAGGTGGGAAAAGGAGCATCGCCGCCGTCTCCAAACTCTCTCTGAAACTTGCCGTCGCTCTTGGGAGGAGCGGCCAGGCTTGGCTGCTTCCCTGCTCCTCCCTGTCTGCGCCTCCTTCCCGTCCCCCTGCGAGCTGATTAATCCATTAGGATTAACCTCTCTTTAACTCCTTGATTAGCTGCATTTTAAAACTCCATTTGTTTTCCTTTTTACATCAAGCCAGAGCCAAAAAAAGAGGCCAATTTGCAGCGATACTGATTTACTGCAATTTCTGAAAATCAGGGCGAACGCCGGGAAGGCGTGCTCGGCATTTCAACTCCTCCCCGGCGAGCTGCGAGAGGCTCCATCCAGCAGGAGCCAACTTTGGGAAGAACACAATGGACCCAGCATCCACCCAAATCCCCCGGGCTGGTTTCTGGTGGTATCAGTGCAAACCTGAAAGATGCATCCTGCATTTCAAGGACTGAAAATGTCCCACCCTGTACCTTGGGGAAACTGAGGTCCTGTAAAGCGATGTGCATGGGGTAGCAAGGCTGATCCTCAGCCCTTGGATGGCTTTTTGGTCCCTTAGGGGCATCCACAGCTCCACTGGAGATGTTCCTGACTTCCCTGAACCGTGCACAGCAGGAATTTCTCAAGATTGGGCTTCTTGCTTTAAGATCACGCAGGGTGGTAACAACATGGTTTGGCCTCATCCAGACCCGATTCGCCAGGTGTAGACCCAGTCCTGGGTTACCAAACCTGAGTTTAGCCCATGACCTCGGTGAGCCACCAGACCCCTCCGGAGTCTGGGGGTGTTTGATGATAAAAGCTTTGCCGTTCTGTGCTGGGAGCTTGGCTCAGCATCTGCTCCGGCTTTGCCCGTGGAGCCGGGGCAGCTGCCTTCCCCCGTGCAGGAGCCACGTGGGAAAAATCGTTAATATCTTCAAAAACAAGTGAACCCACTGGATTTAAAACAAAATCTCTACTGTTCCCAAATGCCCATCTTTCCCTTCCCAGTGTGTCCCCTGGGAAGGAGTGACTCCCTCTCTGTGCCCAGCCCGGGGCTGTCTCGGGGTCCCGTCCTCAGCTGCCCCGGCACCCCGGCGAACGCAGCCAATGATGCTGATTGTGCACCCCATTGCTGAGAAGGGGGATGCTGAAACACAGGCAGCAACGGAGACGTATCGGGGTGGGCAAAGCTGCGTAGCTGGTAACACTTCTGTGGCGGGGGCTGTTTGGAACCCCCCCAGAAGGAGCAGCGCTCTCCTGCCTTCAACCCCAGCTCCATGTCCCACGGCTTCACCCCTTGCAGGTGAAACCGGTGCGGCTCTGCGGCAGCCCTGCCTGCACACCCTGCCTGCACACCCTGCCTGTGCATGGGGAGGAGCGGCTGGTTGCTGCCTGTCCCATCTCTCGCTGGGCACAGATCACCCCCTTGATGAACCGGCTGCTGCGGAGTTACTCCTGCTGCACTTCTGTGATCATTAAGCTTTAAGGCAACTAACACTAACCACCCGCTGACCTGCGCTAACCCTTCAATTCATTCTCAGTCACCTCCTCTGGCTGTGAATCAATGTCTGAGCGTGGGTGTTTTCGGAGGTGGTCGGTGGGGCTGGGGTTCGGCCGGCTGAGCTGGGGGGGGCAGCACGCCAGGACGTGCCGGGGCTCGGCCTCTGCCGAGGAGGGACAGGGGCCCTCTGCTTTCATAAAGCTGGAGAAATCACCTGAGCTGTATATCGCTGGTCATAGGTGTTTGCCCCATGATTAGGGGATCTGCTTGTGCAGGCAGGGGTTGAGGCTCTGGCTGGAGCTCAGCAAAGCCAAGGCTTAGAGCTGGGGTCTGGGGTGTCCCTCTCGCCTGGCTGATGGCTGTGACCAAGGGCTGGGAGTCTCCCCTGGGGCTGGGGTGTCGAAGGAGACTGCTCATCCTGGCACCAAAGCCCCTCTCCTATTGAGCTGTGTTTTGGGGTCGGCTATCTGCAAGGAGCAGCTTTCCCTGCAGCGGTTTGGGGTGTCTAAGAAGGGCTGAGTACAGCAGGGACATCACTAGAGCCCTTCTCCTCTCCCATGCTGCCCACTTGCAGGACATTTATAAGGACCTTTCAGATTTCTCTAAGGTTTTGGAGTAGCTCAGTGTGTTTCTAAGCTATTTTGGGGTGCAGGAGTAGGAAAAAACAAGTCATGGACACATGCACCTCTGTGCACCCATACGCAATGGCCTGCAGCTTCAAGTGTTTAGGCAAGCAGGTTCAAAGCTCTGCAAGGGAATCTTCTTCCCACTACTGAAGCAAAACAAGGCAAAACCAAGCAGAAATCTGTACAAAACCAAGCAGAGGGCTTTGCCTTGCAGGACTGTGGTGCCCGGAGCTGGGCTCCCTTGCACGGGTGGTGTTGGAACTGGGAAAGTCTCTCGGGAGCTGCCTGTGAGCTGTCAAAATATATTATAAGCTGCAGTTGAGGTTTAAAAAGCTTCACATTGATGCACAATTTAGGGGAAGCATCTTGCATTTCCATAGCCATACAACAAGATTTTCTGAAATTGCAATGATATGAGAAAATGTCTTTTAAAGTGGCACCCAGATGGCGGAGGGAAATTGCGCTGTTTGAATTCTCTTCAGATAAATTGAAGCTAAAGGGATGTTAAACATTTTATAGGTTTTTTCCCCTCCTTTCACCACCTGCTACTGCAACGATACAAGAGGAGTCATCAAATGGAGCAAGTGAGATCCTTACGGTGCACTGCTTAGGAAACGGCCTCATCTCAATCCTGCATCTGACGGCAATTAACACCGAGAGATCCCAAACCTGGCGGGGTCAGGTCTGGGCTCCTCGCCTGCTCCTCCATGGAGGTTGGGATGCACGTGGGGAGCAGGAGGGGTTGCAGGATTCGGGTTCCTTGGGGCCTTTACGTGACCACAGCAAGAGCCCGGAGCGATGGGGAGAGGCTGTTGGACCCAGCAGAGTGACAGCTCTGGGGGTGGGGGTGACGTGCTGCTCCTCCGAGCCAGCCCCAGAGTAAGCCTCACCATAAAATTAGAGCCCAGGTCGATGCAGGCAACCTTCGTGCTAACAAACCTCCCCACCCGCTCCCCAGGAAGGTGGCTGTCAGGGCTGGCATTTCGGGGGGGGGTGCCCAAACACATTTCTAAGCAAAGAGAAGGAGCCGTAGGCAAACCCCAGCTGTCAGGGCTCAACCTTGGGGTTTGCAGCGTAAGCGAGATGCAATGGCTGGAGCTGTATTTCTCCTTGCAAAGCTACCTGCCACAGGATGCATAGACCCCCAAATGCAAGAACGGAGCATTTGGCTATAAATCGCCCTAACGCCAGCCATCCCCGGAGCTGCGCTGCTTTAGGGACAGGCTCCGTCCCCCGGCTTCGAGACGATGCTGCAGAGCCTCCCAAGCATCGCTCTGCGGGGCAGCAGGCACTTCCCTCACAGGTTTTATTTCTTTTTCCCCCTCCTTGGCATTCACAAGTGAGGAGCATTTTCGCTCCTGAGCTAAGTATGTCACTTTGTCTTGTAGCGGCTGCCAGGTTTTAAAACACTGGCAACTTGCGAAAGCACCGAGAGGACAAATGCCAATAGTTACGCTCTCATCTTTACTCAAGGAAGAAGAACTGGGCTTTGTGGCTTTTTGCTCTTTGTTTTTGTTTTGAAAGTAAAATTAGCGTGTTTACCTGGTAGTTTACTTAAGCTGTTAGTCACGGCAAAAGAAACGTGTGCGGGCTGGTTTGTCTCCTCTGACAGGTCTCGCTTCCCCAGGGTGGGCTGGGGTGCTCAGGGGAGACGGTGAGCAACAGCAGCAAATATGCAAGCCTTGGCTGCGTTGCCTCTCGGGAAGCTGAGCCAGGGGTGACGGGAGAGCAGCCCCAGGGCTCCCAGGAAGCCTTCTCCCTGTTCGTCCCTCCCTCCCCGCTCGTGCCGGCAAACACCGAAGGGGCAAGCAGCCACAGTGCCCGGGCAGTGCTCTGCACCCAGGGTCCTCTGACCCTCTGCTGGGTCAGAAACTGCTGCTTCAAGCCCCATCCAAGCCTGGTCCGTGTGGGGCAGCTGCCCCTTCAGCCCATCCCTGGGCAAGCTTTTATATGTACACTCTTTTATTATTATTTCCAGTGTTGTCAGATTCATTAGAGCAGATGGGCCCATCCAGCAGGCAGGGTGATGCTCCCGATGGGTGGTGAGATGTCTTTGTGCTTAACAGGAAATGGAGGTCGCTGGTGGGGCATGTTGCTGTGTGTTCTCCAGTGTGGCAGAGCACTTTCTGGTTGGGATCTGGCTCAAGTTTGGGGAGAAGAGCTCCTGGGCAAGATCCCAGCAGTTATTTCAATGGACTGAGCCCGCAGGGAGCACTGGCTCGCCAGCAGCGTGGGCTTTCCGACACCCAGCAGCGCTGCAGAAAGCCATGAGGGCTGGGGCTAGGTATTTTTAAACAACCTTGGCCGGGCAGGCTTTGCCAGAGCACTGCCTTTTCTTGTTATCTCTTCCTGCAATTACAGAATGATTCAGTGACAGCTATCCTGCGGTTTAATGCAAGAAGCTTCATGCAGGTACAGGGTGTCTAACACACAGCAACACTCTCTGGTACGACACGGTACTGTCTCGTGTTATCACAGCTTGAGTTGTTCAGCAAATAATCGGAATCTTTCCTTCAAACGCCAGATTATTTTGGAGGGGGGTAGTCATATTATCTATTATACTCGCAAAACCAGATAATAATAGTAATACCATTTGGTGGAGCACCATTAACGCAACAAGGCTGTCACTTTGTCACCAAGAATGCTGTGTGTGACAGCCCGTTAAAAAGAAAGTCAAAACAAGGCTGGCAGCAGCCAGCCCGAGCACATTGCGGTCGCTGCCGGGGCTCTGCGAGCGCGATCGTGTTTCCCCCGCGCTGGAGCCAGCGAGGATGTTCTGTACTGCTGAGCTATGCTGGCTTGGCTGGTGCAGCCCATGACGCGCTCACCGGCAGGGCAGCGGCGACGTCCCGGCGTGCTGTGGCTTGTAGGGACACCGATAGCGCTGCCCTGGGTCTCGTGTTTGTGAGTTGTCTTGTTTTTGGCAGAGATGCTTGCCCCAAGCTGGGCTGAGCGTGCCCCTGCCGCCTGACTGCCTCGCTGCCTGAGCTCCCTCCCAAATCCATGCGCTGCTTAGAGACCAGGCTCACCCAATGGACCCCAAATTTCTGTTGGGGTCAGTAGATGCTAAATCCGTCTCACGGGATGTGCAGGAGGAGCGGCAGGCATGATGTGAGCCCCTTGGCTGTTTACCCTGCAGACACTGCATCGCCCTGATGCCCGGGCACAGCCAAGCTCCCAGACCAGGCAGCATCGGCTTGCGGCTGGTGGTACCTGGCACTCATCTTTCACCCTTCTTCCTTTAGGAAAGATATTTCAAATGTAAAAGCAATGTGAAGACAGGCAGTTACGCGTCTGGAAATGTATCGTTAATGTAATAAGGGTATGAGAAGGTTTCTGTAGGAATTAATCTCCAGTGTATTTGCTCCACAGCGAGCCATAAACTTTCCAGGGTCACAAAAGTCTATTTTTTTTCTCCTGAGGAATTTCAGCACTAACCCAGTGCATGCTTCCCCCAGATGCCACCCTGTCCATCAGGGGCTTCACACCCTGTGCATAAGCTGAGCCTGCTGCGGGCAGAAGGATGCTCACTGCATCTGCAATGAGAGCCACAGCAAACCCCCCCCCAAGCCTCGACAACTTCAGCATTTTCTTTTTTTAATGGAGAATGGAAGGCTCTGCAGAAGTGAAACGTCTCTCTCAAATCATCAGGTTATTTTTATGTGCATCTATATTTTCTTATGTGTGTGTAAATACCTCCCCCCCACACATACTTTTATCTCAAGGAGTGAAATAAAAATAGCTGGAGATTGAAAGGGGAGCAGGCGAGGGGGCGGTTGCACTTTTTGGAAGAATCTCTTCAAGGTTCGGAAACAACGAAACCGTGGTGATAACGCGATCTGACAAAAACCTCAGCTTCTCCGGGCCCGTGAGGAACGGTGTTAATGAAAGAGATCTTAATGACTTTCCCTCTATGTTTCAGTTCATTCTAACAAGCCGCAGCCAGGAGCACAGACTCAGTGTTGCGCTTGAGGAAGTTTTGACAAGCTCCGAGGAGCCGGCTGCGCGCGTGCTGGGAATCGCTGCTCAGGGGCTCGGAAAAACGGCCCCTATCCCGCAGATGCCAGGATGGCACAAGGGATCCCCCGCCTCTCCGGGCTGATGGCAGCGCCTGCTTTGCCCTCGCTGGCCGCGGAGCCCGGCTGCTTTCCACGCCAAGCCCTGGCCCCACTGCTCTCCCCAACCCTCCTGCTCTGCAAGCCCGGGCTGGGTGAGTCGCGGGGGGAGATGCTGCATGACACCAGAGAAGAAGAGGGACGTGCTGTAGCTTGATACAGGTGTTGTATAGGCTCTTATTTCTTTTTTTTCTCCCCCTCTAAGTAGGACAGCAGCAAGGAGAGATTTCTGAGAGCTCGAGCTCTGCAAAGGAGGGAGGAAATTTCCCCAGGGAATGCAAAAAGGGGAGGGTTATGTGATCTGGCAAAGCTGATGCTACACAACCCAGAGCCCCGCATGTCCTGGCTTAGGATCATTTATTGTCGTGGCTTCTCTTTTTTTTTTTTTTTTTTTTAATTATACCAAAAGGAGCATTATGAAATACTTTGCTGTGGGAAGCCGCGTGGCTGGATGGTGGCGTGCATGGGACACCGTGTGTCGTTTGTCCGGGCTGGGCCCCTCCGACCCTCAGCACCAACCAGCCAGAGCATTTCTGGCAGGACGTTGGCAGCGCCCATCACAGCGGCAGAGCTCAAACTGCACCAGCTGAACTTTGGCCAAAGCAGAAATAAAACCGTCACATCTAATAATACCCAAGCTGCAACCGGCTCCCGGCGAGCCTCTGCCAGCTGCTGCGGCTGGCTGGGGAGAAGCGGCGTCCTGAGTCACCGAGACGCAGCGTCGTGCAAAGTCACCGTCCCTGTGCTGACCATCGGAGGCCAGGTCCCGCGGGGCACGCAGGTCTCCTCTCCCAGCCGCTCCCCTGGGGCCTTACGGGGGTTGGAGCAACCGGGCTCAGCACAGGCAAAGCCTCCTCCTCCTCCACTTTGGGAAAGAGCTGGAGTGATTTCCAAATGCCTCCGCTTGGCAGCTAATCCCCACCATCCTGGTAACGCGCTGGAAGTCGATCCAAAGAAAGTTCAAGGCTTGTGTCCCTATCAATTGCACCGCTGGTCGCCCTCCCTCTGTACAGCATCTCCCGGCTGCTGACAATGCCCAATCTGTTAATTCCCAGCAAGGCCGACGCTGGATGCAGGTAGGAGATGTTGTGTTGAGAAAAGCTGAATAAATTATCATTATTTTTTTCCTGTAACCTTCCCAGCTCCTGTGATGCCCATGCTTCGACCTGCCATGGTTGGCACGGAGACTCAGGCAGCCCCCAAATGGCTCCTGCAAATATTTGTGCCTTCAGTGCTCCATGCACGGGCCTGTGTGCTGGGGCAGTTTACAGGTAACGTCTGGCAAAGGCACGTTGTTTTTAAAGCCAGCTCCGGGGGGGCTGGCAATGTCCCACAAACCTCTTGCTGAGCAAGTTCCTGGCAGCCACAGAGGCAGGACGGCACGGTGAGGGGCAGCGTGGCCTTTGGTAGCAGAGCATTGCCCTGCTCCGTGTTTCGGGCACAGATTTGCTCGGTGCACTAAATCCAGAGCCACTCCAGTTGCTGTTAGCAGGACACGTCAGACCTTGGCCAAGCTGCTGGGTGCAGTTCGGTGGTGGGCTCTCCCCACCAGCGGTCTGAGCCGTTCCCTCTGTAGCAAAGCTGTTGGCAGTGCAAATTTAAGTCATTTGGGCTATTTTTTTTGCTAAAACCACTTTCTCAGCAGCCCCTTTCCCCATGGCAGAGGGCAAAGCCCTGCTGTGGGGGGAGGAAAGCGGGCGGCAGGCGGGTTTCGGCTGTTTCGGTGAGCAGCAGCAGCCCCTCTCCCCTCCTCGCCCACATTGCATCAGCGCCGTGAAGACACTTCTCACTTAAATGGTGTGTGCCCACAGCTCCTCTGAGTCACGCTGTTAGCAGAGAGCTCGTAATTCTTCATTTTTTTCAAGTACGAATGTCTTTCTTTGAAAAAAGGCATTAAATAAAACACTTGACTGAGGTCTCGGTGGTGACTAATTCCCATGGTATGCCCCGCTCCAGCGCTAATCCTGCTGGGCTCACTGCGTGCTGGGGGGGCCCCGCATGGATCCTTGCAGGTAGAGAAGCAAAGAAAAAGCTGAAGGTTGCACAAGAAGAGCTCAAAAGGGGCAGGCACGGGCTGCAGCGGTGGCACGGTGGGGACAAACCCCAGTGCCCTCCATCCGGGTGTCAGCGTTCCCTGGGGAGCGCTTCGGTGTGAGCTGTGCTCTCGGTCCAAAGCAGGGATACAGCCCAAAGCATGGGGTGGATCAAAACCTAAAGCTTCTGCCCAAAAGTTGCTGGAAAGGTTTGAGGAGGGGGGAAATCACTCTCCATGGAAGAGCTGGGAGGGGATTTTTTCTGCCCCAGCCAGGATGGTCTCTATCAAGGAGGTAGCAGCTTGGAGGACTCAAAGAAGGCAACTGTAAATCTATATTTGTAAACATGCTGCCTGCCACCAAATAAAAGCTGGCAAACCCAGAGCTCTGCTGAACGATTAACCCCCCCAAGAACACCCCACAGGCGCACCGTGAATACCGTACACCCAAACCACGCAAAAACCCCCGGGATGCGGCAGCAATGCTGGGGAGAACCCGTAACCCCCTGGGACCACTGCTGCCGAACCATGGCCCCCAGCAAACCTTCCTTGTGGGTCCCTCTGGGCCTGGAGGAGATGGATGAGCGCAGATCTCTCCAGGGCCAGGACGGGACTGTTGCGGGGACTGACCTTGCTGTGCAGCCGGGGCCGAGCGCTGCCGTTGCTCTGCACCGGATGGCTCTGCACGGCCGCACCGGCCACCTCTGCAAAACAACCCTGGCTTTGTTTGCTGCTTGAGTACCAGCTGAAAACATGACCCTCATAGGGGACTTTTGCAAGATGAAGTGTCTCTTTTCCCCAGCTTTGCTCTTGCCCTCTTTACCTCGAAAGCCCCAGGAGCTGCAGAGCAGGAGGCAGGCTGTGTGCACCGCCAACGAAACGGCTGCAGGACTGGGCATAACTAATTAGAGCCTCTATAAAATGACATCTATTTCCACAGATGGGAAGCTGCTTCCCCTTTTTATGGCTGCTTCAGTTAATTAGTTATCTCAGAGGTTGCATTTGCATTCCCAGCTTTGTGAAATACCCTTTTGTTAACTACTTTTCATATACTTTTATGAAGTCGACCACTGAAACACGCTCATTTATCTCACCAGTGACAGGCTGAGAGGCTTGCCCAGAGCTGCATGCCAGATGCCGGGATTGTAAAATAATGTTTGGCTTGTCTGGTGTTTGGAAAGGAGACAGAAGGTGCAGGGCTGTGAGAAGAAAGTCCCAGGCTGCTAAAGCCAAGGTCTGGATTTTGACAACTTCTACAAAAATGTCCAATCTGTTGCTTTTGGGCAGCTTGAAGGAGCCAGGGGGGATGCTCTTATCGCCAGCCCTGGGCTTGGACATCTCCATCCTCATCCCCCGGGATGTGCTCACACACACGGCATCCGATGGGAGCAGGGTGTGAGCATCCAACTTTCTCGAGCTTTATCTGCTGCATCCCCCCTCCAGCAGTGCTGGCTGCCTGCGTGTCCCTGCGGGCAGGGAGGGCTCCTGGGGACCCCCCCCCACTGCACTGGCTGTGCACAGGGGGTCCCCAGGAGCCCTCCCTGCCTGCAGGGAGCCTGGGGACACCCCAAAGCCACTAGGCCTGCTCCAGCCACGCTGCACATTTACCCTCCATTAGCAAGATCATGAACAACAGCAGCAATAATTGATCACTGTCGTTATTGCTAGGAAATATTTGCAAAATCAATGTTTCCTCCGTAGCATAAGCAATCAGGGCTTTTGTTGGTCGGCTGTTTTTCAGGCACATTTCTACCATAAAGAGTGGAAAACGCTGGGTAACTGCAAAGTACGATGCAAGAGATTTCCTCATTTCTGGCGGCACAGCTGCCTTCTCTCTGTGCAAGGCTCTGCAAACACTCGAAGCAACCCGGCACGCTTTGGCGTGCGCTGCCGTATGGGAGGGAAAACCTTCCCAGGCCACTTGCACGTGTTTAGGGATTGTGCGAGATGCCCACAGTTACTGCAGGGCATCACTGCAGGCAATATTTCCATTTGCCTTCCCCTTGCACCTACTGCTCGGGGTGCCGCTCGCCTCCCCACTGCTCCACGCCAGTCATGTCTGAATGTTGCTGAATACCCAAAACAGGGCAGAGGAATTGGGCACGCACTGCCGGCAGTGCCGGATCCATGCTTTCACCGGTTTTTGGTGCTTTATGCATTGTGGTCAGCACACTGGGGACATGAAGCCCTGCGCTGAGGGGCATGGCTGGGTGGGCTTGGCTGCCCCGGGGCATTTTCCAGGGACCCCAAGGGATGTTATGTTGAAAAAAAGGAATCCTGCCATCGGTTCAGCCATCCCTCTGTTCCAGGAAAGGTTTTTGTGGTGACAAGAAACCATACCTTTAAGCTCAAATGTTGAAAATGCAGAGCGCAGCCCAATTATTGGGGGGGGGAAGGAAGCCCAAAATAGGTAAATCTCTTTATTTTCTGCACCAGTGAGTTTGTATTGGCCTGTTAGTTGATGCTCCTGAAGGTATCCGCTGCGATGCAACTATTATACATCCAAACTGTCAAAAATGGAAATGTTGCTTTGAAAGACAAAGGGTAATTTATTGAGAAAAGGGTGTCATTTAGGTGGAAGGGTGGAAGGAAGAGAGCCAGTCGCTGCAAAACTGCCAAGAGAGAATACCAGATCCGCTGATAGTCAGGGAACAGCTTTGAATTTCCAAGGCTGCCCTTGAGGGATAAGAAAATAAAAGCTAAGGACAAAAAAAAAAAAAAAAAAGAAGTCTCAAATAAAGTGACAGCAGAAACCTGAAGGATTGCAGTGAAAAATGGGACTTTCTCCTCTCTAACAATAACCGAGAAAAAGATAGGAATGTAATTTGTAAAAGCTGTTAAATTGCCACCAAAAATTGTAAGCTGGATGGAGAAATGACATGGAAGGAAAAAAGAAACAAATGCATACCTGTCATTCCTTGGAGTATGTCTTGAAAACGGGACTAGACAATGAACAGGGTGGAGGAGAAATGGAGCTGAGGAAGGGAAGAGCTGGGAGAAGCCACCCGGCTTGGCTGGGCGACAGGAGCTGGTCTCCACAAAAGCTTTGCCGGGAGCCTCTGTGGGCTGCGGGAGGAAAACGGTTTTGTGTGTCTCCAAAAACACAAACCCATAGATCCATCTTTTTTGTTTGTTTCTGAATAATACAACCTCTTCTGTCTTGGAAGGAGCTTATTTATATGGAAATGGCACTAAGGAGCCAGGCACAGGCAGCTTGCTCCTCTCCGAGCTCGGGGCTCCAGAGGGAACTTCTTGCCAGGAAGGAGTTTGCAGGGTAGGCTCCCACCGACAAACTTTGGGGGAACCGAATTGCGGACAGCCTGGAGAAAGGCGTGATGATCTCTGCAAGAGCCTTGCCCCAAGGCTTGCGCTTGCATGCTGCCCGTGGGGTGCAGGTGTGCGTGGCAGTGGGACGGGGGACCTGGGCACAAACTGCAGGGTGGGGAGACCAGGAGAGACGGGGTGTCTCCAGCACCAGCAGGACACCACCCTGTGCACGTCCCCTCTGAGCCCTTCCCTGCCCCACTGGCCCCTGAGCATCCTGATGAAGCCAAACGGCGCTTTGGTTATTTTAAGGCCGTTAAAAAATGGATCTGCTGGGGAAGCAGAGTGTGTTTTGGGCACAACTCCAAAGCATTACAGCATTAAAGCCTGCAGGGTGTGGGTGCGGGACGGCTCTTGCATGCCCACCCCAGCCCTCAGCAGCACTTGCAGCACCTGGATTGACTCAAGTTAAATACGCAGAGGGTGCTGGGGCTGACGTGTCTCAGCCAGGGTCCTCCCGCTCTAGGACCCAAGGGCCCTGGCAGGTCTCAACCTGCTGCAGCCGAAGGTTGAGCTGAGGCTTCTTCAAATGCAAGCCAATCAGCAAAACCAGTCAAGCACCATTTTCTGATGCAAAGGCATCACTGTATGGATGTAGAAGCACATTTTTTGGCATGAAGGCTGCTTCAGAATGCCACTTATATATTTTTCACATGGTGATTGTCTAGCAGATATTTCCCTTAAGTCCCCAGAGCTGAAATCCCAGTGCTAAACGAGATGTTGCCATTTGTATTAGTGAAGTCATTGAAACTAGTTCTTTCTCAAATGTTTTGGTTGAAAACACACTTGTACACCCAGGCACAACAAAAGCAGGTGCTCAGAGGGTCATCATTACCAAATTATGCTATTTCTCGTGGCTGTCTCAAATGCTGGGTGTTGGAGTATTTCTTTTCAGCTGGAAACATCTATGATTAAGCTGCAGCCAATGAGAAAAGTAGCAGAAATTGCATTTCCAGTTTCACAATTTAGCAGATCAGTGGCTGAGCACCTCTGTGGGTGGGAAGTTTGCCCTCAAAAACAAAGCTGTGCAAGACACCAGGTTTTGGGGAACAATTCAGCTGGCAGAAAATATAAAGCCGGGGAGGAAAATGAGGTGGGGGAACCTTCCCAGCTGCAAACGTCCCCCGCGTCCTCCTGCAGCCCCAGGGCCGTGGAGCCCCAGGGCCGTGGAGCCCACAGCTCTGCTCCTCGGGCTGCGGCTCGCTGCTTCTGCCCTCCCATGTCTAGTCACATCACTCTGAATCAAAAGTGGTAATAGCAAAGAAGTGTTGGATGGATTAAAATGCAGGGAAATAATAGCAAGGGTGTTTTTTTTCAGGGTTGAGAGGAAAGATGGGGAGGAGGGAGGGAGGAGGTGTTTCCAGATACCCCATCCCTTCGGAGAGCTCACACGATTCAAATGGTTGGAGTGATCTTGGCAGGCTAAAAACCCAATCTGCTGGAAATCATATACCTCAAATAATGTGCTATTGCTGCTGATCGTCCGTGTATTTTAGGGCTGAATAGATACAGTATTAAATTCATCTCGAGTTCTCATTTCCACCAGTTACTGCTTGTTTGACAAGGTTTGAGTGAAGTTTGAAAGGCTTTTACTGAAATCGGTCGTAGGAGGAGTGAGGTTTGATGGGTTTTTCGCAAGGGCTGAGCAGCATCTGCTGAGGGCCCCAGGCGCCGGGGGCGCTGGGGTTGCCCTGCCACGCACCCCGAGCTGCCGCCCGGGAGAGAAGCCAAGGATTATATTTAATTAATTGAAATACTGATGAATATCACCTTTACTGTTATAATGACACCCAGGTCTCCCACTTCCCAGTGTTTTAACCGCTGAGCCTTCCAACAATGTTGTGAAGTGATAAAGTTCTGTTTACCTAAAGGCAAAACACGTTATTTACAGCCCTGTCCTCCCTCAGCCACAAGCTCTGGTGTCCCTGAGCTCGGGAGGACACCTTAGCTTGCCCCTCAGCTGAAAAAAAGGTGAAAAAATCCATCTCCACAGGCAACCTCATGCGTGGAGAGACCCTAAACTACTTGCCACCTCCCGGTGACCCGCAGTGTGGGTTTTGCAAGAGGCATCCCTTTGCAGCTCTGCCCTGCCGGCCCCCCCAGGGCTGAAGCAATGCTCGTGTGGCACAGCCACGCATGGCACAGCCACGCAGCGCAGCCTCATCCCTAAGGGTGCGCGAGCAGCCGTGTGGGGCGCTGGGCACCCCACGCACGGCCCCTGGTGCAAGGCTTGCTCCTCAGCCACCCAAAGGGCTCACTGCTCGTCCTCTTGCGCACAGCGCCGTGCAAGGCTCGGTGCTCAGCACCCTGTGCACGGCCCCGTGCAAGGCTCGGTGCTAAGGCCCTTGTGCACGGCCCCGTGCAAGGCTCGGTGCTCAGCACCCTTGTGCACGGCCCCATGCAAGGCTCGGTGCTAAGGCCCCTGTGCACGGCCCCGTGCAAGGCTCGGTGCTCAGCACCCTTGTGCACGGCCCCGTGCAAGGCTCGGTGCTAAGGCCCTTGTGCATGGCCCCGTGCAAGGCTTGGTGCTCAGGCCCCTGTGCATGGCCCCGTGCAAGGCTCGGTGCTCAGGCCCCTGTGCACGGCCCCGTGCAAGGCTCGGTGCTCAGCACCCTGTGCACGGCCCCGTGCAAGGCTCGGTGCTCAGCACCCTGTGCACGGCCCCGTGCAAGGCTCGGTGCTAAGGCCCTTGTGCACGGCCCCGTGCAAGGCTCGGTGCTCAGGCCCCTGTGCACGGCCCCGTGCAAGGCTCGGTGCTAAGGCCCCTGTGCACGGCCCCGTGCAAGGCTCGGTGCTCAGCACCCTGTGCACGGCTCCGTGCAAGGCTCGGTGCTAAGGCCCTTGTGCACGGCCCCGTGCAAGGCTCGGTGCTCAGCACCCTGCGCACGGCCCCGTGCAAGGCTCGGTGCTAAGGCCCTTGTGCACAACCCCGTGCAAGGCTCGGTCCTTAGCACCCTGCGCACGGCCCCGTGCAAGGCTCGGTGCTAAGGCCCTTGTGCACGGCCCCGTGCAAGGCTCGGTCCTTAGCACCCTGTGCACGGCCCCGTGCAAGGCTCGGTGCTAAGGCCCTTGTGCACGGCCCCGTGCAAGGCTCGGTGCTCAGGCCCCTGTGCACGGCCCCGTGCAAGGCTCGGTGCTAAGGCCCCTGTGCACGGCCCCGTGCAAGGCTCGGTGCTCAGCACCCTGTGCACGGCTCCGTGCAAGGCTCGGTGCTAAGGCCCTTGTGCACGGCCCCGTGCAAGGCTCGGTGCTCAGCACCCTGCGCACGGCCCCGTGCAAGGCTCGGTGCTAAGGCCCTTGTGCACAACCCCGTGCAAGGCTCGGTCCTTAGCACCCTGCGCACGGCCCCGTGCAAGGCTC
Source organism: Ciconia boyciana (assembly GCF_034638445.1). Lineage (NCBI taxonomy): Eukaryota > Metazoa > Chordata > Aves > Ciconiiformes > Ciconiidae > Ciconia > Ciconia boyciana. The sequence continues at coordinate 4,035,740 of NC_132948.1, forward strand.
GGTGCTAAGGCCCTTGTGCACGGCCCCGTGCAAGGCTCGGTCCTTAGCACCCTGTGCACGGCCCCGTGCAAGGCTCGGTGCTAAGGCCCTTGTGCACGGCCCCGTGCAAGGCTCGGTGCTAAGGCCCTTGCGCACGGCCCCGTGCAAGGCTCGGTGCTAAGGCCCTTGTGCACGGCCCCGTGCAAGGCTCGGTCCTTAGCACCCTGCGCACGGCCCCGTGCAAGGCTCGGTGCTAAGGCCCTTGTGCACGGCCCCGTGCAAGGCTCGGTGCTCAGCACCCTGCGCACGGCCCCGTGCAAGGCTCGGTGCTAAGGCCCTTGTGCACAACCCCGTGCAAGGCTCGGTCCTTAGCACCCTGCGCACGGCCCCGTGCAAGGCTCGGTGCTAAGGCCCTTGTGCACGGCCCCGTGCAAGGCTCGGTCCTTAGCACCCTGTGCACGGCCCCGTGCAATGCTCGGTGCTAAGGCCCTTGTGCACGGCCCCGTGCAAGGCTCGGTGCTCAGGCCCCTGTGCACGGCCCCGTGCAAGGCTCGGTGCTAAGGCCCCTGTGCACGGCCCCGTGCAAGGCTCGGTGCTCAGCACCCTGTGCACGGCTCCGTGCAAGGCTCGGTGCTAAGGCCCTTGTGCACGGCCCCGTGCAAGGCTCGGTGCTCAGCACCCTGCGCACGGCCCCGTGCAAGGCTCGGTGCTAAGGCCCTTGTGCACAACCCCGTGCAAGGCTCGGTCCTTAGCACCCTGCGCACGGCCCCGTGCAAGGCTCGGTGCTAAGGCCCTTGTGCACGGCCCCGTGCAAGGCTCGGTCCTTAGCACCCTGTGCACGGCCCCGTGCAAGGCTCGGTGCTAAGGCCCTTGCGCACGGCCCCGTGCAAGGCTCGGTGCTAAGGCCCTTGCGCACGGCCCCGTGCAAGGCTCGGTGCTCAGCACCCTGCGCACGGCCCCACGTGCACAGCTCATTGCACGGCTCCTTGCGCGTGGGCCCTTGTGTGCGGCCCCTTGTGCTCGTGCCCGCCCCCCCTGCACCTGCGCGGCCTCCCCGCGCGGGGTTTCCCGGGCAACCGAGTGACGCGGAGTGCTGGCCGTTAACTGCCGCGCGGCGCCGCGCCACAGAGCGTCGTCCTCTGAGGCGGCTGAGGAGAGGGGTCTGGCCTCGCCCCCGCGGCGCCTCGAGGAAGGAGGTGGGGGGAGTTTAGGCTGAGTCCTCAGCGTCTGGGAAGTGGGAGGCCTTTGGCGTGAGGACTGCGGGCAGGGGACGTTGTGCCGTTGTTAAAAATAGGTGTAAAGGAAGTTTTATTCATAACGAAACCCTTCAGAGGGAGGTGCTTTGGGTGTTCCCTAGGAGATTGGTTAGGTTTTAGGTGTCCCGACCCCTCAGGATTTATTTCTATTGTTTGAGGGGCTGCTGAGGGGAATGAGATCTCATGTAGTGTTAGTTAGCAGCAGATTCTTCTGCTGGGCTACCTTTTAGCATATTAAAAAGAAGACTTGCCTTGGGCAGCAGGTGTATGTTCTTATGACTAGGAAACCAGAGTTTTTAATGACTTAGGGTGTAAAAACACCAAGGTTCCCATTCTGGAACAATGCCAGTACCAGATGCACCTGAAAACCACAGAATTGAGGCACCTGTGGTAGCAAATGCAGGTAGAAGCAGCAGACTCAAGGCACTTGTGCTACCAAACACACTTAAGAGCCACAAACTCAAGCCACTTGTGGTATCAGATCCACCTAAGAGCAGCAAAATCAAGGTGCTGGCACCCACTAAAGTGTTGAATCCTCGAGACTTTGTGCGCATTCAGGCTTTGCCTGGCTTTGGTCAGAAGGAAGGAAAGGTCTTGGCCAGAAGCAGAACAATTTACAGAAGCAGTGAACCTCCAAGAGAACAAGTGTTCTGGGAAAACTACCATAGGAGGCAACAGCAATTCACTCAGGGACACTTCACCCCCCCTGGGAAGCCTTATCGGGAGCTTGGAGAGATTCTCTACACAGACCCGAAGAAACTCACCCTCCACTCTTTGGGACAGCTTGCACAGGTAGGCCTAACTTTCCTGTTCCTCTTTAAATAGAAAAGCACAGAGGCTTTCTTCTAAGTAAATTGCAAGCCCCTGTTTCCAGGGAAAGGAATCACTATTTCTGCTTAAAGAAATGTTTGAAAAAATATTCCATGCCTTCCTGTGAAAAATCACAATCTGATGGTACAGAGCATTTGTAAATAAAGCAGGACTCCTTTGATGTGTATGTTGTGATTTGGGAACTGGCTTTTGAAACTAGTCTTTAAAGTTCTTAATGAGAGCACTTAAAATGGAGCAGAGACAATAGCAGGCTAAGGAATGGAAAGGAAAACATGAGATATGAGAATGTACTTAAGGAAAATACTCAGGGAAAGGTAACAAGTCTTGAAAATGGAAGGAGAGGAATCATACTGAGGGCATGAGGGTAAAGGATGGGTTAAAAAGCAGGAATGCTAAATGGTGGCAGTTGAGGGGTGGGTAAAAAGCTCAAAAGTTGAGCATAAGAATGGTATAAAAAGTAAAGTGTTTGTAATACAACTTACATGAGTAGGGATGGCTTTGGAGGTAGTAGATTAATTATTTTGTATTTTACTTTGCATCGGTATTTGGGTTTCAGGAAAGGTATAAGGGGATTAGCCAGGAGTGCCTGTGATGGGTTGATTGTTTGTGTGGTTATTATCTTCTAGTCTCCTTAGTGCTCCATACCCACTAACTTCCTGGGTCTCGAACTGTCTCAAGTTGCTTTTAAGTCAAGCTTGAACCATTAAACCACGGAGACAAGAACTGTCACCGATGCTTGAGATAAGCTTGAGTGTTTTGCCATTTGTTTTCTTGTTCTCAATGCTGTTGGCTCATGCAAGGAGATCTGAAGCTCTCTGAGTTTTCTGTGCTGTTTTGTGCAGAGAGCAATTTTCCTTGTGGAAATAGAGTGAAGTCTGTCCAGCCTATCTGTAACATTAGTCTCTGTGGCTTTGAGCCGACACTTTGCTATGTGCTTTCTAATGGAGCGCCCAAGGGATAGTCTCTGACAGCTGCAGCAGAAGCAGCATGGTTATTATTCAGGGTAGGCAGAAAAGATTCTGTCCACCCACTACTTAATTTTCTGCTCTGATTGTGTGTGTTGCATTCAGAGCTTAAAGTTTTAGATCAGGTGTTTTGAGCTCTAAATAGACAATGGGTGGCATTAACTTTTCTTTGTATTACCTAAAGCAGCATTTTGCTGGCTGTCTTCATTCAGAGGCTTGTTTCTGTAAATTAGTCAACATCCAACAACTGTTGCCAGTGTTCTTGTTTTAACCCTTAACTTCTAAAACATCTTTCCTTGTGAATATTAGAAGTTGCTTTAAACATTTTTGAACTGCAGATATACTCTTTAAAATTCTGAGAAACCTGAAAATGTTGGTTAATTTGTGGTGGTGGTTGTTGTTTTGGTATTGAAAAATGATGTCAGGATTTGATCCTTAAGGGTGCTCTGAAACTCACTTGGAACTCAGCTACTTAACTTGACCATATTAAAAGTATACAATTTATACAGAAAATAAATTGTATGTCAGTCACTAAATGTGTGGTTGTGGCTTATGCTTTAGATTCATGAAGCTATCGGAGGGGATATAGTCACACCTGCTCTTCCTTTTTGTGGAGAGCATGGCTAAAAGTACTACATAGTCTTGAAAATCTCAGACTAACTTTTTTTTTTTTTCCTTTTCCTAGAAGGCAATGGTTACTAAGTTGAAAAACTAAAAAATAAATTCCTGGCAATGAATCTGACCTGTCCTCTGCTTCCCTCCATCCCCACAAACTGGGGAAGGCCCAGGGATTTCATTCTGCTCACACACCACCCCTTGCTATTTAAGCTGCCAGCATGCTCTGCAGAAATCTATTCATGCGTTTTTCAGAGATACTAGAACAGGAATGTATTTCTATAGCCTAATTCTAAAAATACTTTGTATTACCTGTATTTTTGCTTTATATGGATTATTTACCCCATTCCCACCCACACCTAGCAGTCCCCATAATATTTTGAATAACTGAGAAGATTGTAGATACCGGATATGTCTAATTATAGGTGTTTGAGAGCATAACATTCCAGGTAGTAAAAATCATGATTTCTGATTAAAGCTTTTACACTCATCTCTGCCTTCTGAGTTAGCATTTTCTTCAGCCACAAGTACAGCCGATGATTTGCAATGATGAATGACAGTAAAATTTGTAAGCAACAACGAGATGATAAAAGCCCTGTGAATTCAACAGGACTTATGCTAATATCTGCTCGTAAATGCTACTTTCTAAACTGATATTATTAAAAAAATAGATTTTAAGAGCTAAAAACATTTGAGTAAATATGCTGGGATGGTTGTGCAAAATGATATGGGCGTAGGGTTTTATATATAATAATTGCACATTTAGGATGCTTTTTTATATACTTGATGGTAACAAATGTGTTCAGAAAAGCTGTATGTTCGTGGATGCTTTTTGTATCTTTATTAAGTAGATCTGGTATCTGAAAACGTAGAGCTGATATTTGACTGTTTGCACTGTTGCATTGGGAGCTCTGCTGTTCTGTAGTCACACAGAGAATGTGGTATCTGTCTTACAGTGAAAACACTAAGTAAAGCAGGGCCAATGCAGTGGAAGAATTGCATTCCACTGCAACCCACTGGAACAAAATAACCCCTTCCAAACTACTAGCAATACTGGCAAGGGATGAGGGAAGCTTGGGAAGTGTAGCATTTGAGTTTAAAAAAACCTAACCAAACAACAACCCCTCCCCACCCAAACCTCACACACAAAAAAACCCCAAACCCACAACAAGGAGGCTTCTCTTACCCATCCTGTACAGTATTATCCAAGCATAATTGAGTGGCCAGCTTTCACAATGATGTGGATTTTGTGACCCTTATGGCTTTAGATTGCTAGTTATCCCAACTTTTATCCCCAGTAGTGTCTCAGTGTTTTCAAATGTGCTTTATATGTGGTGGCTTTCTACATGTGCTATCTGCTCCCTGCCACTATCTTTACTAGAAGAATCCTGCTAAGTTGAATGGGCCATGTATTTTAACCAGAGCAGCTACACCCGGCATCTTCTCAATTGATTTCAGATTCTTGTCTTTTCAAAACTTGGGGGGGAGACGAGACTCCCTGTGGGGCTGCCTGGTTCTGCGTTGTGTTAATATCAGTAATATCCATACTCATACTGTGAGATAGAGCCCTTCAAGCTTCCATTACAAATAATTGGAAGTTAACTTCGTTCGGTTTGAGGTTTTTCCTCTCTCTCAAAGGTCGAGTGCACGTTGCAGACAGCACTGATTCATTGAAAGTCAAAGAATGTAGCATCCAGACAGTATTTTTGATTTTCTAAGTGTTCAGAGCAATGTGTTAAAGGTCTTTTTCTTATTCCTTAATGTAACAGTGCATGGTGATGTTAGTCACCTTTTATCATGTTTATATAGCTTCTTCCCCTTAATTGCTATGACAAATTCATTTGCAAAACCTCTGAGGTGGCTTGTTGACTCTTTACGTGAAAGAAAGGTGGCCTTTCTGACTGAGCCCTAAAAACAATCCAAGTCCACAAAATCTTGAGTATTATTAGTGTCAAAGCCTGCTCTGTACTTGTCATAAAATTCTGTTCTGTAATTCTGTGCTTTGGGTAAATAGGTCACTACACAAGATTGACGATAGCATCAGCAATGAAAGGTTTTAAGCTGTAAATGGAGAAGAAAACGGAACAATTTCTTTCAAGAGAAATTACACTGATGTTATTTGTTATTGCTGCAGTTAGATCTGTCAGGGTTTCCAATTTAAAACCTTGCTTTCCAGAAGACTAAAAACATGTATTTCAAGGGAGAACTTATATTGCAAAGAACCTTTTTCCTGCCAGCTCTCTGATGCAAAGGTCAGTCATAATCCCGTATCACCCGGGGAAGAGCAGGAAAACATTAGTGGTGGGTTGTCTTCCTAGTATCTCCAAAATGGAGAAACTGGTCAGGCCAGACTGCGCTGGTGTGGTGACATTCCTAATGCTTTCCGAATTAAGTAACTAATATATGGTAATTGATCAACCCTGGTCTCACACCTGCATATAAAGTGCTATGCCTGAGTAATTTTTAAAACAGCAAACAACTTTATTATAGATTTAGAAGAAGCTTCAGAAATACCTTGAAACTTCCTGTTTGGAGAACGTGAAATTTCAACAAAATGCTAGTGAGAAAGAGGATAGCACAATATTTCTTTCCGTTAATTGCTCAACTGGTTATGAAAGGAAAAGCTACAAAATACTAATACTTTCTAGAGTATTTTTTTGTGTATTAACTATATGAGGTAGAAAATGAGGGTGAGTTATCACTGGGACGGCTGTTATTCAGAAGTGCCAAAGCATCGATAGAGATGTTCAGATTCAAGTGTCTCTTGCGGTATTTTGGTAGATTGTTGGCTGGTGAAATTGGACCCTTCTACATCTTTCCACTGCTTGTTAGAGGTGGTCTCAAAGTCTTTGTTGGTAAACATTTGAGTATATCTTTAACAATTAAAAAATGCATATTGGCAGCATGAAAGTGAGAATTTTGAGATGTGCCTTGTTTGCAGGGGTTAATTCATATTTTGATTTAAGGTTGGATTTTTTTTCCGGCTTGTACTATTTTGCCAGGCTCATCTTGTGATGACGGTCTGTCAGCTCAGGAATTACAGTGTTTATAAGGGCTGGTGTTTTGGGCAGGACAAAGGGAACAACAAGCAAGAAACAGGGAGGGTACAGAAGAGATTGTAGCAGTGAGAGTCATGCTTTCAGCTTCTCTGGTGATCCAAATATATCTTGTTTGTCCTTGTGCATTTCTGAAGAAAAACTGTGAATGAAGATGAAAAACACAAAACTATGACCAAGTTCTTTTTTCTTGTTTTTGAAGCTATGATAGCAGCATATGCCCCCCATACAAAAATCAGTGTGAAAACTAAACGTGTTTGCAAAATGAGGTTTGTCTTTACCCTTCCATTGCAATAGCTATATAGATTGTGTCATGGCATGCATAATCTTGGTTATCTGTTGCAGATCATGAACAAAATAAATTTCCTGAGTGCAGCACAGTTAATATAGGAAACTTCTAATTTACAAGAAATTCCTTCCTTTTTTTTTTGCTTTTTCTTGCTTTCTAAAGTCACAACAGTTTACAGCTGGCCATAAACCTACATGCTAGAAATGCTCCAGGGCAGAAGAGAAAGAAATAGATTGTGCAAGAAAAGTCAGTAGTTGGAAAACTGCCCTTTATCAGTTGACTACAGTTTATCACCTTGCTATTGCCAAAACATATTAGTGATGTTAAGCACAGAGCATGTAAAACAAAAAAAGCAGGTGCAAGCACAGTGACACTGTGATTACAATTTCAGAGTTCATAGTGTCACATTGTAAGAAAGATTCTAGTGCTTGTTGTGGAAATGAAAGGGTGCATCGTTTTATGCCTCTGAGAGGCCTGCCTGAATGTACCTTAAGGAATGTTTGAAAGACTTTGTCACCAGTGCGTGAGGCTTCCATTTGAAAGCCTACCATACAGTGGGTATACAGGTATGCCTGACTTAGGTTTCCATGGAGATTTCTTGTACTTAATTAACATAGGTGGATTTTGCAGATAGTTTTTCTTTGGCTAATCTTCTTTAGTTTCCTTTTCTTGTTGTTAATAGGTAAAAGGTGTTGTGGCTGGGGGTTTTTTGTTGTGGTTTTTTTTTTTTAATTTGGTGTTAACCAGATACAAGCTGTGAGGTGTTTGGTTTTTTCTTCTTTCTGGAGTGAACATACAGGGAAGTAGCTGTTCTGCTCTGTGTGTGTGTAACTAACTGTGGGTGTTATACCAATGACTTTTCCTACAAGCTTCATAACCTCTATCGATAAATTATGTATGTAAGCTCTCAGCATGGTAATCATCAGGCAGAACAGAATTCATGCATGTTATCCATCCGAGGTGACATCTTTGCTTCACTTCTCATGATGAAAGCTGCTGTACACTTCCAGCAGGGTCACTTCTAGCAACAAGCAAGTGAAATTCTGGTTGTATATGTTTTATGGATAATGTTGATTTCCAGTAAATAGAATGAGTTGCTCAAGTATTTTTTTAACTGTCTTCTGTAGCCTCTAACTATTTTGGCAAGCATAACACTACATTACTTTTCCTTTTTAAAAATAGTGACAGATGCATTTCTTGTTGCAAAAGACAAACTCAGAGGATGTTCGGAAATGGACAGCCTAATGGCATCTCTCTGTCTCTTTCATATGACTTTCTTCTCACCCATCCAAGGAGGCATTGACCCACCAGACATTTGCAATGTAATGATAATGTACCGTTATATTGCTGCTTTTATGTACATGTTGTTATTAAATGTTAGTAAGCCTGAATGCATAAGGTTTGAGGGCCTATTAGAAAGTGGTGAATAAGCAGACTGTGGATAATTTAGCTGTGGAATAACAGAAAAGGGTATAGCTGTAGGTGACTGAACTAGTGGTCTGGAGCAGTGTGGTTATGTGAGAGTGGTACTAAAAGGAGGAGTGGAATGAAAGATAAACAGAAGCTGTGAAGTGAGGTGATAGATAATGGTGTCGTCATAGACAGAACCAGAACAGAGCAAATTATATAAGAAAAAGTTCAATTTTAGACATTTTATCAAATTTGGATATATGCTTAAATTGCAATAGCAGAGAGTTTTCTGCCTCCTTCAACAAATGTTACATCAGATTAGGCTGTTAGACTGTACACTGGCTACTGTTGGTTTTATTAATTAAGCTCATTCCCCTTTGTTAGCCTGAACCATAAATATATTTCTTTTAGCTTGGGTTTAATTTTTTAAGAGCCCTTACTAAAAAGTTGAAAAATGTCAGTCACACCATTTTTTTAGGAACTAAAATTCTTATTTGTACATGTCCATGGACAAAGTGGGGAAATATTACATCATATTGCAGTAATTCTAACGAGGATAACAACATTGTCAACCAAGTATTTGAGATTATTTAGCAGGCATAGTGAAGCTGTTGTTGATGTAGAATTTCTGAATTTCATTTTTTTATTCTTATCTGTGACTTACTCTGCCACTCTAGTCACATGTCTGTTAGAAATTCTCGGCTATTTTAGAAGAGCAGCAGTCCTTCAGTGCTCAAGTAGTTTGTTTTATTACTGTTAACCATAACATTTAAGCACTTGTGTACTGAAGTTTTGTTGAAATGTTTTTCTTCATGGCCTTGTGAGACTGACAATCATTACCTTTCTTGTACCTTTGGAGAAAGTGACTTAGAAAATGAATTAACTTAGCTAATTGTATATGGAAAATATAAAGCTGGTATTATAGTGAAGAACTTTCTGTTCCTGAGCTCTTGTTTTTTCCTGCAGGTGTTCTTGCTTTGTCTTTTAGGGTGTGAAACAAAAATGGTGATATAAATGAGACTACAGATAGGGCATATGGTTACGGAACTATCTTTTTAAGATCGGGCTTTTTTTATTTGGTTAAGAGTGATAGTTTTACTTTCCAACATGAATATTAAATGTTAGGTGCTAATCCTGACCTGAGCCTAACTACGTGAAAATGTTATGCTCTATAAAAATAAAAGCTTTATGATCTCTAAATTAGTTTGACATACCTCTGGAACAGCAGCTAACTGGTAAGGTCCACACAATCTCCATGCTATTAAGTTCAAAACAGTCTAATCAATTTCAAAAGTTCAATTTCTGTTCCTAAAGGCTGCTTCTGTAATGAATTAAGGGAAGCATATCAAATGTAATAATGCATTGTTATTAAGGTTTTAGTAAACTTGCCAAATGTCAGGCTGCTGGTACAGTCATGGTGCATTACACTTCTGTGATTACAGCTTGAGTTATTATGGCGAATTGCATTGCTCACCTAGGTTTGGGAATTGATCTGCAATATCATGCCTGGGGCAGGAGAGAAGTGCATTACAAAGGTTACACTTTACAGTGAATATTCAAAACATTGGATTTTAACAGGTTTAATGTCTGCTTCTCTTAAATAGTGCATACAAATACTCTGTAGGTTACATAATGAAAGAAATAGACTATTCCTTGTATTTGAAGAACCTGGTGCTCCCCTGGCTGCAGTGTGGCAGTTAAAAATGACTTTTGCTAACTGATAACACTTTGTCAAATGGTTACCTTTGGGAAAGAATGGGAAAAATATCTTGAGATTTGACTAGAAGTGCTATGTAAGAAATAAATGTTTGTTATTTATTTCTTATATGTAAGAAATAATGTTTAGAACTTGCACTGGACAGTAAGGTTAACACCCTTTGTAATTCATGGATGAGTTTCAGTTTCTTATTCCTTTGTGTCACTCTGATAGCACAAAGGAATGTTAATGCTGATCTTACCAGACACTGGAGGATTTCTCTAATGTAATGTTCGGTGCAGTTATGTCAGGAATGAATGTATGTGTGCCAGAAGTGTAAGGACATGTTTCAGGTGGGAAAGCTGAGCTGTTTTGTGTGCATGGAACTTAGGAACCTCTCTGCATATGTGATTACTAGTAGGAGGTGGTAGGTATGTAATTAGGGGCAGGGGAGCATGAACAAAGTGGAGATTTTTATATTCACATGAAGAAAAAAAAAATTATAACTGATGTAGAAATGCAAGACTAGATTTGTAGATAGGTTGGGTTGTGCTCGTTTCTAGGAAGGATAATATATTTATAGAACAGTTTTACCCCAAATGATGCCAAAAGCACTTTGCAGGCTGAATGTAGAGGTCATATCAGCCATCCCTGGTTAACTGTGCTCAGCAGGGCAGAGCAATACTACCTGAGAGTTCAGGATAGAAAGTGAAGAACAACAATGTATCCAGTTGAAAAAGGAGAGGTGAACTGAAGTAAGCAGTCAGCAGTTTAAGCAAGTTGAAGTTCAGCCAGGGCACCTCGCTAATTCCCCCCAAACACTGCATGGCAGAGGAGGAATCCTCCTCCTCACAACAGAAAACAGTTTCCAGGTAAGTTGATCTAAATGCTCAAACTTTGAAACCTGTTCTTAAATGGGAGTATTTCCCTGTGCAGGCAAAGCGAATGAAGGCATTCAGCAGTGAGGGGAAAAAGCATAATAATTAAAGCTTGAGTTTGGCTTGCAGAGGAAAAACCATTTGCATAAAATCATATTGGTGGTGTTTCTCTTTCCTTGAGACTGTAGAATGATGTGTCTTAAATTGCAAGCAGTGGAAGGCAGCCCTTTCCATGGCTAGAGTAGCTTCTCATTATTCATGAAATGCCTATAGAAAGTGTTGAATGCACAACAGCAATGGGGGGAGGACTGTAAGCAGGGAGAGACAGACATAATGGAATCTCACTGTATTCCTTGTAGTATAATGTGACCTTTCCATTAAATTAATGTTATGCTATTTGCACAGAAGGAGAGCTAAGATAGAGAGTATTTTTAGGGGACAATAGTCAAGTTAATTAGGCAGCTATATAACTGTCACTCTTTACATTAAGAGCTCAAAAGCAGGGTATGGGGAGCTATAATGTTACTTTGGATTCTGTTCATTTTGAAAAGGGAGTTACTTTGTGTTGTTTGTGAAAACTAGGCTGTGACGTTGTTTGGGGTATTGTAGCCTGGAACCTGTTTTAACTTAATTCCTCAATGACTTACTGCTGAAAGGTTTATGTGTCCTCTGTTAATCTAACAGGTACAAAAGACAGATTCCACAATCCTTATTGGTGTGGAACACTCAGATATTTCTTATGCCTATCAACCTCAGTGGAGTAATCATGGAGTGAGGCACAGTTCTTCAAGTCAAACACTGCTAGATTTTGGTCTGTGGGCATTTAACTTCTTACACACCTGCACAATTTTGTTTAAGGGTCAAAAGATGCTTCATAAAGCCGTTGTGACATATTTAAATTTGTAATTGCTCATTCATACACTGCATCCATTACAAATCTTGGCTTTCTAAGAATGATTTTGACTTTTTAGTAAGTTTCCTTACTTGTAAAAAGCAAATTCTAGTGGTATTGCATCAAGCTCCAGATAACAATACACATGTTTGAAATAAAGAGACTGCAAAGCTGTTAGGGTTATTTTAATATTTTCTCTGCTGCAATTAAAGTTAGGTTGCAGTAAACTAGAGCCCACTGAAGCCTCTGGCCAATCCTAGTCACTGTGAGTGCACTCTACTGTGTCTTTGGCCTTGAGCTAATGCCTGTGGCCCTTCTGGGAGGGTGAAATCATGTCATTCCTCATCTGTTAGAGCAGTCCTTGGACTGCAGTATTTCAGTCCGAGATGTATTTGCTTCAACAGTTTTGGCCTCGGTGCTTCATTTATGTCCTGCAGGTGCAACCAATGGTTTCTGGTGATCAGATAGCCTCATTTGTCTTCCATAGTGAGCACCCTGATCTGTCCAGAATTACTAGGTGGCATCATTTGGTCCCAATATTTGTCAACGTTTTCCTCTCAGTGCTTCAGGAACCCTGTGCTATTGAACTCTGCTCTGTCTCAGTTGATTCCTTCTCCTCCCCTCAAAGTCATTCTTTAACTGCTTGTACCCCTTGAATCTGTTAGCTCCCAGTTCAGATAGAGGAAGGCTTATAGCTTTATTAGGTAACAAATGATCCTCATAGCTGTTTGCCCTGCTGTTTGGGGAGCTATTTGTTTTAAGAAGGAATGAAGTTGTCCCATAACTATGGCCTAAAAATAAAGGATAAACATTATCTTTTTTTCACTGGAGAGTTAAAGGCAGAAAGTCATACCTCTTACGTCTGACAGTTTTAGAGAAAGATTCATGCATATGGTTCATGCCTTGAATTCCCTCATGACTAGACTGATACCTTGTGTATTTGTCGTACCATCTGACCCCAGCTGCCAGGTGCTACTGGTCATCTTGATCTGTGGTCTGCCAACTAGCTGTGTTGGATATGTCAGAGAGGCTGTGACACAGTGCTGCAGGTAGTGAGTATCATCTTGTGGAGCCTACATGTGAAACATTCCCCACAAAAAAACCACACATGAGAGCCCAGCAGCAATGTTCCCCTCCTGTCACATAACCTACTGCCAGACATATGCCTGAATACAGGGGAAGAGGAAATAGTAAAGGTCTGGAATTCTGGTCGTTGATAACTCTTAGGACTAGTACTTTCTTGCAGGTGTAATGATATTGGCAGGTTCATTGGCTGGTGGGTGAAGAATGGTGTGACTGCCATCGGTTTACAAAGGTCAAGTGTGACAACCTTAAGCCACAACATAGTGGCAGTTTGCTACTGACAAAGATTTTTGCCCAGAACAGACTGAAATAGATGGATTGTGATCCATCTGCAGTGTAATGACATCATAACAGTAGGAATGAATTCAAAGAGAGGTTATATTCCCTTCCTAAATGTTTCCTAAAGCTGGTATTTACTGCTCTATTTAGTGTTGATCAGTGATGCCAGAGCTAAAGTATTTATGACTTTTATACATTGCATTTATTATGTTGACAAGATAATTGAAAATCTATAACAATTGTCTTGTAATTAAAAACCAAGCATAAAACCAAGTCCAGTTCCATTGTGATGGTTTTAAAAACTTGGAAACTGATCTCCCTCTAGTTTTGAACCTGTTTTCCAAAGCGAGCAGATTGTTCAAATAAAGAATCTGTTCAGTTGTACAAAGGAAGGCTTTTCTCTAAGGAAGCTTCTCAAATACATAGGACCAACACAGTGTAAGCTTAGAGCATATGGTTAATATTCTGTCCTCTATGCTGCTTTACCTTGTTGATACTTTGTCTTAGGGTTATGTATTTACGCAATCAAGAAACTGAGAGCCTTTGTACTATAACAGAAACACATTTAACTCTTCTGTTAACACCTGCAGCAGGTGATAGTTTATCGACAGATATCTACCACGCACTGCTTCAGGTTTTTTTTTATTTATTAGGTTACCCTGAAATATTAGAAATTAATTCCTGGAGTCAGTGTCAGGAAACTGACAGTGGATCAAAGCTGTGAGACAAATTGCTCATTACAGTTCAGGGAGCTGAATCCTCTGTGCAGACAGCTGTACTGTTGCTGGAGGGTTCTCAGGCACTTCACCCGCAAGCTCTGCCTTGACAAATGCTGCCATTGTTGGTGAAGCTCCTAGGTGGATTTCTGTAAAATAAGCTCATTTTAAACTCCTGTCAGAGGCATTACTATGTCTTGGAATTGTTATTTGTTTGGTTGGGTTTGTTTCTTGTCACCCTGTTTAGAGTTTGTGTCTCTATGCAACAGTCTGAACTATAAACAATGATGTTAATCCATGAAAACTGAGAAATTAAACCTTGGCAGGATCCTGGTGATCCCTATCTAGGTTCATCAGATGAAAGCTTTTTTTTTCTGGCTTTTTCTAAAAGCTTAGCAGCACGGAATCCATTCAACTTTGCTGTCTGACAGTCAGAAATGACGCTTGCTGACAGTGAGCTCACTTCATCTTTTAGTGAAAGCAGATAAAAGCAGATTAAAAAAAAAACCAAATGACAAACCTTTTCTAAATAGTCACTTTGCTGTTTCCATTAGCTCATCAGAAATGTTTGAATCCTTCCCTTTTAAGAAAGCTGCTTTCAGTAAAATATTGTGTATGTAATTTTTTTCCCTTCAGGTATTCCACTTTCAGCTGTTTTCCTAAATTAATGTTAGCTTATATTATCTATGTGATATCTGAATTGGTGTGTGGCAATAATAATTAAGTCAGAGCAAGTTAGCTGTGTGAGATAGGTGCTGGAAAGCCTTACTCCAAAGCTTCTATTGGTTGTAACAGCAAATTGTATGAAATGTAAGTCTTTGTGCTGTTTTGCTCTGAGGTCAGCTGGAAGACACTATTGTTTGAAACCAGGGATTTAATAGCGGTATGACATACAGCCTTAAAACTAATGGAATACAAAATAGGAAATCAAAACAAAGACAATGCTTAAGGAGAATGGGCCACAGATGTAATGCAGTCTGTGTGTGCAGCTGGCATGGCTATCACAAAATGCTTCTGAAAATAGCTGTCCTTTGGAAAGTCAAGTTTTGATGGTTTAGCTGTGGTTTATTCCCTTATTTATGTGCAGGATGTTAGCAGATGTTTAGACCGAATTTCTTTTACAAGAAGTGTACAGTAGTTCCTAAATATTAATACTTTCTTTTTTTAAGTTGCAGATAAAATAGTATAGGGCTTTATTTGCAGATAACATAATCAAATCTATGCCAGAATGCTAGATAACTTAATCTGATGCTCCAGCCTACACTAGGTACAAATGAAGGGGATGTGTGCATGCATGCTTAAGTTTTAGTATGAATTGCAAATAGATAATAGAAAAGGGCATTTTTAGTTCAGCATGGTATACCTAAAACCTGTGCAGAGCTGTTTGCTAGGACCTTGGTATAGATATAAAGGGTGATATAAAGATATAAAGGGTGTTTTGGACTTTGTATCTGGATTAAAGAATACTCTGTAATTTTGCATAAAACACAGCCACTAAGATCCTTTTCTTGACATGTTCATCTGTCTCATGTTTATCATGGATGAAGTTGGTGCCAGCCAGTCTGTGGATGCACATTCATTCTGCTGTTGCAGTAGGGACCATATTCATCCCTGTCAAAATGTGGATTCAGTTAGGATCTTTATTCCAGCAGAGAATTTGACCCTTTAACAAAAATATGCTTGAGTGAAATTAAATGGTGGTTGAGAATTTGGTTGTCTTTTTGTTTGTAAACTTTATATTTTCAGTTTACCTGGGGAGAATGTGCATTTATATAGCAACTGTTGTATATTCTTTGTTTATTCTATTTAAAGTGTTATTGGAAAAATATTTTAAGAAATACTTAAGCATTTTAATAATCTTAGTCTTCAACTTGCATCTAAAAATGCATGTATGTTTTTAGGGCAGCAACAGGAGTGGCTGCCTGGAAAAATAGTCAGTCCCATATAATGACGTGCATGTGGTGAAAAGACAACTTTAAGGCTGGCAGATGCACTCTGTTCATTTTACAGGTCATTAAATTTCTCATTATACAAACTCAATCATCTGAGTTTTTAAAATACGATTTAGAATATCCAAAAGATTAGACAGTGTGCAAGATAAATGTAGAAGTTTAAATTTTGAAAGTCAAAACTTAATTTGAAAAAATGATAGATAAATTCCATAATGATCCTATTATTCTCATTGTCTAGCTACTCCATATGGGAGGTTACATTCTGACCTTAGGTATATCACTGCATACAGAGTAACACCCAACAAAAAAATTTGTATTTGCCAATCTGCTTAGAGATTCTGATTAATCTGTCTGCATTGTAGAGGAGAGAATCTGTAGTACTAACTTGTGCATTAGGATATTATCTATCTTAAAGGGATGCAGCTTTCTAGCCACATCAAAAAAAGCTTTAAAATGCTGTGATGATGGAAGAGAATTACAGTTACTAAACTTCTCTAACACTTCTTTGCAGTATTTTGTTTTTCCTAGTAACTGAGTCTTAGCTGTCTTTGGGGAAAAAATCTTCCTCCCCCTCCCTGAAAGGGATGTATTATTTGTTTGCCAAAAGCTCAAGATCTACAGATATCAGCTACCGCTTTGGAACAAAAGTGGTTACTTTTGATAACTATTTGGCCTGTGTAATAACTCACTTATATTTCTTACTTGGAAAGCAATCTGTTAGCACAGCTCTCCGCCACACAACTTTTCTTATGAAAGCCATAGATGGGAGGAAGTGATGTTTAATCAGCTGAGCTTTCTGTTAACGTTGGCTTTCCATTATTTTCTTCTACAGAAACATGAGTCACTGTGATCCCAGAATAACAACATTTAGAGTGCCACTAGTGAGCTGGGAAGATACAAGTGAAACAATTGCTCTAACAAGCTCAGGCTTAATCTTTCCCTATACATTTGACGTTTTCTTCTCCAACCACAGTATTGCTGTCCAGCCTTTCCCACACCTTCAGGCTGCTGTTATATGAGGCTTAGATACTACTCAACAAAAAAACAGAGCTATGAAACAGAACACATTAGCTTAAGCATTTATCCTAAGACTAAGACACTGCTATTTCACTAGAATGTGTCATAGTCTCACAGCTAATTCTAGACTATCCATATGGATTGTCGAGAAACTAGATTCTTGACATATCCCGAAGACTTCTTGGACTTTTAAACAAAGTATAGTCTTTCACACTGATTAAGACTATGCTAGACTTTATAGCTTCTTACCAAACTAGGTATGTGAATCAAATAAATTGTCAACTGCAACAGGGCTCTGGTAAGTATGTGTGCTCATGTGACTGAATGCTTCTTAGCTTAGTTCCGAGTCAATCAAACTATCTATAATTGGAGAAATCCAAGATGGATCTCTTCTGCACAATCCTGAATTGTGCATCCTGAATAGGACACCCTCAGTCTTCAGCATAGAAAGAACGTTCATTACTAAGAGACCTTTTCAAGTTTTACTGTGAAAGTGGTTCAGTAACGTCCATTCTTTTTACTATGCCAAAGTAAAGCCTAGGATAGAGATGAAGATTATTGGCTTATTTTTGTGTCCTGTAAGTATAAAAATACAAGTAAAAATCACCATGGCTATTCCAGTTATTCACAGCTTTTTCTCTAGAGAAGAATCATGGTAAAACACATTATACTATACTCCTTGCAAGCAGAGTCATGCAATCTGAAATTAGAATAAATTATAGTGTTTTAGGCCTCTCGTCATAGCAGTTCTAGCTCTTCAGTTGCCCACACACAAGCACCTAAACTTATTCTACTGTCATCTGAGAGTAACCAATTGTAATCATGGAAATGATGACTACATTTTGTACCACTTTTACTTTAGTACTTTGTATCAAAATAAATGTTTGTTTGACTGGGAAGTTTGAAGTTTTGCAGATGCTGTCTGTGAGCAACCAGTGTCATAGAGGTCTGGAAGCTAAGACATTTAATCAAATAAACATGGTTTTCCATGGCACTGCTGTTCCCAGCCTCAATTGGTGCTGCCCATCCTCATTAAGAACTGTTTCTGAAAATCACCTTGTGCTTACATGCAGACCACTTCTGGATCTGGCTGCCGAGAGATCAGAGCTTAGTCCACTATGAGGCTTCTAACAAATCATTGTTCACATCAGAAGGCTTTCAGACTTTGTCTAGTTTTGTCTATGTGGGGAAAAAATAAGTATACCTCATCAGGTTGAGACATTCTGGAAATAAGTGCTGGGTAGCCACAAAGCTAGCTCACATAGGAACTTAACATCCAGCAATTTGACTCTAAGTACCAGGAAAATTCTCTAAGCATTTTCTCCTTTCCTTTTTTTTTTTTAAACTCAAATACAGGTGGATACAATGAATTCTGATAAAGCTTACTAACATAAGCTATCAAGTGTTCTGAGACATCAGTAAAGCAAAATTACCTACATAAAGCTGATAATTTTGAACTCACCTTTCTTGTATGAAAGAGGTTTTCTAAAAGAAGTTATGAAAAAACTGTCTTGGAGCTTGAGAGAGAAGTTCTTGGGACTGATCCAGTGTGTGTTCTGTTTACAAGGCAAAGTTGGGCTTGCTTATGCATCTCCAATTCCTTCCAGAGGTGAATTTAACCATGATTAGTTGTTCCTTCTACCAATAGTTTTCCTGTCCCTATGCCAACTCAAAAGACTTTTCTTTCTGAGTTCTGAGATCTAGTTTGTTTGAAATAAGTGTCCTTTAGAAAGCACAGCCAGCTCTTTCTTTCTTGTCTGGCATACTTGGCTAGCTGTTGTTTGAGAAAATTGTGCCAGGAAGCCTGTCATACTGTATTTTTTTAATGTGTTTTTCTTTGTTGGGGTTTAAAATGAATTTAGATCTTATGAAAAATGCTCGCTTAACAGTCTTTGCAGAATAAGATTTTCTATTTATCGACAAAACTGATAGGAGTGGTGCATATTTGCTCCCAGGACCTCTCAGAGAATGTGTTTAGGTGGAAATAGATGCAGAGATGATAATGGGTTTGGCCCCAAATCCATTTATTTGCTAAGTGGGCTACAGCAACTTGGAAGAAAAAAGACTCCAAAGCCAGTTTTTTTTACCTCAGGCTATATAGCATATCTCACTGCATTGTCTGCATTATGCTGTCACTTGAATGTTTTTGCCATTGTAGGTCTGACAGGGAAAAAGGAAGTAGCTCATCCTTCTGAGATTTTTTTTTTTCTGGGCCAATGATGGTACTTTTAGTAGAAGTCAGATCTGTTCCACTGAAAAAGTAAATAACTTCTTAGGCATGTCTGCACTTCAATCAGACCTATTAAAAAACTGAGACATATATTCCTGGGGGGGAAAAAATTGTGTTGTAATATTGAATTTTCAATAATTCTGAAATTCTAGCTAATGTGACTGTGGTTTTAGAGAACAAAGGCACTTCATTTGCTAGATTGATCCTTCATCGCCATCTCGTCTTTTCTGTCTACTGTGTAGTGGTTACACATAATCAGTGTTGGTGGCTTGAAGTACTGCCCCTGTGTGAAGGACTTAGTTGATGCATGAGTTTAAGGTACAAGCTGGGCAGAAGAGGAAAGAGTAATTATTTACTGCTAGGGAAGGAGTGTATCTCAAAGGCAGTTTACTATTTAAAAATCAGTGAGATATTGCCATCTTCCTAAACAGCCTAATTTCTTTACCTTTTTTGACTATTTGTTTTTAAGGCCTCTATTTTTGCTAATTCTAATTGTACTTCTGTGAAGCATTTATTTAAGGTATTCAGACAGCACAGGGCAGTGTGAAGATTATTACACAGTAGTGTACTTTGTCTCAGGCTCCTAAGCCAATTTAGCATTTTGCAGTCCTTTGCCATTGCCAGCTGAAGTAACTCGGACTATAAGAACCTGTGAGAAAGAAGCAGAAGAATGTCCTAGAAAAATTAGTGCTTAGCTACAGGCCACCTTGATGCTACTTCCTTGGTGCTGCGAAACTTAGTTTCTACTAGACAATAGTATTTCATCTCATGCTAACCTAAACTTGGCTCTGCTGTGGAGCAGGATAAAGCAGATGATCACTGTCAGGGACCTTGTGAACAGTTTACTAACTGGTCAGTTGAGCCAGTCACCTCAGCATATTTGCTATGAATCTAGATACAGAATTTTAGAGATGGAAAATGGCCACTCTGCTTCCCTCCAAGAACAAATCCAAGCAAAGCTCACATCAGAGTGAAATTTCTTTTACTCAGCCCATAAAATAAACAGATTGTCCTGCTCACATATAAATGCCAAGACTTTTAAAGGAACTGTTCAAAACTCTCAAGATCTTAAGGTCCATGAGGAGTTGCAATAAGACAGAAAGAGGTAGAGGGCAAGGTGTCAACAGCACATCTGAAATCCACTTTAACTTCAGTGCTCAGCATCCACATGAAGAACAGTTGTGGAATGTTAAACTAAAACATAGTTGAGAAGAAAGGAGGGGGTGTTCAGGAATTTGCCTCCTTTAACGTTCTTCAGTGACAAATGCTGCAAGATTCAGTCAGACTTTGGGAGGGGATCTGGGATTTCCAGACTAAAATGCAAGCTTTTGGCTTCACAGACCTGCTTTCAATACCCTGCTCTTCCTGTATACGTTGTATGTGACCAGGGACAAGTCACTTATCTTGTTCTACCTTCATTCTTCATATATACAGAGAGGATAATACCACACTTCTACTTGACAAGAATGTTGTGAGGATTAATGTCTTAAAGGTGGTAAACTGCTCAACTACTATAGTAATGGCGACCATGTAAGTATTATAGATAGGCTTCGGAGTCTTCACTGTTACTGGATGCCATTGTAGTCCCTCCATCTCTGCCTAGCCAGAAGACTATGTGCCATCCATCACACTCAGAGCCAGCTGTGCTTAGCTACACATTTGTGACCTCCAGGTGTGAGTATTACTACTGGTATCTGGGAATGAAGCCAAAGGGAGAGGTAAGATCTTGCTCTGTTTTATTAACACCCTGACAAGAATAAGTGCTGTGCCTTAACAAACTTAAATAGTAAATAATTCCTACACTGATGTTTAGTAAATAAAAGCCTGCATGGGAGAAACCATGCAAGTTCAGAAAGAAACAGGAGGTCTTGGGTTTTTGGTTTGGGTGTTTTTTTTTCTGATCCCTGAGTAATGATGGGACAAGTTGAAATTCAAACAACATAGTAAAGAGTTAAAAATCTCCACAGCTGAGAACAGTGAGCAGTAGCCAAAAACAACCATTAACTTCTGCATGCACTGCTTGTTTACTGAACTGATGTTGCTCACCCTCCTTTTTTTTTTTCTTCTGTAAGAGAAAAGTGCTTTGATTGTTCTTAACACGGCTGTGTTTTAGTTTTGTGGTAATTTTCAACTTCGGTGTTCTTTGTCCTCTACCAGGTGGCAGTCATCATGCTTTTTATTCCATGGTGTTTATTGATTTGGTCAAAAGTAATTAAAGAGATAATTCGTTCTCAATTACATTTCCTTGAATTTCCTGAGGCTGGTAACTCTGCTCTCCAGCTGTGTCTTCCCCCAACTCCTTCTCAAATTAATTTTGTTCTCACTATGAAATAAAACAGAATAGCATGTTCTTTTTTTGTTTGTTGCTTTTGGATTGAATAGAGACTCTGTGCTGTAGCAGATATTGATCTGATAATTTTATTAGGTACTCCTGCCTTGGTTTATGAACTTTCATGTTTTTAGCATAGCATTCCAATAAGAAATCCTGTGTTAGACTAGCAGAAGTAAGAAACTAATTTTTTAGAGATGTTTATAGATGTTTCTGCTTTCTGAGTGTCCTTTATAGAGGTTTCTGCTTTCAGAGTGTCCTTTGTGCCTAAAGGGTTCTTTTCAGCGCTTTTGTAATCTAATTTAAACTCTACTAAAAGCAAGAAGGAAGTGAGCGCTATTGTGGTGCAAAAGAGTTTTCTTTTTTCAGTTTAACACAGATTACATTCATTTCTAGTAGAATGGATTTTTGGTGATCCAAAATGTCTTTGGGACATTTGGTCTTCTGGAAGAAGGTTTGGGGAGAACGTTTGTAATTCTGACTTCAGGAGGGGAAAGTATCTAGAAAACATTAGCTAAGGCTGAGTAATATTTTCATTGCCAGTATGCAACCAAAAACGTGAATAAAAGGCTTTGGGTACTACATATACCTAAATTACTGGCATGTTGCCCAGAGACCATGTAAATGAGAGAAACAGAAGACTGAAATATAAGCAGCATAAAGAGATGTCATACAGAAGTGATAATTTTTTTTTTGCTTGTTTGTTTGCATTGACTTCCAAGGACACATTTCAAAACTTTCAAATCTCACATTTTTCAAATGATCTTAATGGAAAGAGTTTATGGAGACTATAAAAATGGCAGCTCAGATAAGGTAGTTGCTTAAGGGGTTAAAAGTAACTGTAGGGTAAATGCACTGACAACAGCAGTATTATGACTGAGATTAATTTGATCCAATTATTTTACAAAACTTACCAAACTTATCAGAATTAGGTAAATATTATTTGGAGACAAGAAAATAAAAAAGGATTTCCCCAAGGAATATGATAAACGGAGGGAAATTGATGGAGTAAACAATACCAAGCTATTCGAGCTGGTTTTGTCATGAAAACAACAGTCCTTCTGTACATATGTTTTCCATTGCTATGTTATCTGAATACTTCATAAATTTTAATGAAAGAGAAGTGTTGTTTGGTTTTTTTCCCATTTCAGACACAGGGAATAGAGGCACAATGAGCTGTGGAGCTTGTACTAAAATTCATTGTAGTAAAAAAAAAAAAAAGCTTCTGCTGGCTGGGATAAGGTGTTAAATGTTTTATTTAGGATGTCAGAGGAAACTTCTGACAGAGGTGCCATTGCATCTATTTATTCCAAATCTCATTCTCATGCCTTCACTAGCGGACAAACTTTCTCTCACTTTTCAGCTGCCTCCTTCCATTTTCCTGATATGTCTGTATTGGCAGTAACGTGTTCATTGGAGTGCAGAAGGAGACCTAACAGGACTGGAACTCCCTCTCTCATTAAAACTACCTATGGCAATACAGTGGGATGAGTGCCCCTTCCCTTCAATATCAGGACCGTTTCTGACCAGAAACCAAGGAATGGAAGCTGCTGCAATAGCTCTTCTCAAGTGCTCCCCTTGGCAACAGAGATTCTTGACTGCAAAGTGCTTTGCATTATTGATATGGTACAGCACAACCTTAACAAATCAGTATCTTGTCTTTGATGCTGATATATATTTATATCTGCAGACTTAGTTTTGGCTTTTTTTAAGTTAAAGCACTAAAACACCATTAATCTTAAAGAAATCTTAATTTTCTGCAATATATTCTTAGTGAAGTCCTTTGTCTCAGAGTCTCTTGTGTTTAATTGAAAATTCTCTTTCGGTCCTGGTGTCTGTTCCACGTTCCCACATTCTAGTGAAAGGGCAGAAAGGGTCAGTATTGAGCAGCAGCAGTAAAAGTAGAAATAGGAAAAAAAAAATATCCTGCGTACTTGGCTAGAATACTGCCTTTAAAATTCAACATTTAGAATCTCACCTGCAGAACAGCAGTAGTCATCTCTATATGTAGTGCTTCACAAAAGCTTTCTAAACGTTTCTGTAAAATTAAAAAATATATTTTACCAGGTCAATCTTGCGTTTGGATGACTAAATGTTGGATTGTGATGAGGCTGTGCTGATTTACTTTCATCAAAACACATTCACAGTTTCCAAATGTAATCATAATGCTTCTATTCAAGTGATATATTAGAAGGAAGGAGAGTGCAATAGGTGTGTCAATCTGCTATTTTTGACAATAACATGCAAACTTAATGAGTTGCCCAGAATGAAGAAACTTCAGAAATTGCCAAGAAAATGGGTTCTTTCACCAGCTTAAACAAAAAAATTTGAAAATGTACAACCTAAAAGTGTGTTTATTGTATCTCTGCTCTCCTTCTATAGATGACATACACAGCACCAACTCGGGCTATTTCCACAATAAGATTTGGAGAAGAAAGTTGGAAATTCTCAAAACTCACAGAATGACATCTGCAAAGATCACAGGTGTATGAAATGGAGAGAATATTTAATAAAAGGAAGGATTTGTCAGAGTTGAACAATTTTTAATCTCCAGAATTATTTAGAAGAGAAAGTGGAAGTATTTGAGAATTGCTAAGATAAAATCTAGAGAATCTGCAGGCAGTGGTTTGCAAATTAAACAAGCTATTCAAAAGAATTTGTTCACCCAAAAATACTTTAAGAGCCTTCAATTTTATTTGTAAAGATGAAGAGGACACATAAAGAGCTGTCTAAGGCAGTAAGCAGGAATGCCAGGGCTTCCTGTGTGCCATTAGCCACCTGTGATAGCACTGAAAAGGGGTCACCTCCAGGTCCAGAGGAGCAGAGCCATAGACAATCAGATGGCATCGAGCTCCACCTACCGCAGTATTGCTGTAGTTCATTTTACCTACACCTGCTGGATGTGATCTGAAGAAAAATGACCGTAATCATTTTCATGGAAAACTTTTGGGTCATTTCCTCATGTAATCTCTCTTTAAGATGTTTCATATATTACTTTATAATTTTTCTGGTTTTTTAAATTGTTTCTTACATATGGAGTTGTATGAGATCTTGTTACTTCCCTATAATGAAAGCAGGAAATGATCACTGAAACAGGCCTTTTGATGGCTTAAAAGCAAATTAGATGAACTATGAGGAAAGTCTTCATAAGTTGGAAACACTAAAAAAAAAAAACCCAACACCCAAACTCCAAAGATTGTTCAGATTCTCAGGATAATATATCGTTGAGTTTAACAAATTAGACATACCAGTACTGTTTTATCTGTTTTTTATATCTGCACTGCAAATTAAAAAGATAAGAGTTCTACTGTTCTGTAATTATGTACTGTTACTGTTTTAAGCTCAGATTGCACCTTTTCAATACATGACATTGTAATGAAAGATAATGTTGTAGAAAAGGAAGCTATTCTCTTCTGTTTTCTGTGATAAGGGTGATTGAATCACATTATCAGTGCCTGAGTGGAGGGAGTGGTGTATATGATACCTCCCTCCCTGAGCAACTGTGCAAAGGTTAGGTAGGTTCACAGCTCTCTTCCTCTCCTCGTGAACTGGCAGAGCTGGCTGGCCAGCTCAGGGAAGTGTTGCACCCAAGAAGACTTTTCTTCAATGCTCTGTGGCATTAGACGCTTGCAGTGAATATAGCTAAATGGCTCCAGACCCTGTACTAGTGGTCAGTGTACTGGTGCTTTCAAGCCATTGAAACCTTAGGGCTACATTCTACCACTCTTCCCTCCCTTTAAGTTATTCTCAGAGACTCTCAACTGGTTTTAATCATGTCATTCAAGGTATCGCCAGCTGTAAAAGCAATGGTACCTGGCCATTGTCAACATTTTGCTGCTTCTGGGAAAAAAAAAAAAAGAAATTAGTGTCGGGAGCAAAGCAGACTGGAAATTCTGCTGTTCCTGGAGTGTAAGATGCTTGTACTCCGAGTCCAAATCAGATTTCTTCTAGCTTTCTCTTTAAATACAGATAATGTGTGCAATTTTAAAAAAAAGTCCCACCAGCATCAATCTGCTGCATGCTATTCCTGTAGCAGAGAAGATGAGAAAACTGACACAAGTCTACGGTTTTTGGTTTTGTTGCTTATTGCGCTATGGGATGATACTGTGGTGGTTAGCACTACAGATTACAAATAGACATGCAAGGCAGAGAAGATAGCTATATGAAAATAGTAACAGAAAAGGAGAAAGAAGATTGAAGGATGTCCCAATACTTAGAATTTCTTGGATTTTTCATTGTACTCTCAAAAAAACATGTGTCCTGATACAAATAAAATATTGCCTAAAATATGAAAACTTTTCCCATTTTAAAACCAAGCTGCTTCTGAAACAGCTTCTCTGAAGGTGTTTCACCTATGAAGTCGTCTGTTCCATCCATCTGGCACCTTTCTACCTTTAAGAATACTCTGAAATTTAGAAGGGTAAATTAGAAGAAATAAATAATTATTTTTAAATAATTAATGTTCTGGATAGACCATTTGTGTTCATGAATATACAGCCATGTAGTTAGGAATATTTCAGACTTCTTATGCTGGAAATGATCTTTTTTTTTAAGGGGTTTTGTTTGGCAACTCATTTCTAAAATCCAGTCTACTTTTGAAAGCCTGTTTTCACAAATAAAGACATTTAGTATTCAGAATGTGCTTCTTACTACAAATGGTTAACATAAATAACTTTGATCTTTGGAAAAAATATACCAAATATTGATGATTAAATTTATGTGATGATAAATCCTTAAATTTTATTTGCCCTAAAGTTCGGTGTAACAGACTCTCCATACTGAAAGCATGCTCATCCCCAGTAATCTCCTCTGATTAGCATTTCCTATAGGTGAAGTATGGGTGCCCACTCAGGCTGTAAAATGATTCCTCTCTCATTCAGTGCGTGAATGTGGTTTTCACAATCACTGAGGTGGGCTCTCAGGTACATTGGTAGCCCTCTGTAAGACTGATGCTCCTGAGCATTGTCAGTTAGCCATCTGTCTCTGCTGCTGACCAGTCTTGGTCAAGTGCACCCCAACTGCATGAAATAGTGGAGCCTTCAGACTGCTCTTTGACATTTCATTAGTTCATCCTTATACTCTGGCTGCAGAAAATCTTCATTCCAGCTACTTTGCTCTTAGTACCATTTCTGGGTTTGGGTTTGCTTCCCCCCTGCTAGCTTTCTACTTGTTTGTGGGCTGCCTCAGTCATTATATTAGAACGTTGGTGTTTGCGGTTCTCCAGTGAGTGAAGATACTGTTCCTTACACTTTAAACCTTTGTTCTGCAGAAATGTTACATAGGAACATCGATTTGAAATAATTTTGTGCCTTCTCAAGTCAAGGTTCCAACAAGCAAAATGCTCTGCTCTTAATTTTTTTTAAATATTTGAATATTTCCAGGCTTTGCTCTGTTGTGCAAAAGCTACACAGCATAGTAAGTATTTCACCTGCAGCTGTGAGTCTGCTGTGCAGTCTTTCAGCCTTTTTTGTACATTGGCTCTGCCCTGACTATATGGATGTGACTTGCTAGGGCCTCCAGCTTGGCTTTGCTTGGAATCAATAAATGAGCTCTTTCATCTAAAACTAGTGCAGGAAGGAATTAGTGTTTTCATATCCTTTTAGCCTGAGCACCATACACTGCTGAGTGATCTAAAGTCTTTTATTAATCGACCTATATAATTTTTTTAATAGGAGGGAATATGTCTTCCTTCCACTTGAATAAACTGATGGTTGGAGGAGGACTAAAAGCGTGCTTGTATTTGACTTCAGGGCCTTTTATGAGCCTGTGCCTTCCTTGTGGGTGAAAGCACAGACCCAAAAATAGTACTGTATCACACTGTATCTTCAGGGAAGAGCAATTACAGGTAAGTAATTTCCTATTCCTGGTTTTGGAAATTAGATTTTCTTTCTATGTTAGACACAGTAGTCTATATAACAGTCTTCCAAGAGAAAAGTTACGTTTTTCTAAGCATTTAAGCATAGTAATTTAGAAAGCACGTATGCATTTTGCACAGTAGCTTGTCTGCGGGTACTTCATATGAGAATCTGTTTGCGTGCCACAGTTACTTAGTGACATTTTAAGTTTTTCTACAATACACTAGCCATTACTTTTGCTTTAGTTTGCATCTCTGTAGCAAAATTTATTTGCACCACTTAATTTTGAAAATTATGACCTGCTACAGTATGGGTAACATGCAGCGCTTCAAATGTGGTTACATGTTTTTTGTTCATTTTTTAGGAACCAGTGAAAAAAGATGTGGGGGAAAAAACACCCAAAGAAGTGGCTGAGGTTACTACTAACAAGTACTCTTTCAATCCAGAGGTGAGACGACTGGTGAAGCTTTGATTCAAGATGGAGTTAAAGAAGGCAACAGACAAACATCATCTTTTAATTATTCATATAGATAACTTTGCTGAATTCAAGGTTTAAACATTTACTGTATATAAGGAACCAGGCTTTTTCTGACTGATGAACACTTCATAGGTTTTATCTAGTAAAACTCCTGAAGGTATCAGGAAAAAAAAAAATCACTTGAGTGAGATGTAGGGTTCTATTGTAATTTGGTAAAAATAGTGTTCTAAAAATTCAGTTTAGCTGTGTTAGTTATTCCACGTGTCAATTCTAGAAGACTGACCTTTAAACTATATTACAGTTTAGCACAGAAATGACTGATACATTCAAAATGACTTTTTACTTCAAAAATTCATATTTTTATTAAAGTACATAGGTCAATATTGCACATCCTTAGATCTCAAAAACCTGAAGCTGCAAGGGCTGTTCCTTTGGGTGTTATGTAGAGCTGCACAAATTAACGGTTGTTGAAGATCTAGCCTATATGCAGTTTTTCAGCCTTTGCCTGATGTGACCTTAACCTACAATTTTAAATATTGAAAGGCCTGGAGATAATTTTACTTAAATGTCACTTTTTGGTCAGCACAGAACAGTTACTGTGGTGAGTCTGTTCTAATTCATCCAAGACCACCCAAGTGTATGTTCTATTTGATGTGGACTTAGGCCTGTCATATAACAGTGCAGAGTTACAATGTAGTTTGTGGCTATCTATCCCAAAGAAATTCAAGCCTTGTAAATATAAATAAAATCTTGGAATTAAAAACACACTTTAATTTCTCTGTATGCATTTAACAATTTGCCTGAATTTTATTTGACAAACCAGCAAAAAGATTTAATTTTTCATCATATGTTGTCTTTGTTAGCTTATTTAAAATCTGATCCATCTTCTTTCTCTTTAGAACAAAACTGAATGCCAGGCAGCTGATTTGATCATAATATTTTTATAAAAGAGAAGAATAAAATGTAAACAAAAGGGAAAGGATGGTACATTTGCAATTATACAAAAACTGACAACTAACACTAACACTTTTTTAAATTCTTTTTTTAAAGTTTTTCTTTAAGGAAGAAAGCACAAGTGTTAGCCTGACTTCAGCATCCAGTAATATCTTGCCTGTCATGACACAATATTTAATTTCCTTTTTTATCAAACTCAAATCAGTCAGATTTGTTGGAAGCTAACAAAGATGAAAAGTAAGATGTGCTGTGGAAGTCCTGCTAAAAGATGCAGCTGTGCCAGCTGTTTTACTGGCAGAAGCACTCTGGCTTGAATACCAGAAACATTCCACCAACACATTCATTTATCATTTTTCTTTTTTCAGTTCTCACTTACAGTTTTTATTTTTATCTATACATCTCATTAATAAGAAGTCTTTTCTTTTGCTTGCACTTTCCAGAATGTTCTCTTAAAGTTAAAAACATACTAGGAAAGGGTGTAGTATGCAGCTCAATCTTATCATAGAAGCTGGTGTCCATACAGAGCACCAATTGTTTCGGCGATCAAAAACAGTACACTCATATGTGCATAAAGATTTGAAATAAGAGTTGCAGCCTCTCTTGAGTAGGTGGGCATTTTCTGTACAGACCCAACTGAGATCTGCAATATCCTCTTGCATACTTTCCCAGGTGCCTCATAAAGGATCGTATTTCCTTTATCAGGAATTTATTTTTCCAGACACCTTAGGACACTTATGAAATGCAGGGAACCACCTCAAGGAATACCTTGGGCTGCACCTCAGTCTCTGCTCACCAGCACTATGCCTCCCAATGGATAGCAATCTAGCCATGCCCTTTTTGCACATTGAGCACTGCCTCAGCTGCATATTTTATTACCTAACACAGGCAAAAACACTGCATATGCACAGCATGCAATCATAATTCTATGAAATTGATGCAGCTGTTCCCTGGGAACCCCAAGGGTACTTCTAAGCCAGGGCTAGTTCAACAACAAATGTAAGCTTTCATCTCCCATGTATTTCAGCTCCATAGCTGCTCAGAAGAAAAAATGTTGCAGGTATTTTGAACAATGTACTAAGTAGGTGATTTTAATTCCCTTACGTAAAATTGCTGACCTGGTTTGTACACTCTTAAAAAATGAGAGAAAGAAAATAATAAAACCATTATGTTCTGTGCTCCAAAACCAGCTGTGTCTGTGGAGCTTTTCTTGTTGTTCTGTTTTTTACAAATGTCAGTCTCTTTGTTTTGAGTCTGATTGAAAATTTTCCTGGGTTGGGACTTCTAAAAGATTTCTCTCCCATGCATGCTTTTTGTAGTTTGTTAATGCATAAGCACTCACAGCAGTCATTCCTTGAGTCTAGGCCATTGAACAATCTGTGCTTCCTGTCTCATAGTTTAATGAAGCTCATGGGTGCTTAACTGCCTGTAAAGATCTCTGTCAAACTTGAAGTCAGCCAATGAGTTAAAAGCTATTGGAACACGTGTACACATGGGCATGCACAGCAATATCACGTAAGACTTGTTTACATGCTTGTGAAATGACATAATGCTGTCCCAGATGATGACCATCTCAGAAAATATTTGATGATTTAAAACTGAACCCTGAGACTGCATATACCTTCTCTATGCTAAGCTCTTCTTAATACTGTAATATTTATCTTTAATTTGATCACTTTCAGTCTGATCCACCGGAACCAGTGAAGAGGCTCTCCCTGTTTAGAGAAACAGGAAAGGAGATGAGGACTCTTAGTAAAGCTCTAGCTCACTCAAGGTAAGGGAATCCAGAGCACACAGAAATGGACCAGTCAAGGCTAAAGGAATCTTTGGTTCTGCAGTGACAGCAGTTTGAATAAAGGCAAAATACTCAACTGTACTAAACGCTTAGAAAAGATGGTTTACAATTCTAATTTTATAGGCTTTTTGTATACTCAAAGTGTGGTCAATGCTGTATGAGGAATGATTGATAGCTCTGCCTATTTCAATACTATATTGTTTTAGTGTACTTTATAAAGGTGCTTGTTACTTCTTTGCAGTCTTTTGCATGACACAGTGCTGTGCCAAGATTTGGTAATAAAGTAGTCAAAAATGAGCAATATTAGGAAATAATAATGTCCACTATGTGATGGAAAATCATAATGAAAATACCTACCACTATTATAGAAATATCTGTATGTATTCATTTGGAATATACCAACTTCAGTCTCAGGAAGATGCTGGCATGGAAGGAATGGATTTTCGTGCCCGTTATCTGATGGGTAGTGAGCTGTTATAATAGGACATGGATTTGGGATCCTATATGCCTTTTAGCCGCTTGAGTTTGGAGAGCAGCCATTATTTTATGGGATGGACCACAGAAAGTAGCTGGGTGTGCATGCTTTTCCTAGAGAGTATCTTCTATTGCGACTAGACACAATAAAATTCTATCCCAGCAGGGCATTTCTTATGGTCTCATTTAAAACAAACAAACCAACCAGGGAGGCCTGTTGGGAACAGTCTTCAGCAAAGAATACTCTCCCATTTAGGCACTCATACTCTTAAATGTACTTAGGCTGTGTTGTCACCCATGTTTCACCATTGTCACTGCAGGTGGTGCTTAAGTTGACAAGACTGAGGCTTCAATATGTTTTCCTGTTGCAATCACACATTCTGATTGCACTCCAAACTTGCCTACAGAGACTATTCACTCTATTTGCTCAGTATTACCTTAAACAGTTGCTGAACTGCATAATAAGCCTTGCAGTAGGTGACTAAGGTTTTCTAAATTTTCCTGGAACCCTCTAGCATTCTTGATGTGAGTGTTAAGCTAAGAAATGAGATTCATTTGCAACTGAAACAGCAAGCAGTAGTACAAAAAGATGATTTACATCTGGCAAGGTTTAGTTACAGCCTGCTGCAAATAAAACTGACAAATTACCACTGCCAGCCCCAGCAGGGTACGTATTACACAAGTGTTTACAAGGTCCCTAGACTTTAAGTCTTTGAAGAGAGTTCACTTGATAAAAATAGTTGAATTAAAGCAAGCAGCAATAAGACAGACATCTATATAAAAACTTAATAATTAGGTTAAATCTAGGCAAATATGTCAGTAAAGAGAACACATGATATTGTATTAGTGTAATATATTGAAGACAAACTAGGCTCTTGCATTGTCTGGCTGAGTTTGTAACTGCATAAAACTTAAGGAAGTTAGAGAAAAGTAGCTTTTTTGCATGTAGTACTGTAGAGGGAATCGGAACTCTACATTTCACAATAATGTAGTGTTTTTAAATATTCCCAAATTTTTACATCAGAGCAATTTCTAAATTTTATACTAGTTACTCATGATAACATTGTTTCACATTCTTCCCTTTTATCCTTCTCTGCCCCCAATTATTTTTATTATTCACCTTGTTAATTCACTTTTAGTGAATTTTCACTTGATAAACCATAAACAAAATAATAAATGCTGTGTACTTTGAAGGTTGGATAAGCCATTTTAGTAAAGCATGACTTGTTTTTGCCATAAATACACTGTTAGTTATGCTTGACTGCCTGCGTTCATTGTTCATTGCTAAATTTCAGTGGGATTGTCTTCTTGAGGTCAAGTTAAAGTTCTTTTGATGATAACCTGCCAAAGATCAGTTTACTTCTTGATATGAGTTTCAGGTGCTTAGAGCTTGCTTTTGGTTGCTTTACATTCTTTATTTTCAAATGAGTAGGACAAAAAATACTTGCAAGTGTTCTGTAGGATTAAAATTACCATCACCACTGGTACTAAAAGGCTTGATTTTAAAAATCTTAGCAAACTGGTTTGTAGACATTTGGGTGAAGGAAGCTGGACCACTCATTTCATTACAGGTTACATTTTGAACAAATGAAGTGTCATTTTGTTAGCAGGTTAACATGAAGGGATCTTGATTTGATACTTGTTGGGAAATATACTTTTGAAATGCCATCAGGCGCTCCATGGCATTTTTGTGTACCTTGGCCAACCTTGAGATGTTTAGGATCAGCTGAGCTTTTCCACAGCTTTGAAATTCTGTCCAATTCAGTTGATTAAGAGTGAGTTTCTAATGCTAGAATTCTAATGCTAGAATTGTAGAAACCTATGAAGTTAAATTTGACTTTATAAAAATCTAGATCATTTTCGAGATTATAGTGAGTAACATGATACAGGACTGCTTTTGCAGAAGGTGGTGTTTTGGGCCCTTTATGTGAGGGACTAAATCTGAAAGATTCAGTGGCATGAAAAGCCATGCTTTTTAAAGCTAGCCTTTTCAAGTGCCGAAGAAGCTCCATGTAGGGTAATAGCGGTACAAACTGAGGCCAGACATGATTTGTCTGTGCCAGAAGAAGGGGAAAAAAGTAGATTGCCTCTCTACACAGTCTGTTTCCTCTGCTCCCTGTTTCTAACTATTACAGCATTGTGTTGAGTGCTAAATGGGGAGGTCAGAAATGGTGGGGAGGTGTGTGTGGGGGCAGTGTGTGTTGGGGGGATCAAGATATTGATCCTAACTCTTAGCTGAGCAGCTAACTTTTTATGTACCTTCCTGCAAATCACTTGACCCCTCTGCAGCTCTGTCAAGTAAATTGGGATTGGAAACTAGGCAATGTATCTGAACTAAACTCACTGCATAAATATATAGCTTTTAAATTGGTATGGATAACAGTGTGAATGAGGATTACTTTTGTTACTGAAAGCAAATTTTAAAAAAAAAATATAGGGCATATTTTTTCTTACTATTTTCATTTAAATTATTTGTTTAATTTTTAATCTTATTACCACTATCGTATGCTTGTAGGGATGTTAGTTTGATAAATCTTACAATGCCTAGCACTCAAGTACATGCAAGCATTGTCTTATTCATCTCTGCAGCACTGCTAGGTATTAGGTGGATAAATATTATTACTCTCATAGGTAAATGAGGAAAGTCAAATTGGGGATGTAAGATTAATTATCACTGGAACAGCTACAATTGGAACTCGGGTGTCTCAGGTAAGTAAATACCTTACTTATTCTTCTAGACTTCACTGATGCCTCTGTTTCTCTGAGTTTTGTTTTTATTTTCAAAATTGGCCTACTAAATTAGAAGCTCCAGGGAAAGCCTTCTTAAGAGATCCAGCCCATTACTCTGGGTGAGTGCAGTTGTTTCCTATAACAGATGAAGTGTTTAGTCTAGCCTACTTTTAACTGAAGACATTTCTGTTTCCTGCACCACATTATGATAAATGCAGATTTGCCTTCCACTGAATTTTTAATGGTAATGCAATCTGCAAAATTATGTTAAATGTAGATTTTTAATGATGTGAGTAGACTTGATCCTAATGTGTTTTGATGTTGTATCTTTTCTCCGAGTGATTAAAACCCCAGATTTTAGTCTTTCATCCCCTCTCACCTCCAGAAGCCAATACAGCTAAAGGGACAAACAAAATCATATTCCTTTATGTACGTTATCAGCAGAATTGTCTGTTACATCCTGATCAGTTGTACCTGCACCACACCTGTAGAGGATAGTGGCGTTGTGCAATTGTTCTTAAATATCTAATTTGGCTGGCAGAATCCTTTTTACTGCTGATGCGGAAGATGGAAAGAACCGAATTCCACTTTAATATCCCAAGCAGAGTTTGAAGTGCTAAGTAAGAAAATACCTACCTGTTAAAGCATCTCCAACTCTGCCATCTTCTTCTAGTCCTATAAGTCTAATTCACAGTTGCATTCAAAACTAGCTTCATGTGATTTCAAATGCCTGGGTGGAAATATTCCTGACCACAAGTTTTCCATGACAATTGAAACAGATGGAACATGAAGAAAGGGAAGGCTTAATCTTGTGCTACTGCACAAATAAATGTATATTGACTTTTTACATTTACTGAACAGTAAATTATATATTTACACACATTTGTTTTTTGAAGATCAGAAGTTTAGCATGGTCAGGGCCTAGTCAAAGCTGCTTAGTACACTCAGGAGAAATGTGCCTTTTTGGTCTTGTGTAGGCAATGGTCACTTTAATACTAGTTTCTGGAAAGCACTGTTGTCTGAATAAATGCTCAAATGAAGCTCGCCTGTCATATCATATAATACCATACGTTCTTTACATTGTAATCCCAGTAGTGATCCTGTAACACACCTAATATAATTTATTCTATTACTGTGGCAATTAAATAATGAATCCCACATATTTTATATTATTTAAGAAGTGAAGTATGATATGAGCTATAATGGCGATGGAGAAATTTGCTTGAGAAAAGTCAGGGAAACAGATTTCTTGAAATATGAACTCACTTTCTCTAACGCTTTCTGAAATGTACGGTAGCCAGATGACCCAGTATGCAGAAAAATATCCAACAGACTTAATGTCTGGAAATCAAAGGTATACATTAACTGTTTTTTAAATTTTTATTGTGTTGTGTAAGCCTGGAAATTCTTAGAGTGTCATTGTATGACCTCTTAACAATGAAAATGTGCTAGCCATTCATCTTGAGTGCCCGCATAATGTTACTTTGACTAAATCTGCATGTAGAAAAAAGAACAGTAAGAAGAGCAAAGAAATCAAACCCACAGACTTTTTAACCAAATATTGAGATGTGAAGTTGCAGGAAAGGATAATTTCAAGTGAGAATGACTGCACTGCTGGTTTGGACCAAAGGATGTGTCAGCAATACTTCTTAGTAACAATTTTAGACTATAGAAAAGGAGCTATTTTAGAAAAAAGAAGCAGAGTGGAAAATGCAAGAAAGAAAGAAGAAAACAGGAGTTTTCTTCTCTGGGGCAGCAACTTTTAATTTCAATTAAAGCAGTCAAGCTAGCAGAGCAGCATGCTAATACATACTACAGGGATTCAGTGAATACAAATGACCTTTGTGGATTTGGGTTTTGCTGCTTTTCCTCCTCCTGATTGAAAAGGAACACCCAGCAGTTGTCTTAATTGGACGTTAATTGATACATATTCACAGGAAGTAGTGCCTGTGATCTTGCAGCTTGTTTGTATGAAAGAGTATAATGGAATAAACTGTGAGGAAGCTTTTTAATGATCACAGCGACATAGCACAGCAGTATGAATTTTAAAATTATCTCAAAAATGTTTGAAGAGTCATTACTGGAACAGACTTAGCTGCATTCATAATGCTTTAATATTCTACCTTACACATTAAAAGCATAATTAAACTCAAGATAAACCTTGTAATTATGACCTCATACCTCCTCTCAGTAATACTCTCTTATACTTTCTTGAGTCCTCATGATGATATAAAAGAGGATGATGACAGAATGCAGAGGTTGCTCAAACTACTCATCTTTCAAAACTGTCAGTCACTAGTCCCAAGTAGAAAGTCGTACGAGCTCTTCCCTACTGAAGAGTTGTACCCAGTCACTTCAGGGAGACACCTGTCAGCTCTCAGGTACCATTAAAAGGTAGGAAGGAATTTACTTATCTTTGTGCAGCATAAAATGAAAAACCATTTGGGAAATCTGTAGATAATGATCATTCCTCTTCCTTTGTAGATCAATACATCTTGCTTCCAGTGGAGATTGCCTATGTAGACACAAAGTAGTTCTGACTTACTTGATTAAGTACTTCCCAATGTCAGATTCAGTGGGTGGAATACAGTACGGCAGAAAAGACACCACCTTTGTCCTTGAGCATTCCAGTATCTTTAGCTTTGAGCTAAGAATTATGTTTTCATTTCTATTGTTATTCTTACTAAAACTAAGCAAACTCAAGAAGCACAGTCCCTTTGAAATGACATTCAGCTCTGAGGGAGATCCCTTCTTATTGCTTTGTTCCAATGACATCTGTAAATGGGATCCAGAAATAATGTTAAGTAATCCACGCTTACATGAGGATATATTGTATGATAACCAAGAAAGTAGAAGGCTCTATAACTAATAAATTGTAGAAAGGTGTAGGAACACTTACACAGCAAAAGAGATTACCAAAGCATTGGAAGCTTGTAGTTGTTAACCCATAATAAAAGCAGGTTGCCATAAATCACTTCTGTAGACTAACTCAGCCCACCAAGACCATGCAAGTGTACTGAAAATACTCTTGTGGTTAAACATCGCCACAAAAAATAGTGCTTAAAAATAAGCATATTGCTTCAAATGAGTCTTTGTGTAAAAAGGAGGTAGGAAAGGTGATAGAACCTGGAAACTGTGCAGTGACAGTCGTCTAACCATAGGTGCCCATGTAAAAATGACAAGTTGTGGTCATCCTCAGCTGATGACGTCTATGAATCCACAGCTCTGAGCTGCAATCTCAAAAGGGAAGTGTCCATGCTGTTCCATAAGCCAGTCAAGCCTTTACTTGCAAAAAGGGTATGCTAAACCTCTCTATTGCATTTCCCATAGCTTGAAGAAAATGGCTCCTGTGCATCTGTTTCACTGTGCTGTGCTAGTTAAAGAAAACTAAATGTCAAACTGGTGGCAGTTTAACAGTATTAACGGCTTTTTATGTTTTAAATTAGAAACTGGATGGCTTTTTAAAATGGTTCAAGTTTCCTGAAGGCATATTTCTAAAAGTCACTCTGCATGCAGAAAGCCCAGCCTCTACTAATGCATTTTTTTGTGCCTGCAACAACAGTTAGACTGACTGTTACCTGAAGAGCAGTTTCTCCTATTTCTTTTCCTGCTAGTGGCTGTGTAGCTGACTTTAATACAAAACCATTTAAAATCGTGATTGAAATGGCAGCTACTACCAGATTTTAAATGGCAAGGAATGTGTTATTTTTGGCATTTTGGTTATGACCTTGTCTGTCCTTATCTGTGAATCTGTACCAATCCTATTCTAATATATCCAGACAAAAAAGATGTTAGTGTTTAGAGATTATGATAAATTGACATTCCTTAATGCATATGGTTTACTGGAAGATACAATGGAGTCTGTAAAAGCAGGGCGGAGAGGCAATGTAGAGTTAAGAAGCAACGAAGAGACTGAGGCAGTACTAACTGAGAAGGTGAAATGTTTATCTGCCAATATTAGTTTCCAGTGTATTTAATACTTCATAATGTCAGTTGCTTGGAAACCAGTGTTTTGTGCCCTTTTGCTGCTTGGCAGAAGTCACTCTAATTGGCATGTTTCTAGCACTGTCACTGCTGGCGGTTTGCAGCTTTTTTTTTTTCCAGAAACAAAAATTTTCTTTTACATGAATGATGGCTCACATTAATTAGACAGCAGTCATGGGCAAAGACAACCATTTAAGTGTATGGATGTATGAATCATTATATCTATCATCAATCACTGGAAAGACTGCTGTTCCCATCAACATTTCTGCCTTACAGGCTGTTCGTTTGAGTCTCAATCTCCTTTCCTTTTGTGCAGAAATATGTTTGTTTGTTTGAAATTTCATAAGTGGAAATAGTTCACTGCTTATTAGATTTTACTATCTGTCTAAACACAACAGTCTAATCCCACATATTCTGATACAAAATGACACATTGTCACTGAATATTTGAACAAAGCTAACACTTAAAATGGGCTTCCCATTATTTAGTAGTAAAATGTCATTGCTCTGTAAATACCTTTATGTGGTAAGGCAAAACACTAGATCATGGGAAGTGGTTTCTCCTTTCACATGAAAAACTTGAACCAGCAGTATTTCCTGGTAAAGGATCAGGGACCTCGGTGAAGTTCCACTTAACGAGCAGTGAGTTTTTATCGGTAATATGAACATAAAGCTGTTATTGTACGTTCTTACAGCAAGAAAATGGAAAGCCCAGAAATCCCCAGATGATTTTTTCTTTTGAAGTTTTAGTAATAGTTTCCCCACAGCTTTTTGGAGAAGAATTTAAAGCAAAGCCTTGAAATCTCACAGATTTATTTTTCTGACCTTTATCAGTACCAAGCTGTCTTCTCTGCTGCTCTGGAAGTACTTCCCGCACTCACCTTTGTTTATGTACTTCTCCAGAGAGACCAAGAGCTGGAAACCTAAATGTGCCTACCTGCAAAGAAAACTTTTATATGAAGATCAACAGGAATGGGATTACAGCATGGCACAAGTCGGGGGGGTGGGGTGTACGCGTGCATGTTCTTGTGTTCTTGGACTTCTTAAAAGAGAAATTGCCACCCGCCATTCTTTCTGGGTTGAGAAGAACACATTTCCAACTAAAAATAAGCCAGTGTTTTGGTATGTTGTTTCTTGTACCTCCAGGTAGCTAAATATGTTTGTGATTCTCAATGTTAGAGAACCTCTCCTCATTTTCAAAGGAGAGGTTCTGCTGCGTTTCACAATGGAAGCAGCATCTTCTATATTTTAATGTCTCTGTAGTTAATTGAAAACCACTCTGAGACATCTTTAAATATGCAGTAATACATTAATACATTCACCTAGTGACATCTTTTATAATAGTGTGGGGTGTTGTTTTGACTATTGAAGGTCCCTGTTTCTTGCTGTGCAACCTTCTGTGAACATACCACAAATTTACTCATGTCTTATTTTAACTTTACTTGTTTCATGACTTACTTCATGGTCAGATTTTCATGTGGTAACGTGCATCTTTCCCATTATGCAGATCCTGGTTTTGTATTTTAAACAGAAACATTTGAGTACAGAATATTGTACTCATCTCCAGGAGAACAAAATGGGAATCTACATCTGAAATAATGTGGGTACTCCAGATTGTTCATATGTCTTCAACTACTCAAGACAGATGTTGGTATGGTACTACTTTAGTTCCTTGCCAGAATGGTTAATGGTTCAGTATGGTAAATGATCATATATGTCTGAGTTTCTGTGGGTTAGTAACTACATTTAATAGATTTTTAATGTCATTATCATCTGGTCTTCACTGAATTTAAGAAGACTAGATGTATCAATATTTACCCATTTGGTTCTTACTATATGTAATTACTCAGTCATTAAATAGGAGTAGTAACCAGTGTGTTCCTGATTCTCCATTGCCTTGTGTGTATACATTTGCATCTCTAACTTGGCTGTAAACACTACCAAACCAGAATTCATAATTAATTTACATTAGTATCTACATGTTAATTGTGAATAGTTGCAAGCTTTTTCTGTCCACATGCTAAGCTTTCAGGATGACCCGAATGCGAAGCTCAATAGTAGAACTTGCTAGCTCAGGCTCACCCCCACGTAAACTTAGCTCCATGGCTTTTGATAATTTCAGAAGGTGGGTAGTGTATGTGCCCTGTAATAACTCACTGAGTATTTTTTTTAAATGAACAATGCACTAATTCTCATTTACAATGAGACTGCCTTACATCACTCAGGAAAGGTGTGAAGCAATCTTAATGTAAATAAATTTGGGACACACTGACATAGATATACATTACAATGCTGAATGTAAAGCACTGAAGAACTGAGTGAAATGGTCAGCAGCTCCAGTATTTACTGATAAGAGAATGGAACAGATTCTCCACTGGTATAAATCAGTATCACTGTTGACAATTTACAAGAAATGCAGCGTTTGCTCTCCTATTGTTCTGTGTGTGCTTTGTAAATAAGAAAAGCATTGTGTGCATATGGATTTTCTTTTATCTTGGCATTTCCTACTGTTTCACAATTATTAGTTATTTGGGTGTTACAGCACCTTGTCAGAAAGTTAAGGGGGCATATAAGAATTACTTCAGCTATTAGAATGCAGCAACAGCTCAAATGGAGTCTGATGTGTGTTAATGCACATACACACAACATAGTATTTTGGGGGACTGGAATGATTAAAAAAAATTGCCCTATTCCAACTGAAACAGCAGTGAGGACAGTAACATTTAATCAACTGAAATCTGATGAGAATGCAGGTGTTAATGCTTGTGCTCCTGCAGAGGTTACCATAGGATCCTTAATAACTTCAGGTTGTCAGAACTTCCATTTTATTATGTGTTCAAAAAGACAGATCCTCCAGTACCACAGTGCCCCCTAAAACTAGGTAAGGGCATAGGTTTCAAGTTTAATCCAAATGAAGTAAACTTGCTGCTCTCACTGCTTCCTTCAGTGGATATTTCTTTGAATTCTTCAGGATCCAATTACTTACCAGCCTCACTTGAGATTTGTGATGGGATCACAGCTCATGATGGCATGGCTGCAAATAATGCTAAGTGTTCATTTAGGAGAATTATACTGGGTTTTAATCCATGGCTTTAGTCTGTAATGTTCAGAATGCAGTTCAGCTGTATTTACTGGAGTTTCAAAGTTATTGCCTCCTGTGCTTTCTGTTTTATACAGAAATTGATTGTTGTTTGTATTACTTTTTCTGCTATAGAAAATACTTACTCAGAATGCTTTTAAGTGGCAGTGTGCATAAAATTGCATTTGCTTTTCACCTGGGAAGCCTTAGCTCATATTCAGTTTGTCACTAGTGCAACAAGTTAGGCAGTGCCCAGCTGATAATCACCTTGCAGCACCCTCAGCAGGGTCTGGCCTTGTGCCTAAAGAGGAGCTTTTACTGGTCTAGTAGGGAGTTGTTGCAGATGCAGATTGAAACGCTTTTATGAAAACATAGGAAATGGCATTTAGAAAGCCTGTGCTCTCAATGGCTTTCAGAGCAATGCCACGTTGGTTTCGTTTATGTTTACAATTGGCTATAAGCCTCTGGAAAAGGCTCAATTATTTCTGTA
This sequence comes from Ciconia boyciana, assembly GCF_034638445.1. Taxonomy (NCBI): domain Eukaryota; kingdom Metazoa; phylum Chordata; class Aves; order Ciconiiformes; family Ciconiidae; genus Ciconia; species Ciconia boyciana. The sequence continues at coordinate 4,077,048 of NC_132948.1, forward strand.
TAGCATCTGGAGCAGGAGATGTTCTGTCATTAGCTTTATTGATATATAAGGGCTGTATCCATTAAGATAAAAAAAATTGAATAAGCCATTTTATGAAACAGTGGGTAACAATTTTCATGATCAGAGAAATATGTATGTAGTTAAATTGTTTGATAGATACATAGTTATTTTACTTACAGCTCACAATATTTGTTCACCATGATCATAATCTAAAGTTTAGCCTCAGAGAGAATCAAGCTGGTGTAAATAGACTGCAGCTTCTTTGCACCTCAGGGAATGGGACAGAGGGAGGAAGAGTTAATGAGACTGAAGCACCCTGGTAACACCACGCACTGCACTGAACACATTTGCTTAGTAGAGGGACAGCCAGATGGGTGTGCAGCCTTCTGCCCATCTTTCTAGCAATTCTGCTCAGGCTGGAGTTATACCAGCTTACCTGAGCAAGGATTTGGCATCACATGTTCAGGAGTGCATGTCATTCCTTTAGTAAACCATCTCCCACTTAATTTGTTTGCGTACACGGTAGATGTGAGGTGGTTAACTGTAAAATTTGATCTTCTGGGACAAATACATCCTTCATATGATTCCTTTGAATTTAGTGAAATGTGATCCAATGTACTTAAATAAGGTATATTTAAACAGAAGGTAAAAAAAACCTCGTAAATATCTACCTTGTCTTTACCCTGATGCAAAGGTTTCTGGCATTATTATTATAGCTTCTTAATGTTTTTCTAGCACCTATATTATAATTGAGACAAATTTATGATTTCCTTTTATTTTTGTGAGTCATTTCTTACTCAAAGGCACCAAGAATCTCAAATCTTAGCAGTAAAAGTTCAATTCCCCAACACTTTAATGGCTTTGTATTACAATTAACTGATGACCTTGAGTTCTTAAAGGATTTAAAGAGTAATTTAATAAGTAAGTAGTTACAGCAAGCACTGAAAATATGCTTGCAACCAATTTTTTGTATGTGTAGTACACTACTGGGTCACTCCTTTGTGCATGCCATTGACCCTTATCTATAATAATATATTCCTGTAGAGAGAACTTGAAGTATTCCATGATATATTATTACTGCTCAGAAAACTCTTTTAATTTTCATGCTGATAAAGATATTAACTTAGAAAAATAAGATAAATCCTTTTGTCTGAACAGCAGTTGAAAATCTGTGTTGTGACTACAGTTGACTGAAGCTCAATTACTTTAAAAATGTATTCCAAATTTCCTCTCAATTACATTTGCATTTTAATGAACGATTCTCACCTACTTGTCAAATAGGCAGCCCAAATAAATTTATTAAGTTATTGTATAAACAGGGTATTGTGATGCCAGAATTTAAATGGAGAAATACTTGATGTCCTATTCCAGCAATATACTGTAAATCTATAGTGTAGTAAAGTACGTTGGTCACCTCTGTATTTTAAGTTTGGATTTATTTTACTGTTTTCCTGACAGGAGTCCATGAACCTTTGGGGTCATTCATAAATATCCCAGAAATAATTCTATGGAATTATGAGAGGATTTTTTTGTTTAAATCAGGTAGTTACTACAACTTTTCTATATGCTGCATTTCTGTTAATTCTATTTTATTTCTTTTTCTGTACTTGGAGACTGTAGAGCTACTTTTTGTAATACTTGGGACTTCAAGGAAGTCATGGACTAAAAATGTTCATTCACAAGTGTGTATAATTTTTCCTGCTCCTATTGGTGTATGAGAGTGATCATTGATTTTGGTATACACGTATTAAAGCCTTCTATATTAGCTAAACCTTAGAAAAATGTATTGATTGTACTTACCATTTATGCATCTTTCTCCAATAATACTGGTTATGGTTGTTATTGTAAAAACTTTCTAGTTTATAATTATCTTTCTCTACCACTCATCTTTGATTCATGTAATAACCTCATTGTTTGCTATTTGTGGCATTATAATACACAGCTACAGCAAGGGTTTTGATCTTTAAGAAGGAATACTTACATGAGTGCGTGCAGAAATGCAGAAGCAGCACTATGAAGGGGAAAAATATTTTTACATAGAAATATCTTGACAGTTGGCAGAAAGGAGAAGAGAGAGAAAACTACGGGAAAAGGACATAAAGCAAGAATTTGAGGCCATTAAAAGTTTTCTGGTATTCCAAGAGAAGTCTGTTATGCCAAATACTAGGTTCCTATGAAAACCATGAAGCCAGCCTGACACTACTCTGAAATCCTCATGTTTTCTAAAGCATGCAGCATTTCTTATCAGGGACATCTTATTTTCTTATCTTTTTTTTTTCTTTTTCCAAAGTTAGTATAGAAATATCTAGCAGACAGGTTATCTGCCTGAACTGGAAATGTTTTCAGGCTTGTATTTATAGTTGCTGGACTTAAAAAATAATGTCAACAAAACAAAAAACCCAAAACCATTAAATTGTGCAAGTGGTTTTTCATCAAGGGAAGCAAGGAGGGAGTAAACTGCTCCCCTTGAACTAGTGAATTCGGTGCCTGAAATTTGCACCCTGTATGACCTTCAGGTGCTTTAATACATGTCTGGTAAGAAAAGGGAGTTATTACTTGTCAGTTAGACAAATGAGGCCCAGGTTTCAAGCCTAGATTGTGTTTGAAGGAATCAATACAGCCTGATGATGCTTGATTCAAAAGTCAGCAACACATGAACTTAAAGGGATGTGTCCTATGCCTGGATAGTATGCTTGTCTGACTTGGATCAGCTGCTACATTCTTGCTAACATTTTAATCAAAGGCTGTAGAGTGATTGTGTGCCATATCCCTTTGACTGCCCTAGCTCACTTTTTTTTTTTAACCTTTGTTGTCATCCTACAGGGAGTGCATTATGGTTTCTTCTTTATTTTCTTCTCTTGCAGTAATACCCTGCCTGTTGTCTTCAGCTCACTCACAGGCTTCACTGGCACTTTCCCTGTTACTAACAGTGCAGCCTTCTGACAGCAAGTGGAACATAGCAGCTAACCGGTAGCTTCAGGGCAGTGCCTGTCAGGCTGTGACAACTGAATTAAGACAGTGAGGGGCCCATTGGTCAATTGGCTGCTATAAATTAGAATTAGGCAGGGAGTTTTTAAATCAGGTAGTGGACAAAGTGATGCTGAGTTCAAGACATCCAATAGTTAACCTATGCAGTGCTGAAAGAGATACGGGAAAGATCTCCCAGTTCATATTGGGGAATTGTTGTCCTTTGTTATCGTATTGCAGAAGGAAATACTAATGTTGAATGCTTGAATATAGAAGAATGTGAAATCTCTGTTAAAAATTAAGTTGGTGGCCAACAGAGAAATTAATAAATTTGATAGTGTGTTTAATACACTGACCAACTTGTGATGATTTTTGGCAGGCATCATATCAATTCTGTGAAGCAAGGTGGAGAATACTTTCATATACTTCACCAAGAATCGCTGGAGAGGAAGAACACACTGAGAGCAGTCCCGGAGGCTCAGGGCACGAGATGGAGAACTGAGTTCCAGCCACCCAAATACTCCTTTGATGTGGAGGAGTCAGAGGAAAAAATAAATACGTAAGTCAACTCAGAGGGCTTTTGCTGGTCTGAGGGCAGTGGTTTTAAAAAGCGACAATTTCCAGTTTCTGTTATTACTTGGTATTGAAGGAGAATATTACTACTTGTGTGAACTAGAAAGAGAAAATGCTTAAAATCTGGGTAAGTGAGCAGCTGTAAACTTAGTAAGCATGGAAAAAAATGCTTGAGGTGCTGTTTAAAAAGGAGGAAGTTTAGAAGGCAGAAGGTTAGTGAACTCAGGAGAGGTTTCATAGCCAAATGAGAACTGATTCTCTGAGGAGAAAAGGAGGAGGCCTGGTGAGTTTGTGCCATGCTTTTGTTCCCACAATGGGACCACAGCATTAAGGATAAAAAAGAATTGCATTCAGCAGAATGAGTGGCTTTGCTTGCAGAGTGGGTTTCTTCTCTAGTTCAGACCTATTACTACCTTCTTCAGGTTTTCTCTCCATTTGATCATTAGATAGTCTTCAATCTTTGACTCATGCTGGTCTTTTCCGTGCACCTCTAATGTCTGTTGTAATGCTGTAGTTGTCTTCCATCTGTCAGCTCTCACTAGGTGATGAGATGATTAAATACTTGCTCAGCAGGACAGAGTAGCTCTTTGAAAGGTTACACGCCTTTGGAACCTTATCGTATCAAAAGCTCATTCATCTCTAACAGTCTTTTCTCATCAGTTTACTGTGGCTTTTGTCACTCCCAGGTACCAGCTTCCTCTCATTCACCTTTCTTCCATGAACTGACTCTCAACTTGGAAAACTCAGTCTCCAGTGTCATCTGAGATGCAATCACACCCTAGTCATAAAGTGGGACAACAATATATAACCATTATTAAAAAAATAAGAAATAAAATCTTTCCTGTTAGTATGAAACCCAGACCAAAAATAAACAAGTAGCACAGACAGGCTGAGACATTCTGAACAGAAAAGTATCATATTTACTAGAGTAACATTTAATATCCAGCATTCTAAATGGTCACTAACTGAATAGCTAGAAAAGGTGGGAAAGGAATAGAGTATTACTGAGAGGTAGTGTTATGGGAGGAGAAAAGGTATAGGGTATTAGTCAAATTATTTTGGAATCTTAGCCTCTAATGTCTGTATCACCTAAAACTTTCTCCTTAGTGAAACAAGTCACCTACAGCTGATGGCATGATGGCTAAATGGCACTATGAAGCACTTTGATCCTAGGTTAATGAAGGCCACATGAACATTTTAGGTAAACAAGATTATTTAATTAAAAAAACAAAAACAAAAAAAACCCAAAAACCAAACCAAAACTGGATACATAAGAACCTCCCTGCAATCTTTTAGTAAACTCCGTGCTTATTATTCTTTTTGATATGTAACTGTTCTATCTACCCATAACTCAGCTAATCCACATTTATTGCAGACAAATAATTTATTACACATATGAAAAATACTATTGCCTTTATTATTGTGACCATTCAGATTATTGAAGTCATTTATTTCCTTCTGTAAGGAAAGGCTTCTTTCTTCAGCAAGGCTGACCTAAAAAGATTTAACATTCCTCTTTCCTTTATGAAGGTATAGCTGCATAGGCAAAATTATCTTCATTTAGGTATGGCTTCTCCTAGCAGTAAAAAAGCTTTTACTGGTGCAGAGTATACCACGCTCGTGAGTGAATACTGACAAAGCCACTTTAATCCTACATCTGCACCAGGATTTTTGCCAGTTGTAAATATTTATTTAAAAAAATCTTACAACTAACCTAAAAATCTACACTAGCAAAAGTTCCTAGTGGAAACCTGATTTCCTTTAATATTTTCAATGTGTTGCTTAAAACTAGTATTAATTGAGAATTTAACCTCATTTTTAGAGGAAAGATCTCTAATATCTGCCAACATTTCTAAGAGGGAAATCATTAGACTTGTGATCAGATGTCAAAATTGGGGAGTCTTATGGAGAATTTTCTCAACTGCAGGATGTGTTGGGTGGGACAGGAGTACACAATGAAACACATGTGAAACAAGAAATGTGTGGCTTTGCCAGGTGTGCCTTTACTAATTCAAACTGTCCCATGTGATTTAGACACATGCAGGAACCCTGCCAGCATGCGTTAGTTCCAGTTGTGTGCTGTTATACATATGCTTGTCTGCAGTGGTAAACAATTTAAAGGCAGAGGGGGGGAAGCGTAGATACCAAATACAGATCCTTATCTGTTGTGGAGACTTACTTCACTCCTAGCTTTCACAGTGCTGACTTCAAAAATTAGGAACTTCATGGAATAAGAAAAGCTCTGAAGCGGTGTTAAACTGCTGGGGCACAAAGGGTCTTTTTAACAGATGACATCTGGCTTCAGTCTTTCACAGCGGCTGAAACTGTTGGCATGGTTTTATATGCATGGATTCTAGTGATGGATGTAGGCCTTTCCCACCCCCCTTACTCTTTTTCCCTGTACGACAACAGCAAATATTAAGCCTCTACTGGGACTTCTGTACTGCTGTTATGTGAGTTGTAGCATTTAATTGTGTTATCAACTATTTTAAATGTACCGATACTCTAAACTTGGTAACAGCCTCTTATCATAAGAGTAGACAAAGTAGAAGTAAAGTTTAGTTATCCCTTGTTAGTAGGAATATGGACTCTGCCAAACACTTCAGTGTGTATACAATGGTCCCACTGTCTGTTCTGGCATTCTGTTGTTCATTAGGACTACAGAGAAGTGAAAATTGGAAGTGTGATTTGAGGAAGCACAAGGCAGACATGTTGTTTTGAACAACAAAGTCTGTGGAATTCATGTGCCTGATCATCTCTAATAAGTACAAATTTGCAGTTACAATTTATCTAAGATTATCTGAATGAAGAAGACGACTTCTTGAGGTTTTGTGTAAGAAATTTCTTTTGGGACAGCAGGAACACCTGCCAGCTTATATCTTTGTTAGATATCTCCTTTGTTAGACAGAACAATAGTTTATTCATTTCTTAATTAGCTAAGAAAATAGACATGTTGATCTCTGTCTAAATATAGTGCTGAGATGGCTATGTCAGTATTGTATGTACTATCTACAGTTGCTGCTGCTTTGCTTTAGAAAATTTGTATCAATGGAATGATTGGGGCACACACTCCTCAACCCCTGTCCCAACTATTTGCTAGTTTATAGTAGGCAATAGTAAACTGACAATCCCCAAACTGCTTCAGATCTAGAAAGGAAATGTTAATCCAGAATCATTCATTCATCTAGGAAGTCTCTGTTAAAGAAATCTGCGTATCGCTTTAAAACTCACCCACCACTCAGATCTCAGTTAACCTCTCAGCTGGTTTTTTATCGTCAGTATCGTTTCAGTTTTATACTAATCTATGAGCCAGCATACAATAGTTCATGTTATATTTTCTGTGTGGACTTCCTATCTTCTGTATACTATCAATATATGAAGGCTACAGCATCTCACTATGCTTATTAAGCTTGAATCTCCATTGTCTAACACCAGGTGCAGGTAGTTATTTACATTTGGGAAAAACAGCTGCAAACATTTCCTTCTCTTGCTTGGTAGCATTTTATAAACACTTTGCACAGGTGTAAATGGCCAAACAGGCCTGTGGCAGTGAAGAAACATTGGCCATAGCCTATAAAGAGCTCAGTTTTCTGTTACGTTGGTTTGGCCAGCACTCAAGACTCTTTTTCATTGGGGTGAATCTTTTCAACTTAATCTTTATTGTTTTCTGTGCACACAATATGTCAACCGGGACAAATTGAACAGAATTTTACAGGCGCATCTTGAAACTTTGGCCTCGTGTGTATGTAATCCCACTGATGCTATTGGCATGATACCAACAGAAAACAAGTGTAACGGAAAGTAAGCAGAATCTCAGCATCTTTCTCAAACAAATCAGTCGTTTTTTTGTCTGCCCCCAAATTTGATTTCACATAAATGCTTAATTGCTAATAATTAGTAGTATAAATATGTAAATACAAATAATACCATATTTATAATATATAAAGTAACACAAACATATTAGAAATAAATAATAATTATATATCTTGGTAAACAAATATCAGGTTTGTAATATTAATAAATGATAATAAATGCAGTAAGTAACAATTTGGAAATACACCTAAGTATTTTTTTAAATGTAAGGAAGACAAGAGGAGGGAGTGTGGTGATGTGAACACATTAAACAGTTTTATTGGCAATGTCTTCATTTTGCATACTCCTTTTTGAACTTCAATCTTGTCCTTTCCCACAGTTGCTCTCTAACAGAAGGCAACCACCTGAGGAAGTCAGGGAAGAAGAAAAACAAGATGACCTTACGGTCTTTCACTCCTTTTCATAGCAGTGTCTTGATTCCAAGCCCCCCTGGAGCAAAGAGGTATATTTGAAGGCAGATTTATGTCCTGCCCTCCTTGGTGTAGGACATAAGCAAAATTCACAGCAACACAGACCCATAACACATATACCTAGAGCTGCTGTTCAACTGCTAGACACGTTATCTTGAGAATTTCAGGAGTTTATGGTGAAATAGTCTGTCTTTACTAATAGTAACTGTTAAATTGTAACTTTAAATGATTGAATCCTAATGAGTTACTGAAAACTCTGTATGTGCACATGTACACAAACGCACATCATTTGCCTTGCTGATCTTGACTCAGCAAATTCTGACTAAGTTGCATAAAATTTGCTTATGATTTCAAGCTTTCAAGATTAGGCTCATTTTAAGGAGAGACTATCAAACCTAAAATTTAATTTGCCTAGTTAAAAAAAAAAAAGTAGGGCTACAAAAGAGAGAGGGAGAAGACAGTATGTGTACCGTGTACGCTTCTATATATTTTGTATTAGTCACTAATACACACTATCTGTTCTGTTCTAAGTTCATTAACCCAATTTCCACCAAAAGTGTCTTTATATATTTACATTTGCATGTGGAATAAGCTAAATGCCAAAGATAAATGCCAAAGATAATCTTAGTTCAGAACAAGATGGGTCCAACACTTCAAACTCACACATTGCTTTTTCTTAAATGCAAAACTTAGAAGCTACTGTAGAATCGAAAAAAACATAAGAATCCATATAGGGTGCCATATCCCCATAAAGGGATAAATGCTGGAATCCTCATTGGTATGAAAGCACTGAGCACATCACCAAGATAAGTCCACTGAAAATTTCACATCCAAAAATATGCTTTCAGGATTCAGAGTTATGTATTAATGTTACAAAAACCTTGAGAGGTGTCTAGAATTCACTGGGACAATGAAAAAACCCATCTGCTACAGAAATGCTTAGATGTATCTATTTCAGCCAACATGATGCCAGTTTGACTGTTTCCCTGACTCTATAGTATAACACATTTGTTTCTCTTCTTTGCAGTGAACATCTTTTCCGACAGCTGTGTGCCATACACTGGCTTTTGGAAGCTTTAACTCTCGAATCCAACGGTTCGATGCATTCCATATTAACCTGTTGGAATCCAACGTACGTGCACAATGCATGGTAGTAGATGGAATGAGGAGTTTGGGATCTTTTGTCCTTTATATGTTCTTGTTTCTCTTCTTTCAAGTAATAACTATGAGTGAAACGTTATTAATTCTGTGCCATGCAACATAAACAAATTTTGCATCGACTTTGCCCCCATGCAGTCAGCAGGGAGTTGTACAGTCAAATCAGTAGCACAGCATGGTCCTCTATTATTGCAAATTGCAGAACGAGGAGAAAATACTGAGCTATCCCAGCCAAATTTAGTTGTGTTTTCTTTCCTTTTTCTCTTTTGGTTAATAATTATGCAAATTAAATACATGTAGTAATATATGTATGTATATTCCCATAGCCTTCCCTTGGGGGGTTATCCCAGTGAACTCAACAGAAATTCCATATACGTTATAATTACAGAACAAAGTCGGCTATTAAGTGATATTTAGTAGCTGGTTTTATTCTGTCAATTATGTATGACAGTGATGGGTACTTGTAAAAGATGCATTGTCTCTGAACTTTTATATTGTTAAAAGTAAATATTAAGTTCTCAACATTTTAAGTCAATATAATCATGTTGACATAACATGTATTTAAATTATTCATGAGTGTTTGGTAAAACAGTGAACGGTTTATGCTCTGATTTGCAGGGCAGAGCTCTTCAAAGCTGTTCTGTTCTCTCTATATGTTCTTAGTCAAGACAAACTGTGCCTATGTATAACAGAGCTGGCAGAGTAGCATTATATAGAATTAGCCTGATAAACTGGAGGGGAGAATCTATCCAGTATGTGTTGTGGATGGGTTCTGCACCCCTTTACATATGAGGACCAACTAATAGACTGGGAAAAAGAAAAGAAAGAGTTTGTCAGGAAGTCTCACAGATACAGGCTGACAGCAGAGTATAAATGCATAAGGCTCTGGATTAATTTCCGTGTTCTGAAGTAGTGCAATCTCTTGTTGCATACTTCCTTCTGCTCTCTGTTGCTGTCTTAAACCACCACTCCTCTCCCTCAATGTCATTTGAAGTGCTCTGCATACACACATTCTTCATTACACAGTAACCATGAAAAATTAGGCTTACATTTAGATCATATTGTCTCTATCTGCACAAAACGAGGGTTGTTTTTTTTTAAATGTGGTGAAGGAAGCAAGCTTAGAACACTAATCTGCTTTGTAAAGCCTTTGACTGATTAGGTGGGGACTGAATGATAAATGAGACTACCTCAGCAGTGACCTGTTGTTATACCACAGCTGCAAGGACTGCAGCTTCCACATTTACCTTTGTCAACATGATGTAACATTTAAACTTTTGGACTAGTACAGGTCCTCGCTCAGCCAACAGCACTGAAAATTCAAACTTGTATGAACCTGCTGTCATTTGTGTCCATGAAATCTTGCTATACTGGACAAAATTCTTCAGTACTTGCACAGAGGAAGTTGAGAGCATAATCTGGCCCAGTACATACATGATAGTTTGTAGAATGACTGTGCTTTCTTTAGGTTGTTCTTCACTTGTGACTGTAATGTACTCATGGCTTATACACTTTGCATTGTCTTTCCATTTCTTACAAGAAAAGATATACATCATAGTAGTGGTCAGCCACCATTTACTCTCCATTTATTGCATTTCTTAAAAGAACTTATAATAAAAGCAAGACACTCAAAATGGAAAGCTAATTAAATTGTTTTCATTTAGGGACCCTGGTGGTTGTAAAAAAACAGTAAAAGAAATCGAAGAGGAAAAGTTAGCAACATACATGTGGGAGCTCTTTATTACAAACACAAAGGTAACTTCGTTGTTAATTTCTTCCTTGGGACCTAATCCAACTTTTCAATCATTTGTTCTATTGCTTAATTGAACTCCCCCATACCACATTTTATGCTCTGGATCTTGTGACTGGAGAGTACTTGTCTCTCTAGGTTTTGAAGAATAACAATTTGATACTAGGTAATAGGAAGAGTAGTATGTAGCTAGCTAATTGAAACTGTGGCTTGGTCTTAGTGAAAGTACTGATGTGGGAAAGAATTCAATATTGAGCTAAAACTTAACTAGCCTCCTGTTTGCATTTGCCCGCTTTTTATGATCCGGAGTCATGTAGCAGTACTTGTTCACACAAACAAGTCTTTTCCAGTCAAATGGGGATTTCTGACTGGTATCCTGGAGGCCTTATTCTACTAAATTCTAGTCATAATTTGCTTGGTTGCCTTTTTACACAGAATTTAAAGCTAAATTTGGAAACATTTGAAATGTTGAGGCCTTTAAAGAAAGCAGGATTCACTTGCCACATTCAAAGCAAAGCCAAGGAAAGGAGAAAACAAGCAATTCAGCTGAAAGCCTTTTAAAAGAAAAATAAAGTTAATACCTGAGAGCAAATTAAACACTAAAAAATTATCTGTAACACTTGGTAACTGTTTTACTATCTTTCTGAAACCACAGAAAGACTTTTCTTTTTCAAACTGATGAAGTGACTGGAGGAAAATTAAGCGGGAATGAGTGATGCTTAGGAGTATAATTAGGAGAACTCAGTAAAGAACCAGAGGGTTTCTCACTCTGTAGCACATCTTACATTTTGATCTTCAGCAGTTTGCTTAAGCTTTAAGTTCCTTGCTTTGCCCCCCATAAGGCTAAATTAAACAAGTTTTGTGAAGTGCTTTTAGAACCCCAGGTGAGGCACTCTTAGAAATACGAGCTGTTGTTACATGCAGGCTATTTGGTCTTGTTATTTGTCAACACCTGCAGCTTGTACCCTCATGCATAATAATTAAAATGATTCAACAGAAGATTACAGTTTCTGTTTGGGAATAAGCAGCAAAAGTTGTGAAACTTTTAAAAGGCAAAGATTGTGTTTTTATGCAAATATTATTGCTGCTGTTAGCAAACAGAGAGGGAAAGTCAGCAAGTCACATAAATAACAGTTGTTTCTCAATATGAGGCTTTCTGATTTTTTCCGTACAGTCTTACCAGTTCTCTAAAGTCAGGTCCAAATGAACATGAGCAGAAGAAACCAAAGTGCATGTCAGTCTTGATGTGTTTTTTAGCATTTACATTGCTGAGACTTATTTTTTTCCTCCCTGAATTAATGACAATTTCCTTTCTGTCATTTATGCTAATATTACTTGAAGACTGCTTTTCATATTTGATATGAAACTTCTAGTGGAAATATTGGGTTCCTTCAGGGGCACTTGCTTTATAATACATACTGTTCTGATTATCAAGCCTGCAGAATTCAGTCTGCTTTCAGACTTCAGTTTTACATTCCTGACACAGGAAATTCATTTGCCAGGTTACTGGGTGTTGGGAGGGGACCTGAACATTTATCAAACCACTTTGACCTATTCTTCCCTGTATATGAGAAGGTTGCTTGATTACCACCGCTCTCGGCAGCTACAGTGTTACTTGTTTACAGATTAGCTTAATCTGTTGTCATTAATGTTATAGCAGAGGAGTATTGAAGAAAGATAACAAAATGAAGGAGGTCCTACCCAAGAAATCGCTAGCTTGTTTGAAGTCACTGGAGAAAAATCTATGAGAGGTTACAGGAGGACCAGAAGGATCTAATATTGGAATTGGTTACAGAAATATGGTTCTTCATTGTCAAATCACTATGGAAATGCCTCCTTTCTATTAACTTTTTCTTCTATGCACAGAAAAGCATCTGGAAATCACGATACAGTCCACTTAGCAGGAAGATAAACAAGACACCTACTCCAGGTATCTCCCAGCTTAGCAGTCAGTCATCTCCCTGTGGTCAAACCCCTCATGGCAGTGAAACTTCCACTGTACTTTGCTCTGAAGACAACATCAAGATTAATGTAGCTTCATCTGATGTTAGGAGTGAGTCAGCACAAGCTAAAGAACGACAACTTCTTTTCCGCTGTAAGTTACTTTTCTTGACTGCCAATTTCAAATGGATTTGCTTTCAGTATTACTAGGGAGAACCTACATCAAAGACACTGCTAGATGTACCAGTGTATTTCTCTTCAGGCATACGGAACTTTGTACGAGTCTCTCTGTGCCCTCCCCATTAGCAAATTGGTTTAAAGACAATATAATCCCGTGTGAATATTAAGTAAGAGTTTTAATTAATATTCAGTTATAGCAGTTGTATAATCAGACTGTTGTCCACATCTATAAGGTCCAACAGGTGGTGAAAACAGTGAAACTGTTCTCTGCCAAAACCAACTGATCCACTGAATATGTCTCTGCTAACTTAGGGGGTTCTGTTTAACTTGGGGGTTTCTTACTCTGTATTCCTCCTACTCATCCATCAGTGATTCCTTGCACTTGATAGACCTGACGGAATAGTTTATCTGTTAGCTCTGCAGTGCATTTCAGTACAAAGCTAGGTAATCTTAAGTCTTTTCCCTTCCTTCTAAGTAAAGCTGGACTTAGAAAAGCACGTTGGCATTTAGTACCGCTAATTACCTTTTAACTGATATTTATATTATCATTATTAGGCTGACATTATGCTCTGCTAGACTCTAAATTACCACTCAGGAAGGAGCTCCTGGAGTCATTTGGGATAGTTCTGTGAATGTGCAGTAGCTATTAAAAAGTCAAGAAGAACCCTAAGAATGAAGTGGAAGACAAAGCAGAAAACATGTTATGCAAAAATACAAATGTTTTGTATGTGCCTGTTCAGTTCTGGTCCTTCCAATTCAGACAGGCTGGTATCAGAAGTAGTAAAGTTTGATGGAAATAAAAGGCGTGAGGATGTTAGAGATACAGAATAGCTTCCAGATGAGAACCAATGAAATAGACTAGGGCTCTTCAGTGCAGAAAAGAAATGGCTGAATACAAGGTTATGACAGATCTCTGTAACATCATGAAGTGCATGGAAAAAGTGATTAGAGAGTGGTTATTCACAAGTTCCCTTGACACCAGATTTATGGCACACCAAATTAAATAATCTGGCAGAAAATCTAAAGCAATGGGAAGTGTGTTCATGCAATGCATGATTAAACTTAGGAATTCATTGCTACAATATATTGCTGGAAGTATATTCAAGTCCAAAAGCAATTTAAATGAATAGAAGAAAAAACAATTAATTGCTCTTAAATGTAAAGGAATGGACACATTCTCTGGGTCTGAGAGACCTTTAGGTTCAGACTGCCAGAAGCTGGGCAAATATATCGGAAAGCTTGTGCTAATATCATATGCTACCTACACAGCTGCTGCTGTCCATGGCACTGAGCACAGATGAATGGCCTTCCTATGACATGAATGGGAGTAGTGGAGAATTCAAAGCTATAATTTCAAGCAATTTGTTTACACATGTAGGTGAACAATTGGTTTGTGTGTGAGATGAGATTTGAAAATAATCTTGAGAGGTGTAACAGCTGGGAGCCTCCATTTGCTGTGGGACATAAATATCTTGTGGTATGCATGATGTATGGGAAGGATGTTCAGTGTACCCTTTGGAACAACATCTATCACATGATTGCCTGTGATTTCAGGGGACTGGCCTGAGTTATCAGTCTGGTCCTATCAAGGATTATGTTCCTAGCTCTAAAAAATATGGGAAGTTAGTTTCTGCAGAGCAGCTCTGTAGCAAAGGTTGGATTCTGTAATGAATTCTGAAGCTGCTAGAATCCTGTTTAATCCTGGATTCTGATTATAGGATGCTTCATGGACAAATCAGAAATGGATTACAAAGTACCACTGCCCAGTAGCCTTATACCCCAAATTCACAAAGCTTCATGTAACTCATACAGACATAATTTTGAGAGCACACACAATCCTAACCTACGCATATATATATTTCAAAAGTGGGAAAGAGATTCTGTAGTAGGCAGCTAATCAGTAGATACAGCTGAGTGTGACTCATACAGAAAGATTTATTTTAAAGAAAGAATTCATAACTCAATATAAAGCCTTTTGTCCAACTCTAATTTAGATGCTGCTGTTTGGGGACTGCTGCTGTAGAATGTCTGCTTATACAAATTTGATTTTTCAAATTTGCTGCTGTTGGCTGTTTTCAAAACTGCTGTTGGCTGAGCGAGGACCTGTACTAATCCAAAAGTTTAAATGTTACATCATGTTGACAAAGGTAAATGTGGAAGCTGCAGTCCTTGCAGCTGTGGTATAACAACAGGTCACTGCTGAGGTAGTCTCATTTATCATTCAGTCCCCACCTAATCAGTCAAAGGCTTTACAAAGCAGATTAGTGTTCTAAGCTTGCTTCCTTCACCACATTTAAAAAAAAAACAAACAACCTCTTTTTGTGCAGACAGAGACAATATGATCTAAATGTACTAAATGTAAGCCTAATTTTTCATGGTTACTGTGTAATGAAGAATGTGTGTATGCAGATCACTTCAAATGACATACATGTTCTTCACACTGAGAAGTAAAATGTGAGACCTGTATCTGAGAGATTAAACACTAACTGCATTTTATCCCCAAAGCTTTCTGGCCAGCAGTTTAGCTTTGAATTCAGTCAAAAACATACTTTTAAAAGAGGAGGTATAAATATTTGTGCAAAGGATCTTCATTATAAAACTTATACCTGAATTTGGGGTTTTTCTTTGGGATTGATCAATGTCTTTTTCAACTGATTTATCATTGTTAGATCCCTGCAAAACAGGTAAATATTAGTACCCCATTTCACAGATTATTAACTAAGGCATAGAAATCAAGATCAGGTGAAATTACTACACTCTTCTTTGCTGTTTTTCTCTTTTCTAATTAATGTCTGACTAGCTCACAGCTATGGAGGTTAATATTTCAAAAATATTATTAATATGGAGAAGCTTGAGTATTCCCAAGTCCTCCAGATGGAGAATTGGAACAGGTTCTAATGCTACAAAATGGAGGGCAGAGAGGTATTGCGCCCTCTGTTTCTGTTGATTAGCCAAAAAGAGGAGCTATATCTTTGTGGTATTAGCCCTGGTTTGCTTCCTGTCATCTCCCTTCAGAATCTGCCAAGCAGGACTGCTTTCAGGACTGGATTTAGACAACTCAACTGATCTTGGAGAAAACATCAAATGCGGCCACTGCTTAGTATAGCCCTCTTCCCCCAAAGCACCATTATCTGCAGAGTAGATGGGTTTCAGATATCCAGCTACTCAATCTGCCCAAATGGTAACCATAAATAGAAAGGACTGGGTTCTTCTAAGAAGGGTTCTGACACTGCATGCCAAGAACAGATAAGATTTGTATGCAGCCTTAGCTCAGTTTGAGCAGAGGCTCCCTGCCCTTATCGATGCCAGGTTCCAGACACTGTGGGGGTCAGCCTTTGTATTCAAACTGCTCTTCAGCTCTATGAAGGTCCAGTGGCGTAGCCAGCATCTTACAGGCTTACACTTTGAGACTAGTAAGGGTCACAGTGGAGCCATCATTAGAACATCATTAGTGCTAGAACTTAAGAGTTTCTGACTGGGACCTTGGCACTCTTTAAACTCACCTGGCCACAGCTAATAAAGGATCTTCATTATAAGCATGGTTCTTAAAATTTTAGCCCATTAGCTGGTGCCCAGCAACTTGTTCCATCCATGTCTTACATTTATAAATTCACCGTGTAATATTCTGTACTTCTAACAAGTAGAAATAGTTTGTACTGCTATTTAACACAGTCAACATTCAACAGTCATTTTCTATTATACTAGATGTGGTGCTTCACAAAAATGTAGGAAGAGGACCTTTTGAATTTGGGGATTACAACTTCAAGACGTTGAGTGCTCAGTAAAATGTCACTTATTACCATGTAGGACATATTGAGCACCTCAGAGGATGACTTAGAATTTGGCAGCTAACACTGGGATTTTTAATAACATGTGTGACAGTTGTTTTACTGCATGAGTGATTGGAGGGAATAATGCAGAGAAGATGGCCGACTCAGTGTCTCTCCAGGGGTTTGGCATCAAAGCAGGAATGAAACAGCAGTGGGAAGGAAAACTAAGATGTCAATCTGAAGGAAAACAGTGAGTTAAGTTGGCTTTCCAGGTATTCAAGGGAGAGTAGAATATAAGCATTCACATTACAGTGGAAGGCAGAAAGAGAGTAGAGAGTGTTATTAGTGAGAGAGATCTGCTCAAAGGTGGATAATCTGGAAACTATGGCCAATGAAGGGCTACTTGAGGACACGTCTTAAGTTTTAGTGGATGCTGATAAGGAGACACAGAGAGGTAATTAGATACCTGTTGATGTTAAATGTTAAATTAAATTCCATATGACATTTAACAGAAGAATGGCAAAGTGATACAGTAGACTTAAAAATTCAGAAGACATGACAGTTATGCCAGTAGAATGCTAACAGCACAGTACAAGAACTGAAAATAGACTTTCTGCATAGTTTGTTCAAATCTACCTGTTTTTCTAATATGATATTTTTATAAGCATCTAATGTAAAAAATATTTAGTATCTTCTTCTTGATGGGGTTTTTTCATAGCTGAAGAACAAAGCTTATGTTTTCCAAAAGTGACTAATGAATTGGGTGTGTTCATATTTGTGTACCTATCTTGAAACCTCTTTAAAAAGCTGCTTTTTTTTTTGAAGAAACTTTTAATTTTTAGAAATCCTAAATAGCAGGTTTCTTTAGGATGTCTCATTCAGGCCAGCATATATGGCATCCTCTCTGCAAGGAAGAGAGGAATGCACTATTGAGTTGGCATGTTTTACAAATTTTTTTTTATCAGCCCTACAGAAAGTCATCCAGATAACACACAAAAAGGTGTCAAAAGATGTCCATAAACAAGAAGATACGACTGGACTGCACTGGTATGTTACCTGATGGGTTTCTGTATCACTAAGAGAAGCAACTCATCAGGACAGAGTTTGTTCCACCCTGCGGAACATAAACATAAAAGTTGTTCCCCCCCCCGCCCCCAAACAACTGAATTCAGCATTCACTGAATTCAGATGACACTTACATTTTTTGGCATGGGTGGCAGAATAGCCCATTTACTGCTGTGCAAGCAGTATGTATTTTCTGGAAAATACCCCAGGAATCTTGCCTTTGCAAACAGAAGAGACCTTATGCTCTAGCACCTTTGTAGAAAAAGTGATGTTCTATCTTATTCCTGTAGAATTGTTTCTGTTTCTACCATTGCATTTTTCAGTAATCTCTCTATAACATTTCCAGCTAAGCTTATATTAGATGTGTTCGCTCATTACTCAGTTCTGTGGTGGTTTCCACAGCTGTAAGATCAACATGACAAACTATTCTTACCATTAGACTTTGCTGAAACATTTTTTCCCTTGAGTTGAGGTCAAGAGAAATAAATTTTGTACCTGGATAGCTCCAGCAAGTCTGTAATATTAAGAATGTTTTATCAGCACCTGTAGAATTTTTCATATTCTGGGGAAGGCATACTGTACGCTATTTTAAACCTTGTTGTGTCTTACAGTTTGTGGCCAGTGGCTCAGAAGAATTACAGAGTAAACGTGCCATTCATTAAGGACCAAGCGAGTATAATATCAAGGAAGCAGAGGCCCAGAAGGCAGGAGTAAGGATACAAATCTGTTTTTGAAGCACATTATATGCTGTATAAACTCAGCTCTATGTGTGGAAAGCATTTGGCATGCAAATGTCAGAGAGCATGTTATTACATGAGACCAGAGCCAGGCCAGCAAAACCTTGCAGCACACTTAGTATATTTCAATGCAGTGCGAAGGCACTTTCGTGGAAGGATGTGACTGGAATGAAAGACAGTACAAATCCAAATTTAATATAATTTACAAATTTTTTATTCATTAAATTCTTTCATAAATCTGATGAATTAAAAAAACTGTAAATGGTATTAAATTCGGATTTTTACTGAGAATAAGGAGATCTCAAAGTTTGCGTGGGCTCACATCGCTGTATGTTCTGAGCAACACAGGAGCTTACCACAAGAAGTTAATTTGAGTTTTCTGTGTTGTTTTAGTTGCAGCTGCCATATCAGCTCTTTCATTAATAGCAAATCTAACTTGTGTGCCGATATGAGGCAGAAGTTCACAGCAGTACGTGAAGAAGCAGCTTGTTGTTTATGTGATACTCTAGAGCGCCTTGAGAGGTAGGAAGAGACTGTTTTCTGTACACTCTTAAAACACTACACACCTTGCTTCTGACCAGATTTAGGACTTGTCTTCAGGCCTTTTAAAGATGCATTCATATGGATTTACATTAAAATAAGAATATAGGGATGATGATAGAAAGTTTTATGGCTGTCTGTATACAAAAAATATAGAATCATAGAATATCTCAAGTTGGAAGGAACCCATAAGGATCATTGAGTCCAACTCCCTGCTCCTCGCAGGACTACCTAACACTAAACCATAAGACTAGGAGCATCTCTTAGCGACTAATAGATTCATGAACACTTATGCAAACTGTCAGTCACGAGTCACTAACATGTGACTTCTCTCCCCTCAAAAAACATCACTTTAACATATAGATGGCAAAATTCTTGGTAAACAGGAAAAAAATTCAGGCTTTCCCCAAAGTACGTGTTTCCAGATCACCTTTGCAAGGGCATTACAGGTTAAATATTTACAGCAGTGTGTTGGGATATTTCTGAATAACTTTTCTGGAAATAGTTTTGCTAAAAACATTGGATATATTTACTTTGGACATTGTAGTCCTTTTCACCCAAAGACAGAATAATAAATTCAGTCACATACAATCTATAGAGCTGTCTTGTGTTTTCAGTTCAGAGGTCACTGTATTGTTCTTCAACATTACTTTGACTCTTCTTATAGTAACAGTTGCAGCGTCCTCTCTCAAGGCTTCTTCCTAGATCAGTAACATTTCTACCTTGTTGACCAGCCAAAGCCTGTCATCCTTTTTCTTTCACCCAGAAACATTCATTTGTGATGTTTGTGCAAATTCTTTTGTCTCAGTAAGCATCAGACCTTCTACTCATTAGTGTTCTTGAAGGGTGTTATAGGCACAGTTTTCTTTCACCCTCTCACTTCCTCCTTCTTTCCATTCTTTTGTTCCATTTTGTACTTAGATTTTTGTGTCCCCAGAGCTTTCCTTATTTGGAGCTGGGTCCTTGTTTTCTTCCCTGACCAGCTGCTGTGACTGCATAAGGAACTAATCATTCCAGCATCCTGTAGTATGGAAGGACAAGTCAGACAGAAACTTACTACTTGCAGCTATTTTACCATTCTCCATACAGCCACAAAAGCGTATTCAGTTTGATCAGCAGTTGGAGATGAAGCCTCAGTTTGGAAGGATATAGCATAAGTAATTTATTGGAAAGAAAAGCAGATGTTTATTTTTGTTATAACACAGTAGTACTTTTGTAGGAATGCATATGTGAGCACAATCTCTGGGTCAAAATTCTAGCTCGGGTCACTCTATTCCACCTGTCTTCTGTTGTATTTTAAGTAACGTTTTACCCTAAATCACTGTGAAGTGTTCTGTTTGTTTTTAAGCTGTGGATACCTGATAGAAATTGGAGGTTGAATTTTCATTTTAATGTTTTGATTCTGAAGTTTGTTTCTTACATAGGTAAGAAAGCCTAGAGTTGATATAAAATGTAAACACTTTTTAATATGTTTCTAGAAATATGAATGTATACAGAACACTGCAAAAGCAAAAATTGTTGTCAGTGTCCACAGACTGAACGTACAATGTGTTCTTCACAGTCATTGTTTTCTGCCTTCCTTCGTATCTTCCCAGTTAGCTATGCAGAAGTGTGATAATGTTTAAAACACAGCTTTAACTTTTAAGGTTTTTTTTGTAGGAGGCAGGAAGAGCGATGCTGTCAAAAATACCAGGCTTTGAAACAATTGAAGTATTTTAGAAGAGACATGGAAAGAATAAGACAGCTGGGCATGAAAGCCGAAAGAGAACATGATGAAGATGGACTAAAGTGGTAAGGAGGCACAGAAACCCTCAGTTCAAATTAGATGGTTAGAGTCCCAGAGTTCTGCCGTTAGTACAAAAAGCTTTTTTTTCTTTTCTTCCCCCCCCCCCCCCCCCCCCTCCAAAGCAAAGTATCGCTAGAAACCATTGAATCAATTGCTGGAAATGCAGGCTTTTCAAACTGGTAGCAACAAAAATACAGATTTGATCTCTAGGAGCAGATCTCAGCCTGCTCAGCAAATAGGTTAATTGGAAACAGTAACAAAAGGGATAAGTAAGAGTTCCTTTCCAGTCATATTGGGCAAAAAGCACTCAGTCCTTGTGTTTGCACACCCTCCCCAGCACACAGCTTTATAGGAGACTTCTTCCGTCAGGAAGTATGTAAAACACACCGTACCCCGAAGATGAGAGAGATTGTATAAATGTACATGGGTTAGACTCACAACTTCTTACTGGACATTCACAGTACTAAAACTGATGGCAAAGGAGACCTTGACTCTAGCTGTCTATCCATGTTAAAAAGAAAAATATTTCCCTGCCAATGTTTATGAACTGCACGTGGATAATACTGCAACACTTACAAGGGCAAGCGGAGTAATCACCTAAATGCTTCCCAGTACAGCAATTCTGCAGATTACTAGTGTTTCATGTTTGAAAGGATATTGGCTATATTCAGTGATCAGCTTCCAGATACACAGCAGAAATAGCCTACCAGAATACCTCAGCAAGCTTGCAGCAGGTTCCCTACTGCCCTGTCCATGAGAACTCCTTGGACATGGGACTACAGAGAATGCAAACTGCATGGAACCTTTTTTTATCAGCCTGCCCTCTTTTGCTCTCCTTGCTAGTAAGCCTTTTGTCCTTCATAATTTTAGATTACAGAAAGTCCATTTCTAATCTCAGGTTCAAAATGCAGGTGGCCCAGGAACACATCAGTCATGAGTTAATGAATAAACCTAGTCTTGGCCTATCTAGCAGAACTCTGGTTTTAATTGTCAAACATATGCTCCAGCTGTCCCCCAGACTTAAGATCTGGCATGTAAATAATCCCTGAAACTGGAGTGGACGTGGTTTTGCTTTTATACTTATAGTTCCACTAGAAGAAGCCTTAACTGGGGCAAATCTCCATGAGTATAAAGGAGACTATACCAATATGGCTTTTTACTTTTCCCCCTATGCAAGAACAGTAATACAAGTCCACTGTTCCTTCACATGAAAATCGTGCTTCTATAGTGAGGAGGCTGT
Source organism: Ciconia boyciana (assembly GCF_034638445.1). NCBI lineage: Eukaryota > Metazoa > Chordata > Aves > Ciconiiformes > Ciconiidae > Ciconia > Ciconia boyciana. The sequence goes on from NC_132948.1 coordinate 4,099,038, forward strand.
CTTGCTTTGACCATGCCAGCGCAGTTAGACAAGTATACCTTTCTGCGCGAGGCCTGTTCTGCAAAGTGCTACCCGTGAGGGGTATGAAGAGTGAAATCTCTGGCAAGGCTGGTCAACCCCCTTGTGGAGACACAAAGTCATGACAGAGAAATTGCTTTCACCGTACCACTTGGTTCACTTACAATAGGGCTGTTTTCCCCATACTCTTGCAAATGCTGCCTTGCCACGAAAGCTGAGTCACAGTAGGAACACTTTAGTATATGCTGTCAGTCTAGTTGTCTTATCTCTCTTACAAAGTGAGAAAACAAAATAATATAAAATAGGAACAGTGTGATATAAGGGTACACTGAATATAGCTTCCTTTCTCAGATAAAATATCTTAATGTATGGATGGGTTATAAAAGGCCTGTGTGTGACACGATTACGGTAACCTGGGTAATCTAACCAGTGATAATAAGGAGTTGGCTATACAGCCATACCCATACTAGCAGTGTACTACTGAGTGTAGAACTGGCCCTACTGAAGACGAGAACCTGCGTGTTTCCTTTTCCACTGGTTTGAGGAGGAAATTCCTCACCCCTTTCCTGCTGTCCCAGTAACATATATGCTAAACTGGAGGGAGCCCTTTGCAATGAAAGCCACAGCACACCCCAGTCATGCACAGTCTAGAAGGGTTTGGAACATCAGTCTCCAGGTCTGTTAAAGCAGCACTGCAGAATTTACACAGAACATTAAAAAAAAAAAGGGCATTTTTTTCGCAAGAGTTTTATTTTTATTGCAATGTGTAATTCTCCTTCTGAATCTCTATATTCAGAATGAAATGGTAAAGACTGTGTGTTACAGTGCACTTACACATCAGTGAGATTTATGTCAGCACATAGAGAGAGGAGAATGATGATAGCCCAGGGAAAAGGGATAGTAAAGACGATCAGGAAGTGTGTCAGATCAGGCACTGGAAAATCCGTAGAGGCTAAACAAAATAAATAGAGAAAAGATGAAGAGGACAAATCTGTAGTAAAATTGAAACATTTATTAGGATTTTATTATTTGCTTTCCTACCCAAGTTTGTCATCCAAAATTTAAATGAACAATGAAGAAGCATCTATTTCAATGCCCTGCAAAGGGAATTGGTGCACAAGCCCAATAAAGTAAAGCTCTTTCGCATTATTCACTTGGCATTACACTGAATATTACATTCCCCGAAGAGCCTTTTTTTCTGTGGAAGCTATGGAGGTGGTGAACTGGCAGAAATGCCAGGCAAACCCAGGGTTATTAATCAGATATGAATTTGTTCCCAGGGCTTCTCTTTTATTGCTGTTCTTCATTCTGCTAAAGGTTTCCTGTATTGCTTGCCAGACTCCCAGAGTCTGTGAAGAGTGACCATTATGTACAGAAAATCTTAAAGAAACTGGAAAAATATGGCAAGACTCCTGACTTGAAAATTCATCCAGACACCTTTCTTAAGGCTCTGGCTAATCTACAGGTGTGGGAGCTGTGTTCTCCAGAAATTGCTGCAGCTGTGGAGGTGAGACGAGTCCAGTTCTTGATTCTCTGTGTGATGAGGGTGGGGAGAGCAGACCCCTATGGGTGAAATTCATGCAGTGGAAAGTTACCAGATGAAATCATTTAGGATCTCACTAAATGAAGATGCTGCTATTCACCTTTTACCAGGCACTTTGAACTCCTCAGAAGAAAGATGTTATGACAAGCATTGGATTATTAATCGGTATAATTTTATTATTATGTCATTGTTGATTTATTTACTGCCACAGTGAAAGTGACATCTGTCATAAATTGTTAGGACACTTGAAGAGAAATATTAACTTGCTGTGCCCTGAAAAGGCCAGTCATTCCCAGTTGTTACATCCATGAGCTATTCAAGTAATGTATTACATCACTGATCCAGGAACTCTGCAGATATCTTTGTTTTGCTTCAGCAACGTTAAAAAAAAAAATAAATAATCTGCTTCTCAAGATCTTAAGTTGGGCTCAGCTCTTGTAGTTCTAGAAGCAATTGGCAGAGGAGGAAGGACACAAGAAAGGGAAGAGAATGTATTTAGAATGTATACCGCTATGTAGTCTAACCAGGTAACTAAATTACAAAAAATGGCAATGATGCCACCTTGTGTTTTCTGTTCTCATCACAGTTATTTCCCCTAATCTACAAGACCAAGAGACATCTCTGAGAGGCAGCAGGCTACTGTGCATCTTACATATGTCAAGTGTTATCAGGCCTTAAAAAGGCAAAGGTTTAGCATCCAACATGTTGAGATCAGACTACCTGTATTTTCTTGATGTCTTATAAAAATAGCCATTTTGTCTTGTGCCCTAATTTGCATAGTCACTAACCAGAGAAGCAGCCTTGCTTTAATGTTCAATATATAAATCTCTGTTGCTTGCTGGTTTTAGATCTATTTCTTTGCTGTTTCCATTCTGTTCCCTTTGCATTTTGATCCTTCATATTAGAGAAATACTAATAGAGAAAACCATGAGCATGGCTGAATCTCCTGTCTACTTATTTATACCTTGGTGGTCCTTCTGACCGGAATAGATGAAGGAAACTGTCACATTTTAGAAGCAAGAAGAGCATCACTGAATATGACCTGGCTGATACTGACAGAGATTCCAGATGAAGTTCTTATTTAAATTCAAGTTGCTTTAATGTATGTAGGTAGAAGACAGCTGCAAGTTTAAAACACAAGACTTGACTCGGAAGAATTCAGGATATAAATTGCAGTTGAAGAATGTAGAGTTTTCCTTTTAATTCATTTTAGAGCATATCCAGCTGTTCTGAAAGCTGCATTAAAAAAGTTTTGGTGATATAAAGCACTATACTAACTGTTTGCAGAAGCAGTTACATTTGTTCTGTTGTCACAATGGTCAAATTTCCCACGTTATCTCTCTCTTACACATAAATCAAAAGCTCAGGAAAGAACCTTTTTCTGTTTCAGTTTGTACGTGAAAGTATTGTGCAGATGCCAGAAGAGGATTTCAGCAAGTGGTTTCAGACAAGAGTAGCCTGCCTCAGTGCACAGTCCTCCACCTTTTAATCAAATGGCCAGATGAGATCGTTTTCCAGCTACAACTGTCTTCAAGAAGAAAACTACTGCCTCTTGAGATCTGCTTCAAGCAAGACTGGGGAAGGGGAGTTAACTTCAGGAAGTCCCACTGAACCACTCTTGCACAACTGAAATTTGTCCCTCTATAGTGTTCTGCTGGCCGTAGTCAGGTATAGAAAATAAAAGCTAAATACTGTTGCTCCTTCCTGTATGATGTCTTGGACTCACTGTCAAATTTCAATCTTATCTAACCATGTAGGATGAAGACTGAGTTTCTAATCACAGGTCAGGTAATTTCTTCAGACATTCCTCTAACAATACCTAACAAGCATCTACTCAGTATGGATATACTGATTTCCATGCCTAAATAGCATTGTCTCTGTTCTTCATTTTAGCTCTCCTTTATAAAAAATATCCCAAGCACAGGGTAGTTGTAAGCTTTAAGACAATTCTTTTTTTGCATTAATTCTTTTTTGTAATTTGGATGTTTTATTTCTGCATTGAGTTTACTCTAATTATTCTGTGATTATGGATTAATTCTTGCCTCATTAAAATCAGTATTGAAAAACCAAGCATCCTTAGATGCATTTCCCAAGTTTTCACCTGAAGATATGTTTTCCCCTGATGACTTTAGCATATGTTTGCCATTACTCTGCTGGGTAGAGTAGAATGACACCCCTGAACTCACAGACAGTGATAAATACATGACCTTTGTGAACCTGTCTGGGCTTAACTATGTATTTCATGGTGGGTCACAATTGCTGGGTGATGGAATCAGTGACCCAGTGACCTTCTAAGCTGATGATCTTAATGAGCTGCTTACCTGCCTGGAAAAGCTTCCTGAGGACCCACTGGGGAGAAATACTGTTGATCCTTCAGCTGCAATAAGGGGAAACAATGCCAGCTTAGGGTCCAGGTGAGTACAGTGACCACTGACGTGTAATATGTTATTGATTAATGGCCTTATTTTGTCCCCTTCCTCATTATCAAGAGAGAAATGTTTTTCAAGGAAAAGACCCAAGAACACAGATTTCTTTGACTTACAGCCATCAGAAAAAAGTAAGCTCTTAAAGTTCTGTTGTGCTCCCACTTTTCTCATTCCATATGTGGCAGTGATAAGCTAGTGTTTGTACAGGTAACGAAGCCGTATTTTCCCGTCCATGCTTTTCTTCCCCTCCATCTCAAAATCCAGTGGCAAACTTTCCTCCAAAACTCTGTAGGACTGATCTAGTGCCCAGTGAAATCAGCGGCAGTGCGTCTGCCAGATGAGCGGGATGAGGTCTCATTCTGACCTGTGAGACCTCAACTCCACCGTTCACTGTATTCTTCCATTATTTTTTTTTAACTTCCTTGCAGCCCTCCCTATGTTTTGAGAAACCCTAGTTCTGCTGTTCTTTTGGGATCATTTCACCATGATCCTGAGTCAAGTTTAATTGTCAGTGGTTTTGTGTTACCCTGTGGTAACAGCTGATATTATATGTAAACAAAAAGAAATCTTAATTTAGCAGCTTGGGAGCTCCTGGTTGAACTATGGTTACATGAGGTGAAACACTCATGTTGGTCCTTCCTCACTATATGGAGCTGCAGGTATAAGGTGGTGAGTTTTCCTTAGACATAAGAAATGGAAACAAAGGGGCTTGTCCTCAGCTAGAGTACATGAGCCATGCTGCTGAAATCAAAACTTTATACCAGCCGAGCATGTGACCTAATGTGTCTGCTTGCATATAAGATGAGATGATTGTGCCAAAAGTAATTAGCTAATGTCTGAGCAGCTCTTTGAGCTCCCAAAGCAGGATGCCAATGGTGAATGTTAGGAGTCTCTAATGTCTTTGTGGGATTATGAAATATCTTCTGTAGGTATTCATTTGACAATGGCTCTTCTCTCTCCTGTTGCCACCAGGTAACAAAAGGGACTCCTCCTCTAAAAAGAAAATACATTGTCTTTTCTCCTCCTCCAGCACCAGCCTAACAAAAAATTTTCTGTTTCTTTTACTCTGAGGTAAAGAGCTCTGGAGCAAAATAGCAGCTTCCCTTTTCCTGCTTCCTGACAAACTTACAGTTTCCTCAGGCAAGATCCTCAACCCTACTCAAGTCTTTGCCAGTTTAAAGGACTGAAACAATACAAAGAGGTTAGAGGTCCACTTAGGTTAGAAGACTTGGGCTCTTTAAACTTTTGTGGATTTCTGCTGCAGATATCTTGGATTTGCCCAAATACTTCCGTGAACATCTCACAATCTTCCACTTACTGCTTCAGTAGACCCTTGCAAGGTAGGTTCAAAGTAACCCATTTAACACATTGGAGATGGATGCACCAAGGGTCCAAGCAAATTTGCTAAAGGTCAACAGAGCGTGTGGTAGAGCTGCTGGATTAGTGTTCTGTCCGCTCATCCTTCCTCCCATTCTGATCTGGTCCTTTACAATTTCAGCTAATGGGCCAGTCATTCACAAATTCCATTAGCCAAAACAAACTGTGCAAGCTTGGATTGATCACTTACTTCATGTACTGGAGGGATGTTTGGGGGATTCAGAAATGGAACTCACAGACAGAGAATCTTGATGCTGTTTCCTGCTGCCTGATGTGTTCCCAGTGTCATCCAAGCCCCACCCTCCTCAGATTACACCTCTGTGAAACTGAAGAAAGAACATTTTCCTGGGTCTCACTAGTAGCAGGGCAGAAAGTTATTGTTGCATGAGAATTGCTTGGACATTAGGCTGATAAGTGTTACAGGACAACTCATCAATTAAAATAACAAGTAATGCCTCTTTCGTTATTCTCCCTTCCACTTCACAGCGGTCATGAAATTGTCATCTCTACTCTCTTTTCATAGGAAAGATTTTGCCATGGTAGAAAAGAAGCCAACCCATCCTATTACATCAACAATACTCCCACTGTGTTTTATATTGTAGATATAAAAAAAGAAAAAAAAGTAGCATCTTATAAATAGGGATTATAAAATAAACATCTCTGTTGTTCTTGGAGACAGGCTGTTTTATTGTAAATAAATGTCACATTGTAGGGGGTATTCAGAAATCAGGGTACGTCTTTCTAATTGGAATTTCAGTTTTATGTATCACCACTCTATTCTGCTGTCTTGTAAATTAATGGCACCATGCCAGCCTGTTAGAGATGCAACTATCTTTGGCCTCACACATTAATAACAGCAATTCTTTTTGCTAAGTTTTAATAAATATCACTGTTATAGCATTGCAGAAGATAAAAGCTCAGGCTAACAACTGCCAGGATATTTGGGACCAGCTCCAGTTCCTATGAAGGTCAATGGAAATGTTCTTATTGACCCTGTTGAGTATCAATTACTGTAAAATCAGAATAGGTTGTTAAGACAAATGCAAAGGCTGATCTTGTAACCAGCAGTTGATCTTTTATTCAAGGCACTAACTGAGTGTTTGTAGCCATATTTTTTGCTATGCAGCAAGCCTACACAAAGCAAAATAAAAATACACTTCCCAGTAGGAAAGCTGACCAACCACCAAAAGAAAGTGATCAAAGAGAAGAAAAGATGTGACAGGAATGCAGCTGGGAAGGATTCTCAGATACCCCAACCTTAATTTCCTATCTCTGGTGAGATTTCTTCTCATGCGCCTAAAAGCTCCTCCAAAGAAGGACGAGTGCTGGACTTGTACCAAGCACATGAGGTCACTGATTTGGACAAATCCTTTAGTTGTTCAGTGTCAGAGAGGTTTCTGTACAGACACATTCTTCTTCCTGAAGTCCCCATCCTACTCCTCTATCTACAGACTTCCAAAGACTTGATTTCCTCCTTCTGATGCTAAAAGGTTGAGAGGCCCCTTCAAGAGGTGTTTTACTGGGAAGCATGTCTGAGTAATGATTTAATGATTTAGTACTATTAAGGGCTGGTTTATGGAAAATAGTATCACAGCTGTTTTGAATCATCAGAGTAGAAATAATGACACCAAATGTATATGTAGATAGGACTGTTCTTCATCCACTGCCTGGAGTGCAGTGAGCGGAAGTAAAACTTAATCTTTCCAGCTTTGGCTGGAACTGAATTGACCTTTGAAAGTAATAGCAAGCTCTGTATCAGGGAAGGTTACCTTACCCAGCCCACCAGGCTCATCATCTAGAGAAACTGGAAGAAGTTTTTTGGAAGAGACATCTTCCCCGCTCCATTTCTATTATAACCCACACAAGGGTTGGCATGGCTTGTTCCATCCTGCCCCTCAGTTCTTTGGGTAGGAAATGTAATTTCCTCCTATTTTTAAATTTGCAGCCCTGTATTTGGGTGTTTGTTTTTCTTTAGCACAACCTTGGCTTCCTTGATTTAACTGACTACTTGCTGAAAGAATTCAATGTGTAACCTCCTCCTGAAAAGATCATAAACAGCTGATCACAAGAAGCTGGGAGGACATACCAGGGCCTGAAACACCCTGAAATTGCACTGTTTCTTGTACTCTTCTTAAACATCTGTTATTGGCCAATGTCAAAGATGGGATGTAGATGCATTTTGGTCTACCTGATGCTTGTGTTTTACGACAAACTTGGAGAGAGAGGGAAAAGTTGAGACTGTTGGGTAACTGTCCTGGTTTCAGCTGAGATAGAGTTAATTTTCTTTATAGTGGCTGGTATGGGGCTATGTTTTGGATTTGTGCTGAAAACAGTGTTGATAACACTGGGATGTTTTAGTTGTTGCTGCACTAGTCAAGGACTTTTCAGCTTCCCATGCTCTGCCAGGTGCAGAAGAAGCTGGGAGGGGACTCAGCCAGGATAGTTGATCCAAACTGACCAAAGAGCTATTCCATACCACATGACGTCATGCTCAGTATATAAAGCTGGGGAAGAAGAAGGAAGGGGGGACATTTGGAGTGATGGCATTTGTCTTCCTAAGTAACCACTACGCGTGATGGAGCCCTGCTTTCCTGGAGATGGCTGAGCACCTGCCTGCCCATGGGAAGTAGTGAAGGAATTCCTTGCTTTGCTTTGCTTGTGTGCACGGCTTTTGCTTTACCTATTAAACTGTCTTTATCTCAACCCACGAGTTTTCTCACTTTTACTCTTCTGATTCTTTCCCCCATCCCACCGAGGGGAGTGAGCGAGCGGCTGCGTGGTGCTTAGTTGCCGGCTGGGGCTAAACCACAACAGTAACAGTCCAACATACCTGTGTTACTGTAGCATGTTTGAAGTTGTATTTGTCTATTCATCAGGGTAAGAGGAAGCAGAAAGGATATTCATTCAGGAGCTCTTTCAACAGTGACAAGCAAGGAGCGCTCTTTTGCTGCTATGCCAGAAGGGCAGGGAAACAGCAGCATTCATCCCACTGAACCAGCCACTGAGTTCCATGTTTTGAGGATGCCACCACACCTGTGACTCTCTTCCTCTTTGTGGTAAGTGGCCATTTCCATACTAAAGTGCAGTCTTGAGGAGTAAAAGGCAGATCCTAGATTATTCTGCAGTTGAGAAGGGAAATAAAGGGCGTATTCCACTGCAAGGGAAAGAATTTACTCTTGCACAAAGCAGAGCAACGTCAAAGGTAACTCTTTCCCATCAGAATACGCCTTCCAAAGGAGCTGGCATGCTATAGCTACACAAATCTCCTGCAGGCTTTAGACCAATTACTGCATCAGCCCCTTGCAATTACATTATTTTCAATGGTGTCAGTCCTGATTAACAATGTCAGCTTTCAAGATTCTGATTTTCCATTGTTGAACTAGACTTTTGCAGTGCACTTCATGGGGGCAGGATTAGACCCTAAAGGAGGGAAAGGCTAAAAAAGAAAGGCTTTTTTCTTTGTTGACATGTCTTTCCTTTTTTCCTGGCAAATGGTTGTTTGTTTTCTATGTGATTTATATAGCTTTTCATTAGGGTGGCTATATTTTTTAGTACATAACATTGTAAATTACACCCAACTATATATGATGGATTTAATCATTGTGCTATAAATTGTAGTGGATTTTTAAAAGAACCCATCATGGTTGACAACTGGGGCATCTAATTTATTTCTAGTGCCAGATTACTATAACAGTCATCAAAACATCGTCTTGCACAGATAGTTTATTAGAACATTTCTCAGAATATTCTAACAAATACTTGCCTTTAAGAGGCTATTTCCTACCTATGGTTCTTCAAAACGTGTTTACAAAGTTGGGCAGGTTGCAGCTAAAGGAAATACGTATGGTCTATAATGAAAACTTGGCACAAAAAGTGTGGAGGGAAGAGTACAATGTCCAACTGTTCCCGTTTGTTGTAGGAAAAGAGGAAGAACTGTGACCCATATAATCTAAGTGGCTGAGATAAAAATGACAAAAAAGCAAGCTTTTGCTCTGGAAAAAAGATAGACTTGATTACTGCAGGCTTGCAGTGCATCCTGCTGCACCCTTGTAAAAAGAATCCAGGACATGAGCAAGGACTGAATATTGTTCAACTTTTTTAAAAGCCCTCTTCAAATTCCATAAGAGAATGATCAGATTTTCTCATGCGTGAAGTGTAAAAAGAAAATACTGGAATTATTAAACAAAACAATCATTTAGTATGGAAACTGTGTGGGGATGAGCAACAGGCAATCAGGCTCCTCAGTCATAGGCAAGGAGCATTACCTAGCTAGTCTTTCTCTACAGTTACAGCCCCCCCTATAGCTAAAGGGGACGAGAAGCTCTTCACCTACACAGAAGTCCAGAATCCAGAAGTTCCCACACCCACACAAGTTAGTGCAGGTACTCTGGATTCTGGTCATTTCTGAGAAGCAGTTCTCTCGCTGTTTGCTATAGAGGGGGGCTAAGAGAAATCACCTGACTAGGGGTATATGGCTAAAGCTCAGTTTTCTGAGTAGTCCTCCAAGGAGCATTTTTTTTCTGTGATAGCTTTGCATCTGAATTTTTGACAACCATGGAGCATAGTATGGCAATACTGTCCCAAAATAGAATATTTGCATATTTATCAGTCTGATGTGCTGGTGTCTACCCAATCAGTAGCTTTATCTGTACGGCAACTTGACTTGACATCACAGGACAAGAGTGAACACTGAGTTTATACATTTGAACAGATTTTTTTGAATTGTGATAAATGTAATGTATAAATTAGGAAAAAGAATCATACACATATAATCATATACATCCACGTCACTTCCTGGTGGGCTTCGTATCACAGAAACAGTGTCTCAGTTGCTTTTTTTCCCCATTAAATGATCTCCTGATGCAATAGTTAAATGAGTTCTGGGCTGTGTTCACCAGTGCACTCTAGGCCGCTGCAGTTACACTGAAATAAACCTGGAGTGGCACTGATCAGTCAGATCCAAATTTGATTACTGTTCTAATTACTGTATTTGGGAATCCTTAATGAAAGAAGAGTGCATGTGTATATGTGTGAGAGAAGGAGAGATGGTTCCTATGGGATGCTACACATGGACAAGTGGTAAGTATATTAATTATTTATAAAACAGTTAGTATTCAGCTTATCCCACAAGTTCAGATCTGAGTCCAGATCCAAACTTTCCCTAATGGGTGCATTTAGCCTTTTAGTTCAAGCCCTACCCTGCTTGTAAGTAACATAACTGGCCTAGTCCAGCCACAGAACAATACACATAGCCGTGCCTGTGTGTTGCTCTTGTTTGTATTGTGTGAAGCTGGAGCTGATCCAGAGAAGTCTATGAAGAGATTCCAGACTGACTGTGGGGTGAGCGAGAACTAATTAAATTCATTGTCTGCATCAAATGCCTTAACAGAATGAGGTTAAATAATATTAAATAATTCTGAAACACTTTCATAAACATTTGAATTTATGAAAATTATTCAAAACAGCAATTTGCAGTTATTTGCTAGTACAAATTATTTTGCAATTTCTTTGATAATACAAATACCACTCAAGTTGGCAAAATTGTTCAAATTCTTAAACAGGTCTGTTATAAATGTTTTCACGAACTCCCAGAAAACAAATGTTCATTAATATTTCCAAAAGGCTGAATTTACAGCACTGCATTGCACGGCCACGACTGAAATGAATTCTCATAGCAGGGAATCTGAAAAATTAGGTGTCCAGTTTAAAAGATAGATAGATATAATTGAGAAGGTGTCTGCTATTAAACCCCCTAGTAGTAACTATTCCTAGAAGAAAACAGGTAAAATTAGATTTAATGTAGTATAAACTGTCCACACACAGTGACAGAGAAAGAAATAAGTTTTCTTTATGATGTATTTTAAATAAATGCTATATCAACATTGTTTTAAATTAGATTACATAAATGATACTGTCCACCAGAACCTAGCACTGGAACCTCAGTGTATGATAACATTGTTAGCAGATGAAGGTCTAAATTTGAAAAACACTGCACTTCCTAGCTGTAGAAAAGTTTCAAAACATAATCAGTCTATTTTAACATATTCTAAATACATTTGACTAAACTGTTAATATTTCAGTCCCTTGCAAAACATGAGCAGAGCACAATCAAACTTACATAAGTATATCCAAGAGTTTTAATAACTGCTAACTCTGAGCAGCAAATCCAAACGTGAGTTCAGTCAGGCAATAAGTACACGCTAAGGTCTGTGGGACTTTTTCAGAAAAAAAGTCTCACTATTGCCAATGTGTAAGGAAGAGCACAGGGTGAGGGCCAGAGTCAAAGCAATTAAGTTAACACCAGCAATGAAGGTAATGCCAGCAGAGTGTGTGCACCACTGGGTACGTCCCTGAATATTATCTCTCTGGTCAAAAAGCATGTCCCAGTCCCTGATCAGTCAAACTTAACAGTACAATGATGCTTTTTGGTCCTTGCCTAGTTGCCAAATAGCAGGTGTCAACCAACACACAAGTGTACTGGCTGCACCCAGTCATCCTGTATCCCAGACAGGCCCATAGTAACCAGGGACAAGCCTACCTGAGGAATAGCCACCTGGCCCAAGAAGAAAGGTAGTGAGGACACGTAGGACACCTATGCTAGACTCCTTCATTAGAGGAGAGGCTTGAATGTTCTTTTTGCAAGGGCTTTTAGCCTCTGCAACTGCTTCTACTCCTAAATTTTTTAGCTTTTCAGGCATGCTACAGAAGGCAGCTGCTAAGAACACTTCTTAGCATGGTAATGGACTCAAAATGTGCTTTAGAAGTGACTTATAAGCAAAATTTCTGCCTGGGATTCTTCTCCCCTAACTTTTAATCCTAAGGCATGCAAGCTCACTTCAGGTGTGTTCTTCTCCATGTGGTTTCTAAAGGAAATTTGACTTAGCTGAGCTGTGATGCTCTGTTTTCAGATGGTTAAAGTGAGGTAAGATAAATCCTGCCATTTCAGTGCTACAAAGGGACTGCTACAACAGACTGTCTTGTCAGTCACAAGGAGAAAAACTTCCAAGAACATGAACTCATTTGCAGGGAAATGGAACGCTGAGATAAAACAAGGACTCCTCACAGCACAACACAGGCCACCCACAGCACTGAGCAGATGCCCATTGCTGTCTGAGCTGGCGTAACAGATCCTTTAATGTTGATATGTGACTAAATCAGACAGGTCAGAAGCCAGGAGATAAAATGGAAAAGGATAGATCATGAAAAACATATAAAGACATCTTCACATGTGTTTAAGCGCTACCAGGTTTGCACAGTCAGCTTATTTATTGGCTTCGAATTATGATGGTACTTCAGAAGGTTATCAGTGAATGAAAAAACAATCTCAGACTGTGAAGGAAACTTTCATTTTTATCTGAATATTTCTGTGCTCACATATTTATTTACCATGAATAATTTACCAAAGTTAACAGCTCATCACAGACCTTTGATGTTTGCAAAGCTACAGCCCACAGTTATAGTCCACAATGAAAAATAAGAGTATACAGCTGCAAGGGTAAAATTGCAAAGTTATGTTTAAACTAAGAAAGGCATTTCTCTCAGAATACCTATTACAGCATCAGCGTACGCTAATCCCAGTGGCAGAATAATGCATCAGCCCCACAGACACTGCTGACTCAGTAATACCCACAGAAATACAATAGCAAAAAGAGTCCTGATCCACCATTTTTAAGGAAGGAAACATGCATCCTTCCAGCCATTACACTTTCTACTATTTAATATGCCACATATTAAACTCTGTCCACTTCAAAAGCAGGAAAAATGAGACATACCCCTGTTGTGCCCTAACTGGTTATATACTGAAGAAATAATGACAGTGATATGAACAGACTTAGGGAAAGGTCTAAATTAATTCTTGAAGTGCAATGTAATGCAAATATATGCAAGTTAGCAAAAACAAAAGCGCCAACAGGCATTTAGCCTTTGATTCCTGAATGTCCTCATTTATTTATGGCAGAGAGTTAAAGGGTAGATAGACCTCTTGACTCAACATTTGTGCCATGCACGGATATTGACTCTTATCTGTTTCTCATGGAAAAGAAAGAATTTTCAGACGACTTGTCTCTGTCTTCTTTATAAGTCCACCCACTACTGTGCCTTCCATGAGAAATCACCATCAAAATTATTCTTGCAACTCCTTGACTACAGTATTCAGTTAAATAATACAGCAGCTCCCTGTCTTAGGAAAAGTGTAACTGTGTGAACATTTAATATGTATGAAAACCAGTAAAAACTGTACTTATCTGATTCAACCTCATAAATTAATAACACCTTTGCTAGGCTCCCAATGAATCAACTGGAATTTAAGGGCTCTCAAGTAAGCTTAGTTTCTGCCTCCTGGATAAAGGGTTTTTAGTTTGTCATTATCCAGCATTGCCTGAATGGAATTTATGCACATTCTGTGATACCATCAATAGCGAAACTTACTTCAGAGCTAGGAATAACTGTCTTTATGATGCTTATTACAACAATTTCCTTTGTGTAATGTTGACAAAGAGTTTGATCCAAATACTCGTTTTGAATCACTAAATGATAGGTAGCAGTAAGCAGCCTTAAGCAGCCTCCCAAATCTCTCCCTTCTCATTTCTTTTCATGCTTAAGTAAGTTTAGTGCTTTCAACATGCCTGTACAAATTGCTTCTACCTACAAGCTCCACTATACAAACCACGCAATCACCCAAACAGCCAGGAGATACCAAAACATCTAAAATCAAAAGCATAATGGCTACTTCCCAAAGCCTGCCAGTAAACCTTCATGGTACGACTGGTTTGGGGTCAACACAATGAATTACAATAGATTTCTTTCTCTTTGCACTTTTTGAAACTGTAATAGTCCTGCATTCCTTAGTACTGCTTAGTCATCTGCTGTACCTGTTTTAGTCATTAACATAATCTTCATTTTTATTCAAATTTTCTGTTGGTTAATAGTAGTATATTCACTACCATCACACTGAGGCTACTTCTTTATTCCTTATTCTGAGTTACTTTATTCCTTGTTCTGAGTCCAGGACAAAATGTCACGCACAGATATACATTCTGTATTTGTAGTAAGAAGTTTCCTGGGAGCCAACCAAGTAAGATTAGAAAGGATTATCTGAAGATCAATAACAACCAGGGCAGCTCCTCTCTTATATCTCACCCCATTCAGGATTTTCTGTAACTTCTGTTCAACTCTAACTGCAGTATAGAATCAAAAATATGGCTTCTCTCTTAATGATAAGCACCAGGCACAGAGTTCTGGTCCAAAAGTTGAAAACCTCAAACTGTGGAGGTATTTGGGTTTAAGGCCTCAAAAAAAAAAAAAAGTTTTCTGCAGCTGAAGTTCAGGCAGAAGTAAAAGGCAGTTCACCTCAGTTTACTATAAATAGAGGCTTCTAAGCAAAGACCTATCAGTGCAAAGCAAATTTGGACACTGAAATGTACAAAACGTACAGAGGAAAGGACTGATTGAGCAGTAAGCCTGCAAAGAGGAAAAGCGGGAGACCCTGGAGACCCTCGTTCGTTTGCCGTTGCTGACTGGGAACAGACAGGGAGTCATTTCCCTCCAACAGCTGCTTGGGTGACATAGATTTCTTTATAACTTACTAGCAACAAGAATCAATAATGCAGTGCTGTCTTTGTTCCTTCACAGCCACGGTCTCTGAGTTTGTGAAGCGTTGCTAAATGGCCTGACAACCATGAGAATGAACAGCAAGCAGAGAAGGGATGTTCCCACATACTTGTCAAGACCAGAATGACCAGATACAGAATTGTCTTTAACAATAAAAGCATGGATTAGTTTTCCCCTGCTCCCTTGTAGAAGAATATTTCTGTACAAGCAGTTATTAAAACAAGCTGAAATACTACTTTTTGGAATATGGGAGGCCTCCATCCAATCTCATGTGTACCATCTCCAGGTGATTCCCTTTTGGGGGAGGGGGAGAGTCAGAGCATTGAGCTACATGACAGAAGTACCAGCCCTGCTGTGTATGGATAGCCTTAATCCCTGTGGGCTTGCTTGTTCCATTTGTCAAATGGGGATGGTTTTTACTATCATGAGATATTGTGATGAAGTTATGAAGAATTTTAAATTACTGTGCAATGGATACAGTATGAGAATTTCAGACATTGAATTACTTAATTTCCAGTTTATAGTTTTCTCTTCCCTTGGGGTTACAAGGTAGCCAGGTTTACTGTTCTCTCAGGAAGGATAAAGTATGGCTAAATGTTGGAAGATGCTTGGGAGGATTTTGTCTTCAGAAAAGTGGAACTTAGCTTGGAGCCTTACGTGGCCATTGACTGCTACTGTGACCTCCTTCCCTGAAAGTGGTGTTTAAGTCTGGGTAGAGAAAGGTGCCTGCAAACATCTTTTCTGCTGTATTCAGAAAGGCTTGAGTCCATGATCTAGCCAGAGGACAACAGTTCTTTGGAAAAACATAGAAGTGTTGCTCACAGGTCTCCTTTATTATTTCTATAATACTTTTTTCTGCTTAATAAGCCAGAAGGGTTGGAAACAGAGGCAATGATAGGCAGCTGTGTGACCATACTGATAAATAACAGATTGTTTGTTTTAGAAAGATGCTGTTTGCATTACTGTCAGGTTACTATTCCTCCATTGGGCACACTACGCTCTCTTAAAAATTTTCAGTTATTCTCTTTTTTTTCCAAGAGCAGTTGGGAAAGAGCAATATGCTCATTTTTGCCACAGGAGAGCAGAGAGCATGATCTGAGATGAGGTTTGTTGAATGTCACCAGCTCTGCTGCATAGGGATTGACTGTGCTAATCAGACATGGTCCCATGTAAGGCCAGTTTGGTGACACATTGCCACATTGTTCCAGCAAGAACTGTGACCTGGAAATGCCTCCCTCACCTTACACCGAGCTCAGGAAGCCTAGCCCATCTGTCCAGTCTCTCAGGCCAGTCCAAGGTCCCACCAGCTCCTTCTGGCATGACTCTACACTTGAGAAGAGTTCATGGTGCTCAGGATTTGCAGAGACTCTGCTCTCTTACTGCTGTGGAGAACCAGTGAGGAAGCTCCTTGTATCATGTTGTCTGGACATACATGTTAGTCCCAAACAACCTCTGAGCATTAAACTAGCATTTTTTTATCTTTCTGTGGACTTTGACTTGTGTGTGCAGATACTGGAACTTCTTTCCAGAACCACTGCGAGCCATGAACGTGCCTTTGAGGAGAGTCCTACCAGCCAGCAAAACAGCAAAGTGTGGTGGAGAGACCATATTCTGCCTTACAACCAATCCTGCTGTCAAGCTATAGCACCCTCTGAAATCAGGAGAAGGCGACCTTTAAAAAAAAAAATAGTCTTGAACCTGTCATGTCTCTAGCCCATCTGCTTTGCCCATCATGATAAGCAATTTATCCAGCATCTTGCCTTACTCATATCACTGGGAAAATCTCTGCTCTGTGCAGAGCGATCAGTTTCTTTTTCAAGACTTAGCTTGAAGAGCAAGGCTGTAAGCAAGAATATTGGGTATTCTGACTCATTCTCTTGGAGGGCTATTTTTATGATTGTTCTCCATGAAACTACATCTTAAAACTCTCAGTTAATGTTCTTAAATAATTTTCACAGCTTTCTGCTTGAGCTATCTCAGAACAGTGGTTCTTCCCTCCGAAGTAAGAGCCTTTCCTAGGTTCTCGGGAATATAACTACCCTCCATCACCGCAGTCTGTGAAGCCACTGTTGGCTGAATATCTCCTTTTTCTTTACCTCACTAGGTGGCTAAAGTCAGTGCCATTTCAAATTTAATTGATCTTGTCCTAACAGGATATACTTCTTGGATTTTAACCCATCTTCTCCATAAAACAAACCACTAAATTCAGCTATAATAACTGCCTCATAACAGAACCTTTGTCTCAAGAACCTCTTAATGGGTGCTCGTTATCACAAATTGCCCCCACATATCTATAATATCTTTTGTAGCTTCACAGATCTTACCACTTCCTGTCTCCTGCTTTCTTTACAACCCATTAGCATCCCTTATAGGCCTCATTTGAACAATTAAACTTTACTGTTTCTGGAAACGTACAAGGCACCCCAGGTTCTACTATTAGGTCTGTGCCTTTGAGAGACCTAGGAAGGGATTCACATGGTCCAGATTAACAGAGCCCAGATTCCTCTACCAGTCCATGGTCCTCAGAGAAAGATTTAGTGCAGGTTGTTGGCCTGATGTGACTGGTAACTCCACCAGTCTCTCAATCACCCTCTTGGAGGTCCCCCATAAAGGCGCTTAAACTACATCTCTGATGTTAGTAAGAATCTACATCCTTTCCTCATACCCCAGTTTCAAGTCTCCCTGGCTAATCTCTGCACACAACTTTGCCTTCTCTATAGAGGTGATGTGCCAGCAGCTTTTTGTTGTGCCTGTTTATGTTCAACATTAATGGCTCAAACTGCCCTATGTGAGCTGGATGTTCCCATTCACATGCCTGATAATAGGTTCTTATTTACCTGTGAGTGTTTCAACTCCAAGCAGACAAACTCAAATGCATTAAGCCATTACAGTGTTGCCCTGATAAGTGTTCTCATGGATTAAAGGCTTGAGTGGCCCTGGAAGATGCTGATCCCTTGCAGAGGGTAAGTCCATGGCCTCCATCCCCACTGAAATCAATTCTAAAAGTAATTGTGTGGTGTGATGCGAACTGTGTTTTCTGAGCTTGTCTGGTGACTGTGTTTAGAGTCCCCTGAGAACAAAGATAGCAGAGATTTTACAGCTACAAAGAGCTTGTGTCTGAACACTAATGGGTACATTGGCAAGCAGATGTAACTTCAGTATTTCTTACTCTTCCCTAAAGATATAGAATCTTTTCTTTTGACATTTCGATAGATCAGCAGATTCTCATTCCACGTTATATTCCAGGCACGCAGCTGAGAGATGATTAATGTCTGAAAAGTACTGCACCTATATTTCTTGTCTTTACTCTGTTGACTGCATTTTATCTTGTAGGATGACATCCAGAAATGGGAAGCCGTGGCTCCATTCAAGTCAATGGCAAAACTCCCAGTGACGAAAGTAGCTCATTCATAAAGCTCTAAACACACCTTAATGTTTTCTGTAACTTTAATTAATGAAATGCTCTCAGGAGGAGCCAGACAGAGCAAAATCTTCATCCGATCAGAAGTCTCTCCATTTTGCTGAAGCTCTAGGCAGGTATAAAGTTCTTTCTTCTTGTAACACATGGCAGAAACAGAGCCTGTTCCTTTCTGGGTACAGGCAGTCATACTTTTCCTCACCAACTTCAGAACTATGATGGAAGCAGATCTGTATTTAGTTGTTTTGTGGTTGTGTGGGGTTGTTTTTTTCCATACAGTAGGTTTTGGAAGTAATAAAGATTCATTTCCTTTCTCCCCCTCCTGCATCCCCCAAAGTGGATTTCACCTTACAGATGTTATGTTCAGTAAGGACTGAATCACTTGCTAAAAATTGGCCAAAATACTCGGGGCCTGAGCCACCAAAATGCTTTAAGCTGGTTATTTTCTGCCGATCTTTCATGTTTTTGCTAAGTTTAGCAAGTCACTGGCGTTAGGAGATGACAAATTCATCCCAGATGAAAGGAAATGCCTTTGCAGACTTTACGCCACTTGCTGCTGGAGCTCACTGACGCTAGAAACGAGAGTCTAAGAACGCAGCGAAGTTCTCCTCGGGAGTAGTGCAAACTCAGTTACAGTCGTGTAACTGGAAACAGAAAGTTTCGGGAAAGACCGGAACGGGCGAAGGCCGTGTGGGTCCGGACCCCGCGGCGCGGCGCGGCGGGGAGGCTCCTAGGGGCAGGACAGGAACAGCCCGCGGCACCCCCGCCCGTCCCCGGCCAGCCGCAGCCGGGTCACGGCGCTGGAAACCCTCGACGGCTTTGGTTTTTCTTTTTTTCCGGTTCCTCCCGTGAATTTACTGCGGGGTTAAAAGCCTTCGCGTAGGAGGAGCTGTCGGCGGGCAGCCCCCCACCCCCGCCCTGCAGTGCTGCCGGGTGCCCGTCCCGGGGAGGCGCCGCGCCGCGCCGCTCCGGGCGGCTCCCTTGGCTCGGCGCCGCGGCGGGGTCACGCCTGCCCGGTGCGCGGCGCTGGGCTTTCCGAGCCGCCCGCCCGCCCGCCGCACCGCAGCCCCATGTCCGCGCTCCCCGCCGGTGCCGATGTTAAGAGGGCTCTGGAGAACAGCCCCGAGACCAACATCGAGGATGAGCTGCCCGACGGGCCGCCGCAGCCGCGGCCCAAGAACTACCTGCTCCTCAGCATCCTCGCCTGCTTCTGTCCCGCCTATCCCGTCAACATCGTCGCCTTCGTCTTTGCCGTCATGGTGAGTAGCACCCCGCCGGGTGCCCGAGCGACCTTCGGCTTGGGGCTGGGTGTTTGGCGGGGCGACCTCCGGCTCCCCGCGCCGGCCCGGCCCCAGCCGCGGCGCTCCCGACCGGTCCCGCCCGGGACCGGCAGGAGCAAAGCGGAGCTGGAGGAGCCGTCAGGGTAACGGGCGTCCGGCCGCCTTTTAACCACTTGTCCCTGGCGCGTGTGGACAAAGTTAGGTGAGGCAGCGAGACTGAGAGCATCAGCGGCTCAGTCAGCGTGTCCACTTAGCTATCCCAGCAGCAAACATAAAACGTGGAGTGAAAGGCAGTTCAAATCAATTTTTCAGTATCAGGCTATATAAGGGCGGGAGGTTTATCCTGATTAATTGATTTGTTACATCAACTAACTAACAAATCAACATTTGTTAATACATTAACTAACTTGCACACTGAATTGGACATAGTATCTATGTGTGGAAGTGGTAACTGGGGAGCAGAAATCAGATTTGCAAAGGAACAGATGTGGTTTCTACTTCAGCTAATCAAATATGATAGAAGCGCCTTTTTTCCAGAAAACAGGTTCTTTAGCCTGATACTGACTATTTGCTAGAATGATACACACAACAATAATGATTGTAGGTTGTTGGCAAAAACACTTATAAAAGTGAGTATCGAGTACCCTGAGAGAACAGCCTTACTCCTACAAACCGTAATTGATTTGCATAGTCCTTAATAATCCAGCAATCCCATTAACTTCAAAGGGATTGCTAGAACAGAATCGTCTTTGAGTTTAAAGTTGCAGAGTCAGATCCAGACTTTTCTAATAGGATACATGATCAGTGTAATCAGTAATACTGCAATGTATTTCTGTTGTTTAGGAGCTGAAAAGGGTTTAAAACATGTTGTGTATTTTCATCCTTTTCTCTGACAGCCAGGCCAAAAAGGTAAGTAAAAATACAGTTGTTTCTTTTTGCAATTAAGTATAAGAATAATTACCTATATCTAAAATATACTAAAACACACTTTTTTAAAACTAGTAAGATGGATCAGAAATCATACCTAAATACTGGGATACGTGCTTAAGCTTGAAAATTACCTATAGGAGCTATTCCAAAGCCATCTTCACAACCTTTTTTGTCCAGATAAGTATTAGCTGTCATTTTATTTTTTTCTACGTGTTTATTTTCTTTGTTGTTAACTTACCTATACAATATGCTCTTTTCCTTGATTTGAGAAGGTTTGGTTTTGCTGGTACCCAGTATCCTTTCTGTCTGTGGATACTTAAGGTGCTATATAAAGTAATGAGAGCTGGTGATCTGGGGCTGTGAGCATCTGTTCACTGTGACAGTGCTTCCACCAAAGCACTGGGGCTGCACAGAAGTTAACTGTCAAGGACAGAATTTGGCCTCTAAAGATTTTTGCACCCCATATGGAGAAATCTCCACCCACGCCCTCGTTGAAGTTCATGCAGGCTTTTGGAGTCAGGCTTAAGTAACTGTCACCAGGGGATATGTAGAAACCCGGGTGGGAAGAGCACTTCCTGAATGCTAAACAGTCTGTGCAGGTCTCAGCTGCCCACTCCCTTAAAGGAGGGAAACAAAAACCAAACCAATCATCTCCACTGGATGTGAATGCCTTCTGTTTCAATATTATTCTTACCTAAAATCTCTCCTTTTCTATGAAAATAACATGTCCAACTTCTTTCCCTACAGCCCGATTCCCCTGCCTTTTAGAGCTGCAATCTGTAACTGCTCCATTAACCTCAACTTCAGGTTCTGCATTTTAACCTGTGCTGGTTTTATTTCCACTTCTGCTGGGATCTACATCCTCCCTCTCTTTCTCAGCTTGTTTCCTAGAGTTGCTAAGGGTTAACACTGAGATACAAGAGTGGGTTATTTTCTTTTCTTACAGAAGATACCTTGATAGTCTGCAGAGCTTGCCTGAGATGTTGTGTCAGAAGAGATAAGGACCCATAAAAGTCGAGTTCTTTATAAATTTCTACTTTCTAGAATGGACCTGGAAGGAAAAGTCCTGTTGGCTTCTAGAGGGGCATGGTTCAGCACCCTGTTTGCCTGTGTCATGTCCTCCTTAAGTGCTCTCAATTCAGACAATGTTTTCACTCTAAAAGTAGAGTCTGGGCTCTAGCACACCCCCGAATTAAATGACAGATTTGTCTTCACTCTCTTCTGTCTCTTCTGCTGCCCCATTTACAACTCCAGCACTGGTTTCCTCACTTCTTTCTCACCTTTGGGAGCACAAACCTTACCATTTCAGATCTTACCTCCTTGGCTATATTTTTAGAATCAACCTCTCCCAAGTTCTCCCTGTTGGGATAATAACCTTTTCTTGTTCCTTACCTCCTTTGTGAAAGCAAGCTATGTCTCGTGACAGGGGTAAGAGGATAGCTAGTAGAATGGACTCTTAATGGTATCAGTGTATTGATACACTGGCATTACAAGAGCAGCCCCCTCAAAGTAGTTGCTGGTCACTTGCAGGTGTGAGGGTTGCTTGGCGGTTTTAGCAAATGAAGATCTATTTTCCCTAGGGTCCTGGACAGGACTCCTGGCTGTAGGATTACTGTTCTCCTCCATATTCCTCTGCAGTTCCAGCCAGATGCCATCAGTTCTGCTTCCTGTTGCTTCCAGCAGCTATATTGTGTTGCTGTGCGATTAGTTGAACCCCAGAGGTGCCTCACTCAGACTTTCCGTATTCTTTCTTACATAGGTGAGACCACAGGCATCAGGGCAGGAGTGTGGGGTGCAGGTACCAAGTCAGGAGGCTCACGTGACAGAAGAGACTTCTCTGGTGCGAGGCTGTGGCTAGGCAATGTGTCACTGAGCTCTTTGGCTCCTTATCTGCAGTCATGTCTTTTTCCCCTATTGCGAACCCAAAGAGCACTTAGCTGGCATTGAACTGGCAGTTGTATCTGGGAACTGGCTCAGGTGGACTGGCAGTATCTGACTCATGGAATCAGAGCTAGAGGGAGGCTGTGGGACAACTCTGAAAAGTGAATCTGTTGGATATTTCTAACACCAGCACTGAGGTCTGGTAGTTGAACAAACTTTGTTGGCCTTTCTCAGTACAGCACCTTCAGGTGTCTTTATTTCAAAGATCTGTATGTCAGACTAGTCATCTAATTCCATAGGGCCTTAGATTTGTAACAATTTCCAAACAGTCTCTCAAAAGCTTTTTCTCCCTGATTGTTTGCTCCTAACTCCCTCTCTATGTTGACACATTTCTGTTTAATCATTTGCATGTTTCAAACAACATATGTGGTCAAGCTGTGACAATCTTGGCTCATCCGCCTCTGATAGTAACAAGTTCTTTGACTGCATTTGTTACCCTTGGATTCAGATGCCTTGTCTGTGTATTGGTTTCCCTAAGCAGAGACAACAAGCAACAGGGTGGTAGAAGTCATGGGACAGCAAAGGATGGCACTTGCTTTCTGAGGGGGTTGCCTCTTCTAATTAGGATCCTAATGAGCCATGTACAGGCTGTTGGCTTTAGTCAGGTCAGTGACTAGCATAGTGACCAGTGTTCCTGTACAGCTGTACTTCTCTTTAGTTAGAAAGTCTATTTGGAAAGTTTATTGCTTATACAGCTTTTTTTTAAGTAGCTTGTAGGTACCTGGACATCTAATACTGTATGGGACAGCCTGTACCTACTTCAGGAATATTAAACAACAAGGCTCAGCAGCTGTTCTTAAGCATTTTTGCATGGCCCTTACCTTTGCAAACTGGTAAGCTTTTCCTCTGCAACAACACTTTCAACCTGTCCCCAGAGACACAGAAGTCCAGCGTTTGTTTGCATGCTGTTATACAGCCTGCAGAGCAAACTCCCCTTTCATTGTGTCCTGCTCATCACCTACCTGTTTCATTTGCCAAAAAGGAGAGATCAAGCCTGGTTCTGAATTGCTCCCCGAGTCCCCCCTCTTCTTTCTCCTTCCTTGTGAGTTGTTCACAGTGAGGAGTCATACAAAGCCTGCATGTCTCATTCTTCCTTTGGTCTGAACTAGAGAGTGTCTCATTTCCAGGCACGACCAAATAAGGTTTGTTACAGCCTGGCTCATGGAAAGTGTAGAAAATGTTGATCAGCAAACCTTAGTCTGGTCTGCCCAGATTTGTAAGAGATGTGGAGGAGGATTTCTGCAGTCATTTAGTATTCTTTCTGCTTTTGCCGTAAATGGTGCTCTGGGAACATGGAACAGAAAATGCACGTTAAAAGGGATTAATAGTTTGTAGCTAATTCAGTAAATTTCTGTTCATATGAGGTTAAGTTGCTTCATTGTTGAACTGAGAATATCTTTTATAAATAGATGTGTGTGAACCTGGTGAAGTCACTGAGATTGCTAAAGTAAATAAGCAGCTGCGGAACTGTGGCTTTAATTTAGTTTATGACTTCATAGTGAGCGAGGTAGCAGAAACCTGAGAAATCATATGGTATTAGGTTGAAAATGGCTGAAATTTGTTTTAAAAAGTTGGACAGACCAAATGTCACACACAGATGCTGTATTCTGTATATATTGTCTAGCCCTTGAAAATAAACAGTTGTAACATTTAAGGCTTTAACAGTTAATGTTGTCTATGTCTAACGTTGAAAACTGGAAGCTTGATCCAAGGGCCCTTTGAAGCAGATGGAAGTAAATGAATTTCAAAGAGCCTTGCATCAGGCCCCAACCACTCCCCCAAACCTCTTATATTTTCTTCAGTGCTAAGTTACACCATTTAATTTAAACCTCTTAATAAAGAAACTTTTGTCTCCTTCCTGTCTCTCCCAAATCCTCCTCTTTATCATTAATGCTGTTCTCCTCTTCTTCATCATGGATTTGTATTAAAATGATATTATTTATTAAAGTGCACAGGGTGAATTATTTATGCGGTACCTGCAGAAATCACATGGACATTCTCCAGACTTCCTAAATATGTTAGTAAAATTGCACAGAACTGTAAGCTGGTGCTGCCATGTCTTGCTTACAACTCTGTCTCAGTCTTGAGACCACATGTATGGGGAACTGAGTTTAGAGTGTTTGCAGGACCACTCTCTAGATGTTATGGAAGGCGAGTCCTTTGATGGGTGGGGAGAACAAAGTCAGGGCTGGGGTGTCAGTGATGTTTCTTCATGTTTCTCCCTGTAGCCACAGTCACATTCTGACTGTGTGTTGCTGACAGAGGCAGGAGGAGAAGTCAGCCTGCTGAAGACCAAGCCAAACCATATTTCTCCTGATACTCCTTTTATTGACCTTCCTGAATGTATATTGAGAAAACCTGAGAAAGCTCTTCTCCTGTAGACAGGACTGCTGAAAACAGCGGAGTAACTTAGGTGAGAGGAACTGTGCCAGCCACCCTTTGTAACAGGAGGCTGCACTGGTGGAGAATCAGAGGTGGCATCATCTCATTTGCCTATGTGTTTGTGTCCGTCTCTCATTTCCATCTCTTCCCTCTTTCCCCACTATATCCTTTAAGTCCACTAGCCAACCTCAATGAAATTTGACAGCAGAGCAGAGGTATTAGTGATATTCTTTAGAAAAAAAAAACAGAGAAATGTTTAGGCATGTAGGCTTCCAGGAAGAGAAGAAATGTATCAGTGCTCTCTTTAAGGGCAAGAGTACATGAGCAGCTCAGTCTTTCTTAGACACCAGAGAATAAGTACCTGCACTTATCCTTGAGATGCAATTCTAGGAATATAGGCTTCGTTGCTTTGGGACTGTCTTGGTACGAGTGATCTTACTGCAGCTCTAATGCCAAGGATGCATCTTGCCCATTAACATCTGCATGCTCACTAATTGACAGAACGCACACAGATAATGTCCCTAATTATTTTTCTGCTTGGGAAAAAAGGCTCTACAACAATGCTTGGTATCCTCTGAAGTTCATTCCTTTCCTGCTCGCCGCAGTCTCAGATCTTTACTCTGTTGAATTAGCTGCTGTTCTGTCTTTGCTACAAAAAGTGATTCATAACTAAAGCACTTTCGTAATAGCACTTGGTGATACCTCATGCAGTCATTTTCTAAAGACAACCTGAATTATTTAGCCCACAGAACAGTTCATTTGATCAGGTCTCCATATTTCTGCCCCCGCACCTCCCATTTCTGGGATACTTCCTGGAATACTTACGGGATACTAAAGAACAGGTTATGACTAACCTGATTCCCCAAGTAAGTATGCTGAGGTAGTTCAATAGTGCAATCTAATAAAGAAATCTGGACTCAATGTCGTGGTTTATGAACTCAAACTCTCCTGATCTTACAAAATAATTCTTAGTAATCTTTTTAAAAATTCTTTGATAGCATCTTATTCTTGGGAAAAAGTTACTACAAATTGCATTAGACTTGCGTGCTAGAATACTTCAGTGTCCTTCGCTGAATCTTTTCTTTTAAAAATATGGCCTGGTTAAAACAAAAATTAATTCAGAAAATCCTACAGTCTATCTCACAAAAGACTAAAAGATCAGTGGTCCTATCACACCTTGCAATCCCTGCATGTAATGAATGTAAAGCATCTGCTAAATCATGGGTGGATAGAAGTAAACTCAAGTCTGTTGAGATAATATCTGTACGTCTGATGTGTACCTCAGGATGTATATGATGATAATTATCAGTGTGTTCCAAAAATGCAAAGGGACAGAATTTCTAGCCCATGAAGATGGCACTCAGATGTTTTGTTCAGATGATCTATATTTTTTTGGTTTGTCTTTTTTTTTTTCCCCACCACCAGCAAACTACCTATTAATTCTTCAAACTTTATTTTGAAAAGTAAAACAATGGAAAAATAGGAAATTAGTAAGCTTTTTTAAAGAAGTTTTTCTGAGGCTTTCTGTAAAAATGCAGCCTATTTATGCTCCTTCTCATGCTTATGGGTCCTATAAAGCGTAAGAGTTTATTTCACTGCTAGTGAAGTGGCCAGCTAACAGTTCACATATAATACAAAAATATTTCCAGAGATAAAAGCCACTGATTTATGCAAGTGGGTGGATTAGAGTTGATTTGACAGTTCTTATGCTGGTGTGTACAAGAAAACTCATCATATGAATATAGCCTCACCACTGAAAATAAGAGAGCTGTAGTTGCAATGAAATGTACTGCAAATGAGTGGAACAGAAAACTGGACTCCCTGCTTACCTTGGACTGTCGGCAGTGGATGTTTATTTTTACAAAGCAAATCACCATTTTCTGAAGTCCTTTCTACAGTACCAACGTGCACAGAACGTAATGTTAGTTCAAAGCAGTCACACTGGTTTGTGTACAGATTTCTGTTTAAAAGAAGTCACAAACTCTCTGTTTCTCTTCTACAGGCTTTAAACAGTTATAATCAAGGAGATATAGAAGGGTCAAAAAGACTGGGTCACAATGCACTCTGGGTTGCTGTTGCATCAATTATCATTGGCCTTGTCATCATTGGAATCTATTGCGTAGTTCATTTCACAACGGTAAGCAAAATGCTACTATTTCCAAAGCAACCAGTTCTTCTCTGTGTATGGGCTTCAGAATAAGAAACTAAAGATTGTCAGAACTATCTACTAATGTTAAAATTTAGAGATGCATGCATGTTTTCCAAAAGAGCAACTTTTACTTTTCCTTATTTAGCAGTTAAGAAAATTCTGTTGTCTGTGGTTAAATGTAAACAACTGTGTCTTAGCAGCAGTGGATTTTCTAGAAACTCTTGCAGCTCCTATAGGTTTTTCCAATTTAGGACAGTTGCTTTGTTTTTTCCTGCCCCTCAGTTTCACCATCTGCAAGGCCAAGTGTACAGAGTTCCTTAGATTTCAGGTAATAGAGTCTCCAGGTGCTAATTTTCAGTTCGTAATCTGTCTAATGTGTCTTTTAACTTTGCAAGGAGAAGGCAACAGTCAATTACTATTTTACTGTTTGATTACTAGGTGATCCTAACTAGATCAACAGTGACCACAAATGTAATTTTGGCTTGGCTTGCTGTGGGAGAAGGTCATTCATGCTCAGTGCTGTGTAATTGACCTGCCTTCGTACACCTGGAACGATAGGGAAGAAGCTTGACAAATGAACCTCTGTATGCACAGTGGTTACCCAGATGGATTATAAGCTTATTTGGAAAAGAGGACAAAAGTAGTTAGGGTATCGATATCCTTTCTTAAGGTTGTGCAACAATATGTTCTTTTCTCCATAGTAATGTGCACTTCCCATTAAAATAACCAATTTAAATCAATTTATTATTGGCTGTTTTGGTTGGAGAGCCTTTCAGTGCACTGTACAAACTTATGTGTAAAGTATAAACAGAGATCATCTCATCCACCACTGAAATGCAGACATCTCTGGGGAGTGGAACAGAGTAGCCGGTTAAACATGTACAACATTTTCAGACAAAAACTTGAAGTATGCCATACTGAACTGCAGGGAAGTTAGTGGAGATGGGGTCCATTTCTGTAGGATATTAATGGATGGTACCGCAGAGTCAGAAGCTTACTGTATATTCATTAATTTCCCATGCATTTTGCAAGCATGAATCTATCTTTGGTTCAGCTTGTGTTCAGTTTGTTCAGCCTTCACAAATTTAAAACCAAGTCACTTCAGGCTGGGTGTGCCAAGTTTTGTAATTGACAGCAGCAGTAAATTCCTCTGTTCGCTTCTACTACCTTACTCATCATTTCTCAGACAAGGATAGCAGCTCAATAATTTTTTTTTAACTAGGAGGAGAGAAGGGCAGCATGAAGAGTGGCAGACAAGACTGACCTGAAGCATTCACATTAACCAGGGCACACTACCTACATTTAGTTGTAGTCAAGATTTCACTTCCTTCACAGTAGGACCCTGTGTGCTGAATGTGTGAATGCTTCTTTGTGCCCACTGCCAGACATTAGTGGTAGTTAGCACTCTACATCTAGCTAGTATTTGTAAGTACCTGTCTCTCTCCTGCCCTCAAGGAAGTAAGCAGCAGTAAATCAGTATAATACGACTTTATATTTTTTTCTTAAGTTTTGTCTTTTGAGGATTTTTTAAATTGGTTTTGATTTTGTGGTTTTTTTAAGAGAAAAATCTCTGTGTTAGATGGAAGCATTGCCAGGTGCCTAGGAACCCTCAGCACACTGCTGGGATATTAATTTCTGTATTTCGTGAATAGTTTCCTTAGAGGTCTCTTGGCCAAATGGTACCTTGAGTTTTGTGAGGACTCGAGGTTTACTGGATTCACCTTGCTCTCTGGCTTTCCAGTCTCCTTACTACTCCCCTTCTCCCTCTCACCTGTCACCCTCCAAAGAGCCCTTGCTTCTAAGAAAGTGTTTGAGGGGAGCAACAATCTTCTTCATTCTTCTGATGTGAAAATGAGTGAACAGGAGCACCCAACTGGCCTTTCCACCATCCATGCTTACTCCCTTTGTTGCCTTACTCTTGGACATTTATATTTTATGCTAAATTGTCTTTGAGTTTGACATGCCGCTGGTGTGGATGGCATTGCATGCTCCATGCAGTTATCTCACATCCATTTGTACCTCGGTCATGATTATTACTAACAGCCACTTTGCATTCTGCTAATGTGAAGTGAGTGTAAATTACTTCTACACTAACTTTAATATATATGCTTCAGTATTAGTAAGATAGTACAAAATAGCCTTCATAGAATAATATGACAGCCCTGTAACTGATTTATTTGATTACCATTAGGCACAGATTTTATGTTTCCATGACCTACACATGCATTTTTCCTGAAAGTTAATTTAGACTTCAGCAATACGTATGAAAAGCTTGACCGTTCCAGGATTCATTACTGTGTGTTTTATCCACGTGAAATTGCTCAGCTACCATATTACCCAGTTGCTCCTGCTGACATTCCTTGTGGCTTCTTTTGGTCTTCAAAGGATAACAAGTCTCATTGCAAATTACCATTGGGAGTACCCCCTTGTATTCTCCTTCCATATTCTTATGTATCTCTCCCTAGAGCTTGTTGTTTACCATCCCACCATCCCATTTCTAATCTGTGTTAGCACTTTATCTGTTCTCCCATGACTGCTAGAGCTTCTCACAGAGTGTATTACTTGAGTATTCATAAACCCTTTGATAAATTTCACTAGCTCATTCTGATTTATCCATGGTTCAGCTGATGGTATCAAAGATGCAAGGTGTAGTGAGTTTGAGGGCTGAATGAGCCTCGGGAGTTCTTCTGCAGCGTCCCAGGTCTGTGCTTTTGGAAAGCAACAAACCTGAGGCATCCAAGTCAGGTTGGCAGGAGGGAATCTCTTATCAATTGTTACACAACTTTTTATCTTGGTACAGAAGCTTGGTTCAGGCTCAGCTGGCTCCTCTGAAGTCTCCTTCAAAACAACTCCTCACCTTCTCCCAGAGGGCTGGCTACACATGTCCTGGAAATGCAGATCTGCAGGCCAAGAAGGAACCTTCCTTCTCCTGCCAGAAGTTACAAACTTCAGGCCTTCCCCATCATGGAAGTTTCCATTCAGTTCTTGTTCAAGTGCAGTCTTTAGTTGTTCATTCTTTGCTTTGTGGAGCTCAGGCACTCCCCTTTCCAAAGTCTCTGTGAGGACCCTGTTGGTCTCCTGTTTGTACACCCTGATGGTCTGCAGTCTGCTCACCTCCTCCTGAAGCCCTTTTCCCTGGAGACTCAGTGCTTCAGTCAGAGTACAGCTCCCACCAGAGAGGCCACCAAAGTCCCAGCCTCAAAGACAGGCAGCAGGCACTCCCTGCAGCTGCAACCTGGACAGCTACATCCTGCTTCCGAAACTCCATCTGGGTCAAGGCATCCTA
Source organism: Ciconia boyciana (assembly GCF_034638445.1). Lineage (NCBI taxonomy): Eukaryota > Metazoa > Chordata > Aves > Ciconiiformes > Ciconiidae > Ciconia > Ciconia boyciana. The sequence continues at coordinate 4,129,397 of NC_132948.1, forward strand.
TATTCCACGCAGTTGCTCCAGCAGTTTTGGGGACGGTGCCCTGTGGCTTATCACCACCACTGTTGCACAGTCCCAAGCAGTCCCTTGCTGTCTTCAACAGAGTTTCTGAGTCTCCTTCTGTGCAAACTCAAAACTTAATTGCTAAAAACCTTCTCTGCTGCTCTAGAGCATCTCTCATTGGAATCACTGTGAATTGAACACTCAAATCTTCTCCAGCTCTGGACCCAGGTTCCTTCAGCAGTCACTGGAAAGTAATTTCATCTCTATGAATGGTATTTCTAGAAGACCAGTTCAATGAGGTCAGTGCCTAACTTGCTGAATTTCAGTAGCCTCTGAGTATCAAAACCCACATGCCCTATTAAAAATTCCAACCAAAGTTACTCATTTGTTCCCACATCTCTTCTGGCTTTTCAGTACCCAAACCTACTATGCATTCCATCTTGCTTAGGAAAGGGGTTAAGTCCTGTGCTTTAAACAGAGCTGAGGAGGGCTCCCATGGTACTCCACATACCTCAGCCAGGAGAAAAACATCTAGTCAGGGGTGTTGAGGGTAGAAATGGTAGAAGCTGCAGAGAGAGGAAGTGCAAGAAATTCCTGCTTTGAACAAACAGTGACATAACCCCAATAATACTGGTAGACTCAGTAAGAGGAAGACCCTTTGACTTTTCAGAAAAAGGGGGCTCTGAGCCCCGAACTTCCCTGCATGCCTTCTTTGGTTTATTCAGTTGCAGAGCAACGGTAGCACAGGAATAACAGCAGACGACACCTACGTCTGCATGGAAGAAACAGCCTTGACTTTTCATTTTGAAGATTTACTCAGTGCTAAGCCAACTCGGAGCTTCTACTGCTGCCTTGGAGAGCCTCATTTGTCTTTAACACTGGCATGTTATCTTTAGCAAACACACATTAAGCTATATGGTGATAAATATATATATAGCCTGGAACAGGGCCCACCCAACACTTGGGCACCATCTACCTTTTGCAGTCATGGCCCTGAATGTAGACAAGGGGAAGCCATCGCTTGCGTCACTGGAGTTAACAGCCCAGCAATAAAACTTGTCTGTCTTGATCAATGTAAAGTCGTGTTTTCCTCGTTACGCTGAGGAATCACTGAGTGTTAAGCTGTAGTGTGTGCTGAATCAAGGCTGTCCCTCATTCCACACTAGGACAAATTTATTCTTACTCCATTCTGTAACTTTTACCCTCTCGTGTCAGCTCGTGCAATTGAGCCTGCACTCCTACCTTGCCAGTCCCGAATGCTGAATTACGCTTCCACTGCTTGCTCAGATGTAACTTAAACCAGTATTTGTGTCACCACTGAGTCCAGCCCTGCATATGTGCCCGCAGGCATGTTGTCCATCAAGAACTGCAGTGAGAAAAGGGACATATTTTTCTTCCATAAGGAGGCATCACTGTGAACTGAAACAGAGCTGTGTGCCATAGCCTGCATGTGGCCTTAGTCTGCTGCAATATGCCTGGTTAGAGAGTGAATGGCAAGATACCTAATGACAGGCGACACTCAGCTGTGAACCACATCCTGAATTCTGCCTCTAGTTCTGATGTCCTTGTCTTGAGAAAGATGTGGTATGCACACACACACACACACAAAGAAAAAAAAGAGAAGGGCTGCAAGGTATGAAAAAACCTTTATATGTGGAGAGACAAAATAGACACAATCCTTTGACTTGGGAAAGAAAGATTTGGGAATCGGTAGTTAAAGGCAGTGAAATAAAGAGTGATTATTTGTTGTCTGTTATGAATGAGATGAGGGGGCATCAGAGGAAAGCAGCTTTAAACAAGAAGGAGGTACTTCTCCATGTAACATACAATGCAGCTGTGGGACTTACTCCTTCTGGTTGCTGTGGATACAAAAAATACAAATGATTTGAAACAGCAACGAGTGAAGTTACAAAAAAAAGCTTAAATGCAAAGATGCAGATATAATCTTGGGCTCAGAAAGTTTCTAAGCTGCAGATTGCCAGAGCTGGAAGGCAGTAAAGGGAGAAATATCACCCTGGATGTAGCCTTTTCTTACAAAGTCCCTTTAGGCATTTGTAACATGTCACTGTCAGAGATGGGATGCTGCAGAGATGGCTGTTTGCTCCGACCCAGTGCTGCTATTCTTATGCTCCTTCATGAAGCCTGTTAGTAGCCTTTCCACTGACTTGAATGGATTTGGAGTCAGCCTTCCTGTCTCTTCCTCAGTATTTTGTTCAGCAAAAGTTAATAATTTTGTCAGTGAATGAGGGCTCTTCAGTAGTTCACAACCTGTGTTTTCAGAGCAGTCTCCAAATTTTTGGAGAAGATTCCAAATTCTGTTTTGTTTTGCTTTTTGATAACACAAGACGCTTGGTGTCTTTTGGATTTCATTTGAGTCCCACTGGCAGGATTTAGGGAAACATAAACCTGGGCTGGAACCTCCTTACTTAAGTGAAGAAGACCCCAGGTATCCCAAACCCTTTTCTTAACTGGATCTCAACATGTCATATTCTGCTTCATGCTACCATGGGAATCATGCATTCTTACTCCATTGCTGGGTTTCCTGCATAGCCTGTTAGTAGTCTGAAACAAGATGCAGCTTCTTACAGCACATACTTCTAGACTATCTCTAGTGTCTGAGTGACGCTTGACAATGCTGCTCAGGGCAGAACTAGAGCTCATATGAGTTTTGCTTCCCAATTGAGCCACAAAGCATATCATATAAAGCCCATGTCTTTTGTGCACCTCTCTAGTGGTTCTCTGCAGTCTAGGCAAGTAGGAGTGAGTCAAGTAGAAACGTGGAGAACTAGTAAGAGGTGTTAGAGTGAAGTAAAGACACAAGCTTTTCTGTAGAGCTCTGAGATAGTGACAGTTTCAGTATGAGGAAGGGTAGCCAAAGTACTGAAGGAAAGGATGCAAGAAACTCCTGCTAATGGACCAGTGTCCGAGACTTTTTAAATTCACATCAGAAGTTCATTGTCTTTGTTTATCTTGAGCCCCAGGACCACAGGCAGGGTAGAATTATCTTCTGGTGATAACTTTTGTGAGAAGGGTAGTTGTGTTCGGTGACTTTGGAATTTAATGCAAACCGTTATAATATTTTAATGCTTTCACAGAGGAGTGTGAACTTCTGACCCCTTCTTTAATCTCACTTGATCTAGAACTTCACCCCAAGGAAGTCACAGAAATACCACCTGTCAGCATGGCTTTGAAGGAAGACAGAGAGACAGCCAGGCTGTGCGGAAAGTACTAGCTTATACTGATTCATAATCAGTAGGGTCTTAAGCATATGTGCAGTAATGCAACATTGGTAATTACTGGTAGAAGGAAAAGGAGTAAGCATTTAGACTGTGCACCAGGGAGAGATGTATACATACATTTTTCTTACTAACTTAGAAATAATTCTTCAGGGGGAAAAGGCATGCAAGATTATTTTTAATATCTCTGCTGTCCCCTTCCTGAGGGGACAAAGGCTCAAGCAGCTCAAAGCCTTTGCAGCCATTTCACTGAGTGACTGTCTCTCTTTCAGAGACAGAATAAACTGAGGGCCAGTAAGATGACAGGAATTACACAGCCAGTCTCCAGATCTTTACATTGCCTATCCTGTTCTTGGTACCTTACCATAGAAAAAAAAGAGTCAAGGAAGACTACCTGCCTTTTGCTGCAGGGATTGACCTGCCAGTAACTGGTAGAGCACAAAGTCTGAAGTCAGGGCATTCCCGTTGTCTTTTACCCACATTCATTCTTGGTGTCCACCTAGCCAGTGAGCTCATACTGCTGCTTTTCTATCAGTAAGGGCACTAACTGATTATCTCCTTGATACCCTACCTGTTTTTACTGGATTTGTAAAAACGTAAGAGCTTAAAGTCCTCTACCTGTCTATCAAATGTGTTCAGTCAGCTCAGAGGCTGAGTAGTGGGCAGACACATGTAGATGCACAGAGGCAATGAGATTAAATCAGCCTCATTTCCATAGCAAACCACATTAAAAATTCTGGTCCAGTTGTTTCATCTGTGCATGGAGGAAATGTCCTCACAATAGATTCTGCCCATTGGAGTCCTGAGCAGCACCCAAGAGACAATCAACAAAGGAGTTAATGCTGTCTGGAGTATATATTTGCTGTTTAGTGCCTCATGTCCTAGATCTCTCTTTAAGGACCTGCTAAAAGGTAGCTGCTTGGTGGAGAAGATATCTTGGACTCCAGCAGAGAGCCCTGCATCCAGGGACAAGCCAGTGAGATCAGTACATCCATGGGTAATGTCTGAGACCTACCCCCATCACAAGAATTTGAGGGAACTTCTCAGATCTTTCCTCTCCTAATGCAGATACACAGGAGAGGTTACCCAGTCCTTTTAAAATGTCTCATGTATTGCTGTTGTATTTACCAAGTTGTCTACTGCTGAAAGTATTGTTCTTGCCTGACTGTTTTATGTACCACGTCAAGGAAGCAGAGATGCTGTTGACCTCATGAAACTTTATCAAATAAGAGCCCACTTCCTGGCAATGAAAGATCCTAACTTGCACTGATTCAGGTAACCCAGTTTAAAAATTCAGTTCAAATTGACAGATGACTGGGGCCATTAGAAACTTAGCTCTTTGATTCAAAACTGTATTGAACCACTAATCTAGAGGGATGTTTGTTAAGAGAACAAGTGCCACTAATGTGGCATAATGTATCCATTAGATCTGTAGAATTAATAATTTAAACTCACAAGGCAAACTCTCTGTCTTTTCCTCCTTTAAAAATACATATTTCTGTGTCCTTGCAGCATGCTATCTGAAGACCAGGACTGCACTTGAAGGATATCATCATGTAAATCTCAGGAGGGGAGAAAGAAGAAGAGAAGGAAACCCTTCATTCCAGACTGTTAGATTTGACCCTGCAAGTCTGCAGAGGCATGTTGCTGGTGGATGAACTGATAGTCCAGTTAGTTAATCAGCATGGCGTGACCAGGTTTTCAAAATAATTTATTTATTTATAAGGAATCTCAGTATAAAGCAGCATTTTCTCTCTTACCCTAATGTATAATGAGATCTTGCCCTAACAACTCCCTTTTCTTTCTCATTTACATGGAATGTATGCTGGATCCATGATGTTCCCTGGCTGACCCTAGCCAGACAAAGCCAACATATCTAGACTGTTTATAGTGCACAATGTAAGATCTGATGCACAGCCCACTGAAGCTAGAAGAATTCCTGTTGCCTCCAGTGGGTTTTGAATCAGGCCATTAAGGATTTTTTTTTATTACTTTAAAATAGTCTCAACACAATCGTAACCATGGGTTTGTGATTTTATCCCGCTATGTGATTTTATAATGCTGTGGGCGTACTCTGACTCAGCAGCTGCTTTCTTCTGTCATCCTCAGCTTTTAGGTCTTTACCTTGGATTTTTAACCACCTGGGACCGATTTCAATCACCTGATTATTAAGAGACACTCTTTTTCCATAGCATCCATATTTTTCTTAATAATTTATTTTTGTTTTGTTGTCTTTCATTCTTGAACTCCCTTGACTTAGCTCCAGTCCTGCATTAAAGTTGCACTGATCATATTTTCCTCTTTAAACTTCACGTATGTAAAAAGTTCCTATTTTTTTATCTGACAAAAGATGTTCTTTTTAAATCGATGTTCTTCTTCATCCCTTTGTTATTGTTCCTCTAGCAAGTCACATAGTTTCATTGTGTTCTGCTTTGTTCATGTCTTTTTTTGTTTAGTTCATCCTCTCATCTTGCTATGAATAGTCTATATATCAGTGTAGTTAAAGGTGGACAGACTTTTGTACCCTTACATAGTTACATACACTCTTGCTGATCCTAAGATATTACTCAGTGAACAGCCTTAGGTTACAGAATTGATGGCCTCTAAATTACTGCAGTTTCTTGGTACCTTATGAAAATTTAGCATGGGACAGCTGTTTTTTATTAGCTGAAACCTGTTTGAAAGAATGTATTTTTTTTGTCACACAAATATTCCATGTTAAAAGGAGTAAGCTCTGGTGAGTATTAAGACAGATGACTACATCTTCAGCGGTTGTTGCTCCATTTGCTTTAATTGTTACTAAATCTTCAAGCAAGCTGTGCCAACTTACACTTACTCTCCTTGCACTAACATGAATCTGGACCGACTATCCAGAAATGCATGGGAGTTTTGCAGGTGCAGGTGAGAAAAGAATCATGCCTGGCAGGAGTACAACTACCTATTAAAAAAAATAGTAATCTCCCTGAAATCTTTAGCTGTTAAAGCATATGCCTGGAAGTAGCATGTATTTTCTGTGCCTTGATATTATACTTTTAATGTGCTTTTTTGCTTTTCTTTCTGCCAAATTCTGTTTTTCATTGAAGTCAGTGAGGCATCACCTATCCTTAATTACTCCAGTATAAAACTTCATGAACACTGGTGAAATCAGTTGATTTCTTCAGCATTTAGACTGATTGAATTTGTCCACGTGGGAATCTTGCCACTGATTTTGATGATCCCAAGAATTGGCTTTTCTGTGAACTTGAATACTATTTCAATGGTCTGATATGTCTTGTGGGACTTTTAGTAGCTTGCCTTATTATCAGATATGATAGAACTGTCATTGAGAAGTGGAATAAAATTACTTTTAATTCATGTCCATTCTGGTATGTGGGAAGTGTCTTTCCTAAGTTTTGTTGCCTCTTCTATTTTAAAGAGTAATAACCCTTTTTTCTAACTCCTTGGACAGTTTCAAAATAAAGTGAATCAAAGCAAACGCAGGATTTCTGGCCTACACAATACTATACAACCAGTCTGTACTATAGCTAGTACATTCAGAAGTTGCTAGAGATCAATTAATGCTCAAAATACCATCAAGGTAGACTCTTTGCATCATTTTCAAAATAGCATCCAGAAAGGGTGTTGAGGCCTTTTCAAAATGGTCCCTCAGTGGTCTCTTCGGGGCTTTCCTACCATGAGGGGAAAGTGGTCAAATGAGGTCACCAAAGGAGGTCTCTCAGCAGGTAACAGAGGTCAGATTTCCACCACCTTGAATTGCTGGCATCAAAGTAAACACCACTGCATTGCTGTAGTAATAGTTTTCTACGTCAGGGTACTAAAAGTGTGTACAAAAATGTCCTTCTGCAAAATATTAAACTCCAGTACTGTAAACTAAACCACAGCTAGTAGTGTGAGAGGGGAGAAAGATTTCTAAAGTTATTTGGGCACTAGGGGATAGGGATAGGCAACTTGAAGTATTTTTTGAAAGTGCCTAACAAGGATTTAGATCAATAGGAGCTAGACACCCGACTTGTTCAGATGCTTTTGAAAACCATACTGGAAATCTAACTTGCATCTTGATGCTCATAAATATCTTTGAAGTCTCGCTCTTAATATAATTGAGAATTGAGCCATTGTGTCTTCAGTGCTTCTGAAGATAAATGTTGCTACCTTACAGTGCTATGGATTAGTATAAAAATAAAGGCTTTATATTAAACCACTTAATGTGACAGAGAGGGGAAAATGCAGCAATTCCTCTAAAGTCCTTTAGTGCTTCTGTGTCGTAGTTAATCTTATTTTTGCTTTACTAATGTACTGATATCAGTTCTCTTCATTTATTCATGTTTACATAAATTTTCAACCATGTTTGAGAAATGCAGTCAAACACAGCTTGTGCTGGAAATGAATGTGGTGCTTGTACAACGACATCATTCTGTTGTAGGGGTGACAGACCCATACAAAGTGAGGTATCAAACATAGGGAAGCTAAATGACATTTTACTGCCCAAATCAACAAGACCCCTGTGACAGCAGTGGGTGTGGAAGGGAGAATGCAGTTGTTTGAGGAATTAGTGCCTGCTTTTTATATTTTGAGGGGCATATAAACAAATTGCATTATTTATGACAGGCTCTGGAAATTACCTGTTCTTCATCGTCATGCGTCTAGATTTGGATTTCGCCCATTATTATTCTGCATTGCACCTACCATTTTTTGGTGGGGGGAAAAAAAAAAGACCTGTCATATGTATGCACTGAATGATGTTATTTCATGAAATGGAGGGAGGAGCAGTAAAACGTATTTCAACTCAACATCTGTGTCCTGGGCAGGTGACCAATCTTCCTTCCACAAAGCTGCTCCAGGCTTCCATTTTCTGATGCAGTCTTCCTGCATGCTGAAGGCACCAACTAATGCCTGAAGTCCAGCTCTCTTTTCCTTCCTGCATGTATTACAGGCAGAGACAGATGGAAACTTGAAATTGCTGGCCTCAGCTCCTGGATCATGTTAGCATCTTTCGCTTCTTACAGGGCAGCTGCATTCTGCAAAACAGCAGTGTGCATGTATCTTGATATGTAACCCTAGAAGAGGGCTTCTAAATATAAGAGGAGTTTCTTTGCTGCCGCATGAAGGGGGTCAGCCAGACACTTAAACAACATGTGGTGTATGTTTCATCAGATTGCACAGCAAAAAAAAAAATCAAGGGGACAATATGAAATTAAATTCTTAGGTTGCCTCCCTGCAGGCACACCCAGGAGTTTACAGCTTGTGACTTGAAGATCAGCACTGGCTCTTCAATTTATGTGGTTGCAACCACAATCCATGAACACTGTGGCCTGAGGCTCCAGAAGCTGTTGCTTTTGTACCTGTATCTTTGGATATGTGCTCACAGTGTGAACTATGTTCTGCCTCTCAGCCTGGAGATAGGTTGTATCTGATTGCTACCACAGTGTCCATCTCTCTCAGAATCAGTCCAGGTGCATCTGCTGGGACAGCATGCAAGCATCTCTCTCTAAAATCATTTCCTTACCTGGACCTTACCTGTCTACCAGTTATTTAAGATGGATTTTGTTACTGATGTGCATCAGTAGGGGAGAGACTGGGTTATCTTCCCAGTTAGTTTTTACTTTGTGTGCGTTGTGTGTGCACACATGTACAAGAGGATGCATTTGAAAGACTGGATTCCCCAAGGCAAGTAAGATTTAAATACAAAGAAAGTCACTGGATTGATTCGGGGACAAACTGGTAAGCCACATCCTGGTGACCTGACAGCTGTTCAGGAGCCTTTATAGAATGTATTGTTTCTTGGAGGCAAGAGTCCATATTGCCAAGCCTTCACTCCTGATAATGGGGTAAACTAAGAGGAAATTGAATAGTTGAACCAACCCTGACTTTGGAGGAGATGCCTCCAGGCAAAGTCAGAGACATCAGAAGGCCTGCGCAGGGTAGTCTGCATTGCTGCTGCCTAACCTGCAGCTCTTCTGAGACAGCCCTCAGTCTTTCACAGGCAGTAACTTCAGGCTGAAACACTACTTGTATGTTGGCTTCCTCTTGCTATCCTTCCATCTCCAACCTAATTTTTAATTAGTAGGTCTCTGAAGGTGTGCAGTGTTATGTTGGAGTAGAGGAGTTTAGAAGAGATGCAGTGGTCTATGAGTGATTTTTATGTGCGCTCACAATTTTCCGTTTCCCAAGCACAACGGCATGTTCTGCATGCACAGCAACGGCATGTGTCCCTGAAATGTGAGTGAGCCTTTAAGGAGGCTGCCCGACTTCCTCTGCATCACTCTCTGGCAGTGTGGCAAAATGGACTAAATTCAGAAGTGACCTAAAAGGAGGAGGGGGTTTGGAAACAGATCACTCAGCCAGTGTAAAGATGGAGGAACAAACTTGGGAGCCCAAGGCAGAAAGGAAAGTTATAGTAAGAAATTTAACCTGAAGGTTTCTGCAGTTAAATTTATCCTGTCTTGAACTCTAGGATAAGTTCTGCTGCTGCTATCACCTAACTCACTCTCCAAGGCACAGAAGCTACAAGAAGCATTTGCTCACATGTCCTTTATAATGTGATTTATGGCATGTCTGAATGTGATTTACCAGCTCATGACTGAGGATGACTCTTCTGTTTTTGTCATATCTAGCTGTAGGGCTGAGTCAGCTTCCACTTTGCATGCAGTGACTTCTCTTTGGCTAAATAAGCTTGCATCATGTCAAAGGAAAAAGAACTTTGCCAGGTACCAGTGGATTAATCAGGACTTTAAACTGCACGATCTGAGACTCTAGGCCTTTTTCAACACATACTCTAGGGTAAGAGAAGGGGAAACTCCACTGAAATTAAGGGATGCACACCAGAGCAGGCTGTGTGGTAATGGTGAGCCATGGCAGCCTTGTGTACACGTATCTCAACTAGTGTTCAGTGGGGGCTTAATTGCCTTTTGATTTTAACCAACTCCAGGAGATAATCCAAAGAGTGAAAATGAGATTCTCACCTAGAGCACAAGTAGTCAGTGAGTGCCATCCCTCCTTTGGGGCTAGTACAAGAGTTTAGCTTTGAGGTACTCGATGCCTTCTTTGCCTCAGTCTTTAATAGTAAGACCAGTTGTTCTCTGGGTACCCAGCCCCCTGAGCTGGAAGACAAGGATGGGGAACAGAATGAAGCCCCCATAATCCAAGGGGAAATGGTTAGTGACCTGCTACACCACTTAGACACACACAGGTCTATGGGACCAGATGGGATCCACCCAAGGGTATTGAAGGAGCTGGCGGAAGTGCTCACCAAGCCACTTTCAATCCTTTATCAGCAGTCCTGGCTAACTGGGGAGGTCCCAGTTGACTGGAGGTTAGCAAACGTGATGCCCATCTACAAGAAGGGCCAGAAGGAGGATCCGGGGAACTACAGGCCTGGCAGCCTGACCTTGGTGCCGGGGAAGGTTATGGAGCAGATCATCTTGAGTGCCATCACATGGCGCGTACAGGACAACCAGGTCACCAGGCCCAGTCAGCATGGGTTTATGAAAGGCAGGTCATAACTTGAGTAACCTGATCTCCTTCTATGACAAGGTGACCCGCTTAGTGGATGAGGGAAAGGCTGTGGATGTTGTCTACCTAGACTTTAGTAAAGCCTTTGACACCGTTCCCCACAGCATTCTCCTGGAGAAACTGGCTGCTCATGGCTTAGACAGCCATATGCTTCGCTGGGTAAAAAACTGGCTGGATGGCTGGGCCCAAAGAATGGTGGTGAATGGAGTTAAATCCAGTTGGTAGCCGGTCACAAGTGGTGTTCCCCAGGGCTCAGTATTGGGGCCGGTTCTGTTTAATATCTTCATCAATGATCAGGAGGAGGAGATCAAGTGCACCCTCAGTAAGTTTTCAGACGACACCAAGTTGTGCGGGAGCGTTGATCTGCTGGAGGGGAGGAAGGCTCTGCAGAGGGACCTGGACCGGCTGGATCGATGGGCCGAGGTCAGTTGTATGAGGTTCAACAAGGCTCAGTGCAAGGTCCTGCACTTGGGCCACAACAACCCCATGCAACGCTACAGGCTTGGGGAAGAGTGGCTGGAAAGCTGCCTGGCAGAAAAGGACCTGGGATTGTTGGTTGACAGCTGGCTGAATATGAACCAGCAGTGTGCCCAGGTGGCCAAGAAGGCCAATAGCCTCCTGGCTTTTATCAGAAATACTGTGGTCAGCAGGACTAGGGAAGTGATTGTGCCCCTGTACTCAGCACTGGTGAGGCCGCACCTTGAATACTGTGTTCAGTTTTGGGCCCCTCACTACAAGAGAGGCATTGAGGTGCTGGAGCGTGTCCAGAGAAGGGCAACGAAGCTGGGGAAGGGTTTCGAGCACAAGTCTTACGAGGAGTGGCTGAGGGAGCTGGGGTTGTTTAGCCTGGAGAAAAGGAGGCTGAGGGGAGACCTTCTTGCTCTCTACAACTACCTGAAAGGAGGGTGTAGTGAGGTGGGTGTCGGGATAGGACAAGAGAAAATGGCCTCAAGTTGCGCCAGGGGAGGTTTAGATTGGATATTGGGAAAAATTTATTCACCGAAAGGGTTGCTAAGCACTGGAACAGGCTGCCCAGGGTGGAGTCACCAACCCTGGAGGTATTTCAAAGCTGTGTAGATGTGGTGCTTGGGGACATGGTGTAGTGCTGGACTTGGCAGTGCTAGGTTTACAGTTGGACTTGGTGATCTTAAAGGTCTTTTCCAACTTAAAGCATTCTATGATTCTATGACTTTTTGTGCCTGAAAGGTTTGTAAGGCCATTCTTCACCCCATTGAATCAAAGACATATATTCCCCTAATACAGGTCTCTCCTGACTTCAGATCTATCCTGTTTGGTCCTTACTTTCTTTAAAAATGAGTCAGCTGCTGAAGAAAGACGGTAAGTGATATCTCCAAGGGGGTAGAATGACTCAGTAGTAAAGGTGTCACTTCACCTGACCCCTCAGCCTGTACAGCACCAGAAATGCTCTGTCATGATTGTTAGAACTTTGACAAAGTGTGCTGAGTCTCATGATCTTATGAGCCAAAAACCAAAATGCCTTAAAATTAATTTCTGAATAAGATGCTCTGTGTGAGTTTTAATAGTCAGGTCAGGTCTAGTTCATGTTTATTAAAGAAGGTAGATGTGAGTAAGGGAAAAAGGAGCTGACCCTTGCTTGTGGCTAGTGACATGGTAAATCACACAGATACCATGTGGCTCTTCATATCCTGTAGGTGTTCTATAAGCCTCTCCTTTTAAAACCTCGCATTGCCCTATGAGGTGGTGTAGCACAGTCATGACACCTGATAAAGCATTTAATCACTTACTTTTATCTTGGTTTATGGGTTGTGGACAGTCTGAAAGTGGACTGTGCTTTTTTTTCCAAGGGAATTTCTTATTCAAAATTATTCAGTTACATTTTCCCCTGATCCTTTTACCCTCCAGCCTGCCATTTGCAATTCAAACTGTTGTTGTGATTCACCATACAATTTCCAGGATACCACTTATTTTTCCTGAGCAGACAACCATAAATCCTAGGGCATTCACATTGTTGGTGTGATTGCTAATACCAACATTTCATGTTTGTTTTTGTGGTGTCTAAATGTAATGTTTACTTAAGGTGAGTATTTGTCCCATGGAAATGTGGGTAGTGAACACAAGCAGGGTCCTGAATACACCAGAACAAAATAATCTGCAGTTCTGAATTTGTATTTAACTAAAAGATTTTGCAATATTCCCCCAACCTAGCATCACCTTCCTTTGGCTGATGGAAAGGTAATAGGTAAAGGCGAAAGTGATTGTCTTCTTGAAGGTCATGCTGGCAGTTAGTGTCAGAGGCAAGGAAGAGATTTTTATTTAATTCTTTCTCTCCTTCTTGGTGAAAATGCTTACAGTCACTATTCTTGGGTATCCCCCAAAATTGTAAGGCAATGTACACAGCTAAACAACTAAGGAACAAATTATTCTGATACCAATGTCAGGAGTGCTTAGTGAGGGCTAAGCCTCAGTGGCCTGTTGCTGTGTCCCCCGTCTGAGAGATACGGCAGTTTAGAAAACTAGAGAGAGTTATCATGATAAATTATTTCAATGGCAAGTGACACCTCTGACATTCTCACTAGGGAACCTCATTTGTGATACATACAGAAGCCTTGATGGAAGAATGTGAACCAGCTCCCCATCTGTTACATCCTCATCTGGCAGTAAGAAGAAGAAGGTTATGACAGGTATGTAAAGGGCAGCAGTAGAAAAGGTCTTTTGTGGTCTTCCTTTGGCATGTGGAGGCTGGTCCTGGATGCAGTGGAAGAGGGCGAGTTTTTATGCCCTTTAGGTTGCAGAGCATGGAAGGAGGCAAAAAGTCACAGATGCTGTGAAAGGGAGGAGCAAAACTCCAGGGTTCCAGAAAATCAGTGGGTAGATGAGCTCTGCCAGGCCCTTGTGGCATGTCTTTAGCCAGTGTCTTGCTTCCCACGTCTCCTGCATCAACAGCTATAAGGGAACTGGGCTCCCACTCAGGCTGACAGGAGAAAACAATACTCCAGTCCATGTGAGGACCGTGCATACAGACATGCCCATGAGGAGGCAGGGTGATGATTTAGTGGGCAGCAGCGGTAAGCCCCCCATGTAAGACACTCTGTTCATGGTGTAATGTCATCCAGCCCTCATAATTCATGGGGACCAGGCACCTCACAAAAAGAGTTACAGCCTGATTGCTACACTCACCTGTCACGACTGAGGGTGAGGGAAGACAAGAATCAGGTTGAAGAGGAAGCAGTTACGGGGAAAAGAGGGAGGAGAAGGCAGGGACACTGAAGGCTAACCACCAAGAGGTTGAGATACCTGTGTCCATTGCCTCTGTCCTGTCCACAGGCCTGCAACTCCCAAAGGTTTTGGCATGTAGTGCACCATGGATAGATGGTTCATCACTGTGTAGGGAGGAACCATCACATTTTAATACCAGAACTTTAAATTGAATAATGCTTGGACCTACCATAGACTAGTTACCACAGCCTCATGAGCTAGTAGCAGTCCTTATCCTGCAGTTTATTACCTATCTGTGGTTCTTAGAAGTAACAAAAACCATTGCAAAGAAGTGAGGATGGGCCCCAAAGTGAAGGTACCGTTGCTTGAAGCGAGGCTGGCTGGCTGCTGTGCAGATCGTCACAATGGTCCTGCTGGGCAAGTGACGGACAAGACGTGGCAGTGTGTATGTCCCACCTACACCGCAGACAGTTCTGCAGACCTAACCAGCACACGCAGAGGCACGTGCACGGGTGCTGGCCAAAAAAAGACTGGGGAGAACAAAACAATTGGGTTTGGAGACAAAGAATTTAGGAGTGCTAAGCTGTGTGAACTATCAAAATAACAGCAGCTGCATTTTATAGCAGGGGAACTGTTCTGCAGGGGCTGGGGAAGAGCTGCCCACACACATTCCCCTCACACCCCTCTGGCAGGCTGTCCCATGCTGAGGTGTTCTACCCGTGAAAGACAAACTAGGAGCAGCTGTTCCTCAAAACATACTGCGGGAGCCAGCCGTGCACTCGCGATTAGGCACGGTGAATCTGTCTATCCCAGCAGAATTCTTCCCACAACATAACGGCATGCCACAAGGCTACACTTTGGTTTGGTAGGAATCCTTCTGTCTGTTTGCAGGTTGCTTCGATTGGTTAAGAAAAAAACAACAATTTCCTTGTAAAGAGAACTGCCGACCCGGGAACCTGCAGTCCTCACAACTTTGTGCCTGTTAGAAAAGTAGAAGAAAGACAGCAACAGCTGATGAAGAGCAAAGGGTGAAATGAGATCGTGTAATTGGAAATGCTCAGAGAAATATGTTAGAGAAGTGTATGAGTGTAATTTAATTTGGGAAACGTTTATCAGTTAAGGACTTCAGTTTCCATCTGTGCTTCCCCCGAGGGAACAGAGCCGTGTGCTGGTGGTTTCACGGTCTGCTTTGACCACCTAACGGTCAGCATCCGCACAGCCGGCTCTTGCTCCCGGTTCCTGAAGAGGGCAAATGCATTTATTGCCTAGTTCCAGCATCCCGGTGCTCGCTCATCTGCAATGCTCCTGAGCTGATCCCAAACCTTCTGGTGGTGGTTTGGAGAAAATGGCTCCGAGAGGCAGGTAAAGAGCCATCACGCTTCGCTACTGACCTCATACCTAGGACACCGGTTTAGCGGTCATATTAAGTAGGTACGGGATAGCCCTGGTGGGACAGTCGGCATGGAGCCTGCCGTCAGCGGCCTGATGGAGCTGCCCGGGCCCAGCGCGCCCGGGGAAGCGTCTTGGCTGCTGCAGGGCCTGCCTGGGGCGGGGGCCGGCGTCGGAACCTGCGCGCCGGGCTCGGGTTCTCCCCGGGGCGGCAGCCGGGGCGCGCGGCCGGACGGAAGCGGAAGCGCCTGGGCGGCGGTGGAGGGCCGGCGGCGGGCACTGAAGGCGGGAGGTGGGTTCCCTCGGCCGGGCACGGCCGGGCCGGGCGGCGCGGGGAGCTCCGGGGCTGCCAGCCGGGAGCGGGGCCGGCGGGAGGGGCGGGGTCCTGGCGGCTGCTATGGGGACGGTTGCTACGGGGACGGTGAGGGCGGGGCGGGTTGCTGTGGGGACGGCGGGGCCGCGGCGGGTGTGGTGCGCCGGTGCCGTCGGGCCCGCGGCCCCTCGGCTGCAAGGCCCGGGCTTTGCCGTCCGTGCGAGGAGCGAGTGGTCCGTGGCCCGCGGCGGGCGCCGGTGGTCCCGGTGCGCGGGGGTGCCGGGGTGCCGTGCGGCTGCAGCCCCGGCGGCCTTTGTAACGCGCTCCTGGGCGCTTGCGGGGGAACCGTGCCGTCTGCCGGTGTGCTCGGCGGCTCCGGGGAGAGGTGGGGGCGCAGGCAGCGACTGCCCGGCTGCCCGCGTCGGGGCGTGAACCAGCTCGGCAGATAAAACACCGAGGGGCGTTCTGTGAGCGCTGCAGGGCCGTTCGGTTTCGTTCACGAAAGTCCGACTCGCAGAATCAGCGAGTTGCTATTCGAAGGAGATACGGAATGCTCAAAGCCGTTGCAGTTTGACGTAGTCAGCTAACATTCGCACGTATACCTATTTTTTATCATGCCAGTTAAATTATTTATTTGTTTAGCCGTTTATTTACTTAAGTCGTGCACACTGAGACTGGTTTTGGGTTGTGACTGAGCTGAGATCTGTGCAGTTGAAAGTTGGGCAATGGGCAAGTTGGGTAATTTGAGCTTACAGGAAACAGGGCAATATCCCATACACTGTACCCCATACACAATATCCCATACTTGTACCCTGCTGGTACAAGTCTCCTGCATCGGCGCTCGGCAAGGCCCTGTTTGTACAGTTCCCCGCGCCCCCCTTGGCCACCTCTGAGTTGCTGCTCTTCACCTGTAAGTGGTCTTTCAGATAAGATGCGGCATGCGCATCCAGTCTCATCCCTTCTCCCTGTGGATGTGGCCCCATGGGCTGTGGAGCGGGAAGAAGTGTTGTGTTTCTTGTAGAGCAGGCCCCTACCTCTCCCAGAGAAAAGCGGAGACCGCAGGAAGCCTCCACATCAGCGGGACCGTGCTGTTTGTGCTTTAGAGCCACAGCCAGCCACTGTAAGGATCCTCAGAGATCCTTTGAGATAACTTTATTTTCTAGTGAAATCACATGTCTAGTAGGCTGTTTTTGAAGCATTCTAACAGAAAGTTCTACTGATGCTTCAACTGATGTGGGAGAACATGTATGCCTGGGTATTCAGAAGACAGAAGAACAAGCACTTGGCTTGGGAAGACACAATACCAGTGTGCTGCAGTGACAGACACCTGCTTGGTCAGCTTTTAGAGTGGCTGAGTCTTGCAGAGATGCTAGGGTATTGAACCGTAGCACATTATTAATTGTCATTTAGTGTCTTTGTTCTGAGCGCGATATAATTTTAAGATGCTAGCATTTGGGGTTAGTCAAGTTTCTTAGACAATTCAACTCAGAAACAGAGCCCAGGTCTACTGATGAGCTTTGCTTTCCTGCCTACTGGTGTTCTGGCTTCAAAAGTACACGTGCTAATCTGGCTTTTCCTGCTCTTTTAGGTCCTTAAAAATGGGGAACACAAGCAGCGAGCGAGCTGGGCTGGAGCGTCATGGGCATAAGGCATCCCGAGGTGACAACTCAGGAGGAGCCATCAGTACAAAAGAGGGTGATAGACCAAAAATTTTAATGGACAGTCCTGAAGATGCAGACTTGTTCCATTCAGAGGAAATGAAGGTATTGGTGGTTTGGTTTTGTCTTCTAAAAGCGTTGGGAACACTGTCCAGCTGTGGTGCTGTTAGCAACCTTCAGTAATTCTGTCACTGAGTTTACAGGCAAAACTATCTCCCTTGCTTCCCATGCTAAGGAGAGATACTGCATTGATGTTCAAGCAGATATAATGACTCTAATGTCATGGTTTCCAGCAAGAATCAATTGTAGAAAAACTAAAATGTAACTGGCTCAAAGCTCTTCCCCAGTTCCAGGTACAGTGCCCTGGCTTCCTTCGGATCCTTAATGCTCTTGCAGTCACCAGTGACATTTTACCTGTCTATTATTTTCCATATTAAAAGATCTGTTAACTGTTTTTTTGCTCAGTATTAGATGGATTGTTAGAAATGTCTTGCTGTGTATCGTGTTTCATAAGAATGTGTAACAGAAAATTGCACTTAGATATTGACTGTTGGGCAGAGCTGTTTCCTATAGCTCATAATTCATAATCTTCCTGCCAACTACAAATTTTGTGCCTACAATATTTGTATAATCTAGATGCTTCTTAAGTGTATTTCTTCTTAATTATTTTTCTCTCTCTTCTTATATCTGTGTATTTTGAAAACTCTTGTGAGCTCAAGTCATTTCTTTTTAACCTATTTTAGGCTGGAGAGAGGGGGATTATTTTGCCTTCCACTCTTTCTGCAAACTTGTAAGGCTTTAACATCTTTGCAGAATTTGTGCAAATGAATTTGTGAACAGCATCTAGAAATGCACAGTTTCTAATCTCCATCTGGCAAAAACTACTTGTAGGCTTGTACCTTAGAGAATCGTGCCTCAGCACAAAAATGTCTTCAGTAAAATATAGATTGTCTAAGCCTGCCAGGAAATAATTCCTTTTGATTAAGACATTGTGCTTGTAGGCTCCATTGGAGAAAGAAGAATTCCTAGCTTGGCAACAAGATCTGGAAGTGAATGATAAAACTCCCACTCAAGCTCGACCAACAGTCTTTCGCTGGACTGGAGGAGGGAAGGAAGTTTATTTATCTGGGTCCTTCAACAACTGGAGTAAAATTCCTCTGACAAGGAGGTAATAAACTGCTGCTGCTCTATCAGTGGTATTCCCCATGGACTGGCAGTGCTTAGTGCAGTGAGAAAGGTGGTCAGTCGGTAAGACTGGTACTGTGCTTGGATTTACCACTCTCCTGCTTCTCTCCTCAAGCCCTTGATGAGAATCTGACTTTTTGATTCTTGGAGGGCACAGGATGAAAGTTGCGCTGTGTGTCGATTTTGAAGGAGTGATTTGTTCACTAGGCACCATGCGCAAATGACCCAAAACAATCCTTGTTGTGCAGGCTGCTACCTGGGATAATATTGGGGTATGTAAGGTGAAGTTCGTTTTAAGCATAGTGTCTCTGATGGCAGATGTACTTTCTTGCCATATCATTGGCTTTTGCCCAGCTCAAAGGGTCCAAAATATGCGTAGGAAACTCTGAGCCTGAGATGCCTGCTGGTAAACTATGTGAATGAGAGAATAAATCTGTGTTAAGCTACCAAGTCCTTTTTCCTGCCAGAGAGCTCTGGAGCTCTGCTTAATTCTGTACCTGAGTAAGTATTTCCTTTGAACCAATGTTTTTTCAAAAATTTAAAACTTAATGGATGGCGGAAAGTCTGAATTTAACTGTCGATCTGAGCCATGTTGTCTGTCAATGATGACATATCCAGGAAAGATTGGTCTCCTGCCAATTTCTGGTGTTTCTCATCTCAGTGAGTGGTTACCTGCATTGTCATTGTTGCAGAAGTGTCCTAATTTCTTAGGAAACTTGAGAGAGGAGCATAGTGGCCTGATGAAATGGTATGGGAGGATTGTTCTGTGCATGAGCAATGTGAAATAAATTATCAAGACAAGAGCTGGAAAAAAGGCCAGTGGAACATCAGTATTACTGTCATACTCTAAGTAGAAAGCCTGGGAGACAGGAAATGGTGAAATGAATCTGGAAGGACAAAAATGTCTCTTTACCCAAAAAAAAAGACAAGTTTGTCTCTTGTCAGATTAGGTAGTCTGGGAAAGTAGATATTTGGACCTCCTTAGAGGATGGATAAAATCATGTTACTGAATCAAATATGCTGAAGTAGAAGAGTCAATTATTCCAAACGGAAATTTCAAATCCATCTCTGTGGTGGTATGCTTGCACTCCTTACCTGAGAAGAAGTAGAGAGAGATACTGGCATTGTGTGGCCCGTTTGAGTTGTTCACATAGAATCAACTGTTTCTCAGCTTCTTTGAGATGCTAGTGAAGGATCGGGAAGTTCACAGCACAGGAGTATCAAAATTACCAAGCAGCAGCTATTCAGACCCAAAGTAACTCAGAAGTACTCGGAGTTGCTGCTTTCATCTTCTAGTCATTGTTCATTTATTTCATAGGTGTTTGTGAAATGCAATTTATGCTGGCAAATTCTGAAAGGCAAGGAAATATGAGTAAGCTGATCTTGTTCCATCAACAGTTGTCTCGCAGATAAAATGAGGTCTCACTTACTAACAAGTAACGTGAAGGTGTGAGGATGACTTTACAAAAGCTCAGTGCCAATTCTTTGATGCCAGGAATGTGATAGTAGATGTGTTGGGACTTACCGTCACAGAAGAAATGATTGTTAACATTAACCTTAGTTTGATTCTTTACCTTTAGATTGCATGAGATTCTCCTAAATGTGGCACTGCCTTTTTAAGTTTTTGCACATTAAGGAGGCTTGTATTCTGTGTTACAGTGTTTGTCACAGTTTATAGATTGACATACTTTTCAGAATATTTCAGGGCTGATTGTTTGTCTTAAATTCCAGTCACAATAACTTTGTGGCAATCCTGGACCTGCCAGAAGGAGAGCACCAATACAAGTTCTTTGTGGATGGGCAGTGGACGCACGATCCTTCAGAGGTAATGTTTTCTTCGACTCGCTGTATGTATTCATTGAGGCATCTGATGATGAGAAACTGGCTGGTTTCTCTACCAATAGCTGGCCTGTTCAGAGAGAAGGTATTGGTTAACAACAGAAACTGACTTTTTAAACTGGTGAGAGAGATATTTCTGATCCCAGCTGGCCTAGGTGGTGGCATCAGACTGGCAGCCTCAAAGGACAGGAGATTTTCTAACAAGTGGGTGACAAGATCTCTTGGGTAGTGGTTCATAAGAGACGGTGAGATTTTGTTGTCTAGTGCCAAACTGTCTTTTAAAACACTGTAGTGTTGCTGACAGCCCAAATTTATTTGTGCTGTGCTTGCTATCTCTGCGAGAATGTTGCTATTGCTGCTCTAGATACTTTCATAGTCCAGTAATTGTGCCAAAATCTACCAGGCCTTTTCCTCCTCTTCTGCTATAAAATGAGCTTTAACCCCAGCCCATCCAGCAGTCCCTACCTGCATCAGAACTAATCATTCACAGTTGCTGGTTCCAGTGTTCTCACTGTCTTGGCAAAGCTCACAGAACCTCACAGAATTTACCTTGAGGTAAATTTAGCTCTTAGAACCCTCTGCCGTGGATTCTAGTCTTAGCTTTAGTAGTAAACCAGCAATACCAACCATACTCTGTCCTACATCAGGCCATGCAGATCGTAGCCTGGCTCTGAAAGCCCTGTAGAAGCTAAAAGTAAAGCTTGACTCCTTGTGTCCTCACTGTTAACTTTAGCCCAAGCCTGATCCTAGCCTTATCTATAGCCCAAGAATTTATCAAGTGCTGTGGACCTAGCAGGTTCAACTGACATGTATCCCCCCCCAGTCCTAAATCCTGCACTTCCCCTTAACCTAACACTAAGTGAGCAATGGTGAGCTCTTTTCATATCTGGTACTAGCATATTTTAAAAGCAATATATCTCATTCTTGGTAATGCTGATTGTGTAGTTTTGAGAATCTAATAGTCCTGCACGCTTTTTTATTCTGACTTTTGTATCTTATTTCTTCCCAGCCAGTAGTAACCAGCCAGCTAGGTACTGTCAACAACATCATACAGGTGAAGAAAACTGACTTTGAAGTATTCGATGCTTTGATGGTGGACTCCCAAAAATGTTCAGACGTGTCTGGTATGAGCATACTGGTAATTTTATATCACACTTTTTAGAGCTGTTAAAAATTCCATCTTCCTTTTTATCTGGAGTTAACGCTTCAGTATAGATTAATCTCCACTTGTGTCAGACCCTGTGGATGTGTGCAGGAATCACAAATGCACAAAGGAATAATGCGGAATGCATAAAGGAGGAAGTCTCTGACAGAGCAACACAGGTCACTGTAGATCTGATTAGGAGGAAGTCATGGGTGCTTGATAGCTGTTTGCCTGTGCGATGTGAAATGGCTGGTTTTGGTGCACTCAGTGGTGGATCAGTCTCTGCCTTACAACATCAAACCAATGTTGCCAGCCTACACTGCTCCTAATACCATCTTTCTCTGGTAAGGAGATGGGTTGAGGAGGTCAGAAGTTGTGCATTAAGAGGTAGAAATTAGGGGCATCTTAGTAGTGCTAACACCGGCTCAGGAATATGTCATATCCTCTCACTTTAGTATAAAATCTCTCTATATTAGAATATAAATATGCTATTTTTGCCTTAAGTTTCATATTCTAGTGAACAGAAGAGAGGTAAGATTTAGCTCGAGTCATTTCTGAGATCAGCCTTGCCACCTGTTCTTTATAGACCTTTGTAGGGATGGAGACCATGATTGAAATAGTACCTTAAATCCTCCTTCAGAAGACCTGTCCTTTGAATCTGAGGCAGACGGTGCCTTTGGTTGTTTTTTGCTATATGCCACTTTCCCCTGGACAAAGCTTTTTTTGCAGAAAGAGTGTGATTTGTGAGACTTGGACAGTGCAAGAAGCCAGGAGGAGATTCTAGTAGGTGTCTTCCCCCCACGTGCTGTAACAGCCTTTCCTTATATTGCTTTAGACTCTGAAGAGCTCTTTCTATTACCCTGTCCCTGCACGGGAATAATATCTGCCTTTTACGTGTGCGTACCGTGTTTTTAGTGCTTCCCTTGGAGGTAACTTTGTGCAGCAATGTTTACTCTTAAGTGTTTGCTGGAGAAATGCTGGGCAGAGATGACAGTGAAGTTCTGGAGTGCAGTAGGGCCCTCAGAACTCCGTGTCCCACATCTTCACAGCTAGTCTCGAGTCAGACAGACTTTGGACATCTTAAATCACTTCTTGGGCAGTGACTGATCCTCTGGCACTGCATCAGCTGCTGCAGTTCTTGTACTTACATGCCATTGATTTCTTTTGGCCACATGTTCCTGGATGTGAAAATCGACTTGGAACACCAGTAAAAACGTACCTATAAAGAGCAGATATTCTCACGGACTATTTAAGAATAAATATTTAACATCTCTCTGGCAGAGTTGTCAAGTTCACCCCCAGGACCGTACCACCAGGAGCCCTATGTTTGTAAGGCAGAGGAGCGCTTTAAATCGCCACCTATTCTTCCCCCCCACCTGTTGCAGGTCATCCTGAATAAGGACACAGGCATTTCTGTGAGTACATTGGTTTGTTTTGCTAAATAAGGGCCTTGAGGATGTGAACAAATGGGAAAAAATCTGGGTACAGACAGGGGACAGGCAAGGAAAAACCTTAGAATAGTTGCCATGTTGGTAAATTCCTTATTTAGGAGTATTTAGTCTAGATGGATCCACCTGAAGTAAATTAAATTTATTTTTCCACTTCACTCTCTTCAAAATTGAAAACTAGATTGCTGTTTTACTCCCAGAAACCCTAATTTTCCCACTGCAACACCATTAAAATGTCAGAAGCACGTAAGAAATAACTGAGGTCTGTTTCACGATCACAGTGAGGATGCAGAGGGTTTCACCCTGGAGGCATGTTGGGTTGTTCTGAAACTTTGTCTACATTTGTTGATGGACTCAGAGTAAGCAGCAGTGTGATGTATGTGAGAGTGTGGCTCGTTACAGACGGTGTTTCTCACCCATCAGCTGTGATGAGTAAACTGTGAGTTCTGATATTTTCACACTGTCTCACTTTCTCTTTTTTCCAGTGTGATCCTGCTCTACTCCCCGAACCCAACCACGTCATGCTGAACCACCTCTACGCACTTTCTATCAAGGTGAGAGGCCAGGGCACGTACTTCACACTTGCAGCTTTTAGATAACCATGTAATATGCTCACTTGTTTTCCATCTCCTGCAGGATGGAGTGATGGTTCTTAGTGCTACGCATCGCTACAAGAAGAAATATGTGACTACTTTGCTGTACAAGCCAATATGAACATCATCGTAGTTTGTGACCAATTGTTCTGGGCCAGTGCAGTCTCAGAAAAATATTCTTCTCCTAACCAAATGTACTCCTGCTCTGTGCTGTAGGAAATGAACTCTGATTTCATATTGTTTCTGAGACTTCCAGGTTCTCCTATATTTGCCTTATTTTCCTAGTCCCACCGTGGAAGTTCTTGGAGATGGCAGCTTCATGGCAACTAGACAGATCGCAAAGGTGTCAGTGCCCATTGTCAGCTCAGTTAAAAAACCACCAATTTAATTAGGCTGAAAAATGTGAGGGGAGCAACAGATTAAAGACCTGTAGCAGTGAGGCAGACTGTAAGAAATAACAAGCCAGCCCAAAGTCTAGAAAGTTCAGGGTTCTTGTGGAATCTTATTTGACCTCAACACTCGGCAAAAGCAAGCCCATTACTGCTTTCATAACTCATCAAACATGCAATTATTTCAGTAGCAAGGTCCAAACTTGCATGGCTGAAATAAGTGTGAATATTGATGATCTTTTTGTAGCAGCCTTTCTAGGCAAAAATCAGTGACACAATCACCGACAAGCTCATTTTTAGTTTACGGTAGACTGGGGTGCACTGCCTCTACCGTGAATAGCTCTGTAGTTTTTCTCTGCGTGAGAACTGAAATACAATTTTCCCCTGTGGAATTTCTGGTAAAGACAATTGTTTTTAATGGCTGGATTTTTTCTGTAAATCATAAATGTGTCTTGCAGTAATCTGCTTTTTGAAACCAATTTCTCTTGCTGTCACTGATAAGGACTTCCTTAAGCTGGGATAGGTAGCTGTAAGGAAATTGATGTATTCAGTTTAGGGATTAGTTCTTCAGTAACAGCCTGAAGGTGACTGTAAGTCACCTGTATCGCAGTGGCCAAACTCGCCCCTTGGTGTAAGCAGCTGCCACATGCTGGATACAGCAGCACTGCACCCTTCTGTGCCCAGGGCTAGAGCTGGGCCTCCGCTCCAGGTTGCAGCGTTGACTGCAGGTATAAAATCCCTGGGGCTTCTGCAGCCAGGGCTGTGGGGATCTCTGCAACTTTTTATTCTGTTTATATTTTCTAAGTGAATATAGTAACGCCAGGTTGCCTGTACTTGGTACTCACAGCCTGTTTTATCCCAAAACAAATGCAACATTAATGCAAAACTGCCTGCCAGCGTGCCTCAGGCCTGCCCTGGAGGAACCAGCCCAGGAGGTGACCTGCTGGGTCCTTCCCGCTGCTTGTTGTTTGGTGCCTGAGAGCGCCAGTGACTGTGCCAATGATAACCAGCCCCCGTCCGACTGCGGGGAAGAGCACATTGCACAAATCAGTAAGGAGTTTGAGTGGGGACAAAAGCTGCAGCAGCCAGCGTTCAGTGGAACCAGCCCCAGTGGAAGGGTGGTTTGCCATCCTCGGATCTGTTCACTAGCCTTGTTGCAATACCCTGAGTAGCTCAGTAGATCTGGGTATAGTGCAATGGTTTTCTCTGAAAACTCTTTCTTCATTCTGTGCTATGGATAGTATTTGTATTCTGAAATATGGAATTGCTTTGGTTTTCAGCCTCTTTAGAAACAAATAAAACATTTTCAAGAAAAGTGGGTGCCTTGCTTTGTTATTATCCTTCCCATCCTTGGTAACCTCAACTTCCTTGAGTTGTTATTGTTTTATAACCTGTGATTGCCTGATTGCAGTTTTATGCCTTGGGGGATTGTGCAAGCTTTTCATTCATAGATGCAGTTCAAAACACGTTGTCTGCTTGCAGTGGTGAAGAAGTGAATCAGTGAAGATGAGGGAGGTGTTAGTGTGTATTTGTGGTGTAAAGTTTACAGGAAGAACAAGAGTCGGATTACTTGCAGGCTCCAGCAATCAGTTCCTTAGGGCTGAAAAACTTGGTATTGGCCTTAAGCCTCCCGTCATCTTCAGTTGGTTCCAGCCAGCCACGCTGCAAGCAGACCTTTTTTTCCCAAGCCTTTCTCCTTGAGAGTGTGGATATGGTTTGTGGTGTCGCAGGCACATGTATGGCATTAGATTAGGCTGTGCAGTGGGACAGCCTGCACCCTCTGTAATATTTATTAGCACCAGAAAATGCTGGCTTGTGAGGAGGTCAGGGAAGAGGCTGTGGGATGCGTGATCAGTGCTAGTACCTGCAGAGCAGCATGTACTGCAGGGAGGCCTGTATGCTTTGCTGGGCGGGGAGGTAGAGGTTCCTTTTAGCTGGAGCTGTGGTTATGTCAGGGCAATAAAAAAAAGACGCATCAAAAGCAGACAAGGGAGAGCAGGTTGGAACAGTTCCAGTTAACTAATTTAACAAACAGGATTGCCTTTTGTTGAAATGTGAACTCAGTCAAAAACACCTAGAAGTTTAAGTGCAGAAGTATATGCTGGTAGATAAATGTGTGACCACAGCCATTCTTTGTCAGTTCCCTGCCATGGAGAAACCTGATGCTTAAATAATGAGGTTAAATAATGGCTTCTCCTTCCATAGCAGCGTCAGCAAAGGCGTGCCAGTTCCCGATGTCTTGCAGGGCAATGGTGCTACTGCCCAGAAGCGGGGGGGGATCTTGTGACATGCTCTGCTGTCGGCATAATAAAAGGGGTCCTGGTCTGTTATCTGAGCTGTTCAGTGAACTGAAGGAGGGCTCAGGGCCTGCAGCTTGAGGAGTTGTGGGCAGGTGGGCCCTGGTACCTGGCTGTGCTCATGTCTTTGCTTGGCATATGTGCCACAGTAAATGCTTCTGGAGCTCATTGCAGGGCTGGGCTGTGCGCCGCAGGATGCCGGTACGGGTTACATGCTATGGCAGCAAACTAGGTGACGGCGTTTGTGCAGAACTGAGTCTGTTTGGTAGGATAAGTGTCAGCAGTGGAGAGGCAAGTGTTGGAAGGAATTTTTCAGCTGTGTTCAAAGAAAAGTGGATGTGAGAATGTATTGGCAGACAGAAGTCATGCAGTGAGTCCTCTTAAATGCTTTTAGTGCCAGCAGGGAATGATAGCGCAAGTTTCTTACTTGAATGACCTAGAATTAATTTTTTGCTAGAAGAAAAGAGGAGCTTAGAGGTAGCTTAATATAAGTTCAGTTTGTTATTTTTTTTCAGTTGCAAAAGAAATTTTTCACAAGTCAAAGACTAAAGAAGCAGAAACTTTGAGAAACGGAGGACAGAAAGGAAGGTGCAAGTATGCAAGACTTGACCTAACAGTATTTATGGCCTTGGTCTCATTAGTTCTTGCTAAGCTTTGTGGATTTTTTTTTTCCAATTACATGTATGCATGACTCACTCCAGGCTTTTCATGAGTGGTGGAACCACAGGAGAGAACCATATATTTTATAGAAAGGGGTTTTTTGTTGTTTTTTTTTTTGTTTGGTTGTTTTTTTTTTTTTTAATTTGCAGCCTATAGCCATGTCTCAGACAGTAAAGAGCACTTTGTGCAGCCAGCACTGCACCATTAGCTTTTGCAGCCTGAAAAAAGCTTTGTGTTTGTTTGCCTCAGAAACCAGGGTGAGGGGCCCAGGCTTTGTGAGCAGCAGGCAGCCCAGCACAGCACCTGAGGGCTTGCAGGAGTAATTCTGTGATCACCTCCACCTTGCTCAGCTTGTTGGGGTGAGTGAGCGCAGCTGCCTGAGGGCAAAGGGCCTCTCCCAGACAGGCCAGGGCAGGTGACCGAGCTGTGGTGGTCCCTGGCACCTGTGGCCTTGACCAACATCTCCCAGGAGCCACAGCCTTCCTCCAGGTAAGCCACAGCTGCCCCTCAGCCCCCCAGGTCCCCTCCTCTTCCACAGGAGCATCTGTGGGAGGGCTGGCTCCTGGCAGGGCAGGGGGATGATGAAGGAAGAGGTAGGCAGGCTGGTTTGGTTTTCCTGTTTTGGGGGGGCTTTTTTTTTTTTTTTTTTGTTGCCAGGTTGTTTTCTGCTTGACAGGTGAATGAATTGGATTAATCACACTGTGTTCCCTTATTGTAATGGGATGAATCAAATCCCTCCAAAGGCAAAAGCTGGATCAAGAGTTGGATTTATTAGCTCACTTACATTCCCCACCCACATCTCACAGACTGTGCTGTTATGCTTATTCTTGGCTGTTGCTAGGAGAGCACATTTTTTTAAGGTAGATGCAGAGACTTTTGTTACAGTCATTTTGGGGACTCTTGGGCAAGCCGTTACATTCTGTGTCGATGGCAGAAATAACAAGAGCTCCCTGCCCTCCCCGACCCCCTCCATTTCAGCACAGCGTGTGGTGGTCAAGCTGACAGTGGATTGGTGCGGGGTTCTTGATAATCAAAAGGCTCAATAAATAATTTTTTTTTACTCCACCAGTTTCTGGATTATTTTAGTTTTGTTACAATTCTGATCATGCATTATAGGACTGCAACAATGAGCTTTAAATAAGTATTCTTTGTGCACAGTAAAATAGAAATAAAGGAACATTTAACAAGTTAGCATTTCATCATATACATCAGATGGTAGGCACAATAGATAAATCAAGCAGCTTGGTTTTTATGTAGAGCGTTTTCATGAAGAATGTCATGTAGACCAAAATGTAAGAGGAGCTATTAGTAACCCACCCACACACCCTCCAACAAGCCCTTTACTGGGGGTAAGGGGGTGGGTATGTGCACAAAACCAAAAACACTGAACAGTAGGAGGACAAATTAAGTTACTGTAGGCAGCAGTGTGAATATTAAAAACCTCTTCCTGTGAAAGAATACTTCAGACCCTGTAAAAACTGGTTCAGTTAAAAATAGATGTATTTACATTTAAGTCTGATCTAGCAAGTTTTCCCAGCAGGTGTAAGTTAAGATGTACAGTAACTCTGCAGGTTGTACTCAATCTGACTTGATCTGTGAATGGTTTTGTTTTTTTAAAGTTGCAGCTATTAGGCCTTAAAGCACCAGCATATTACAGCAGTGGGATGAGTAGCTATCTCCGTCCGCTTTGCTACCAGTACATTGCTGGGATAAATCCCAAACCTGTCATTAGATCACACTATTGGTAATTAAGATGGTTTTCTCCAGCTCAGGATGCGTGGGTCATTTACCAGGGCGAGATTGTTTTCCCAGATACTCACATGTGTCTTATCTCTACCCCTATCACTAGTTAAGTACGTGAGGGCAGAATTTAGCTGTAGGTGTTTGCAGCCAACTGCTGCTATAGTAAAATATTTGGACAAATCCACCTGTTTTAGTTCATATGAACATGCTTTGTTTTTGTGAAGCCACTTATGCTACTTGTTCAGGGAATAACGACTATTAAAATGCTAAATATTGTCAAGGTTAGCTCTTTGGTAAGCTTTGATGCCTATAGATTACACAGCCTCTAATGCTGGGTGCGATGGTAGGATGGCTCAGTGTTACTCTAGATAGAAGGAAGCGTTCATTTCACCATGCCAGTCAAGATAGTTATTTGTTTTATTTGGTTATTGTTCAACAACAAAGTTCAATACTTTCCAGGTGGAGCGTTGAACTGTCCCTCTGGTTCCCTCCCTTGTCAATAATAAAAAGGTAATGAAGAAAAATCCTGTACTTTTAGAGACCTAAAACCTCATTTATGCTAACAAGCTTCAATTGCAATTTAATGTTACAATATTTCTTCATGGGAGCAAGGAGGACTAAGCTGAGGCCCCTCCAGTGTCTGAAGATGGCTGTCCACAACCACCATTAAAACAAAAAGCTAGTGTTGAAAAACACACAGTTTACAATAAAAAAGTAGAAACCAATTCAATTCCCTTTTGTTACGAATATAAAGTTTCTTGTAAATATGTACAGTCCTTTGAGCTATTTCTATAGCAGGAAGCATTTCACGAACAAGACACAAGATATACTTTCAGGATTCAACAAGCCCCTTTCTGAGGTCTTGAAGATCTTCCATGAGATGCAAAGATTTAAAGACTGATCTCAGTGACCTTTCAAAATATTCAGACCAGGAGACAAAAACTTTCAGCAAGTTTCCTGCCAAATCATCTGATCTAAAATAACCCAACAGACAAGAGAACGGAATACAATATTCATGAAACTCGCCAAAGGACACTGACAAGGCATCTGAATTTTTATGGGTTTCTAGAACAGGTTAGCACAGGCTTGCAAGGGACTAGCAGAAGTTTAAGAGTGTGGCCAAGGGAAGATTGGATGCAGTTTTGCTCTTTCCAGTTGTAAAGAACATGGTTGTTCACTTAGAATGTTGCTACTGCAGATTGAATGGTCAAAACCTGCTTTGAAAATCATTTGCTCTCTGCTTCATGTTCACAGCAAAAGAGAATAGAAAGCAATAAATGGCTCGAGGTTAGATACGCAGAAGCAAAGGCGAAGGCGTGTTCAGTAACCGCTAAAGCTGTTCATTGTGAGTATCCTCTTGTGCCATGACATTTGGTTCTTATTGTACGACAAGTTACAGACCACGGGAAGAGCCAGCCCTGGGCTGCTCTTCTCTCTGGGGAACGTGGGACTGTCAGGACTACGGTGTCATTTCTGAAGGGACCATGTTCAATGCTGAGAGGAGGACACAAGTGTGACTGTAATTCTTGTCATAGAATAAGGCTTGTTAACTCTTCTTTGCCAAATTTCCAGAGTAATTAACGGTTATTTTGCAGCGTAATCTAAAGGTTTCAGTTAATTTACAAGTGAGGTACAATACACTACTCAGCAAAGCAACCTAAAAGGAGAGAGCAGCCAGTGATGGTGCAGCAGCATGCAGTGAACTGTCATGCAGAAGACCTGGATAAAGTCTTACACCCCAGTAGCTTATAGGTAATGCACTTTGTCTCGGGGCCGGGCACATGGGATTGTTTAAAGCAGGGTTCTTCCCTCCCCATCAGAGCTGCTCTAGAGCAATTTTAGTGAGAACAAAATAACTTTCAGAAGTGGCAGGTGAACAGACTAATCAGAAGTAATTTTTCTTGTGTTCTGTAGAGAATATCCAATCACACCTTCTACGGAAAGACTCACTCACCTTGGCCCTTCTGTTTCCAGGCCATCAGGAGTTCCCAGCATGTCTCAGAACTACAATCAATTATCTGGTAAGGGGTGCTAACCACATTAAAGACCTGGGGTGGGACTCTAGTCCCGTTTAATTTCCATGATGAACTACCAGAGACTAAAGTGAATACAAAAAGTTCATGAACTGCTTGAAAGAGTAACAGTAGTACAAAGTGCAAAAACAGGAGTGCAGGAAAGTGCAGAGAAATTAACTGAGATGCGAACAATCTTCAAAAGCGTCACGTCTCCCGATGCGGAGCTAGCTTTGGCCCAGGAATGGTTTTGGTAACTGGGCAGCAGACGTATGGAGTGCATATACTCAGTATATTTCCTTTTTTTTCCTGCAGGTCAAGATGAGTAACTTTGTCTAGCTGAGACTTACACTGAAGACTGGTCCCAGACCTGGCAGGGAAATAAAACTACAGTTACAGGTTGCACATATTTTTCTCACATATGCACAGGTGCCAGCAGCAGTACATCACCTAACTAACTACTGCTGCTACCGCTGAGCCAGTGCTGTATGCCTGCTTGCTTCTAGGTGGCATAATTCTGACAAAGGCAAGTACTCTCAGCATCACTCTGAACACAGCAGGCTCCCATGTTCCTTTCTCCAGACATTGTCCCCTTTCAAGTCCTCGATAACTTGATTTCTGTTGGTAAATGCACCTTTGCTTTCAGATCTGGAGGACTTCAGCCTGTTCCAGAGTCAAGCTGCTTTTGCAGTTAGAGAACTAGCACAAGGGAAGGTGTTCACAGGGCCAGTGAGTTACACCATACGTGCTCTGTTTTAATAGAAGGGGGGGGGGGGGTGGTGACATTTGATTTGCTCTTGTACTCCAGTTTCCACCAGCTCTTCTGCAGTACATGCCTTTTCCTGAGAAGAGAAAAAGTTCTCCAGGCTCCTGACTTACCTTATTGACTTGAGCAAGAGGAGTTCTGGCACCACTCACAGGCATTCGTCCTCGGCTGCTCTCTTCGAACAGTCTTCCAGGGGATCTTTCTCTGCGGGTGCTCAGAAGCCGGCCTGGAGATTTCTCCCTCTCCAGTGGTCGCCCAGGTGACTTGTCCCTCCGCAACTCTGTCCTTCCCTCGCGGTACCGATGTGGTGTGCTTGGTTCTCGAGGGTGGCTCGGACCTTCTGGTGGTCCTGGGCTTGATGCTACCCGCTTGGTTATGTGCTCGTTGTATGTGGGCGGACCTCTCTTGTTAGGGCTACTGTCATTCAAAAATAATGGACGCGAACAGCTGAGCGACAAAAACCTCACGTTACATTTTCTTTTAGCAAAAATGTAACTTTCCCCAAACACCCAGCAGTGTTTAGGTGAAAAAGCATCAGACCTCCCTGAGCCAAGATGAAAAGTGCAAAGATACTTGGATAGCTGAGTATTCATTACATTAGCCACACTAGTAACGTGCCTTAATGAATTGCTAATGTAAGTCATGTCTGTGTAACGGGCCAGAAAACAATACGTTTTCATATACTTCAGCAGTATACTTTTCCATATAAAAGTACACTAAAATTTGATATATGCCTTCTCACATACAAAATTTTCAGTAGCTCCAGGGTGTTCAGGCCAGGTTAGGGTGAGCTACAAGCCTCAATTTCTCAGTTTCCAATGCAGAGTGGCACTACCAACCCCAGTATTTATTCACCCGTCTGAAGTATCGCTGTTCTGCTGAACAGAACAGGATCATATCCCAGCTTCCCAATGCTGTCTCCCTAAGGCATACTCGTTATTTAAGAGGAAGGGGCTCTTGCTTTAGAGATTGTTACAGTCAATCGATGTTTAGTGTCATATCAATAGCATCTAAGCTCACCAAGCTTTGAAGTCACAGCTGTATTACAACATAAAAGTAAACCAGCTGAAGATCACAAAGCATTTGTGGAGGAGTATATAATATATGTGGGTATATAATACCCACGAATTCCTACAGAGTTCATGTTTCTTTGCCTTCTGGATTTTAAAACATCGTGACTCTACTCCTTGTTCCATTCCAGCATTACAATAATGCCAGCCTCTATCTCTAAGAATAGAACAAAGGCATCCCACAACATCGGGGGGGAAAAGCTGTCTGGAGCAAAGTTTGCTTACGAGGTGCCCAAGGACCGTAACACACTGACTTCATCATACCTGCGTGTAGCAGAAGATCCTCTGTGGTGCTGCTCATTGTTGGTCTCCTTCACTAGATTGCCCTTACAGCAAATCACCCTTAATTTGTCTTGGTAGGAGGAGGCCAAGTAGATAGCTCCAGATGAAATTGCAGGCCCTAGATACCGCGGATTTGGTATCTCCAAGTGGGCTCGTGCAGGAGTTCTGGGTAAGATTGCAGGAAAAAGTCTTTACAATGACAACACTGTACCTTTTCCAGGGAAGTACACATATTCTTGCAGCACATGCTGTTCAAAGTGATGAAAAGAGAACAACTTACCCTAGAGAAGCTCGTGCCTGAATCTCGATCACTTCAAGGGAATTGAAGTGGGTCACAAACAGATAGGGCTCCCTGTAGGCTGAAGAAGCATCACAGAGGGAGGAAAAACACAAAATGAAATTCTCTATTAAAAACTTCTAAAAAGCATCAGTGAGCACAAGAGAACCTCACAGCCCCTTGGGAAAACTAAGGGAATATATTTTCTGTAATAAGACATGGATGCTATTACTACATGGGGAGATGCAAGCTTAAAGAATTGTTGCTTTGAAACAATCTGTCTCTCAAGAATTTTACTAACCAAAGTATCATGAAAAAGGCATTAAAACCAGACTGTTAACTGAACAAAATCCCATTAGGCAGTGCGAAAGGCCTGAGGGAACCACACTGACATTATATATTCTTGACTATTTCAGAAACTTCCAAGCATCATTAAAAATTCCACTAGCCAGTCCAATCACTGTCAGACTAAGAACATTAAGGAAATATAACTTCGGTTTAGTTTTCCTCAAATTGTTTATACTTCAGAAGGTTTGACATTTGGATTTATAGTGATCTTAAATCACGGGAAAATCTCCATAGTTTCTGGGAGAATTGGGAGAAGGAAGAGGAAACAGAAGCGCTGAGTGAAGAATACCTGTCCCACAAGGATGCTTCGCGGTTTCAATAATTTCCATAATCCAAGTGAATGTCCCTCAACACCTACCAAAAGCTAAGGGCAAGCGATTCCATTTCAGGTCATCTGTCCTACTGCGTCTTCCATAGGAATCCACAAAGACACCAAACTCTGCCAAGAAAAGTCATGTCATGTCATGAGCACGTGCCTGAATTTTATTAATTTATTTTTGAAGGGACAAAGGCAATTGACCCTGGGCTTTTAGCAGGGACAGGGTGCTTACTATCTTGCAAATCCTAGAGTGCCTTGAATTACTCTAATTGACATTGAATTGGCGAGATGTAGGAGGACTTTCAGTACCAAAAGGTACTGCAATTCTAGGTCTCTCTATACCAATTAAGGTAAGGTTATTATTTATTCTACAGTTGGGAAGACTATGAGACTCCTAATGTAACTCACCCAAAATTACTGCTAGTGGGCTGTTGAAGACTTCTGTACATTTCCGTGACACTATCCTAGAGGGCCAACAAAAGCAGCTATACAAAAAAATAGCACCCTCTTTTTTTCATCACAAGAAGATTAAGAAGTCTCATCTGTCTGTATGGAAACCAGACAAGAATGCCAAAGTTTGAAAACCCCTTAACATTTTATCAGGATAATCAAACACCTGTTTGCACTTAACATTGACTACAATCCCTTCCCTTTAGGCACAGAAGCCTACGCGTGGTAACTGATCCACAGGCACAGAGAACTTTTAAGCCAGAAGCAAGCTGACCAAAAGCACCTCAGCAAGTGCTATTTTAGTGCCAATGCCCTGCGCATCGTACTGTTTAAACCACCAGCCACAACTCTTCCAGGGCTTTTAGAGTCACAGTCTTCAACCAATCTTTGTTATCAGGTACTAGAAAGTCAGCTGTGTTCAGCTTTCCTTTACAGCAGTACTTAGGTACCTTCTGACAGTTCACGTACCAAAGAGAGCAGATGTAGTGCAACAACTGCACAACCATACAACACACTTACCGTGGAAACACAGCAGATACTCCTCCCTCTGCCCTGTTGGGTTCACTTGGATGATACTGACTGGAAAACTGTTGGTGGAAGCAGCAAACACAGCAGAAGCCAAAGTGTGGTCATTTTTATCCAGAAACTCTGCAAAGAGAATGGAGAAAAACAGCTTGATCGGAACCAAATTTTTTTTCTAAACTGCTTTAGAAAAGCCCCACCAAAAGAATCTGTGGAGCCACTTGGTGCGTTCCTCAGGAAATGTCTCCTACCTTCCAGCGTATACTGCTTCATCTCAATTTCATAGAACTTGTTGGTTCCAATGATGATGCTGTAAGTGGTCAAATGGATGCAGCTGCAAGGCTCAGAGGTTTCGATCTCCTGGAAAAGAGGAGGAAAGTATGGACCCATATTAGTTCCTTGTAACAGGTTCCAGATTTTTTTTCCTGGAAGATTATATACTGCCACACTTTTCTCTTTAAAAGGGAGAGACAGCAAGTCTCTAACGGTCTCTCAAAAGCACAAACTAAAAAAGTACTCTTGCTAGGAGGAAAAGTTTTGTTTTGTTGGAAGTCATTCTCGCTTGAATATAGACTCACATATCGACTCAACTCCAGGTGCTAACCCTATTGAGAACCTCTTCCTTTTGGAAAGATACACTAGTCTGGAAGATATTCTTCTGCTCCGTAGCACAGTTTTCTGGAGCAGTAGGGGGTGGCTCCCTGCTTACAGTAGGTCACAGCCATGCCAATGACTGCACGTCTGAACAGAGTGTCTGGAGATGACATAAGATCAGGACTGAGCAGTTAGGGTTGAATGACAGACTTGCCACTAGGAAGTGTTACCAGTCAAAACTGCCCCGGCTCCAGAGTAGCTGTGCTAGAACACTCACTTCCTAGCCTGGAAGTCACCAGGAATCAGGGCAGCTGCTAGAAAGGCAGACAGAAGATCCTAAGACAACTGCAGTAGGACTGACCCCAGTCAAGTCCCAAACTCTTATAACCCACAGAGCAAAACTCTTGTCAGTAGGCATGTCCATCACTGTGATTCCCCCAACAGAAAGAATCAGCTCGCCAAAGCATCTCTGCTGTTAACACTTACGAATTAGCTTGATGGCTCCTTAAGCAAAGGGAAGACAAACATACACAATCTCCCTTCCTTCTTTGCACAACATCACACAGATACATTGTCCACCAAGATTTGTATTGTGATTGAACAGCTAGGATAGCTCTGCAGGTTAGCCTGACACAACACACAGATCCCCAGATCTTCTGAGGACAAGTTTCCTTGCATAATTCCTAGTTTATCTGGAAATTTAGTTGGCAGAACAGAAGAGCACATTCTGGCTTGCTGCCGTCTTGTTAGGATCTAAATTCAGTTGTCTGGATTAGTGAAGATAAGGAAAACCTGCCTTCTAAAACACGCCTTTGCATGTTTCACACGTAAGCCCTTGTCAAGGCACTTGGCGCTACGGAGGTGGAATGGCGGCACTAGCAGAGGACGGTGACGGTACAATCTTCGGTGTTTCCTACCGGCTGCTGCTCCATTGTGAGCGAAAGTTGGTATCAGTTACAATGCTTGTAGATGTTCCAGGTTCACTGGCATCTACATTGTTTGTGCCAAGATCTTCTCCATCAAACATGTCTTTACTTCCAAGGAGGCCAGCATCTGGATTACTGTGCTGACTCTACTTCCTTACAGCAGTGCCAGTGTAGCACTCAGTGGGGATAAAAGCCTCAGTCAGGCTGTAAATTGAACCAGTGCCTTCAGGGTAACCTGCAGAAGCTCACAGGGATATGTAGCTTCACCTGAACATCCCTTAATTTGTGAATGGGACAGGAGATGAGTTTCTGGGTACCAGCCCATTTTAAGGCGGGCAGTGTTAAACTCTCTGTCCTGAGGAGATATCCTTATTATTTTGCTTTTTTCCCCTGGATGTGTATAAGCATATAAAATTTATTCATGACAGTTCATCGGACTTGTCTTTGAGAGGAATAGCGGGTTAGATGCTCGGAGTATTATCTGCCTGCAGCTGTCTGAAGAAGAGTTGCTGTAGTTCTGCTTTTCATACCCATACATGGCAGAATGCAGCAGTACGTGCACCAGTGCCATGCAGTACCGGCACTGCAGGTAGAGAGGGTTACATCCAGAGGAGGTGCATACGCAGCCATGTGAGATCCACAGCTTACTGCCTTGTTTGCTGGCCAGAAGAAAGTACACGTATATCAGGGTAAGTATGGGAAACAGCTGCCTATCCTGTGATGGAATCGTACCAAATACCCTTTGATTTTTACTGGTACAGTAAACAAATTCAGATACCCATTGCTTCCTCAATTGCAAAGGAGAGAGAAGTCATTTGTTATGGATTTTTCCAAAAGACAACAGAAGTGAGGGAACACTGCTGGATAATTAAGAAAGCAGCCTTTTTTGGGTAAATAAGCGAGGGTATGATTACACCTGAGTCCAGTATCTCAAAAAAAAACCCCAAAACAAAACAAAAACACAAACAAAAAACCCCCCAAAACCAAAAAAAGCCACAGTTCTGTTCTGCATCTCTCCAAATACGCCAACCCTTATTAAAGGAAATTGCTGCCTACTCCAATTTTAGTCAGTGCATATTGCAATTTGCTATCATTTTAGCTGACAAACAAATGTTCTTATGCATGCAAAAAGGTTTAAGATATTTGCTCCAAAGCGAAGTCTTAGTGCAATATGTGAATTACCTCAGCTACTGAAGGGAATTACTAAGCTTACCTTTCTGATGCAGAACTTGCTCAAGCTCTCATTGTATCGCAGAACCACCACTTTATTGGGCATTGCTGCACAGATACAAAGACCATTCTCAACCTATAAGGAAGATTACACGCATAGTTCAGGATGGTAATACAGAGTAAATTCTAATGCTGAACGTGTGAAACGGATGCGAGTACCTCTTGCCACAAAAAGAACTTTGCGGAGATAAGCAAGTACATTTTTAATAGGGTAGTCATTGTGAATTAGTGAAATAATGAAAAGCCTCTTCACATTCTCAAAAGAGAACGTGAACTTGAACTGCTTCTATGATTTCTTTTATACCTGAAAAAAGTTAATAAAACTTTCAAAGGTTTTCCACAGAAGAATGTTTCATTACAAGGGATAAGAAATTCACACAAGTTAGGTCTAAATTTTAACACCTGAAACTGTTCTCTTAAACATCACTTTGAAATGAATGATGTTCAGTTTGTTATCAAAGTAGTCTGTAGAAGTAATTGTTAATGAGAAGTTTTGCTGTGGCTAAATGTTCCATACTAAAACTGGGAATTAATGTAAATACAAGCCTTATCAAGTGACGCAAACACCTAAGTAAATTTGCTAGCCTGGAAACTGTTACGTGACATTCAAGTACAAACAGTGGATGGAATTCACTAATTATAAATCTCAAAATTGAAGTCAGCTATGAAGTTATACTATGCTATGCTATATTTCCTATTATGTAGCAGTTTAGGCTACACCATCATGTCATCCTGACTGAATTTATTCTTATTAGTAGTAGATCCTCCATACTGTCTCCAGCTCAGCCTCTCTTCAGCCCCTATACTCTTATTTGAAGAAAAAGATTTAAAACAGGAATATAGACCTTGGATGTGTTGCCAGTGAAATAAAGATGCTGATTTCATTAATATTCAACTCAGTGCAGTCTAAAGGGTGGTCTAGGGGCACGAGGGAGCTGTTTCCTACCTTGCCAGCAGCAAAAAGGTGACATCCTTTGACAGCCTCAAAGACATTTGGTGAGATATCGGGCTGGGCTGGGAGGTGAGACTGGGCCAGAGATTGCTTCACTTTCTTTACATCAACAAGACACAGAGCCCTTTCTTCTCCTGGAAACAAAAACGGTTACATTTTGTCAAGGGAAAACTCCCTATTCTCTACAAACGCCTGTTCTGTTACCTAAGCAGCAGCTTATCATTACAGGCTGTTACTGTGGTAACAGTCACAACGTACCATGTAGAATTAATTCCATATTATTCCTATTAAAAGTGAAACAGAAACCTTACAAAAACCCAACCACACAACAGGCAGTAAATCCACTGGGAAAACCACCATTCTCTCGGTGGATTATTAGTGTTGCTAAGGTCTAGTAGATCACAATAAGAGTGGCTTCATTATGACACTGTTCAAGATTAGCCAGGACGTTTTATTTTACCCTTCAGAACTTTTAAAGTAAAAGGTGCATAAGCCTCTCTGTGCCAACAAAACTGGTAATGGATTTCCAAGAAAATTTAGGATTTCCCTAATAAATTGCATTATAGACCAAGCCCAAGTCCTCTCAGAGCCTAGCAATACAGTCACATTGCCTTCTCCTAGTTTTATGTGAGATTTTCTTTTTCCAATTGCTTTTTTCTCTACCACCCTGAAACAAATAAAGCATGGACAGCTTAAATCTTTACAAGCTGAAAAATGCAGAACAAACCGAACAAGACAGAGAATTTGTTTTTCATTCTCTACAAATGTCATATAGACACTTGATAATTTGGGCTTTCAGATGAAGATACGCCCTAATCTTCAGCATGCCTACATCAGTGTAGGAAGGATTATCTCTGGAAAACCACAGATGGAGAGATTAAAGCTGATGCTCCTTTCATAAGGGAATCTTAAACAAACCATGACAGAAGTCCCAATTTTGTTACATGAATTAGTGTTTAGAACAAGAGAGATTAAGAGTTGTTGGCCCTAGGCCACAGTGATCACATCGTGGTCCTCAAATGGTTAACTACCTTAAAAAGAAAGGTTATGTAGTGACTAGGAAGAGATATGCTCACTGATCAGCTCAACGCTTTTTAAATTGAACTTAAAATGACGACTAACCCCTAAGCTGGAAATGTTTTGTCTCTGGTTCCTCCCTCCCTCAGCTTTGGAAACCAAGAAATCACTTTCTCCTGAAGGTTTAACTGAGCCTTCATTCACCTATTCATTTACAAGAAAGCCTCAGACAACACTGTATTAACCACAGTAATTGATTCCTGATGACATACTGATTAAAAAAAAAAAAAAAAAGAAAAGCCTGTAATGAATCTCAAGGAAAGCCCAGCACCACAGTACACACCACCTCGCAGTACACAGCGATTACCATGTATTTACTGCAGGACAAATGGTAACATCTATCCTGCTATCTACCTGCTATCATGAGTAGCTTCTCCAGATCCTTGATGAGGTGAATTTGGAAGACAGCACCCATTCCTGGGATGTGCGTTAAGGAATTCTTCAGTACATTCAGGGCATAGAGACCTTCTTCTGCGCCCACTAGTACTACCTAGAGTGACAACAGGAAAAAAAATAAAAACAGCACTACATGGGGAGAACAAGGAATGCTTCAAGAGCAAACTTGACAATACTGTTTACTAGTGAAGAGAAAAAACAAACCAACAAACCAGTATATAATTACACATATTGCTCTTAAGATACCGCTTCCATGAATGAAATATCCAATACTCAGAAAGGCCCAACTGAATATTCTCATTACCTGGTCACTGAAGGGCATTGTGCAATTTATATCCAAGCGGTCTTCACCCTCTAGCTTCAGCAGGGAGTTTCCAAGCAATTTCTGCAAATAACAAAAAGAGGTTTTATTTTTGTTGAGTTAATCTTTATCTCTTTCTCTATTAGTATTTTAACAATGTAAGCTCATCATTTCAGACAGGCAAAAAGCTTAGCACAGATTTCTTTATCTCAGAAAGCTAAAAACTGCAGGGATACCACCTACAAAAGAATTAGTAAACTTTTATCTACCTGAAACACGGTCGGGCAAACTGATTAGAATTAACCTAAACTCAGCCAGAACCTGTGGTTGTCCCTATCCTTCCCATTTCCCCCAATCTCCTGCAATGGAGCAGTGAAATTTTCCTAGGGGAAGGATTAAAGAAAAAGTCCAAATGTTGGTGGGAGCATGTATCAGAGACAAAAGGAATGCTAGCATGAGAAAAGAGATCATTTCCTGCTAGTCAGGTATTCCCTACCTCCAGAGCTAACATTCTAACATGCAATGCCATAGAATCAAATCTCCCTTTATCAGAAAAGAGAGAGTTATCAGTGCAACAATGATGGAAAAGGCTATCCAAAGCCAAAACAAATCCATTTAACTTCTTATCAGGAACAAAACTTAAACTAAAAACTACACACACCCCTCCCCCCCCAAGAAACAAAAACACCCCGACTCTGTAAGACTGGGAGAGGAGGGAGCTTTTTGCTTGTTTCTTTCTTTCTTTCTTTTAAGGTTTGCTCATTCGATGTGGTACATCATGAGATTGCATTCAAACCATGTCCTAACTGCTCTTTCTTCCTTTTCTGTTTGCTGTAATTACAGAGATATAATTTTGGCATCCTCTTACTATGCTCCCCAGGTCTAAAGAAGGGTATTGTAATATAAAGCATCAGTCTCACAGCGAACTAGTTGCCTGGTACTCATACTGTACATCATAAGGCAGAAGTAATAACTTACCTTCAGTTAAACCTCAGTATGTCAAATACCGAAAAATTATTTTTCAAAACTCTGCTCCCTCCCAGAATATTTTATTATTAAATGAAACTTTTATACTCACAGCATCAGCCTCAGCTTTTTCTCTGGAAACTCTCCCACCTGCCACTATTGATTCCAGTGCTGTGACCCAGCGCTGTTTGTCAGGGAAGCTGGGTGCTAACAGGTAGAGTGTTCTACCAGGCCAGCAAGTGGTGTGTGGATGAGACTCCAATTTTAGGATATATGGCACATCTGAGATGTTATATAGATAGAATAAGACTTAGATTAGTTTTTGGAATATTGTCAGTGGACTTAAAATCAACACCTTTCAGCCTCATTGGAGAGAAGTCGTATTTATCATGATGTGTTACCATGGCAATTTATACATAGGTTTCTCCTTTACAGGTCCTGCACAGGCTAGCTACTTAAAGCTAAATATTAGCTGGATGTATGCAATCCATACATACAATGCTGTCTCTACTAAATAAAAATAATTTCTTGCCTTTTATTCAAAAGAGAAAGAAATATCATTGGGGGAAAAAAAGTACAAAAACAGCCACTTGACTAACATTTGCCCTGTACTGTTCAAGAAAAATCTGTAAAAATTGGTTATGGAAACCTTTGTTTTTAACAATCTGTATCCTTTAATGTTAAAGTCAAGACATACATAATCTTTTCATCAGTTCTCTTCAATACATACAAATCAAAACATCAACATTTTTTCATAATAAGAGACTGTATACACCCCACAGTATTAGACTATTAGTCATTAGACTTTCTGGTTAGAGCACAATGGTGGCATGAATCATGACACTTCACACTTGATAGAGAGCATTGAGAGAAGAAACTTAAATAAACCGAGTGCTTTTAAGTATGTTACAAAACTCTTAAAATTTACTTCCATTTGGCTTGATGATTATATTATTCGCAGTTCAACTACCATGACAGAAGCAACAGCCTATGTGTAACTAAATCTAGATGACTGACCTATTCACCTAATTCAAATAGAGGTAACCTCAAAATTACACAGTTACAGAGTGAAAGTTAAAGGGAGAAAATTCTGTTCAGCCAAACAGAATGCCAGCTGATGGCAAGCCAGATGAAATCCATTTGACCTCATCTACATAAGATTCTCACCTGTCTTTGCTGTATTGGTAAGTTCAGTAGCTCCTACAGCTCCATGAACAGTTACATCACCATCAGGAAGGCAGAGCTCAAATTCCTCCAGAGGCCTCTGTCCAGCTGCAGGGAGAATGGGGAGACAGATTAAGAAAGAACAACAAAGAAGTAAACAGCAAGAAAATAATTGTGATAGCAAAATGAAGTGGATACACACTGGATGTTTCACAGCTGGATTGTTATGACATACCAGCTAGTAAAACTGTTAAGGATCTAGAAAAATGTTGCCTTACTACAGAAGATTTAGCTAAATTAGGTATGGCCACAGCACACAGTAACAATCTTTAAGCCTCTCAACTCACCAAACAATATCTGAAGATTAAAAAAAAAAAAAGTTCTTCCTAGAAATGCTAAGTTACCTTCTCTTGCTTCTGCATCATAAATGAGCACTTTCGTTCCCTCCAGGACAATATACTTCCTGTCCCAGCCCTGTTGCCCACGTTTATTATTCCTGAGGAAAATAAGCACAAAGCCATGTTGGATTTTCTGCTTGGATTCTGAATAAAACAAGCATGCAACTCCTAGAAAGACAAATTTCAGTGGTAATAAGTAATTGTAATGGCCATGTACCGATTATCACATTGTAAGAGCCAGGATAATATAAGGAACTGTTCCAAATGTTTCAGCACCTGATATGGCACCAAGATTCATGTTTATACCTTGGCACTTTCATCCATCCTTCAAGACGTAGACTGCTGCTTGGCTCCTTCAGCTGCAGACCGGGAGAATTCATTTTATCCCGGCAGAATGCTTCAGAGAAGTGCGTGGCATATTCTGCTGGCAGTCCACAAGTAGCTGGCAAGCAAGTTGAGCATTTGGGGTGACACATCACCTGGCATTCTGACAAAAGGACAGAGAGAAACTTCTGTTAAATGACAAAAAAGTCATGACACAGCTGCCTCAACTTCTAATGCACAAACCCCAGCTTTTCCAAGAATCTCCTTCTACTCTAAACCATCATATGTTTTCTAATGTAGAATGTTTGCACCAACTAGTTTCAGAGTCTTCATACGTGGTCCTTTCTTCAGCTTTCACTGAAAATCTGTTCTAGACGGCTGATGCTTTTTCATTCTACCGTCCAGTTACACTTTGTTTATGCACACGCTCTGCTCTTACCAAGACATTTAGATGCTTGCCGTCCAAAGTGCACAGTATCCAGACACACGGCACATTTTGTTGCTCTCATATTTAGCCCCACGTTAAAACGATGTGGGATATTATGATGCATTCGCTCTTTCAGGCGTCGGCTGTACTCTGGAAGGGACAAAATTTATTATCAGGATGAAAACTGTGATAGGGATAAAAATTATAGTAGGTTTTGGCATTTTAAGGCCAAGGTAATAAGGAGTGACCACATATCTCTATCAAAGCCATGCTGAACATAGACACTATTTTCCTTTGCAATCTGCAAATCTTAAGCTACATTACCACCTCAGTAATTACCTTATACAGATGCACTGAATGTGCTGCTTGAGAACAGACTGTGGAACTGAAATGGCTAATGTTTGGTGTAGCAAGATTATGTCAATCAAACCATCTAAATTTCAAGTCTGCACTCAGCTCCAATTCTTACAA
This sequence comes from Ciconia boyciana, assembly GCF_034638445.1. Taxonomy (NCBI): domain Eukaryota; kingdom Metazoa; phylum Chordata; class Aves; order Ciconiiformes; family Ciconiidae; genus Ciconia; species Ciconia boyciana. Next base: position 4,173,270 of record NC_132948.1, read on the forward strand.
TGTGCTAAACTAATCTCTCAATTTTGCATATAGCTAACAAACCCTTCAACACCTATACTGTTGTAATCAATACACAGCAGGCCCTCTTCATACAGCCTTCATGCTAACCATCAGTGCCAGCATATCTTAAAGCACACTCAAAATCCCTGTTAGTGGATCTATATTGAGCACAGTTTATCCTTCAAGGCATGGTCTTTTACTAATGAACATGATTCTCTTCCCTGCCCATGATCTGCCTCTGAGGACATCTTCCCACACCACTATTACCCATCCTCATAGCACCCTGCGCCTCCCCAGCTAGCTGTGATGGCTGGACCAGTTTGTGGGTTCTGGCTTTTTCCAGCTAAAGGCTGGAGGTTTTAATTCAGAGTCTCTGGGTTCAACACTCTCTCTGGAATACTGGTTAACTAAGAATAAATGAGCAGAGCCCTCAATCCTTTAATTTGTTCTGATGATCCTCTCCCCTCCATCCTCACAGGTGTGGAAGGGTATCCCCTTTTCCTAGTTAATAGGGTATTAATGTCATCTTTGACCTGGTATCTTCCTTTTATGCCTAACCAAAGTCTTCTCCCTTTACCAAAAGTCTTGATAGAATCTTTCTGCTCAGCAGAACAAATTTGCAGTTTAGACAGTAAAAATGTTAACTGCTAAGGAAACAGCCATAAATCCTTTTGCTCAATGCAGACAGTAGTACAGAAAACATACTACTTTGAAAAAAACATGCTCTTAAAACAATTCATGCTAATAATTACTCTATTGCTGAAGTTTTCAGAAATAAATTATATAATCCAAATAGAGAATTTTAAACCAAAAACGAAAGCAAAACTTATCATCTTTATCAAAACTTTCGAAACTTATCAAAACTTTCAAAACTATCAAAACTTTATCATAAAAAAAAGGTTTCAAAATTAAAAAAAAATATAGCATTGAAATAGTAGACAGAAAAATAGTAACAGAAAAGTTCACCAAGAACCTACCCTCTGGTGTAGAAGATTCCTTCCTGCGACTGGAGGGTGGAGCTAGCAAACTGATCGGAGTAGGCTGGTGCTCTGGTGAGCGGACTATGGCAGACATGATGATTTGCTGCCTGGCTGTGGCTGGAGTAGATGGATGAGGGTGGTCTGATATTTTCCGATGAGCAGCTATAGATGAGATAAATGCCACTCATTAACATAACCAATAGGAAACACTAGTTCATAGCAGTGGTTCTGTGTAACCATTCAGTGGTTACAACCCGCAGAAAAAAGTGTAGCCTTATTGCATCTTCACAGCAGTAGATAAGAATTAAACAACATATGTTACTGCTATAGCGGCACGCAATTAAAGGCACGTTTTCAGACCAAAAACGTGCGTCTCCTTCCAGATTGACCTTTTCTGTTAACCCCTACCTTCTTCACGAGCAGATCTGAGTTCAATGCGTGTTTTCTGTAGAGCCTCCTCCAGCTCAGCAGAACGAGCCTTCTCCTTCTCCAGTGCCACTTTCAGCTCATTGTATTGCAGGGGAACCTGTGTGGGTAAAGAAGGGTCCTCTTTCCGCCGACTAAACAGGCCCTAGCAACAGAAACACACAGACAACTCCTAACTCCTAGTAAGAGATGGCTTAAACTAGGCAAAGTGAACCTAGCTAGTGGCAGTCCGGCCAGAGGGCCTAATGGTAATTCTGATATGCGTAAGGATGGATTTTTAGTTCATATTGGCACTGGAGAGAAAATGTTGAGATATGGATTAATTTAAAGAGGGACGTACATTACCTGTTAGTACTCACACCTTGAGTTTCCGAAAGCATCTAAACAGAGGATCTCAAAATATGTGGTTAAAATTAAATTACTTAATTCAAAATGACAGAACGGCTTATGACAAAGATGCGACACAAGTCACATCGCCTGACTAATCAATCCTATGCTGTAACTACAAGACAACCACTCCAGATGCACAATATGTTCATACACACATACATACTTACCATTTAAAAAAAAAAGCATGGTTAAAATTCTGTATTCCTACAGTCTCACTGAGGTGTACCTACTGGGTTCTAACCTAAGTATTGTAGGAATAACAAAATACTGGAAAAGCCACATTCTGCCTAGTAAAGTTTGTGTTCAGCAACTCAGAATGCTCTTAAATGAGGACACATTTGTGTTACACAAAGAAAGATAAAACAGAATATTATGAATACACAGCACGTAACCAATCACAGAACCATCATTTAATTCCATGCCTCTCAAACCTTTTTCACCCACCTTTTTCTTTTTCGCTGGTTGGTCCATCTTTGCCTGCAGAAAATCAATGAGTTTGGTTTGCTGAGAAATAGTGCCCTCCATTTTCACTTTTTCATGGGAATAGAGAACCTGTGAACCACACACACACACACAAGAAATTTCATCTTAATAGAAGAAACAAACAGATAACTCAATAGCAGAACAGAGCTAAAAAATAGTATAAGGAACATGTCACACAGAAACAACAGATCACATCCTAAAACCCCACTGGGAGTTTAGGATGGGGAGCACAGCATCCTGCCCACTGTTTCCACACCCTCACCTGAATGTTTTCCAGCTGATATTCCAGGTCACTTCTTTCAGTCTTCAGAAGATCTGCTCGATCTAGAGCCTCTTGCAGACCTTGAGTTAGGCGGAAGATGTGATTCTTTTGTAGATCCATTTGCTGCTGCAGCTTTGCCTGCTGTTAACAGGAAAACAAAGGCCAGTGTTTTGGGTTTGTTGTTTGCTTGTTTTTAAATAAAAGCTATTAAATGTTATCATTCCTTGTAAAATAAGCATCATTGCAGAACTTAAAAGTAAACATACAATTCTTTAAAAGCTGGAAAATTACAATATTCTAGAAGCTTTCCTTCCTTTCAGAATGCATTATGACTAAACAAGCATTTCTATGCAGTGTATTTATATTAGTTTGTAGCAACGGCATTTCTTTCAACTGCATGTTCAAGTTATTTGCTTTTTTAAGCATTTAAAAATCTTGTAATTGTTAATAAGACTGCACATACATGAAGAATTTCTCCATGCCATTTTCTCAAGCTCGCTATACAATCACCAGAAGCCACATCAGTACTTTGTAATTAAAAAAAAAAAAAGTATCTTTCCTACAAACCAGGGTAAACTCCTTCCTCTATAGTCACGAGATAAGGAAAATTATGTCCAACTGTTTACATCTTTGCCTCCAACTAACAGAAAAGGGGTGCTCCTAATTCTTTCAGGTTTTATACTTCTTTGATGAGAAAGTCCCTGAGTATGAAAACCATTAACACTCACATGTTACGAAGCAAGAGCCAGAACTCTTTCATTGTGATGCGTAATGGAGTTCTGAACTCTAGGATAACTTGTCAGTACCCCAAGTACACCAAAAGGCTCTAATTGCCCTGTCTAATTGCCTGTAACCACCCTTCCCCTGAAATCCTCCTCTGCAATCTCTGGGAAGAGGAGGTCTGGCTGCTTGCATTCAGTGTCTCACTGATATGGTGCAGATGTGTAACCTTGGATCAGACTTCTGTGAACCAAGCTAAATTATGAAAAAAGAGCTGTGAGAAGCCTCACCTGTGGCCTCCACCCATGCGCCCTCAGCACATTGGCTCTAGAGCTGCTTTTAAGCCATGGTCCTTGAACTTGGTCTGGTCAGAGCTATGTTGTAAGAATGCTGTGCCTGGGCACGGACCTTGCCTTGCAGACCTGACCTAGGATGTGCCTCATCGCTACAGGCTTCTGTAATGATCACTGGTCTGCTGGCTGAACCCGATTACCTTCACCAAAGCTGCTCTGCTCTTCTTGTTCAGGTACTGTGGGACTCTGCTGACCGGCTGCAAGGTTCCTGTCCTTGCCTGACTTGCTGTCACCCTTGACTCCCAGCTCACCTTCCCTTGAAGAGCAGTTCACTTTTACTGCTCCCCGACATGGCCGCACACTTTGCAAAGTTTTAAGTAAAAACAAACCCTCCAACTTGATTAATCTCCCCAGTTATATAGAAGAAGGATGGATGTGTGTGTGTAACACTGCTATTCACACAACTTCCCCCCCTCAAGATGTGGAACCTCTTCTGAAGATACAACATGAATATTCAAGGTTACCTCCTCCAGAAGTCTCTGCTTGAGCTCCCTTTCTGTCTCAAGCTTCTGTTGTAAACTGCGTGCATTCATCTCCAACATAGCATGCTTCTTCTCCAGGTCATTGAGCTAGGCAGGTGGGATAGATGGTCAGAATAACGTTGAACACTAATAAATATAGCATTCCACAATCTTAAAATCCAACTTCACCAAGCACACGCTAAAGAAAAATGATACAGTTATCCTTTACTTACTATAAGAGAGAAAACCAACCAAACAACATTTTAGTATGCCACTGCTCAAATGCAGATATCAAGTTATTGAAGGACTTCACTGTACGCTCCAGGCATCATAGGCTGCTTTCTGCTTTAGTTTTTTTCAAAAGGAAATCCCAGGTCTTTGGCTTGAAGATAGAATTCCATTCTATGACCTCCAGTCTTTTTAATTTGCTCTAACTTCTTGAGAAAGCAGCTCGAGACCATGTTTCTACAAGTAATATCTCTAGAAAAGTATCTCCTCTAATCATGAAAGTCTAGGGTTGAAAGTTACTTACCTTATCAGAAAGGCTCTCAGCTTTGAGTTTTTGTTCCTTTAGTGCTTGCTGGAGGGCTAGAATCTCTGCCTTGTGTTCTTTGACAGCTAGTTCGACCACCTGGCGAGATTCAGTAATACGCTGATCTGCTCTCACTCTGTATTAAAATGGAAAACAATGTTACCTAACTCCTTTCTGGGCTTGACCTCTCCCTAGCATGCGGTAGCATCAATAACTCTTTCAGGGGGTTGCCTCAAATTCAAGATGTTACTTTTTAAAGCCAGACTGTTTGCTGCAACACTTTTATATTATATAACCCTGTTCCTGCCCCTGCTAGAACTACAGCCTGAAAATTTCAAGATCCCACAGGAACAGTTTAGGAGCAAAGACTATTCTTCCATATAATAAAGTAGAATTTAATAAATCAAGACATTTCATAAATTACAATGATAAATACCACTCCCCACGAATCGCTCACTTGCAAAGAAACAAAAGGAACAATATCACTGGTGAATGACTATTAACTAATAAACCATTTTTAGAACTATCTCACAAGAATTTATCTTTAGTTCCAACTCCCATATCCTATTCTAAATATAATTTTTGTACTATCTTCTATAGAGCATTTTCATAAAAGCTAATAAAAGGAGGAGGAGGGGGGAGAGACCTGCTCTGTTTCTCAGTATCCAGCATCCTCTGCAACTCTCTAACTCGACATTCAAACTGGGACTTCTCATCCCCTAGAACACTTCTCCATGCTTCCCACTGACGCTCTTTCTCCAAGAGTTCATCATTCAGGGCCTCCAAGTCCATTACTTGCTCTTCCAGCATTGTACATGTTGTCTTCAAGGCCTCCATAGTCTAAAAATAAATCCTCCTATCAATTCTCACATCCCACATCAAGCGTGCACTTTAAGCTTCAGCCTTACCATTTAAATTACAGTACATGCAAATTGGCAGCAAACATAAGCTGGTAAATCACAACCCATTTATTTCAAGGCTTCCATACATTCACTTCTGATTGCCATTAATGTCAGTTCTATCTCATTATGAAAATTTTGAAATTTACAGGGTCACAAAATTAGAATTATTCATTTTAAGTTACGATATCTTCAAAGTGCAAAATTTCTAAATAAAATTGCATAAAAATACAATGGGAAATACCAAAAATTTCCATTCACTCAGCCACTCTGGGAAGGAAGGCTTAAACGCCACTGCCCCTGGAAGCATAATTCATTCCTTATAGGTTTCCAGATTTAAAAGCATTTTTTGCTTTTCAGATAATTAGCTAGCTATCACAAAGAGATTGTGATCCAGACTTATAAAGCCTTACTTGCTTCTGACTGGTAAGCTGCATCTCTCTCTCAGTGATCTCCCGACGGAGATGGTCAACTTCACTTCGCAACTGGACAACCTCATCATTGGCCCCTGAGGCCTCATCAAGTTGTTTGGACAGGAAGAAATTCTGATTGTTCAGTTCTGCATTGTCTTCACTGAGCTGGTTCAGCTGCTCTTCCAAATCCGTAATCACCTGGAAAGAAAAATAAATTACATGTCAGTGAGTATGGTTTTTTGAAAAAGTGGTCTCCTCTCACAGAACCATTTATTGCCAAGCAAGGAGACAACCTGGCTTTTAAACTTTTTCAAATTTAAACAAAAGCAATACTATAATGGTAAATTTTATGCACAGGAGTGTGCTTTGATTAGGAATAGAGTTTTGTTTCGTACAGAAAATAGCTTTTTAATTATTATTATTTGGTTTAGAGTATAAATATGCTGCAATGCAATTTATTATTCGAGAGACAACTGTCACATCTAAAGCACTGGATTGGGAGTCAGGAGTTCTGGTTGTATTCTCAAATCTGTTGCTGACTTACAGCGTGCCTTTGCCAAAGCACTTTACCTTTTTTTGCCTCAATTTCCCCTTAAGTGAAATGAGGCTGATACCTCTCGGAGAGGCTTTTGAAGCGTGCTAGTTAAGAAAACTGAACAAGAGGTGCAATGGAGGCAGTACAATCTGCTGAATCTGCCTAGCAATCGTTTATATTACTATATGTAACACTATGTAACCAGGAAAAGCAGAAAAATTTTAAGAAATATATTCTATCAAAGTAACAGCTTTATGGATGGCAGCACAGGACATATGAAGAAAGAAAAAAGTGTGGTAGCACAACAGACTAACAGAAAATCAGTGAAAAGCAAAAATTCAACAAGGACAGCAGCCTTGCCTTTAATGAAGTGGAAGCGTCCATTTGTTTAATCAGAATAGCATGATACTATACGCTTTAAACCACATTCCCCTTCAATTTAAAGAAAAATATGAACAATGGTGGGCCATTTTCACAGTCTCATTTGATTTTTATGAATGAAAGGCCATGAACACTGGATGGATAAATACCTGTACCTCCTCCTAACTCAAAAACATCATCACAACAGAAGAGAAAGGAACCTCAGTATAACCTTGAAATCAGCTTAATAAAAAGAATTTCAGAAACTGGAAAGCTCTATACAATTCGTATTCAGCTCTTACAAATATGTTCTAGAGGCATTTTTGCCTAGATGTCAAAGAAAAGTGAGTAAGATACTTCATTAAATGGGAAAAATTAAAATCCCAGAGCACAGTTGGCCACACATTCAAATTTAAATGTTCCAATTTCCTATACAAGCCAAGGACTTAAATATCTAAAGCAGCAGAGCATAGAGCATACAGCTCTTCTCAGCTATCTGGAAAGATGACAACCATTTCTTTTTGAAGAATCTGTAATGCATATATTGGCAGCCTTTTACCATGCCTCTCCTAGATCTAAATTAACAGTATTTGATTTTTAAACTGTCAGCAGAAAAAGTCCAATTGACATTACTCCCTGCTGGGTGAAGGGGAGTTCCTGCTACTCATATGTTTAGGGTCAAATCAAAATGATTCATACTCTAAAACACAACATTTCTAATGAAAGTCTGATCATGTGGTTGTTTCTTGAGCACTCTTACTGCCCTACGCAAAATACAGTTTATTCTGTATTGTATGCGTCAAGTTTTCAAAGAACACAGACTGTATCATAAGGATGTGTTAGTGTCTAGATTGCTGTAGGGATAAGAACTTAGAAATCTATTTATACAAACAAAAAGGAACAAAAGAACATTTGTTTTTACAGTGTTTGACCTGCCATTCTTACAAGTAACATCTGAGATTTCTACTAACTGCCAGACAAGATAATATCTCTTTTTCTTCTACTTCTTTTTATTTTTATGTTTAACCACACCACATATCTAGGCAGTTTTAAGATATCATCCATGGTTTCTTCCACATAGATTTTCTATATTAATACAAGTCCTTTCTATAAAAACTATTAAACTAGTTTTGAAATACAAGAAAGCAGAGATGGGGGAAACACAAAATGGATAAGGTGACATGCAGACTTAATACGTCAAACTACTTAATTCATTTTTTAAAACTGGCTGTATTTCAGTTCATTTCATCCCTTCAGGGCTGGAAGTTAAGCTCCCATTCGCCTTTATTCTATGTTCTGAGATTTTGACTTCTTTCCCTGAATATAACTAAAATTAAACCAGACCATTTTAACTTCACTGTTACATTTTATCTAGTAGGATATTTCTGGAAAACTTAAATAGCACAGCAGTTAAGAAAGAAGGGTTCCAGAAGAAGTGACGTGATCTCCTTTCTTGAATATTTTCCTAACAGTATATTTATTGACAATTCCAAAATGGTTTGGCTTAAATTCCAAATATATTATAACCTATATAATGTAATCTATATAGATTGATAGATTTTAATGTTTTTTAAAGAGACAAAATTCATTCTTCTTAGTACAGGTTTCCTTTTTTCACAGGGAAAGGGGAAATTTGTTAACAAATCCAATTTTTAAAAGCTATCTGCAGCTATGTATAACCCAACAGGGTTACAGAGTTTATAAATGCTATAAAGCCTAAATAGTAACGGGTAATACTGACACAGGAAAATGGGACACAGTGTGATATAAATGCCTGTCCTGGGAACCAAGAAGAAAGAAAACACAGATCAAAAAACCATATTTGATAGGAAATGTTGTCTTAGGCATACATACATACATACAACCTATGCCAGAATCCTGTACCTGAAAAGAGTTAATAGCTTTAGGTATTTTTTCTTTTCAGTTAAGGAAATCCCCAGGCAAAAAAAAACCCAAATAAACCAACCAAGCAACCCTGAGCTATTCTGGCGTTAAGTTTGAAGTATATTAAAAGAAAGTCTGAAAACATTATTTTATCCTTTTAGAAACCCATAATATAATTACAAAAAACTTCAAATTTTAAGTTTCTAAAACAACCAAACACTTGAAAGCTTGAAAAAGCAATTCTAGACAGTCTAGGCGGCCACTGTATCTGTGCCACTGTATCATCACTCACAGAGCAACTGCAATTTTCTCTTTGATCTAAGCACATCTTCATCACAACTAATCCACAAAATAGATACAATCTAACTACACCATGCTAATCTTGGCAGATTGTTCACTACATGCCACATCTAAGCGCACAGCTTATCTTTATACTGACACAGAAGACTATCTCATTTTTAAATATGACAGAGCAACGCAAGCATAACAGCTCTTCAGCAAAAGTGACCATATTCAGCACAACTCCCTCCCCATTGCATAGTTTCAGAAAAGCAAAGTGTCTTCTCTACTGGGAGATTGCACAGATTCACAGCTATTATACCTGGCCCTACAACCTTCTCCAGGCGTGGATCACAAATTAAATATCATAGCAACAAGCAGTTCAGGGCCATGATGATTAGGTTTGCATATCAGACACAACGTACAAAATTTAATCCATATGCTCCACATATCAAAACCAAAGGCAAAATAATGAGGGAAAGGTGAAAAGGAAGCAGTTTTAGAATACTAACTGCAGCTTGCAAACTTCTGCATAACCTTATTCCTTCATGAAGCTGTCTCAGTTCTCAGATGCCACCAAACATGCAGGAAAATGCTAGGACACGGCAAGGTAAACTGTTTCAAGATGCTATCAGCAGCATGTTAGTTGGAGTTTGCAATTTTTCGTACAACCTTAATCCAGAACTTCCAGACTAATGCATAGTTTTACTCTATCCATTTCCACTCCTCCCCACCCCCACTAATCTTTACTAGAAAGCTAGCTGTCAGAAGGAAACAGGAAAAAAAGAAAATGCTCTCTCTCAGCCCCAAATTATTGCGAGGAGGAAACAAGAGCAGGCATCAGACTCACTTTCTCTTAACCTATTCACATTTGGATCTGAGACACAAGCTTTTCCAGGAGAGAAATAACCAAGCATCGTAATGGAGCGGGGAATACCAAGCTTCTGAATGAACACAGCTGCAGCTAGATACCAGTCTTGTATCTCTACCTGTTCAATTGATATCTAACAATGAACTCCTCACTTCCTTCCCCTTTCCATAGTCAGACAACATCTGTGACTTGAAGCATACCTTACACGGAGATCTCAGCCTCCAAAAACTCATCGTGGCTTAGCTTGAGGGACATTGCTCTCGTTAGAAGTTGCAGAGTAGTAGGACACTGCACAGTTTGCATTCCTCTCCTTCCACACCAACCCATTATTAAAACATACAGTCTCCTGTACTCCTCTATCCTAGTTCCCAGAAGACAAGCTGCCTCTACCAACCATGAGCCTCAAACGATGATGTCATCGTCATTGTCCACAGTGAAGGTCCCATTAGCCTCTTTCACAACAACACCTCATCAACACCCTAGAAGTTTCTGGCTTCTTGTCAGGCCACAAAAACTACAAAGCTCCATTTTTGCCTATAACTGGCATCTGCCATCACATTTTCTGTGAAATGAGAATCAAGGATAACCCCTTCCACCCAACAGCCAATTTTTTTTTTTTCCCCACAAATTTAACAAAGCTATATAAAAGTTTTTGCCTGGGTATTAGCCTTGTTACAGTGGGCAAGATCCCTTTACTCTGAAACATAATTTAGCATCAAAGTATATAACATATTTAGACATAATTTTGGAAGTTCTCAAGAACACAGATTATTCTTGTATGCCAACTCATTGAGCCAGTGTGGAATCAGGATCTTAGACCAAAGTCAGCAGGACTTTATGCACGACTAAAATTATACATGTGCCTAACAGGCTTGCAGATTTAATGCCTCAATATCCAATCTCATAGACAAGTGCAGAATCAAGCCTTTTAATGCTTAAGATAGGAAAACAAGATGGTGACAAAAGAACCTCAAGGAGGGAAGATAAACCTTGTTTTATTGGAGAAATCCTGAATAAATGGAAATGTAATACCCAATTAGCATTAAGAAATGTCCCTCTCCTTGCTAAAGTAAAAGCCACAGCCTGTACCTGAAAAAACCTAGAAGATTCAGATGGTGGTTAACTGGAATAGCAATAGTATTTTACTAAGCTGAGTGTAAGTATTTTATAGGATTCCTTTCTCCTAAATATTTATAGCCTTTTGTCCTGGTTTCAACTGGGATAGAGTTAACTTTCTTCCTAGTAGCTGGTATAGTGCTGTGTTTTGGATTTAGTATGAGAATAATGTTGATAATACACTGATGGTTTAGTTGTTGCTAAGCAGTGCTTACACTAGGCAAGGACTTTTCAGCTCCCCATGCTCTGCCAGGTGCGCAAGAAGCTGGGAGGGGGCACAGCCAAGACAGTTGATCCAAACTGGCCAAAGGGCTATTCCATACCATATGGCATCATGCTCAGTATAGAAACTGGGGGAAAGTTGGCCGGGGGGCAGCGATCACTGCTCAGGGATGGGCTGGGCATCAGTCAGCAGGTGGTGAGCAATTGCGTTGTGCATCACTTGTTTTGTGCATTCTTTTATCTTTATTATTTTCTCTTCTTCTGCTGTCCTATTAAACTGTCTTTATCTCAACCCACAGGTTTTACTTTTTTTTTCCCCCTATTCTCTCCCCCATCCCACTGGGAGGGAGGGTGAGCAAGCCCTCGGTGGGGCTTAGTTGCCAACTGGGGTTAAACTACAACAACTTTACCACCCACTTACTGAATGTTTTCTTTTTCAAACAATTCTATTATTTAGATAACTTAGTTGTATTTTTAACTTCAAACGTGTTGATGCTTCAACAACAAGCCATAATTAAGAGGCAGTTAGAAACAACTGACAAATACGTACATTTTCCTATTTAAGAAAATGCCTTTCATTTCTAGATCTTTTTCTGATTGCCTGGAAAATACTTTTAACACTCAAATGGATCATATTTTTGATAGAATAATTCTTTAAATGTATGGAACTAGACCTTCTCCCTCAACAGATCTGCTGGATGAGCTATCATTGTGACAAGACTATGATAAAATTTGCTGCTCTTGTGTGCCCGCATGCATCTGTGTGTGCATACAGCAGGTACTACAATTTTCAATTTTTATTGTAATTATCTATCCTATGATTTCTTGCACAACTGAGACACAGAGAAAGCAAATGCTAGCATTTTGTTTTTGACCCCTGATAGTAAAAGAGAGATGTCACAAGATGAAATAACGCAGAGCTATCAAAGCAACTGAATGTAAATTCACTAACAGGGCAGAAATTACGACCAACAACACAGCAAATTTAAAATAAAGGTCTCTACGTATGCACCCCAAAACACAGCAAATTTAAAATTAACAAACAGAAGAACCTAAAAAATGTCTACGTGGTCAGAGACCTCAGCAAAAGGAAGAACACGAGTGCAATGAGGGTACAAGGAAAGCAGACACATATTTGAGGTGTAAGCCTTCTCTACAATCAGAAGCTGTGACCTTTGTGAAGTGAGAGAAACAGAAGAAATACCAAAGAAAGTAGATTAAGTATTTTTATTTATCTTTTGAATACTGTGAAAATACTGAAGTTCAATCTTTCGATTTTTTTTTCCCCTGTCTAATCTTATTTTCATAATTCTTAGGCTGTTTTGGGCTTCTCAATAAGATTAAATAAAAAATAATTCCATACCAAAGTTTGCCAGACTAGTTCGAGGAGTTTGTTTCAGCTTAAAAAGGATATCTTTTGAAAACTTGCTAAAAGAATAAACCCACTCATTATCATGCTGCATAAGTAGCAGCATATTACAATTATTCCCTTGAAGTGTTATCTTATTTTAAAAGGAGTATAAGTTCTAATCACCTTCAAGTAGAATCACATGGTCACCAAAGGCAAAGCCTGCATCATACTGGTCACAACCAGATAAAAATGAGGTTGAAACATCTGGTGAAGGCACCATAATAAACGTTCCCTGATCCCTCGCTGTCAATAGAAGATTGTCCTATCTTTTCTCTCAGTGCCCCTCAGTAGACAGGATGGACAGCTAGAACTGCTCATAACACAGAACAAGAAAGTTTCTATCCATGGTCAATTAAATTATACATGCATTCTCCTGGGCTCAAAAGAGAATGTATGATGAACATGTATTATTCATTTAGGAACTATTTAATTAATTTCTTATTGACGAGGATGTCTGATCCCACTTATCCCACTGAAGGGCCTTACAATGCACAACACTTTTAGAAATCCTTTTATGCAGAGTCTTTGAAGCTCTCAACATTCTTGAAATGTCATGGGTCACTCTTCGCTGCTGGAGATTGCTCACCACACTTACAGAGCCAAAGTGTTACTAGATAATGAGTTACAACCTCTGAAAGGCAGCCTACCATGCAGTGAAAAGAAGAGACAGATTTTCCACCCTGGTTTTTGCCTGCATGGAGATCACATAAGCATTTTCATAGAAAGCTGTCGTTCTGTATGAAGGGCAAGATAGAACAAAAGAAGATACCTATGGATGGAAGATACATGATAGCACATATGGAGCTAGGGGATCAATCTAAGTAAACAAAGAAGGGAACAAAAAGTGAAGTTTCTTGTGCAGGGTTTCTTTTAGATAGAGGTTAACACACTTTGGTAAGCCCTACTTCCTCATTTCTTCATATCAGTATATTCTATGAACAGAACAGAAGAATCCCCTTGCTTAGTGCTAAAGAGCAACTGAGGAAAACAGAATAACTCTCATCCTGAAAAGATTTTTTTGAAAGATGAAAACCTGTGCATTGGATACTTCGTCCTACAAGCATGAAAAATTAAGTTTGAGGAAATCACTGGAAGTAGGGAAACAAATCAAGAGAAAACCAGCAATTAAGCCCTGCTTACAGGGTTGGGTAAGGAGAAAAAGCCTAGAAAGATCAGCAGTCAATGCTGATCCAAGAGGACTGTGGTCCTTGTTCAACACTTTTGTAATTCATGTCCTTGGAAGACAGATGCTCTCCATCAACCATCATAAACAAGTTCGAAGACAGTGTTAATCTGCAAGGATCCCTATTGATAGACAAACCCTCGGACATCTGTCCTGCATTGATGAAATGAATCTAAAAACATGTCAAAAGATCTCAAGCAACAGAAGGTGCAAATTAAGATCCTACAGTCCTCTCTGCTCTTTGAGCAGATGACTACATGTCAGTGTATTATTTGGAACCATAACATTTCTTGCCTCTTCAAACAGTGTTAAAGTCCTCCTTAAAACCCAGAGTAGCATGAAGGCTCTTCCACTCTGGCCTAGACCTACGATGCAGCTCAGGATTTGGACAGGTAGATCTTTTCTTTTTGTGAGCAGAAGAGATCTTCACCTACAATCATTTTTTGCAGCTGCTACACCATTCTTATTAGCTGCACTGCAATGAGATATTTTAATTTACTTTCTTCTCCAAAAAGAAGAATAGTGTCAATTTCATGATCAGACTAAAACCTCAAAATTGAGGTTTACCTGAAACCTAAAAGAAATCAAATCCAATCCGTCTAGCTCCTACTAACACCTTGAAGCCAGAAGTCCACATTAGGTACTAGTGCCATCAAGGATTAAATAAGTAAATTGTTTGTTTTCTTATCCTTAATTTCAAAATAATTCAATGATTTGTATTTAATACTCACTGTGCAGCTATTACGAAGGGCTTCAAATTTACGCTGGATTTCATCTCTATGTGCCTAAAGGAGGTAAGAAGTTAATCATCAATTTTTCATACATTAGAATTCGAATCCAACAGCTGTTGCTAAACAAACTGCAGAACAATCTACCAGCAAGCAAAGTTTGGAAGGCAGATGCTGCAGGCTATCAAAGCACTCTGTGGTGGCAAAGAGCTGATTAGCAAAAGTCACATCCTACTTAATCAAAACACACTTATGCTCCAAATTCTGAACTACTTTAGAAAAATGTACAAACTCGAGAAATGAATTATGTAAGAGGTTCCATCTGAAATGGTCACCAGAAGATATGTCGATTCCATGTTCAAGTTTGTACATTCTTGACATTTAAATTTGAGTTGGTTTTACTTCCATATCCAGATTGTTATGTCATAAAATAAATGCTACGTACAATTTAATGCTTGCAAAGAAAAACTATAATGAAGTATTATGCAAGCTATCCCAAACAGCTCTGCCAATCTACCTGAATCCTACCATGAAGTACCATTTAATCCTGAGCCTCTCTAAAAAGCAGTGATGAAACATAACAATCAATTCTTCAGAAGACAGCATCCAAAGTATGGAAAAGTGCAAACACTTATTTTAAAGAATACAGTATTGCATGCACCATTTGACCTCCTAATTTACAAGCAAAGCATGACAAAGCAAAAGTTCTTGTTTCAGCCTCATGGCCTCTCTCAAAATTCATCAAATGGATTTAACAAGTGTCTAATGTCACATGCTATCTGAAAACTTTACAAATGAAAGGTTAGTGCACTAGCACATCCAGCCACCTTTTTTCTGTCAGAACATTTTCCTTAGAGCCAAGAGACTAAACAGGATAAAACTGTTCAGCAGAAGTCAAATATGAGAGCTGAAAAGCTATCTTACCACAACAGGTAATGTGAAACATAAAAAAAGTATATTAAAATATCCATAACAGAAATAATCCCAAGCCCACCAAACTAGACTATCTTACAACAGCTGGTCCAAAAGCACTACCACTTTGCCAAATTAACTGAAGCAATAACCGAGTGAACACAGGTCATAAATATTCATCTGTTTCACTGGTGGGGTAGGGTAAAGATAGCAAGCACATCGCCATCCCATTGACAGTGATATTAGTTGTTATGAAAAGCTTTCAGCTGGGAGGGGACCACCTCAGTTTTGAGCAAAAAATAAACTGATGCCACGTTCTATTCAGTTATTCTTAAGCCTTGATGTTGTTGCTGTACTTTCCCAGCATGTACACTCTTTAGAACAACGGCTCTCCCATTCATCTACCCAAAGCATCAATGTAACACAAGCACCTATCTCAGCTGAGCCCACCACCCCTTCCAAAAAATAGCAATGGCAGAAATATTTGGAACAGTTCTTAGATCAAATGCCACTGAAGTGAGAGAATGCACATTTTCAACACTTCGAAATAGCTGGATTTGAAGGTCATTTAAGACTGCTGCTCAGTGGGGGTTAGCTGGTAGCAGGTCATCTACTTCTCCACTTTCTCCCCCCACAGCCCTGGGAATCTTTTACGAAGGAAATATTTCTTAGAATCAAGCAGTTTGAAAGCATCTTTTCGTACTCAAGAGACAGCAGCCAGCAGCATATAATTTGGAATTCCATTTACTGGGGTGAGGGCGGGAGGGGGGGAAATTGAAGGGTTTTTTTCCTTTATATCATTCACGCACCTCACCGGAGACTGCAAGACACATGTGACAATTTTTAATGAACTAAGAGTTGGAATAAAATTATGTGCTAACAACACTATTTTCCTAGGAATTTGGTGTGTGTGTCCCCCACACCCCCAAGTAAGTATCCTTAAAGCACGGTAACTGATAGAAAAAAATAATCATCAAAATATTTATGATCAGCAAGTACTTTCAAACTCATGAGATATTATTTAAACAACTAAATCACAGAGTAAAACTCTGAACAATAACAATTTCATATGCAACTTTCACCTCATCACAAAAGCAATAATGCTCTTACAAACAATCAAACAGTTTTGGTAGCAATGAACCACTACTAGGAAGCATTCATACGGTTAAAGATAAGACGACAGACAAAATTTGACATTTTAGCCATTCCTGCCTCTATCAACACAGGGCACAATTCATATCCTATTCTGAAAATTAAAAATTAGATAGTATGAATTCATTTTAACCTCCTAATGAAACATGCATCTACATAATTCTAATCTGTATATATAGCTCATAGTAGGAATTTTAGGGCTCACCGTGAGAGCTTGAATCTCTTCCTCTGCCTCAGCTGTAGTCTCCTCTAGTTCAGTTTTGGCTTCGCGGAGCTGATTCTCCAGGGCTGTGCGGGCAGCCTGCAGCCCAGTAATTTGAGATTCCCGCTCCTGGAGCGTCAGCTGCAATTCTGTCAACTGCCTTTTGAGTTCCAGCTTTTGCTCTTCATGCTCTAGACTAACCTGAAGAAAGAAAAAGTAGCATCCAAATATAAGTCACTAACAAAGAAAATATAGGCAATGTAATCTGATTTCAGACCTCACTTTAAGATGCCATTGCCATGTCTATCCCAAAAAAATCACATCTTGACAGATTAAGTCACTGAGAAGTCAAGGACGCAGCTTTGTCGACTACCTAAAAACTACTGGTTTGCTTTGAAAAAGGTTAAAGGCAACCTGGCATTTTGAAACAACAGGGGCACACGAATAGTTCCAGCTGTGACTCCAATATCACATATCAAACGTTGATATAAAAAGTATAAAAGTGGAAGTAGTTTGTGATGAACTTTCTTCACTGAAATTGAGAATCTTTAAGAATCTTTATTTGAGAACCAACCTTTAGGCATAAACATCAATACTAATCTTTACATATATGTAAACATTACACATATTTTGCAATTGACTTTCATATGTCATTTTCCCTTCAGATTCTTTTTAAAGAAACCAACCAGATCATCTGGCTCTGGATTTATTTGAATGGCTTCTGTTGAAGGTTTTCTTGAGGCATACTCAGGGATAAACATGTCATTTCCAGAAATGGATAAGAAATGAACAAGCAGGAGAACAGATCTCAGTGCTCAAAATCAATTCCAAACCTTAGCACCTTCTTCAGGCTGTCTGCTATCCCAAGTGAATCTGTCTGTTGTGCTGTAGATGCGCGACAAGCCTGCCAGAAATCTTACACTGGTCCCAACCAACTTCCGGTCAAACAAGGACGTGTGTTGGTCGTCCAACCCTCTTAGCTAAAGGCAAGATTTCAGTCTTAGCTGAAAATTAGTGGAGTGAGACTGGAGAAGGTAAAAGAAGATTTGAAGTGGATCCAAACTAGTTGATACAAAACTAAAAATGAAGCACAGCTCACAAATCTTTAAAAACACATATTTTCATATTACTGTTAGGTTTCCTTTCCAGAAAACTTCTGAAAAATGTGCATGAAGCAACAGGTCTCCTGTTTTCTTACAGCAATTCTGTTGTGTCCTTTGCTTTCTATTCTGTAGACTCTAAGGCTATGGTTAAGCTGGTCATTGTACATAGCTAAGCTTTTATTCTCTACCCCTTAACCACTCTAGCTGGACAACATTATAAGGATATTGTACAAAAAAACCCATAAATATGATTCTGAGAAAGCAAGACGATCTAAAAGCTCAGATTCAGTTAGGTCTAAGAATGACAAATCCTTAATACTTACTTTTATCTCCTTCTAATGAGCAATTTTTAATTTTTTTTTTTTTTTTTTTTTTTTTTACTCCTAGGGAAAAGAAAGTACTGCTAGACCAAACTAAATTAATATACCTCAAAATACCATTTTTTATGACACAGAACTAAACCAACTTAATTCTAGTTCTCACTGTAATACTCAAAATGGGGTACATTCAAGTAAGTTTGTTCGGAGGGATTAAACCCAAGTTTTCACCTCTCGCAGCCTAGTCTCTAACTCCAGCAGGCGGTTCTTGTCAGTGTGATCTTGGTGACTCATCTTTTCCAATTGTTCTTCTAATTTTCGATTCTGGGCCTCTAACTTTCCAGCTTGTGTTTCCAAGTAGAACTTCTGTTGCCTCAGCTCTGAAATCATCTCCTCTTGGGCTTTCCTGATAGGAGAAAAGCACAAGTTAGAAACTCAAAATGTCCTTTCACTGGGACGAAGTAAGGAATAATATACTACAAGTTTCCTGTTAAGTAGAATAGTTAAGTTCATAGCTTAAATTCTACATCCCAACTTAAAAAAAAAAAAAAGGTCAACTCTGTATTCCTTTCTGCAAAAGAGCCATGTACTAGCATATTCATCAACATATGCTCAGAGCACTAAAATTCCATGTTTGCAAGTTGCACAGAAAAATTAATCTTGTACACTGTAATCTACAACAATATTTAAGCTACAGTTCATTCTTCTCATTTTACCAATTCCTTGTCACATGTTTTTCTATACAGGAAAAATAAATGCTGAGAATAGTTGCTTTCACACAATATATTTCCATGAGATAAAAGAAACCCTATGGTTTAGAGTTTGCGGGGGGGTAGTGTGTTGTGGGTTTTTTGTTGGGTTTTTTTAAGTTGTAATGGACCTAGAACTTGACCTACATTGAAGCAAAGCTTTGTTGTCTCTGATCAAAGTCTTAATCTACAAAGTGAACAAAAATAATTACTTGTGCTCATAAGAATTTTGAGAGCTGGCAATGATTAATTATTACCATAAGAATTTGAAACGGATACCCTCATAAAAAAAAAAAAAGACAGAAAAAAAGGTCTTTTACACTATTTACAATTCCTGGGATCATTTTATCATGCATTGGAAAATTTTGCATCATAGTGTGCTTTCTACTTAGAAGTCTCACAAAGCTCTACATATATTAATGAATTCATATTTTAAGAAGTTCACTGTGAGATAAGCTGCTATTAATCCCATGCCAGAGAAATTATGTGGGTTGCCCAAGATCAAATAGGAAGACTTAACAAAACTAAAAATAGAACTTATGTCTTCTGACTCACATTTCTGTGCATTGCACACAAACCCACCCTTTCACCCTTTCTCTTTTTTTAATTTACCTCTCCAGATTATTGCCAGGCAGAACTGTCAAATGGGGTTATTTCACTTCCTACTGTTTACTGGGCTATCTTCTCAGGAACCTGATAATCATTAGTTTCCTCAGATACTGATGGAACAAAAGCTAGCAGAGTTCCCCTCTCCTCTGAAGGGTTTAATCACTAGTTCTCCTCTTCAAACATGCTCAGATTAGCTGTAGCTGTTGTGGATTCAAAATACAGTCCAACAACAGATTTATACATTTTCACCATGACAATTCACAAAATAAGCACAAATTCATTAGCTATCTGCATGCATAATAAAGCAATTTTCTCTTAAAATGTTATTTCTGTACTATCTTCTACCAATCCTGCAAAATTACGTTACTTGACAATATGTCTCTCAATAATCTATTCTAAATCATATGTTAAAACATTATTATATTTTTTCTTGTTTTCTATGGATCTCCAGTCAAGTGTCCTGCTCTCAGAGGATGCATCTAGCTCAGCTAAGTTCCTACGCTCAGTTCAGCACCAATGACTGTGACACTAGACCTTGCATATGCTTCCCAGGTACACATTGAGGCAGTACTTCTGTTTTATTTCAGACTGAAGGTAAGTTATGGCTTTTGCTGCCTCAACAAACTTCCTAGATGATTAACTGGAGGTCATCTGGAGCATAAAGCAACACAATTAAATTTCTCAGTTATTTCTGTGAATATTTTTGGCTGCTCAGGCTAAAATATCTTGCCAGATATTTGAAATACAACAAAAATTGGAGCCATTACATATCTGGAGGCATAATCACCACTGAAAAGGAAAAAAAACAAAGCAACTCTCTGCCAAAATTCATCCTTGCTTGATTCTATTCAATATTATAGGTGAATCCATCCAAGCGCTTCCCACAGAGACACCACCTGACATTGCATCCAGCAGTTGACAGACACTAAAAACCTTTCTGCAGACAGCCAAAGTTGATGAATGTCTTAAGTCAGTAAGAGCATATACTACTTCAGCCCTACCTTGCAGGACATATCAAACAATCTGCACTTTTTCCTATACTTGAAGTAGAATGCTTTTAAGTCATTTATGAAGGAAAAACATCATAAGGAAAAGGAACCTCAACTAAAATCCAAAGCAAAATAAAGTTCAGGCAGACAAAAAGGTCTGACACAGATTTCCTCTGTGTTTAATAGATAAGAATTCACCACAAGAACAGCTGCTGCTTACACAGTGATTCCAGATGACATTAGATCTTGTCCAGTAGTATACCCCAAAAACACTAAACTGACTATTACACCGGTCATTGATGAGAACTGGAGAGAGGCTGAAGCCGAGAAGGCAATAGAGATATACGCAAGTGCTATCTGGGTTAGGAAGAAAACAAAATGAATTGAAGCAGCATTCTGAAGCTGAAGCTGGGGTATCTCCTACTTCACATTACTTCTGCCTGTTTCAGTAACAAAATATCTGACTCTTGCAAATGGCAATTCAAAAACATGCAGAAAAACTCTTGGCTTAAAAATCTAGTTTTCTTACTTGTCTTCTCACCCATCAGGGAAGTATGGAATGTTTGTGAAAGAAAGGTGTTTAATGTTTCCAATTTCAACATCATGTAACTGTCACAGGAACCAAGGAAAATATAAATCTATTAGCAATATATATGTTCAAAAAAGGAATATATGCTTCTCCAGAGGTATTTTAGACATTAAAATTATTAGTATTCATTTAACATGTTTGGTAAACCTGCACAAAGCACCAGCCTTAGGAAAGGCTCCAAAGTAAACATTGTAATACAAACCAATTTTCCTAGTCATGTTTGAGGAAACACAAAATACGCAGTGAACCACAACTATTTGAAGAACAAGCATATTTTTGCATCACTGAAAATAAAGCAGGGAGCACAGCAGGCCTGCAAAAAAGAACCACTTCTGCATTAAGAGAACAGATCTTACTGAGAACTGTTCAGTAGTGACCAGTATGACAGCTATGACAGTTGCTATACTTACATGTTCCTCTGGGTAAAAAGGCTGCTATTTGCTGCCAGTTTATTGGCCTCAGACAATTCCACTATTCTCTGCTCCAGCGACCTAATCTTCGAATCCATTGCATTGATCATCTGAAACAGAGCAATGTGCCTTTGAGACTGCACAATAGAAGTGATTATAAAAACAGTGTTTAAAAAAAGTCTGAACTTTTTCCAGAAACAAAAAGAAGTAAAAGAAAACCAATCAAATGGCCAAAAGAGCATCCCAGATGCAATTACTGGAGCTATTTACAACTGCTTTCTACCGCTTTAATATTAGGAAAAAGCAACCATCATATTATCAATACACAAAATTATGGGTACACAGCAAGCTACGTGGCTACTTTTAAGGAACTATTCTTGAAGATACCTTGAATTAAAAAGCCATGCCTTTTAAAATTAGTATTCATCAGTGGACTTCCTTCAAAACAGCTCAGCAGCACTACAAAACCTCAAGCAAGATTATCTTGCTTGAAATCAGAGTCTCAGAAAGCTACTCTTAAAATGGTTTGATTTCCAATTCAACTATACATACCGCCTTCTGTTCAGCCAGGACTTTACATTTCTCACGTGCTTCTTCTTCATGTCTTCTGAGCATATTCTCAAGTGCTTCCTTATCTGCAAGATCTTTCTTCATCTGATTTTCCAACACCTAAATTAAGACATTTCTTTTGTCTAAATTATATCTGTTTCACTGGGCAAAGGGCAAGCAGAAAGAAAACCATCAAGAAAGATCAAATTTTTTTTAAGCAATTGATCATATCTCAAGCAAAATTAAACACAAGATGCAATTGCATGAAATCCATGGAAGAGCAAACTTCAAAAACAAGCACTCCCTCAGTTATCTCTGAAGACTGACTTTAATGATGGAATTTTATGAAGACATGGAGATACTGTAGATTTTTTAATTATTTTAAGTCATATAAACTGTGTTCAAGAAATATTCCAGACTAATGCAACAGAAAACAGAAACACTCTATACCCCAATAGGTACAGTAGAGGAAGTAAGGAAGTGCACATTCTTCAGCTGCCCTACCAATATGGCTCAGAAGTAATTTGTAAGTTCCCTAAGTATGCGTGAGAAGGCAACTGAGACCCCATGAATTCTTCAAGTCAGAGACACCAAATGAAACAGCTAAGTAAAAGCCTTCTTTTTGTGGCACAAACACCTGTCATTAGGAATAGGACTAAAGTAACTAACCGTTACCTTTTTTTAAAAAATGCATGTTATGTATGTATGTCCAGAGCTTTACATCCATTGTTAAACTGAAGATCATTTCCTCCAAAGACAAGTTTTCAAAGGCACAAAGTCTGGACACCACAGGACGCTTTTTACTGTTCCATTTACAAACATCCCATGCCCTCTTTCATCCCTTTGAACCTTTTTCACCTGGCTTCCTGATTCCTCCTGCTAAACCCTGTATCATATATCCCCATAATACACTGGCTCTCTCTTTCTTTTAATTCTTTTTCCAATCCCTATCCTCTTTTCCCGTTTTTATGTCACTACTTCTCCTTTCCCAACATCTACCTCTGATCTTCCTGTTTTCTATCACTCTCATTACTGATTACCACATGCTCTGGTCTGCCAGGAAACCTTCTTACTTCTCTTTTTTTCCCCTTCATATGTCTCCCATAGAAACTCCTTCTCTCCTCTTAAATACTACAACCTCTCACATTTAAGCTGAAATGTAGAATTCAAGTCCCAGGTAAACGTACTAGGTAAAGATTGCTGAGAACAGATTATGCTTAGCAGAAACAAAGTTCCTTACAAAATGCATTTGCTGGCTTACATACTGCAGGTTCTTTAGAAAAATCCTTAGCCAGTGCACATACTCCTATTTCCCAATTTGTTTTTCCTAATTTTAGATGGTGTCTGTGATTCTATTTCTGTTTGTTAAAGTCCTATGCTACCCTGGAAAAGATAAAAACAAAGTGGGTGGTTTCTGTGGCTTCTTGGCAGATGTTACAGCTCCAAGAAGATGGAATTTCAGAAACACTCTAGTATTTGCTGAATTTAAAACTTGCAGGTAGGCTGCGTGAATACTCTTAGAAAATCATCAGTAGGAACTGAAAGTGTTTTCAGGATGTGAGATCCAATAGCATTAAGTAAGTATTATTTAGTCAGCAATAGTCAAATTACAATCAACAACTGCCTTCTGACTTCAAATGCCACCTGTTTTAATGCAGTGCTAAAGACAGATAAGGTACAATGGCATGGACTAGAAGAAAAACTTATTCAGATTCCACTAAGCTCTCTGAACATTTCAGTAGTGGTAAGCAAGAAGGCAACTCGTAAGACAAAGCAATCAGAGCCTAAAGGCAACTGATTTTCCCTGAACTCATTCTACCCACAAAAGCTTGTAAGAAGGTGATAAGAAGATATTTTTACTTTGAGTTTTTCCTCATAGAATTGTTCCTTCTGTTTCAGCTGCAACTCCAGATGTTGTGCTGCAATCTGAGCCTCACGATGCTTTTCTTCCAGCTCCTAAAAGCAGCAGAGATTCATATTCAGACACAAAGAAATAGTAGGTGCTGTGTGTATGCATTACACAGGTATCAAACATTAATTCATTCTCTTTTTTAAGGTTTTACACTATAAAAATCCCAAGACCAGGGCTGCCATAGTAAAAAGAACATTACAAGAGCTGCATGTTATCAGTTTTAAGCTTTGCATATTGCTGCTGACCCACCTACTGTAGAGCAGATATACTGCTAAAGACAAAGATTTTACTTCCACAGTAAGAATCTCCATTTCCCAGTAAAATATTCCCAAAGATGGGCCAAGGATGTTTTGTGAAAACAAGCAGTTATAAACACTTTATAGCTGCAGTGGCATCACAGGAAGTTCAGATCTATTTTTAACAAGGTCTCTCACTTGTTTTCTGACAGAAGACCTCAATAATGGGGCACTGCTGTCTGTGCTTTTCATTCTACATTCATAGAGTGGGAATAGTATTTACTTTGCCATATTCCTCAGACAAATGTTGTCAGAATAACTATTTATAAATTGCTTGGAAAATGAAAAGTGCAGGACGCAATATATATGGTAGAACATACCAGAATATTTTTAACCTCTTTACTTCACATCAGATAATTTGAGCCATGCACAGTAAGGACTTAAATAATTTTGTATCTCAGAAGTTAGCTATTTCTGCTGTCCAACTATATTTTTCAGGATATAATCTATAATCTCCTTTCAACAGGACACCTCACAAGAGCTGAGCTTAGAGCTTTATGCTCCTTCATTGTCATATCTGCCATTCCAACAATTTTCTTAGAACAAGAGGCAGATCCAGGTCTGTCATTCACTACCACTGGGTTGACTCTTGCATAGACAAGTTCAGGTTTTGGGATGCATCCAGGTCTCCTGTCTGCCTTCATTACTGCATGGCACAGGAGAATTTCCTGATATTTCTACTTCAGCTCTTTTCATATTCTCTTTTCTGATCTTCCTCATCTTGAAAACATACAAAGATTTTTTTTCTCCAGTAATTGCAATAGACCTCTTTTTCCAGAAGTGAGAATCAAAGAGGAGGTTCACCAAAAGTAGGTCATCTACAGTGCCTAGTACCCGACACTTCTGCAAGGAATGGAGATTGCTGCTTTTTGCAATTGAAATATGTCTCCCAGCAACAAGAGGGACAACTCACCTCCCTCAGAAGCCCACACGTTTCAGGTCCTGGCAGAGAATCAGACAACCAGATCAGCAGCAGCTTCAAAGCTACCAGCATCAGACTGCTCATATTGTAGCAGAAGCTCCACCAGTTTCTGCAGTGGCACTTAACAGCCAGTGTAGGCTTAGAAAGGTAATGTCTTACCATTCCAGTTCTCACTTACTATTCTCTATGTAGCGCTAACTGTGGTATTAGCATCATAGCAATGACTGACGCTTTCAAGCAATAATAAGTATCTTCTCTAACTTGTTTCTTACTTCTTACTCAGTTCTGTACAGACAGATCAGCAGGTACTTC
The DNA here is from genome assembly GCF_034638445.1 of Ciconia boyciana. Lineage (NCBI taxonomy): Eukaryota > Metazoa > Chordata > Aves > Ciconiiformes > Ciconiidae > Ciconia > Ciconia boyciana. The sequence continues at coordinate 4,198,801 of NC_132948.1, forward strand.
TCAGGTATTGCTAGATGAGTGTACATGAAACCAATGCCTTTATTCAACAATTTCTACCTTATTCTATGCAATTCTGTATCTTCAGCTCCCTTCCTACCTTTCTATACTTTCTATACCAGGAAAAGTCAAAAGTGTTTGAAGAGATCAACCTGAGGGAATGAACAAGGTAGAAGTGGAGAAAAAAGAATACTATTACCCTGTGCTGCCAGATCAGAGCTGCAAGGGGCTAGGAAAGACTCTGCAGGATTTCTTCTTCAATGCCTGTTTGACTTTTTTATAAAATACTTTTGTCTCTCTCCAACATTCTGTCAGAACTCCATGGAAACTATCTATAAGAAGAGCTAAACATATCCCATGGTGTAAAACAATTAGTTGATATTCCTGCATTCCCTTCCAGTTTTTCCTCCACAGAGAATGTAATCAAAACCAAGGAACAATCCCCAAATATACACAAGAGGCTTATGAAACAATTTGAAGTTTTACACTATTTCTAAACATAAAGTTGGCTCTGTGCCCAGCAAAACCATAGTCTCCCACTTACCATGCACTCATGTTATCGAAACAATTTGAAAGAAACAGCGCTATTAAAGAACTGAATCTACCTTTTCTTGAGAGCACTCAGGCATTCTGATGCTGAAGTCTACATATGCAGCTATTACCCAGAACAAGTATGGGTCATCTGTTGACTCCAAATATGGTTTTTTATACATTTCCATTTGGCCTTCCTCAGGTGTGTCTACGCTCAGGATTGCTACCAATAAAAAGTAATCTTTTTTTCCTTATCATATTGGCAACACAGAAAGAGAACTCATGAGAAATGCAAAATTAATTTAATTATTCCACTATAAAATTATGGTCCCAGGGAAGTAAAAGTACTAGAAACACCCTCTGCTTGGTTCACTGTAGACTGACATACCAACTCGCTATAAAGATTTAATAGGTTTAACAAGGAGAGAAACAAGAAATTGCCAACAGATAAGGTATGTGGGTGAAAATGGATTCCTGACAAATATTATCTTTGGAGACAAACAGTTTAGATGACTAATTTCTCTCTGCTTCAAAATGTAAACATTTCAAGTAGATCTGACCTCTAAATTCCATTGCAATTTAGTTTAAAAGCTAGATATCAATCTTTTTATTGTTGCAGTATCCTGTACTAAGAATGTTTTACTCCTGAAACAATCACTAGGTAATTAATTTAAATATTACTAAGCTGACTTAAAAGTGCTGCCACTGAGACAACTAGAATTTTAAAGTAGTATTAAGACTAACGGTATAGGAGTGAGTTTCTAACTAAAGGTGCAAATAGAATTTGAGCACTTAAGCTTTCTCCAGTATGACTGGTACAAGAAACAAATCCCTTTATTCAACAATTTCCACCTTATTCAATGCAATTCTATGTCTTCCGTTCCTTTCCTACCCCTCTCTTACAAACTCTTACCCTTTATCTTTCATTTTCACCTCTGCTCACCAGAATTTTTTCTGCCATCTGTTGAATCTGTTGAGATTTAGTTTGAATATCTTCCTTTAGACGGTTTTCTCTTCGTTCCACAGTCTCTAGTCTCTTCACTTGATTCTCCAGAGAATGGCGCCGTTCCTGTAGAGCAATTATTAACCGCCATTTAGGATAACCAACCCTGCATTATCACAAAGCAATGAGTAGTCTCTAGAAAAAGTCAGCTGAAGCAGTCAATATATGGTTGTCTTTGATATTTGAAATCCTCATCATGCCTCAAATCCCTTATGCTAACCACATGTCTTTATTGACTCCTCACTGAAAATAAAAAGCCTCTCTGCTTTCTTCAAAGAAATATATGCTTTTTAATTAAAAATGGATTAATGTCTAACATCACTTTCCCATGTATAGTTACTACAGGAATACAAGCTGTTCACAGTCATCCAGATGAGGGTTCCTGAACTGAGAGACATCCCAATAACTAATTTACTCTAGACAGACATTCTCCACTCACCTCCGCTTCAAGCAATTTCTTCTTCATGCTTTCATTAGAATCTTCCCGATTCTGCAGTTTCTCTAACTCCTTCTCAGCTCTCTCCTTTGCTTGACGGATATTCTGAAGAAGTTCAGTTGCCTCTGAGCTAGCTTTCACAGCCTAAAGAGCCAAAGGGAAAAAAAAAAGGTATTATAAGAAAAACACCCACACAAAAACTTGGTATGTGAAAAGTTCATAACCTTGAGACGGTCAACATTCTGAATGAAATTGCTACAGAACTTTGGCCTCACAGTCTAAAACTAAGACAACCTACAATCATGTGCAGGAACCCAAATTCTAACTTCTATTACATAATTCTTTTCTGTTTCACAAAAAACTGAAAATCCAGATCATCTACATGTTTGTCATGCTGTACTGCAAGTTTCTACTTGTCTCTATGTACTGAAAGTAAAGTCTACCCCCAAAATTCAGCTCAAGTTCTTGGAAAGAACTCACAAAACACTCTTACTAAAACACTGGGAGAATAACCTGTTGGCCTACAGATAATTCCTTAGAATTAATGAAAGGAGAAAAGGGGAGGGGAGGATTTCAAAACAGTAATGTTTTAATATTAGAAGTACTATTTCTACATAGTTTTGGCCCCCTATTCATATTCTAGATCACTAACCATTGAAAAAGCCCTCTCTCAGCAGGTGCCAAGTTTGAAAAGCTCTCTCAGTGGATTATTATGACAACCCCTTCCTTTTCTGCTGAAAGATCCCAATAAGAGAAGTTCCCCTACTGTTCTTACAGTGCCTTCTTAAGTGACAGATTGACCATAACTGCAAACATTAGATATTACGTACTTCCTTCAGCTTATGTTGCTGAGGTATTTTAATTCTGTTGTGAACCCTTATCATTCAACATTTTTTCTGTGAATAACTGAACTGGAAAGTGATTTTGCAATTAAAACAGAGTACTCTGGGAGACTAAACCAAGTCCAACATGTATTTTACTAGTGAGCTAAAAACATCTGAACCCTGTCTTCAGAAGCAAGGAACCAGTGCATTGCATACTGCATACCCAAACTGGCCTTTTAAATTAGAATTTCTCTACACTACTCCAGTTCTGACTCAGCTTCATTTGTAAAAATAAAACACTGTTGACATGTCTCAAGAGCCGAAAGCATATTGAGAACACCAATGATTTTCAGATACCAGTTCCCACCCCTTTTCCTTATCATCCCCCATGCTATGACTAATTCTATTTTTGAGGATAAAACAAAGTGCATCGCTCCTCTGCATTAAGGTTTCACTGGAAAATCTTGTGGAAAATTCACTTTCACTACCCAGACATTACCTTTGACAGCTTTTCCTGCAGCTCCTGGATTTTGGCCTGCTGCTCTGTATTGATCTACAGTTAAATAAAAAGGTGGGGGGAAAGAGTGTCGTAAAACCAAAAAGGAAAAAAATGCTCTCTACTTATGATACCATATTTATTTTAATTCACTTCCCAAAAATCTTTGTTTCTCCCTATAAATTCCAACACACCAAAACGCTTCTTGGCAAATCTACTCCCATTTTACTAACTTCTGGTTGATTTCATATTTTGGTCACCAAGTAGATTTTTCAGGTGAGAATACTCAGAATTCTTTTTATTTTTCATTTGCTATTTTTATTCATAAAGAAAACCCTTATGTATCACTAACCTGGCTCCAAACTCAGATTATACATAATGGCTTGTCTTTGCCTAGCTTCTGAACACAATCCATTAAGAACAGGATATCCAGACACAGCTTTATATCAAATCAGAAAGAACAGTTAATTTCACCAAAAAAAAGACTTAAAAAAACCCCAATAAAATAGGGAGGCATGTGAGGCTGTGCATGTCACTGACTAGCCAAAGACACTCTTGGTTTTTGTGCATAATATGAAAGACCCAGGAAGCAAACTCCAGGACACTGAAGTAGCATACCTTCTCCAATTTGCAATACAACTCTCCTGCTTCATTTTTGCCTTGATCTTTAACCTGTAACTTAAATATAAAATATATAAAAGTCTCAGGAAAACTTGTAGTACACTGGTCCTCTATCCAGTCATCACCTCATGCAATTTAAACACAAGCAGTTACACAAAATATAAATTACATTATTTTGAGCGTACAATTGAAAGACATTTTGTATTAGTTGTACAAACCACGTTAATCTTTAGAGGACACACACACAACTTGTATGCGTGTGTAAAACAGCACCAGAAATTCAAGCAAGCATTAGCCCCCTCTCCCATGAAGCCTAAACTACCTTTTGCAATTTGTTGTGACATTCAGTAGCTTTACGTTTGAATTCTTCAGCTGCCAGTCGGGACTCTCTCAACTCCGATTCATAAAGATCACTACGCCTGCGAGCTGAAATAAGATCCTCTTCTAACTGATTCATCATCAACCTCATTTCTTCTACTTGAGCTTGATATTCCTGTAGTTGTGGTGGAAGGGGAGGAAAAGGTATTACATTTTAGAGGCAACAGGGGAAATACTTGGAGCAGCAGATCCCAGAATACTGATTGCAGGCAAGAGGCGCATTTAAGAATATGTGGAAGAAAAGTAAAGTACAAAATAAAACAATAAGAGCTAAATAAAATAAAATATCCATGGTGCTCTGGTTTGAGTCTTGCCATTTTCAAGTCAATACCTCATAAAAGTCAAAACATTGACTTTTTGAGAGTAGCTTCACTGCCGAAACACATACATACATCTACATACAAATGATAAAAATTACATTTCTAACTTCTGAAACAGAAACGTGCCTTTGAGTTGATGCCTCTACTAAATGCCCAGATGCTCCCTCATGATGTATTTTCTCAGGCTAATAACATGACAGTTACCACAGATCTGCACAGCTTGGGTAAAAGGAAAGAAGGAGAAGCAGAGGGGTAGCATACTGTGGCTTCTAGCCATCAGTTATTTTCTCTTCACAGAGTTAAAAAGGATCATATTGCTCTGTATGGGAGACAACCTAAAATCAAATGTTAACTTAGAAAAACTGTCTAAAAATTGCATTGCCCATAAAAGATATTTGCCTATATAGGCAGAAATAATGACTCCCCATGCAGGACACTACAAGACAGGGCATTTGGATGGGGAAGGTGGGAGAAGAAAAGAACATTTGAACTGACTATCTCAATGAGACTGGGTACTCAAACTGAGACTAGCTCGTGAGATTGCTTCTCGTATCTTTACTGGAAAAAAAGAATTTAATTATGTTTATTTAGCATTTACTAAGTCCTGTAAGTATACATTTTATAAAATTACTCTAAAAAAAACAAAAAAAGCCAAAACCAGAGTACTTTTTATGAAGCTGAGAACAAGTAGAAAACACGCACATCAAGAGCTAGGAAAAAAGATTATGAAGGACTGACAGTGGGGGAGTCTGTCTTTCTTTCCATTTTAATATCTTACAATACGCCTGACTACCCCCATACTGAAAAGTGTAACTGTCTCATGACAAAATCAGGTTTGTCATCACTCCTTCCAGACAGCCAGCTGTCTTTAGTTAGACAAGTGATTGCATGAACACTGACCCTAATGTCAGCCTGTGCTTCTCTAGCAATATGGAGAGCTTATGCAGATATTTAAAGAAGCTGGGTCTTTAACAGATTGCTTTACTATCCGTTACAGGGAGCATGGCAGAATGGCTCTTTGGTTTGTAATCCCCAAATTGGTTCTCCAGTTTGTAAGGCAGACAGGGGACCTACTCTTTCCAGTTAGTATCTCTATGGATGATCTTATTTTCTTGCTGGAAAGAATTAGAGCCTTTTTATAATAAAAGTGAGCATACATTAATGCAAATATTTGTTTCATACAAACACTTTTGTGAATAAAAAAGGCAGAATGGTTTGAAGGAATAGATGTTCTGCTCAGAAATCATAATTTGTTAAGACTTTCTAAAATACTCAGCTTTTATATCAGCAAACACCTGACCGAAGAATTACAGGTATGACTATAGTTGTCACTGTGAGAATGAGTGTTTGGGAAGGGAGGAGAATGGGGAGGGAGAAAAGAAGGAAGAAGAGGAGATAATTAGTAATATTTCAGTTTTTCTTGTTTCTTGATGTTTGCAAGACTATCTTTGAATAAATGTCACGGTCAGGTCAGAGGAACAGGCCATGTCACTCAAGGCAATACAGAACAATACCTCTTGCATATGCATTGGTCATAGTTTAAAAACTACCAAGATGTACTTAAGCGCATATTAATGGGCAGGCAAAGCTCAGGGCATATACCTGAAGCAAATCACATCAGGGTAGCTGTATACAAATAAGTGGGCCTTTCAAAAAAAATATAGATTCTGATTTGTTGCAAGTTCATCCATTCATATGGGTCTTTGTCAAGTAATGACCAGAACACAGGTTTCATAAAAAACCCAAAACAAACAACAACCCCCCTCCCCAACCCAGCACGCTCTTCTGTTCAAGTGCCTGGGGTTAAGTTGAACCTACAGTCTTGCCCTGAAAATACCAAATGCCTAATTATTGGGTTTTGAAGATTCTGATTTGCTGTTAATTTTACTCATTCCCTCTCAAGCTTCAGGTTTTCAATAGCAAAACTCTAAGGGACTCTTCCATCTCACCTCCCAGTTCCCTCTGACTTAAAAATAATGATCCAAGACTTTGATGGCTAAGATCCACCTGCTGGTATGAGTCAGCAAAAACATCTCTGCATATTTTATTGCAGTGTTCTCGCACATGAGTTTCAGATAGCTCAGAGACCACCCCAGATATGGAAGTCTGCAGGATATGACAAATTCGTTTGTTGGCCTAAGCAGCATTTTCATGTCATCGTGAATCTTCACAAGCCAAATTAAAAGATTCTGGGACAAAATATTTGATTAAAAATTACTTGCATTATTCTTCCTCTGTTACATGTGTCTGTACTGCCTAAAAATCTGTTGATATTTATCATCACCAAAAATGTTCCACGTTTCAATATTTAAAGCAACTTTGATAACAAAGCACCAGAACATAGAGTAATGAGCTTTAGATATCTTCTATTACATAAAACAACCATCCAGAAGAATGCTGTAGAAGTCTATGGAGGCCTGCTACATCCAGAGAGTTGGTTTTTGCATTTCATTACTTTTTACATAAGAGCTGTTCATGTCTGGAGAATTATTACCAAGGTTTCTGGGCTTCCTTGTCTCAAACACTATGAAATTAGGTAGTTAATGTTTGTAAAGTGCTTTGAAGATGAAAAACAACAGATAATTGCAAAGAATTGTTTGAACACCATAGCAAATTTCAATTTCTTTTTCTCAATACAATATGTTGCTATTAATTCATAAAACTGAATGGGTTCTGTCTTGTAGACTGTTTTAAATCCTAAAAATGTCCACATTTGTCACCATATTTTCATTTAATGTTGACATTTTTTTCCTTATGAACAACTGTATGGATTAATGAATTTTCAACATTCTTCTGGTGGAAAAAAAAAAACAAACTTATGAACAGCTACTTTGCAAATAGATTAAATTAAGAACAGAACAGTTAGGCAACACAGATTCTGTTTTGAAAGACTATTAAGCATTTTAAATGGACAGATAAGAAAGAAGAAAAAAAAAAAACAACACAAAATTAAGGCTAGCTCAGTTCTCTCCCAGGTGACGATTCATGAACTTGTTGTGAAATTTGTATGGCTTGACCATTTAAAACAAATAGTTCCTTTCTAATGCAGCATATTACTAAAGCATTGCAACGTTCTCCTAAGCTGGTTTTATAGATTAAGTACTTTCAGAACTAGGAAAAGAAAAACTTGAAGTTTGGAGTTTGTGCTTACTTGCAATACACACAGAAGTGTAATTTTGTTGATTCCCATTTTGTTTAAGAAACCATGTGAAAACACGCAGACTGGGAGTCATCACAGCCTACCAACATAAAACTTAATCCTGGCAACAGAGCTAGAATATGCCAAGAACGCCTATTTGTAGATAGCCACTCTGCTCCCCGAAGAAGCAGGTATACCTGTTCTTTGATCTCTTGCAGTTTTCGGCTTTGCTCTCTTATATCATGAAGTAGCTGTAGTGCCTTATCATCTTCCTGAGACACCTCCATCCGTGCCTGCTCCAGGCTTCGCTTTAAGCTCTGCAGAAAGCAAAATGTTCAATACATAGTCTTTGGTTTTTCAGATGGCTGTACAATAAAGATCTTTAGCTATACAAATGCCTCCTTGACTGCAGTGAGGCATCCAAAAAAAAAAAAAAGAAAAAAAATTGAGGCACCAATGATGGAACCCTAAAGAACTCCATACCCAGTGCTGCTTCTATCTGGATAGAAGCAGCCTGTTTTACAAACACTGTTTACTACCCTGAAATCTTAGTTCAAATCTCTACTTCCTCACATCAGGTTTAGAGACAAAAACCAAGCAGAGATCACAAAAGGTATCCATTATTGACAGCATTTATCTATATATCTAGCACTATTAATTCACAACCTAGATACAATCCTTCAACTTCCTGTTACTAACAAGCCTATTCATTTTTCTTGTTGCTGTTAAGTGAGTTAAATCCTTTAATCATCGTTAAACTTCTACAAAGAACAGAAGAGCTGCTTCTGTATCTCACCACATACCTTATCTGCAAATTTTGACAGACCAGTGGTCCTCCTATCAACTGTATATTATTCTTCAACAGAAAGATACAAACTTAATTTTATTTATTTACCTAGTAGCATCTGGTATAGGAAAATCACTCGGCCCCGTTTTAAGATATGCTTCCCAACAAACCAACCCATCAGAGATGCTTTTCAATTTTCTGAAACAGAGTATTATCTGGATTTTTGTTCTTGGTACAAGAAAGGAAACAGAATATTATATCCAACTGAAAATACAGAGACTATTAACTAGAATGAAAATATCCTCACTGGAATCTTGCCAGGACAACTGGGCAGACATTCCAGCTCCCATGAAAAATGCCAAATGATCTTTGAAGACACAGTTTTAAGGCCTCATTTTTATATTCTATCTGAAAAATAGCACCTCTCCTAGCATCATCCCTGACACTACACTGGGGAACTGGATCAGTCTGAACTCAGAATACCACAGATGGAGGCAACACCCTTGTTTCTTAATCCTCTTATTTGTCCTTGAAGACTTCTGTCTAGGTACTGATTAGGTCCCATCCTCTTCTGGCTAAGAAACCTGCAAGAAGTCAAACCCAAGCATGTTCTAGCACAGCCAGTAAGACAAACATCACAAACAGTTTCAGCAAGACCAGGACAGTAGTTATTCCTGTATGTTCTAAGTGCATGACCATGAAACAAAGTTTGAATAAAACTATCAGGCAAGCCTCTGCAAACAATTCAGGACTCCATATTCAACAGATATCCTCTCACATATTATTTTCTCTCCATCAAGTACCCCAACTGAAACCATGATGGAAGAGAAAGGCAAAGACCACCAGATTTCAGGCCTTCATAGCTGAAAGGACTGGTGTAAGGGCTCACACTGCATTCTGTGATATAGGTGGCCAGGTCCTGCTCCAGGAGGGATCGCTGGGTCTCAGAGGCTTTCAGTTCCACCTCCTTTTGGCTAAGTACAGCCTCCACCTCTGACACTCTCCGGTGCAACCGCGTCATTTCCTGCTCCATCTGCAATAAATATCAAGAGGTTATAAAAGGGGCTTCAAAAGCTTTGTTAACTGCTACTTTCAGAGCTCTCTTTGTAAGGAATTTGTCTCCAAGAGACTTCTAGCTATGTTTCTCCAAATGGTGTTTAAATTCCAATACCATTGTCTCTGCTCCAGGAATGCACAGTTCTTCTTAAGGACAAGTAGTAAGTCTAAGTCACCCCATTCATTCAAGCTGCTTGTTCATATTCAGTCATTCTTCGAACCCCAGTTAGCAAAGAAGACACACTCATTTTTCACCTGACTTGCAGAGATGCGTCACTTTAACCTTATCCCAAATCCATGCTGGACCAGAAGATGGTTTCCCCCCATCTCCTTGTCAGGAGCAAATCGTCAAATCCAGAACAAAGCAGGGAGAAAAGTAATCGAACTCTCATAAAAGTCTCAAACAAGCAGTAAGTTTTAAAAGACTCCACCGGGTTCCCTTTACTGGAGCATAGCAGCTGTTATAAGATGTTCACCGTAACCAGTGACGTGACAACAGTTATGTAAGTAGAAGCTGATGAGTTAGGAAGAGAACCTCTGAACAGTACTGCTGTAATTGTGCGTATGATGAAGAGGCACGGCCTGCAGGAAGAAGCAGTCGTCTGTGTCACGCTGAGAAAAGGACTGTTTAAAATCCAGAGCCGCTTCTTGTTAAGATAAAAGTATCTAGAGCAACAGCATGGCCTAAATTCATCTCCCTTTGTATTGGACAGGAAGCCACCTCACTGAAGGAAAAGCACTTTGCCCACCATGAGTCTGGATGATCAGCAGCATCTGACAGATCCCTGGACATACAGTGGTTGCAGATTCCTGGAGCAATGGAGATGGCCAATCGCATAAATAAATACCTTGTGACACTTGTCCTGGGCGTCTTGGAGTTCTTTGCTCTTGAGAAGAAGTTTCTTTTCCATGGAGCTGACCTTGGCTGGAGAATCCACGCTTGAAAAAACAGATCTAAAAGAGCAAAGCCAAACAGAACATGAATATAGGCAAAAGGTACAGAAATCTGCATTTATGCAGCCTTGGTAAAGTCATTGGGTCCTTACTTATTCCAGGATAAAAGAAAGGTGCAGTAATCAGTCTAACAGCCATCATTTCAGATCAAACATACCATAAAACCTGATGACAGTATATAATTATTAAATAATCCATGTGTACTTCTAGTTACAATATTAATATTTTCCATCAGTGACTTTTATGTTAGAGTGGAAAACAATAAATCACAGCAACATTTTTGCATAACTTGTACAGATTTATAAGTGTAACAAAAACAAAGCATAAAGTCAATGTAACCATTTGGAAAGATAAATTATCAGAGAATTGCTTTTTATTTTGTACTTTAAGCAGGTTTTAAAATTATCATCAAAGTATAAATGCCCTAAAAACTTTAACGTGTCATAATCTGCACCACAGGAAGAAGAATTTAATATCCTTAGTTACCTTCTGTGAATCAAAATTGAACTGAAAAACTTTCCTAACCCAATTCATATGACCCCTACAAACTCAATCAATATCAATATGATTAGTCACACTGCAGAACTTCAGAGTTCCACTTAGAAGTAATTTTTTTCATGAGACACAACTTAACTGTACTATTCAAAACAATTTGACTCCAGAAACCTGGGGAAAATATTTACATGTTCTTAAGCTTTCTGTCTAATTGGGACTCAACATTTAAGAAGTTTACCATTTCTGTTAGTCTAAATTCTTTCTAGAAAAGGATAGGAAGCCACTCAATGTTGTGGAGCATATTTTTAGTGCTTTGCAGTCTTAAATATGTAATTTGCAACCAAAAAATTAAGTACACACATCAAAACATAATTTTAAAAATCGCATTCTCCCTCGCATAAAATGATTCAAACTAGATATTTAAGCAGTTAATGATGGAACCAGTGTTAACTGATAGATGGAAACACAGAAGTACAATGAAGGTGCTAATAAAAGATCACACAGTCTGCCCACACATTACTTTCTGCTTCTCCTGGCCACAGTTTGGTATGCAGCCAGTTATCCCCATGGAGAGAAATGAGCTTTGAGCAGCTCTCTGCATATAGCCATACACCCACACACAGCAGCACAGTCTCTTCTTAACACCAAGGAAAGTTTGATTCCATCACCACCATTTTCTGAGAAAAATCTACTCCTTACTCCAAATAGATATGAAAGATAGTCACAAAAAAAGACTCATGGATTTTTATGAAAATGTTGCAGCAACATATCTATATCAAAATAGATCTCCAGTACCATCACCTTAAGTAGTCATTAGGAAACACTGTTTTGATATTAGCAAACAAACATAGCAAAATCCACCAATTCTGCCTTGAAAGGTCAAATATTAATATTTCTTCAGAAACCTAATGTGGAAAAACTTAGAAGAAAGAATCCTGCATGTCAACGATACAGATATGATCAGAACTTAATAAAAAACAAATGTTAAAAGTGAATGCTTTTGTAAAGCATTCCTTTAGTCCTGGTCCAATCAATCTGATCCATCAGATTATTGTATTTAAAAATCAATTTATAAAGCATGTCTATACTTCTACAGAGAAAAGACAACCATCTGAGAAAGATGCATATTAAATCCCATAACAGCTGGGCGTACAAACAAGGCTAAAAATGAATAGTTGAGAAAAATCAGTCTAAAAATACAAATTAAAGCTCACATTAACTAAAAAAGACACCAAGAAATCTGCTTCAAAATGTTAATCAAATATATGTAAATAGCTGCAAATGTGTACTGAGACAAGTCTGAAAATCTTTTTATAATAAAAATTTAGCTTTACAGGTCTGAACTGCACTGGCCAAAGCAATTTTTTTTTTTTTTTAATTATAGTTTCAACATTAGCCGTCACCTTTTTAGTTTTACTCTTTTCAAATCTGAGACAATACCTAAGAAAACTCTAGCCAGTTCTCACAGACCTGGTTTTATTTGCTGCTTCTATTTCACCTCCCCAAAGGGGCTAATTTTATTTGTTGTTTTTGCTTATTTGCTATTTTATTTTATTTGCTATTAAAAGAATCAGAGCCTAATATTACAGGCACCATTTTGCATTTCAAAAATTTCTCCCAGCAAGCCAGCTTAAAGTATCCATATGCACTGCAACACAGGAAGTAACAGGACAGATTCAGGCAAGAAGATACAGAGCGCTGCAAAGACACGTTGTTCAGCCAGGAGTGATGGGATGGGACAGAGCACAGGAGACTGGTACTGACCGAAGTTTGAATTTCATTAGGTGACTGTAGAGGGAGCTGCTCCTCAGGGTTAGTGTCAGTTTTGCAAGGAAAGAGAAGACTACAAACTAGAACTACAATCTTTCTTCCTCATCCCTGTCCAAAGGGAGGAAGACATTCCTTAAAAAAATATGTCCTGGTGACACGACAATTTTCCTGCCATGGAAACAGTACATCTTATCCCCAAATGAAGTTGATTTCAGTTAGCACTAGAAAACACAGTTTTTAAGAGACATTCTTTCCCAGTAATTCTTTCCTGTGTACAAATTATATTAGAACAACTTCATGAACATCCATACAACCTTCACAGTATCAGAAAGGGGGCAGACAGAGGAAATCAAGAGAAATGGAATACTGACTAATCTAATAAGCCTTGTCATGGTGATATAAGCTCTCAACACTGCATGACAAGGTAGAAAATACCCACATTGCTGGGACACATATTCATCCTCAGTCAGCATCATCTCAGAAATTAAACACATACAATCCAACATCAAAAGCCCTGATGCAAAGCTATCATTCAGGTTGGTACCATCTCAGAATATTTCATGTAATTAACTGCTACATCTGGATCAATTCTCTTAGCACAACAGAGCAGTTTCTGGTGTTTCCTCTGAAGTGTGAAAAAAAGATTAACAAAAGGTAACCAGCATACAACAAGAAAATTGCAATAAAAGATTAAAAAAAAAGTCTATAGTACCAAGCGCTGATAGCACTAGCTGTGCCAATTTACTTTCAAAAGAAGCACTGCCTGCATGACTAAGAAACAAGTTAACTTACAGCTGACTATCTAGTGATTTCACAGCTAGATCAGCAACAGCCCCAACCAGCAGAACTATCAGAAATGGTGCTAGTTGTGTAAAAGCTCCTCCGGTCTTAACATGGCTGAGATGAAGAAGAAAAAAGTATTAGTATAGGAAAAGCTATAAGATGATTGAGGTATCGAGCTCATATCTTAACCTCTCTTGTGCTTCATACCTCATACCTTCCTTTGTCCTTTTATGCCACTCTCAAACCCCCAACTCACCTGTGCTTATTCCTTCTCACAACGATTGACACCATCTGTCCTAATCCTGGCCCCCACACAACCTGCCTATAATTTCATCCCCCGTCCCTCATGCTCTATTCTTTTTAGCATTATACTCATCTGTACCTTCCACCCCCTCGTAAATGCTTGCTCAGGCCTAAAAAAAACCAACCAAAAACAAACAGTGATACCATCAATCTGTGAATAGAGCTAGCTGAAGCAAAGCATATTTTTGGTATGTTCATCCTCTGCTTCCTCTTTAATCTATCTTTGGTGAAAGAGTTTACCAGAACCCGACAAACTGTTGGAAGAAATCAGTAGTCCTTCTTTTTGAAAGAATGGCCCATTTTAACTCTCAGTATTTTATAATGACAAACACGAATCCATATAAAATTTTAAAATTAAAAAAACAAACAAACAAAAAACACCAAAAAACACCCCCAAACAACCAAAAACCCCACCTTGAAAAATACAACTTCTTAGGAACCCACAGCAAAGATTTGGACCATCTACCAAAACCTCACAGACCACAATTCAAGAATTACTAGGATTACATTTATTATATTCTGAAAGATAATTTAAAAAAATAAAACCCTACATCAGCAACCGAGATTAGGTACTAGTCCCACTGTCAGCCTTGCCTCTGTTCAGCAAGTATTTTGTATTAACCTAAGTTTTGTATCATAAGTAGTCAGGCCCCTTTAGCTCCTTACTCCAGCCTAAGAGAGGACAGAGGCAGGCAAAAATTTACATCATAAACTATTTTTTTAATTAGGCATTATTTTTTTATTAGGTATTTTGGTATATCTTATTAGGTATTTATTTGTATTAGATATTTTGGTATATTTGGTTAGCCCTGGATTTATAATGTATTTATTTTATGCCTTAGAGCTTCTGCTAGTCACCTGCAAAGGACAAGAACAATTTACTTTCACCACTTGATGCATATTTCTGGCATCTAAGGGTTTTTCTCACTTGTTCTAAGCACTGGAGATGAGCCACAGTTAGGGACAGGAAGTAAGGTGGGGCTGGCTTTTAATGGAATTAAACTCCCAGTTGCCTGTTATCTTGTCACAGTCACACACTCGCAGCCAAACCAGCAGCCAAATTTGCAGTCAGGCAGGCATTTCTCCCTCAAATCAAGAACTCAGAGGCCATGATGGGAGAAGGAGTTAGCTGGTCCTTCTCTGTAGCCTGATCCCAGTTCTTAGAATCATACAGGAGATTTAACACTTTGCTAGTACAGGAACCTATGACATAAGCAATGCCCTTGATTTTTCCTGATTGCTTCCTACGACACATTATCATGCCTTTTGCTCTTTTGTTAGATCTTACATTTGTTACAGGATCACAAATTCTTCCCAAAACTCATGGTATGGGACAGCATACAGAACATTTTCATTCAATGGACCCTTCTAAAATACACACCGACTATATAATTTCTGGCAACAGGTCTAAGTGACTTAGCTGAACCCTTCTAACCCTAAGTGGTTGGGAGAAAGAGGAGGATGGAAAAGAGAACTTCTTTTATCCTTCTTCTGTCCAATGTTTTTGAACAGTCCTTTCTCTGAAGTATTTGAAATTCCTAGCTCAGCTATGGCTTCTTACTGTCCAGTGAACAAGGGTGAGAGTATAACCCTAAAGTTTATAGCTTGACAGCCCTCAAATTAAAAGCAATGAAAGTTTCAAGGACCTTGTTAATGGCACTCTGCAGTTGCCTGGCCTAAATGTGAGCAGCACTAGAGGCATTAGGGCCATCATGCTGCAGACACAGGAAAACAGATCTGCATCACTTAGCAACCGTAAGGGTTAGACTTTCAGAGGAAAGATTTAAGAAGAAAAATTCTGGACTGATAAACTTGATGACTTAGGACCTTTCAGAGAAGACATCCCAAGATTCACAACAGATAAGCCTATCCCCCATTTACTGTTCTCTTCCCCATCTAGAATTTGATATTCAAGCTAGTGTGGACAGAAACAGTACTTTTTTTTCCTCAAGTAAAACATACACCACACAATATTTTGTAAGTGAGAAGTTATCTTTATGACCCAGTGTTGCAGTGATATTGAGAATAAACTAGCCACTGCATTATTTAAATACAGATTATTTTCAAGTCTCCGTACACTCTTTGCCATATTTAAATCACCTTAGAACAAAATGCAATTATTTACTGCTAAAAATATCAAAGTGCATTTATCGAGATCTCATTCAAAAAAAGAAACCACTAAGATCTACTTATATTAAAATTATTTGGGGGAAAATTGAGTACATTATGTCTTTCTGTTCCAGCTCAGGGGAAAAAAAAAAAAAAAAAAATTTTACTTCAGTCAAAATTTCTCCAGAGCACATTAATCTCTATATTCTTTTGCTGTACCCCTTCTCATCTATTACCACAATTCAAATACAACTTCAATACGCATCTTCGGTACTAGCTCCACAAAGAAAGCATATCAATCAATCTGCTATATCTATATTACTTTTCAGCCTTCAACCTCCAGCACAGTGACACCACTGTTCCTGATACTTTACCTCACGCTCCTCTTCAGTTCTAGTCCTGAGCCTTGATTACATATACATTTTTACCATACATCTATGGTCACTGTTGAGCCTCTTCTGACTGTCATGAATGGTCATGTAGCCTTGATAGATGGATTGCAGTTCCCCAGGCAGAAAAGATAACACTATAAGTTATTTCACTGCTAAATCAAGATAGATTTTAACCCCAGGTATCTACAGATACAACATTCCATTTTTCTAATTCTGCTGACTATTAGACCATTTCACCAAAATAATACTTTTTTGGTTGTTATGTCCTCTCCCTTCCTCTTTTGTCATAAAAGCAACTCTGCTGAGGAGGGACAATCAAAAATTCCCTTTTTATTACTGGCATAACCATCATATAACCTTGATTCACAGTGTGGGCAAGATCAAAGATGTCAACAGTATCACTAGATTTGGTTACACACTTACCGCAGAGCAACTATCACAACCAATATGACAAAAAAAATGAAAACTTGATTAAGACGGATTGACAATGAAGTCCCTTAAGGGAATTAACTAGCAGCAATGAACGATGGTTGACACAAAAACACAGCACCTTAGTGCATTGAGTCACTAACCCAGCTAAAGCCATTGCATTCCTGAGAGGCCTCATGATACTGAGGTAAGGACTTCTCAACTTAACGTACCGCACTAATACTTTTCCAATAGCTCTGTCATCGGAAACTAACCACCCACCACACCAAATGGTTTATACCATACTGTTTATATTCTTCCTTTTCTCCGACTCCATTCTCTCGGAAAGCATGTTTTGTTTCAATTGAAAACCATTTTTTCTAGATCTTTACCTCCCTCCACAAACACGTACCCTGCATACTTCATCTGAATCTCCGGTCTCTTAACACACAATACAGCAGTCTTCATATTTAACTTGACCCAACAGCACACAGTCAGCTGCCGTGAAGCTCTCTCTCTTGTTCACTGACCCATCGCTGCACATTCCCAGATTAGTGGAGCTCCATTTCTGTGGATCACTGATTCAGCCTTACACATCCCCAGCACTTGGTGCCCACTTTCTGACCCAATAAAATAACACCCCCCCGCTTTTCGATCTCCGAACTCCTCAGTATTCTCCTTCTTTCAGGGATCTGCAATACCAGAAATGCAATCACTTACTGCTCCCTGGTTAACAGCAACAACTAATTCAAAGTATTTGAACAACAATTTTAACAATAACTGGTTTAGAATCAATCTTTCCATTCCCTTCCCTCCCCCTCATCCCAGAAATAATCACAGAACAGTAGGACATGCATAAGCCACAGCAGCAACAGATAAAGCCAGAATCTGGCAGCTTCCCTAAAGCAGAGTACAGGCCAGTTAAAACAGCTTTTCCCTACACACACACACCATCCTCACTGTAACAAACCTTCGCATTTTTCCAGTGGTCCTATCCACCTAAGCAATAATTCCTACTTACTCTGATCTGAGGATCCCTAATGCCTTGATGAATGAAAACCCCACAAACGGCAAATCTTCACCCGAGAAGCCCGCTGGATTCAACTGGCGCGTAGAGGATAAAACCCGCGAATTCTTCTCTGGTTCATCAAAATTTGAGGTGTCATCATCAGACTTGAGAGTAGGAACGAAGGGGGGAGGAGCTGGTGAAAAAAGCAAGAAGAAAAGACAAAATTCAGCTACAGTTCACTCTGCAACAGTCCCACTCATTCAGTGCTTGCAATGGCACTGCAGCTCCTGCTTTTAATCTTGCTAACACAAGCAGACTGAGCTGCTGCTCTCAAATCGTATTACAGCAACAAGAGATTAACCCTTAAGCTACCAACATGGCTACCACTCTGCAGGCAGAATGTCTCCCAGTCTGATTAAACCGGGTTTTAGGTTGGGGATTTTGGATTGGTTTGGGGGATTTTTTTTCAGGTTGTTTTTTTTTTTTTAAACACATACATTGAATCAAATCAAAGCACCAGGCTAAGAAAATCATTACTGTAATATAGATAAAAGTAATTCAATTCTGATTCATGTAGAAAAAGAAAATGTCTCCAACCAATCCAATTAGTGACACTACATGAGAATGTAGCCTGATCCTTTGCTAGTCAGCCAAGGGACATATCTACCCTTTAATACTACCAAGAATCTTCTCAGCACAGGCTTCTAATCAACAGCAAACTAGTCTTTCTCCTGGAATATTCTAATAAACTATAGCTACTAGGAGCTAATTGGTCTTTAGGAAGGGAAGAAATATCGGTAAGATTTTATTTCTCTAAAAGAGCTTGCTAAAGATCTGGAACTCTTGTTGGGACACTACTGCAGTCTGGCTCTGATACAATCAGCTCTGAAGAGAGGAATAAATAGCAAGAATTACAATGTATTTCTTACTATAATTTCTAAATTGGTACCACTTAACTTGTTAAGCAGTTGTTTAATTTCAGCTGATTTTCTCGTGTTTGCTTCAGTTTAATTAACCAACAGAACAAAAGAACAAGTTCTTCTCAATGATGTGCAGCACCCGAGCTACCTGCTGGCTTTGGCTACGTGTGTGAAAGGAATGAATGCAAAAGCCTGCTGTGCGATTTCTACCTCATTAAATCACATTTTCTAATATTTTTATTTATTTATTTATTTCATCACTCAGGTCCTCACTCACTGCAAATCCACTAATCTCTTTTTTGCTCTGTAAAGGAGACAGCTCTTCAGTCGGCAACCTGAACGCAGCCCATTGTCACAAGCTGATGGAAGTGTAGTGTGCTAAAACGGTTACCATGGATCCAGTATAGATCTCCTGTAGCTGAAGGGTTGATGAGAATTGAAGAACCGGGAACAAACATTACAACCCCTGCAGTGCAGGCTCCCTGCTCCTCACTCTCTGCATGCTCGGAGTTTAACCCTACCTGCCTGCATTCGTGACAGATGCTGATGCTTATCTGACTGACACAGGCAGAATGAGTCACGGCTGGAGCTTGCTAGCTCCCTCTAGGTTGCCAAAGCCTTTCACAGCCCACTTTTTAACTCTTAATTCTCTAGACAAATGTACGCTTAACCTACCCACCGGACCAGCATTAATAGCCAAAAAAAAGAAATCTGTCTGTATAAACTGCCAAATCAGTACTACACATGCAGGCTTTGTTAGCGGCTCCCCAAGGAGCCATTCTGACACTGCTCCCAAGCAGGGAAGTGAGAAGAAATTCCATGAAGCAGATACGATGCTGCTCACGTACAGTAGTTCCAGGTACATTAGAATGAGATAAATGGGGAAAATATACAAATTAAATAGGTTCTGTAGTAAGCAGTTTTACTTACTGGCTCCAGAATGTTTAAAATTTTTGTCAATATCATGAATTTATTAATTTCTGCTATTTTATTGGGTAGAATATAAATTTAGATCCAATATAATGCTGACATTTATGTACTGTAAACATAATTTTGGAATACAGCTTGTTGATTAGGATCTGTATTTTTCTAAAAATTCACTTAATGTCAGGATAATGCCCAGCTACTCTTTCATATGCTCTTAATGATTAAAAACAGAGAAGCAACAGAAAACAGTTTGTGAGTATATCATCTTTAATGCAAATATAAGCCCAAAGTTACAGTTAATTCATAGCAGAGGAGGATAAGTTCAGGAATTAATATTTTTTAGTTTAGGACCTCTGCTGAAAGAACTTTGTACATCCTCTTACAGGAAAGGGTTGCTGTGGGGTTTTTAACATTGTCTTTGAAGACAGATACTGTCTATGAAGTAAGGTAATAGAGAAAACAGCAAACTATTCAGTTCATCTGGGGAAGTCTAGAATCTTTCTTAAAGAGGTAGCAAAAAACAATATAGCTGCCTTTTTATAATGGTATAACCACCCTGTTATACACTCCTCAAGAATCTGAGAGATAACTTCATCTTTGAGAGAGAGATCTAGTGCCTTACTCTCACCAGAAATTAGCTAAGAAGATCTTAAGAGTCATCTTCAAGCCCTTGCAATTAAAAAGAAAGTCTTTCCTCTTACCAACAATAAGAATTCCTAGTCAAACCACACACATAAAAGAAAATATAATTTAAATACGCATAAGATCAGCATGCACATAAAAAGATGAAAAGCACTCAGTAGGGGAACAATGGATGCAAAAAGATAAAACTGAATGCGAGACAGAGCAAACCTTTGGGGCTGGTGGGAAACTAGTTTAAAGAGCACAATGTTTTACACTACAGTTTCCTCTAATGTTTAATAGAAGATGTGAACGAAGAAGAGAAATTGTGAACACTAGATTTAAAAAATAATGAAAAAAAATCATTTGCCCTCTATTTCGCATTCACTAAAAATCCAGGACTAACAGTCCAAAAACTCTGCAACTTTGCAGTATGACCTTGTTACAATATTTGTATCAAGAAATAGTAGCAACTAAAAAGAAAACTTAGAAAGAACAGTCATTCAACAAAAACACCTCTAGATGTTAAGTAGTTCTGAACTGTCAACAGTGACTGAAAATGAGAAGCAGAACTTCCTCAGAAGTTTCAGGTCACTGGAGGAAAACTCACATCTAAGTAAGAGGGAATATCTTTAAGAAAAAAAAACAAAGCTAGATCCACTGTCTGATTTTGAAAATTATTTGGTACTTTCTTCATGGTCTTTTATTCCTAAGACTAAGGAGTCCTTTGCCTGGTGTTGAAAGTATCTACAGAATAGATGGAGTAGTCTTGTAAAAGCAAGCTAAAACAGGGAAGCCATTTTGTTCTCAAATGTGGGTCACATGGTGACATAATCTCTAGTTAAACTATTATTTCTGGCTTAAAACCAGAGGACTGTCACACAACTATAGTATTTTCAGAACCAAATTAATATTGGTGAATGCAAATACATTGATGTGCTTATCAGTTGCTTCTTTAAAGGGAAGAATCCTTTAGTAGAGGTCAAGATAAGCCTCTGAGAACTAAATGTTAAAACCATGCCATCACATCTGACAAGGTGAAAAATTTGCACTTTTTTCAGGCTCACCCAAAAGGGAGGCAAAACTATTACTCAAAAAGACAGTAAACCCGATGCTTCTACTTGTACAAACTGGTATAAAGACCTCTTTTTGTCTCCGATATGTTACAAATGAACATACATGTTCTGTTTACCAT
Organism: Ciconia boyciana; assembly: GCF_034638445.1. Classification (NCBI taxonomy): domain Eukaryota; kingdom Metazoa; phylum Chordata; class Aves; order Ciconiiformes; family Ciconiidae; genus Ciconia; species Ciconia boyciana. The sequence continues at coordinate 4,220,275 of NC_132948.1, forward strand.
TTAAAGTATCTTGTACAGAACTGCATGTTTTAAAAAAGCCAATTGCTTGCCTAGATACCTCCCCACTTGTGGAAGGATGTAACCCTCTTCCATCTGTTCCAAAGAATGACTTTCAGAGGAAAAGGGGGTGTTGTAGGTTGCTAAGTTTAAAAAAAAAAAAAAAAGAAAAAAGCAAAAATCAAAACCACCACACATACACTGCAGTACTTTAACCAGTTTATCATTAAGATTAGATAAAATGTCTCTTATGGAAAGAAGCTTTTTTGTTTGTTTGTTTTAAAAGTTTGCACTAGCGTATGTATTTATGACTAGTTCAAGGAACATTGCTTTAATCGGGTCTTTCCATCCTTTCAAAATATTTTCATGCAAATTCAGAAGAGAGATACTGCATTTCCCCTGGGACAGTGAAAGACTTAACTGAAATAGGAAATTTGAAGGAAATACAGAACATTTCTTAAGAATAAAAATGTGTCTTTTCTTGATCTACAAGGTAATCTATGTATGCTTTCTGAGGAAAAGCATCCATATAGCCTTTTTAAGTAGGTTAGGCATTACTCTTCCTCAAGCTTTAAGAGGCCTGTTTGAGTAAAGTGTTATGGAAGGAAAATAGAAAGTCCAAGTGATGTAATTTAAGGATGTTTTCTCTAAGACCACTTAAAAAAAGGGCATTATACTACTTCTAACCAATCTATACAATATTATCTTAACATCTTTTCTGTTCTGTCAAGACAATGATCCAACACATACATTTCTGTTAAGTGATCTTCAAGCTGACATGAAAGTGATCTCCACTTAGAGAAAGAAGTCAACTCTTTTTCTGAAGCCAAGCATTTAAATGAAACATCACAATGTTTAACTGTTAAACACACTGAATTACAACTTTGGGTTCATAAGGATAAAGAAGAGTCTTGGACTTATGAACAATTAAATGTGAGTTCCTGCCTGTTTAATAGCAGAAGACAGCCTAAAAATCAGTCTTCAACACTTTCTCAAGTTCTTCTGTTTGCACAAGACATTAATTCTTTTCTTCTCATATATATAGTTTCCTCATGCAAGTCCAAATATGCCGTTCCATTTTCAAGACCTCTTGGACTGCAGTTACAAAACAATTCTTAAAATGAAAGATTCTTTATCCTATACATATATATCACTTAGATGACAATAAAAGTCTTCTGACCATCTCTCAGTAGCCTTCAGCAGGCATATATTTGGTTCCAAATTAAACAGCTGATGTACTTTATGGATTTCAAATAACAAAAGGTGATTAACAAAATCCCCAATTATATAGACTGCAACCTTGTTGCCGATAACTCAAGTATGTCATCCCCCATTCTCTACCTCTGATTTCAGATACTTATCAAGTACTCAAGTAGTTCTGTTATCAGCTTTCCAGTTAAAATCCTGATCATTTAGCTGAAACACAGATAGAAATATGTTTATTCTAGGTAAATAAATTCCAAAATCTTTTCAGAAAATTCTGTCAAGTAAATCAACACAATCTTTCAAAAGTTTAGCTTTGTTTTCTTTTGTTTGGGGGATGGTGGTGGTGTCTGTTTTGGGGGTTTGTTTTTTTTTTTTTTAGAAGCTTTAGAAGTCATTAAATAGCAGAAATCAACAAATACAGAGAGCAAAACCTATAAATATGTTTCAGTACAATACTCCAAGGAAGGGGAAAATTACCTGTTGAGAGAGACCTGACCTTAGGTTTAATGGTTGGATTCTGTTTCTGTAACTTAAGAGCTGCTTCTACAGACACACGCTACTCGAACCCAAGGAAGTTGGGAGCTTTTTTAGAGGCAACTATCTTTTGGGAAGGGGTTTACTGAAAAGTCAAGTGTTTCATAGGTTACCATAACAACAAAATGTAACACTGAAAAAACCCCTTAATGACACATTTTTAACCAAAATCGGTGCATTAAGAATGGTTATCCTGGAGCTCCCAGCATGATAATTTAAATACCTGCAAGGCAAGGGCACCAATTTTTTCCCAACCTTTCTCAGTCTGAAATAGAAATAACATCATTGCTTTTATAGACTAGAGGAAAGTGACTGTGCTGACAAAGAATTAAGTTAACAATCATAGAATCATTTAGGTTGGAAAAGACCTTTAAGATCATTGAGTCCAACATTCCATACCCTCAAAATCTTTGACCAGATTAACTTGAGGGAGTGAGATTCTTTAATTTAAATCTAAATCCTATGACCTCTTCCAGCACTCACTAGTTTCCTAATTTTCTCAGGCTGCCATTGCTCCAGTTAAACACCACTATCAGCGGAGGTCAAGATAAGAAAGAAACTTTTAGCTTTTAGATAGCCCAGGTCAAACCCAACAAGGGTTCTGAATAGAATGACAGCAACACTGCCCTGAATAAACCAGCAAATGGAGAACCACTGCAGAGAGCAAAGCAATAGGTGATACATTGAATCTGCTACTAAAAGCAAGAAGACTGCTGTGTTTTGTGCTAGTTACAGTGGGGTTTTATGAAGTATGAGACATAACAACGAAGTCAGGGGTCAAAACTGCGTGAATCTTCGCAGTAGGTAGGTCCGGATAGTACAGGGAATGATGCAATCCACTGGCCAGCTGCAGACAGAAATGGGATTTTTAAAAATCCCGAATGATTATTTCAACATTATAATGACATCAGGGCTGTCTACCAGCTTGTTCATCAATATCACTGCTGTCACATGAAATGGCAAAACACTCAATTAACTTGTGCAGTTGTGTGAATACTGGACAGACGATTGCCAAGGAAACACCAGAACATACGCTCACGTGCCATTTTTTTCCAGATCTGAGATAATATGATACAAATGCAATACAAAAATCTCAGAAACAGAAACTGGTGGCTTAGGCAGGTTCTGGGGAAAGAAGGCAGAGTGAGCTGAAGTCTGGGAAATGTATGCTAAAATGATGAAAAAGACTCAAGGCTCAATGGCTCTCAAAGGGCAGAAACAATGGAATTTAACAGAACAGCAGCTCCACAAGTTTAAAATTAATGAATCAACAGAAAACTGAGTAAACATTCTGTGGAGCTGACAGCTGAAGCACTGAGATAGTCATCAAAAGTAGCAGCACTGACTTAGCAATTTATCATGGAAAATGGAGCACAATGGAGCACAATCATTGCTCTTACAGCATATTTGATAAAGAATATAAGGCAGACATGTTCCTTGCCCAGATAATCTTACAGTCCAAATAATTTAAAATACTATCCAGCACAAGTCAGGCACTCATACACAGATCATTGACACTCTCCGAAATATTTGCTTTTGCCATGGAGCTGGTGCCTCCGTACTTCCAAATACTAAATTCCATTGCTTCCATAGTATTATAAACAATTTTCTGCATAGAAAATTATCTGTTTCACTGATTTTATTCCATTCCTAGTAGAATGAACAGATTTTTGACAAAAAATTAATCATATATTAGCCATATTAACTTTGAGGAAAAACTCCAATGCCCCTATGACCACTGACATTTCATCACCTACAGGAGCTAAAAAAAACAAAAGCAAAACCAAACAAACCAAAACCACAAAACAAACCACCAAACCCCAAACAAACTTAAATGAAGCTGGATCACAAGCAATGATAGAGAGAAATCTGAAGATACAACAACAAAATAATAGGATTAAGCCAAAATTAAGCAAACTGAGGTGGAAAAGGCCTGAAAGAACATACTGATGCATTTTAATCTGAGGAAAGACATGGAAAAGACCATTTTGATTTTCCAGTCTAGTGCCTGCAGTAATATGGCAATTGCTTCAGAAATTCATATAGAATTGTATTAAACTTCATCTTACCTTACAATTTTCACCTGAGAGATGTTAACATATCCATCCAAAAACCAAAATTAATTGTTTTGTTAAAAACACCTGCTCCAGGACACAATCCTGTTTCAGATTAATTATTCAATTCAAACACAATTAAATACTCACATTGTACAAATTTTCTTGTTACCCAAAGAAACAGAAATTGTTTATAAATGCAGTATTATTCTACTCACAGTTATGGATATTATTCCAGTCAATTTTAGAAAAAAACGGATGGCAGCAGAGTCCCTCATAACCCAGCCTTTCCTTCTGCCCACAAAGCAGGCTCTGGATCAAATCAAGAAATTCACTACTAACTTTCACATCCTCTGGGAACTTCAGAAATCTCTGCATTAGAAAGAAAAGGATTTCTGCTCAGTAGGAAAACAGTTCCAGAACAGTAAGATTAAGTTTCATTACCCTGAGATACGTCATGCACAAGGGATAATTATTTATAGCATACAAATAAAAGTATTGTGCGTTATTTCCAAATAGGCTTTTATATGCAATTACTGCAGTAAAGATAAGAACATAGGAACAACCATACCCAATCAGACAAATGGTAGACCCAGATCACCATCTTATGCTGAACAATGGCCAACGGCATACACAAATGGAAGAGTAAAACAAGACATTTCCCCAGAAAATTCTCACAAACTTCCAAGGATTTGTGGCTTAGGATTTTCTGAACCAGGGATGAAGTCTTTGTATTTGCCAGATCTCAATGGATTCTTCTTCCGTGAATTTTTCTAGTCACTCCTTGAACCCATATAGACATTCAGTAGGTGCAAACTTACGGCAAAGAGCTCCCAGCATGAGAATGTGCTACATGAAGTATCCTGTTTTGTTTGTAACATAGTTACTGCTGGCTACTTTCATTTGATGCCCCTAATTCCCATATTAGAAGAGATAATAGGCAACTATACTTTGATCACTTCCTCCCAGCTACACATGATTTGATTTTTTTTTCTTTTTCTTTCCTACTAACTCTTACCATTCTATGTGCTGCTTTTTGGACTAAGAACTAAACCAACATTTGCATAGATTATAACATGAAGATACTGTTCTTGAGCCCACCACTGGGTAAAGTTGGGATACTTTTCCCTTCGTATGCATTGGTTTAAATTTATTTACACTAGATTTCACGTGATGTTTTAATCATGCACACACTCAATATCCTCAAGCCTTTCTGCAGCTCTTCATAGCTAGCCCTTGTCTTTACTATCCAGAAACACTTAGTAAGATTCAGGAACTTTATCAATCCACAATTCATCCTTTCAATCCCTTTTCTAGATTACTTTGGAGATGCTGCAATTATAGTTGCCTAAGATGGACAGCTAAATCTTTTTGAATTCATGCATTGCAGATGGTTATTTTTAAACACCTGTTACAAAAAATAACTTGATATCTACAATATGGAGGCATATAAAAACAAAATAAAGCATATATTCTAAATATTTTATGAACATGACAGAGACAGCCATAAGCTTCTTTTTTCAACTGTAAAAACATGATCTTTAGTTACAGCCTTTTTACCCAAGAACACGGAAGGAGTTCTCTCTACCTGGAAGTTCATGATGTTATTGAAAGTTTTTGCTGAAGTCCCTTCAGCGAATGGAGATCTTCCATAAATCATTTCATACGCAATGACTCCTAGGGACCACCAGTCACATTCTGGACCATAAGAAGCTTTGCCATCCCCATTCAACCCCGTTAGCATTTCTGGTGCCATGTAGTCAGGTGTGCCAACAGGTAGCTTGGCATTTACCTAGACGCAAAGATATACCAAGTGAAATTACAGCACTTTCTGTTCATCGTGATCTTAGTAATAAAACATTTTTTTTTTTTTAAATAAGACAATTTTCAGCCCTCCAAGTGAATTTTAAGTAATTTTAAGCAAGGCTGTTAAGCAAAAAGGTGCACGGTTAAGGAAACTGCTGATAAACAAACAGAAAGCAAGCTATTTGGTATAAAAAAAAAAGTCGAATTATCAGAGCTAACTGTTACTAGAAACTACAAACAGCTGAAGCAGAAAAGTGGCATTCTAAAAAGCACAGAATTACTAAACACTGATGTTTTAAGCAGTATACATACTCTAGCACTACTGCTTCAACTAGTATTAACAAGGACATCATATCTGAAATTTGAAAAATACTCAAATTTAGAGAAATATTCCCTGCCCTCATTCCATTCTGTGCCATCCCTACCTTTTTACCTTGTGCTCATCATCAAAGTACTACTATTTGAATTTCTGGAGTGCTTAGAAAAGGTAATTCAGGAGCCAAAACTGCAATGATTTTTGCACTGAGTGGTATAAAGAATGAAATAAAACAGCAGGCAGACTAACACAAAAACTTGAAGATGACTGAAAAGATAATGTAAAGAAAAAATGTAAAAGAAAAATGCAATGCAGAGGGGCATTGAAAAAGGCAGAACAGGGAAAACAGAATATTAAGAGTCACAATACTAAGCAAATGCTATGAAAAAATCAAAATTGTAAAACAGGACAGGAATCTGGTATAGAACTTCATATTCTCACTTAGATAGATCTTAATTTCAAATTATCACTTGAAATTGTATGCAGTTACCTAAATTTACAAGCAACTTATAAAAAAAAAACTCAACCAATTCACAGCTTTGAATATATTGCTTTCCGGTGAGTAAAGCCCAAAACATTGGAATGTGACTCATTTCAATCAAGAGCTCCCCGGTCTTCAAAACTATGCCACCTTAGTTACAACAAACACAATTTTCAGTCCAGTTATGAACAATTATAAATCCATGTCCTTCTTTAAACACAGCATTGAACAGTTGCAAGAATCTCTAGAAGTATGATTTTGTATTGCCATGCAGCACCATGAAAAAGTAGACTTGCCTTTACCTTGTATATTAAAATTTTACTAAGCAAACATATATCTACTGAGAGCTGTAAAAGCTACTCAAGCTCATGTTTGAAAAGCCATTCATAAATGGAAAAATATCACTGTGAATAGTTTCCATATTGGACAAGAAAGGCAGAAGAACAAGGTGTAATCAAGGAACAGATATAAGGTTAGCATTCCCTTTCTGACTGGACTATCCAAACAAGCCATTTTAAATCCACGTTATTACCGTTTTGTTCACTGTCATTTTGGCAGCTGACCCAAAGTCCACCAGTTTAATGTGTCCTGTTCGATCAATAAGAACATTCTCTGGTTTGATATCTCTGTAAGCAAGAAGAAAGCAATCAGTACCTTTCCATACCATTCCCCACTGTCACATCTAGATAACAGGATATCCCTTTTCAGCTACACTCAACCGCGTGCTCAGTTGCATAAAACCTTAACAAGTGGGAGTCCTATATCCAACTGTTGTTCTGTTTCCAAGCAAATATGAAAGCAGTGAAGTTCCTCTTATTTCATGGAAAGTTAATAATTATTGACAGAAGATGGAAAGAAAAGGTGTTTTCGCACCTTGAAACCTACCTTGTAACTGAGTTACAGTGAAGTATTATATAGCTTTCTTCCCAAATTTCCTCACAACTTATTCTGTACATCTTTCAAATCCAGGCAGCTACCTTGCATTAGAAAGCCACAGCCTATGCTCTAAGTGCAGCCAGTACAGCTGCTTGGAACATAAAATACTTCATAACATTTCCAAAGCTTCAGAATGGAATAAATTTATTGAACACCAACATGATTTGAAAACGCATACAGTAACAGCCTTCAAGCCTTGATATGATCTTTAGAAAACTCTGCGATATTTAACTACTCCAACATCCTATACTGCCCTGTTCACCAATCAACACACAAGTTTTAACAATTACACTAATTTCCCATACTACTTGGGAAAAGATTTTAATTTTTTATAGTGCAACATTAAGGCTTCTTTTTACTAAGCCTCCAGAAAATATATGTAACAATCCTTTCTTGATATTAGTTTGAACTTTACATCAAAGTTAATGCCTTTAGCTACAATTATAGTTGAGAGTCTGATTAATTTTCTAATTTTCTCTTCTGATACAGCATGTGAAATACTGTCCTGAAAGAGGACAGAATATATTAAAAAAAATAATAATAAATCAAGAATGCATCATTCCAGAACACCTTTTCTGGAATGATGCTGATCAAGTATTATGTGCAATGCAAAGCAATCTTTACCTACCGGTGTACATAACCCATCTGATGGACACTGTGAATGGCTAAAACCAACTCTGCAAGATAAAACTGCACCATACTCTCATCTAGTTGGTCCTCATATCGGTTTAAGAGTGATAGTAAGTCCCCTCCAGGCTGATACTCCATAACCTACATAAAATTTTAAAGGAACAGACATAGTCCATATATACAAAAGACATTCCATTCAAGTCCTCCATATTACACTGGACACATATCAAACAGTTGCACGTAATGTAGGAAAATTTACAGAAGATGAGCACATTTCAACCATCACATTGTTCTTCAACATAGCAATGGCAATAATGTTCAATAGAGAAGAAAAGAAACAAGGACTAGGCATTACCAAGTAGAGATTTTTCCTATCTTGAAACGCATATTGTAACTGTGGAATCCATGGACTGGTGCTCTGAGATAATATACTGCGTTCTTCCTCAAAAAATGACACCTACAAAAAGAGGAAGTGTTCAGTTATATCATGACAAAAATGACTTAGAATACATTAGAATCCCCTAGTTTTAGAAAACTTGAGTCTGTGCCAAAGGCACACATCACAAAAAAATTACACAGAAAATATTAAGTGCTATTTCCTTGTGATGTGCACCTTTAAAAAAGTAATTTTACTCCTTTGTGTTTTCCACTCCCCTCCCACCTTCTGTTGTCTAGCTTGCTTTCAACTGAATAGTCCCTGCAGCAAAGGCCAGCTGCCCTTTCAAACAGGTGAAGCATCTACCAGTCTGGAGTGCACTCTCGGTTGACCTCATCTGGACTGGCCCTAATAAAAACAAAACTAACCTCAAAAGATTCAGACAGGAAAAAAAGAAGGTAGAGCAAATATGGGGTAGCACCTTACAGCTAATTCAGTAAAAAGTTCATTGTAAGATATTAAAATACAAGGCTTTCTTGAAATCATCCTATAGCAACTATTTAATTATTTAGATGTGCAGCCAGACAACAAGAAATTAAATTTATTACAGAGATACTGCTAGTTCATTAGATCAACATTCCCTACTTTCACTGACCCATATTCAACAAGATTAAGCAAGTATCATATTGAAGGTAGTATCATACCTTGCTTTCTTATCAACCTATGCCATAGCAAGAGTAATTTTAGTTTCTCTTCATTTCTAATAGCCACAAACAATGCTAAGGGATCTCAGGAGCAACTTAACTGCACCAAATATCAGGAACAACTGATGTAGATATTGCTGTATAAATTCACAGGCTCTTTCATGGAGTATCTCTGTCCTACTTGTCATCTCCTGTCAGTGAAAGATTAACTTCTGTTTCTCACCAAACTATGATAACAACCTCCATTATCCCTTTTTTAAGTTTTCAAGTAACACATTTCTCAAGCTAGTGAGAGGCTCTCCATAAAAATCCAGTCACCACAGTTTGCCTTCACACCCACTCTTGACATTCTATGTCGCTCTTTAAAATAAAAAAAACCTTAATGAATAGATTGCCTGAAAATTCAAGCCATCATCAAGCTGATCAATACTGATCCAGTATTTTCTTCATCTGTTTTTAGTTTTCTTGCAATTAGATGGTAAGCTCTTTGAGACAAGGGCCATTTTTTGTTTTGGATGGCACCTCACCCAATAGATTCATGGTCTATGACAATGGCTTTTAAACACAGCAAAACTGCACACAAATATATTACTTCATTTAAATGTAGGACGATCCTTCTTCTCAAGATACTTTTTAACTTAATTCTAATAGTAGTGACAAAAAGGAAATGTTCAATAAATTGTATTTTATCATTCTACTGTCATAACAGAAACATATACATACATGCTCCTGCGCCAACAAGGACTCCTTGCTCATCACCTTCATAGCATATACATCACCAGTAACTTTCTCTCTTACTACTTTAACATCTGCAAAGTGACCACAGCCAACCACACTCTTTACTTCAAAATCCTTCACGCTGGGTTGCAGTTCCCTTAATTCAGCTATAGTCTCTGCATCTATAAAAATAAAACACTTATTTTTACATTAGCCAACTAGCATTTCATAACGAACACAACATCATAAATGGTGAATAAAACAAAACAATAAAAACATTTATTTCCAGACTCTCAAGAAATGGTAAATCATTCCAGAATATGCTGCTTTAAAAAAACCAGTATGCATAAGAATTAGAAAAAGGCTGTATTAATGCATAGTTAAGACTGAAATATGGTACATACAAAAGAATCAGGAAATGTTAAGACGGTTCCCATAGCAACCATAATTCTGTCCCATTCATAACGTCATAGGCTGATAGCTTCTTTTGTTTCTAATTTCTTTCCAACCGTCCTTTACCAATACAAAGTGTATTCTCCAAATATGAGGGCTTTACCAGCCAAGTTCTACAAGTCAAGTGGCAGGGTTTTCTCCTCTGCCTGTGGGAGGCACTAGTCCATTGTCTAACAGATAACCGTAGACATGACATTTCAGATATTCAGTTCAAGTTTTCCATTGACTAGTTTCAACCAGCATGCACTGTGATAATCAATTGCTCTCTGTAGATTGTTCTAAAAATTCTTCAGACTAGCAGAAAATTACTCTCTGCTAATAATATCTAGAAACTCTTGGATGGAACTATTATAGAGGGCATGGTAAGTTACTTTTAACCAAACGGCTTGCTAGTATATCTTAATAGAAAAACTGACGAACTTTTTTTTTCTCCCCCCAATCCGAGCACATCATCAGTAAAATATTTACTCCATCAGAAATTATATTTCTGAAGCACAGAATTACTATTTACAAGTTACACATGCAAATTTCGGATAACACATGGAATCCAAAAGATTACATCAAGCTGAAAGAGCCAAGTATTACCAAGGTCCTTTCTAGATTTTTTTTCCCTCATACCTCTAGTCACTGTCCTGCTCTCAACTTCTGACATCCTTCTATTGTGCAGACTTGGAGCTTTGCTGCATGCAGTACTCAGACACTTTTAAAGAAAGCGCCTCCTCAACTATAAATATATATAGTACAGACTAAGAAGGATGCACGTTCGAGTCACAGTACTTCAAAAGCCACTTGCATTTGGCCTTTCTGGACCTGAACACAGCCCTACTAAGACTGCCAAGGTCCCCTTTGCAATGTTGAGTCTGTCCACAAAAAGTCTGATGCTCAAAGTCCTGCGTTACAATCACTAATGAATCAAAGCAACTAAAGCATTATTTAAACATTCAGATTCTTAAGCACTACCTTTTAAAGTGACACCTGAAAATCAGGCTAAACAAACTTACACTTCTTGACAAAGTTGCCAACGTGTTTAATTTTCATTAAAGTGGGGTTTCTGCATTCTTCAAAAAGAACGAATAAAGAATCAAGGATGCCTTCCCGGGAGAGAGGAGACATCTGCTGTTGAGTCACAAAGAGTGGCTTCCCCTGGAAAAAAAAAAGAAGCAACAGCAGATGGAGTCTCAGACAACAATGAAAACCTTCAAATCAATAACATATGTATAGAGCAGATTAGATATTATCCATTTAAAAATCACTACTTCAGAAATTAGACAAATGATGCAGAAGTGTGAGGTAAATATATCAACTCACTATGTCTATCTGTAATAGCTGTTACAGGTATTTTACTTTTAGACAAAGCGATCCTTTAAAGATTGTTAAAGTTCAAATCACAGCTTTCTTGAAACTCCCTACATCCTCCTGATGACTCCGATCTGACTGGCTTTTTTCTTGACATTGTACTACGTGGTTTTTTTCATGGTACAAATAGTTTAAGCAATCAGTATCAATACTAGCTCCAGAAGGAAAAGCTGCTGAACCTCAGATGATCAAATAACAGCTGGTTGGGTAAAGCCATCTCATGACAAACCCTCAGCTACATCACCCACAAAAAAACCTGCAGATTACAGTACACAAAATGCAATATTCCATCTTTATGTGGGAAAATCCACTCAGGCTAAAACATTAACAGATGCACGTAAACGTAAGACCAGCTGCTATCCACTGAACTTTGTGCAAACTAGGTACACACTTTGAACTCCAACAAGTCATCCACTTCCTCCAAAGGACCACACAGCCACGCTTTGAGTGTCCACACAAACAAGCAAAACTGTATTTTGATACGCTGGATATGGGCACAGCTGAAACCGAGATCAGTAATCCCATGCCAGATGCTCTTTACCTGAAAGAGCAGATTTAGCCGGGAAATTCGGCTGGTGATGGGCTCCATCGTTCCTGCCTCTACCGGATTTCGGGCACCGCATTTGAACTTCAACATCTTTACAGATTATCTTGTAGAAAAGATCACCTGAAAAAGAGAACCGGGACTTTCAAGCAGAGACAATAAAAAAAGGAGATGGGGGGAGTATAATTTAAGCAACATTTGTACTTCCTCAGAGACAAAATTTATTAAAACTAGCAAGCCTGAACGCATCCGGAGTGTAACAATAATCAATGTGTTTTCTGGGAAAGGCGGGGAGAGGGAAGGGCTCCAGACGGAAAACAAACCCTGACGGCGCAGAGCCCCCCAGACGGCGGCCTTTGTGACTAGCGGAGCCGCTGCCCGCGGCACAACAGCCCGCGCTGCCACAGCCGCCGCTCCGGCCTCTCCTCAGCGCCGGCGGCGCGAGCCCCGGCCTCAGCCACCCCACAACGCCCCGCGCCGCCCTCCCCCCTGCCGCCCCACTTTACCGCCATCCAGGTTTGAACAGAGCGAAGGGCGTATCCCGGCGACCATCACTTCCGATGACGCGCGCCAAGGGCCCCTGCCTCAGCCAATCCCGAGGCCGGTCTGGCGGAAGCCCAGTCGTCATGAGGCGCGGCCTCTCTCAGGGCGGTGCTGAGGCCCCCTGGGATGTCAGCTGTGCGTCACTCCTCCGAGCGGGGCGGGGGAGAGGGTGGTTAACGGTTTTAACCGCCGAAGGTGGCAGTCTGACCGGCTTGCCTGCCGCTGAGGGGGCTGGTGCCGCAGGAGGGCTGGGAGGCGCGCGGCTTCCCCTGCTCCGCTCCGCTCCGTGCCGTGCCGGGCCGGGCCTGGCAGCGCTCGCTCAGTCAGGGCCTGGTGGGGCGGGGAGCTTGCGAGGGGCCGTCTTCGCTTGGCCGTTGGGGGGGAAGCGGGGGAGGTGAAGGGCCGGGGCAGGCAGGGCCAGGCAGGACCAGGGCAGACAGGGCCCCCGCAGCCTTCAGCTGGGCACGAGCTGTGCCAGGTCGCGGCTGTCGGGTGCTGCCGTGTGCTGTCACTCAGGTGCTGCTCTGCTCTGACGGTTTTGTTCCCGTAAAGTGTACACCACTTGTGCTGTATTATACTGCTTCTTTTTTTTTTTTTTCCTTTGCCAAATCTTGAAAGGCAAAAATGACTCATTCTTAATAGTTCTGACTGGAGTTGGTTCAACCATAGACTAGACGTCATAGTTGGCAGCAGCTAACTGCCAGGTAGGACAGCCAGAGGGGAAATAAAAATGTTTTCAGAAGCTTTAAATTTTGCTCTCTAAAGTGCTTATTTGACCTTTATGTGTCCCCCTCCCCCCCTTTTTTTTTATATGTGTGGCCATTTTATTCATATATAGGGTAATGAGCTTTCAAGTGAAGCATTGGTGAAAATGTTCCAGCTTGGCATCCCCTCCAAAGCGCCTACGTGCCATCCATCAAAATGCTAAGTGGAATGCAGCATGACCTTGTTTAACAGTGGATCAGTACAGTGATGTCAGTGGAGAACATCAGCACGAAGCATTGATGCTATCTGCAAACATCACGGTTAGGCAAAACACAGGGTGCTATTTCAAAGTACAGTTCATTGTTACACAGTGTCTTGGCAGGATTTAAGCTGGCAGCAGAAGTCTAGGTGATGGGGTTCCTTAAAAATAGTCACGTTGCTGTGTAGTGACATAAAACAAGATGTTTCACTATCCAGCAATCATTTTAATTATGCTAATACTGGCTTGGCATCTAGCTGATAAAGTAATGCACTGATGGATTTATTATATTATGACTTTATACAAATCATTTTACAGGTTTGTGCTTCCTTCCACCTCTTCTAGTCCACCCCTGGAACACTGACATATTTTTGGAGTATTTCTTGTCTCATACTTACATATCTGGGTTCATTTCAAGTTATTGAACCTGAAAGAGTTTTTAAAACCTAATTTATTGTCCACCACCTGCACTACCAGTTTGCTTTTTGGATTTCATTCAGAACACTGTCATTGTCTGTGTCTCATCTGCAACTGCATTACACAGGAGAGATCAGCTCTTAAAAAGAAGTGTGATAAAGAGCTTCCTTTTCGTAAACTGGTCAATTTTCATGCTAGTGCATTTTAGTAAAATACCACTTCTTGCCTTGATGTTTGGAACCCTATCATGTCTAAGGGTACTCTGTCCTAGATTTTGGACAAGTCTCATTATCTGCCATCCAAACTAAGAGGAGAACTTTAGGCTCCTCTGCCTTTCCCCTTCTCCTGCACAAATGCCGTTAGCCCCTTCTCTTTTAACTGCCAAAATTACTGTTAAATATCCACACTGTTTCTAATGCCACTTGAGAAATTACCATGTCTGTACATTAGCTTAGATTTAGAAAGTGGGGAAAGCAAAAGAGTTGGGTTCTCTTTCTGACAGCTCATTTCCATATTGTGTTCAAATAACAAGGTGTGGCTGATTCTCTTTCCATCTTTTCTGCAGGATGGTATAGAACAGCTGATCCACAAACTGGATAAAGAGATCGTTTCATCTCATCCACAGTAGGCTACTCTTTCCCTTCTACAACACGAACACTACTTCTAGGTCTCCCACACAATATCCCGACTGGTTTGACCAGCCAGGTGCGTTGCACAGCCCTACTTGGCTAAAAAGCCTGCCTCCGTTATCTAACTGGTCTCTCAACTGCCCAGCAGGTCCAACTAGAGTATGAGTTTAGTTGCTATGATTTTCATGTTTATAATTTAATTTTCCCAAATTAGGATTTCCTTGTTTGTGTACTGTTCAGTGCTTGCAAGCAGGGAAGCTGGCTGTTAAAATCATTCTTTGGGACAGATTCAGTTTTCCTCAAAATTTAGGTGAGGGCTCAAGTTAGATTAGTTCCCTTCAAGAAATCCCTTAAGCACATATTTTGCTAGAAGCAGCCATGTGGTAGAAGATCACTTACTGTTTTCTCTTTGTTGCTCTGTAAAAGACTCACATAAACAAGAATGTCTACTAGCAAAATGAAATAATAGCAAAAAAATACAGCTGCACCAGAACAGTTAGCAAACATTAAGAAAAGAAGCTGAAGTGGCAGAAGGAGGGAGTAGGGGAGAGAGAGAAAAGCTGTGCAGTTTCAGTGGTAAAACCTCAGTACCCATTTCTGATGTCTCAGGTAAAAAATAAATACCTTTTCAGAAGAACACATATTTCATTTTTCTTTAAATTGGTGATCTGAACTCTTCAGAGTGAAAGTGATGATTCCTTCATACTTTTGATATTTTTATCAAGAGCAATCATAGTGTACTACTTCTTTTTCTTTATAACGGTCAAATTATATATCATTTCTTGATCTTGGCAGGTGCTCCTGTGGATAACCTCACTTAACTTGAAGGATCATCGGCAGACCTGCAATTGTACAAAACAAGGGCTTATTCCCTACTATTAAATTAATAGGTCATTCAAAAGTGTAACAAGATAAATTGGGACCCTAAACAGGTCCCAATATGGTGTTCAACATGTTTTTGACATCTCACCATGCATGGAATTGGTTACCATCTGTTTGGCATTTTTTTATTATAAGAGTAGGGGTTTCCCTTCTTTTCCTTGGCCAAAATTCACCTCCCTCATGCTGTTGTATAGTGCATCAAGGTGACCATGTTCCAAAGATTGCTTGTCACTGT
Source organism: Ciconia boyciana (assembly GCF_034638445.1). Taxonomy (NCBI): domain Eukaryota; kingdom Metazoa; phylum Chordata; class Aves; order Ciconiiformes; family Ciconiidae; genus Ciconia; species Ciconia boyciana. The sequence continues at coordinate 4,236,055 of NC_132948.1, forward strand.
AACACCCTTCAGGCTTGCTCAGGGTCTAAGACACTAAGTAAATGTAAAAGCAAAGGATCAGGCATGTAGGTATGCCAGCTTTTTGCCAAGAAACTAGTGCTCATATTCTCATCCAAACTAATATTGCCATATTTTAATGGGCAGAGAGATGCCAAATCTCCCCTAACACCATCTGGCTGTGAACTTCTGTATTTACAGCAGCATCACTCTTAAATATCTTCATCTTTGGAGCAGCAAGACACTCGTGACTGCTCCCAGGAAGCTAACTTCCTGAGATTTGCACATGGCTAGAAGGTAATAAAAAAGGCTTGTGCTATCACAATTCTAAGAGCTAAGCATGACCAAAAAAACTCCTATTTTTTGTCCTATCTTGAAAATCTCTTCAGCTCTGTTGTTTCCACATTTTAATGCTAATCCGTTCATGCAGACTGGTAGCAGTTTGCAGCCTAGGCTTCCAGAGTATGTGGACCCCAGAAATAAATTGGCGATTCTTCAGTGATTCTTTTGTTGAATGTTACGGCTGGCTTTACCATAGCTAATCTATATGCGTATGAAAACAAAAAATGAATCATCCCTTATCAGCTCTATTCCCTTCTCTAACTCACCAGTATTTAAAAGATCCTGCAATAAACCAAGCTTTTCCATTTTTTTTTCATAGCCCTAACCCTGATCATAGCTGGGTTATCACTTTCTGCCTCAAAATGCCTTAAACTTGGCTGACTTGAATACTGTCATAAACCCTTGCTAATAGTAGCTCTCACCATTGTTTAATGGGACCTAAATGATCCTTAGATTCTAGGCACATTTTTTTCCACTTTGTTTTCCCGAACTATCACAAAATATCCAACTTAGATGCAATAGTCATGTACACTACAGGGGTTATAAATATTTGTACAATATATCTTCAGGAATAACAGTTATGGAAGAGGTTATGGAAATCTTCCTTTTCAGGGAAGATACGAAGGCAGAGAGAAATAATTGCCAGGAAAACAATTGTATTGTCTTTCCTTCTGCAGTATTTTTAATTTCCTCCGTAGAATTTTTGGCAAAAGACCACTCTGCAATCATTCTCCTAGGATAAGCAGAAAGGAAATGAAACTTTAAAAGACCTAAATGGCTGTTAGGTGTTTCTTCCACAGACTTCCACTAGAGGTTAGGTACAGAGCTACATTCTTCAAGGTTATTTGATTGGTTATTAATATTAAAGGCCTTTTTTGTTTGTACTAGCAATATGTTAATAATAGTATTATATAAGTGCTAATGTTCACTGGGCGGGGGTTATACATTGTTTTTATTTTCTTTATGTTTACAGAAGTAAAATCCATTTTAAAAGTGTTTTAAATACACATGGTAGCCTTCCTATTAGATACGTAGCCATCATCTATCTTTTTATTTATTTATAAAAATGCAAACAGACACATGATGCTCTTCAGACCTAATCCCAGTTCTGAGGATTCCTCATTCCAGCACACACTGTTCAGAGACTACCCATGTTTTCTTACCAAACTCTCCTAACATACAACCCTATGTTGAGTTTCTCTTTAAGCCTCAACATAATCATGCTAAATTTTTGGTGTGACCAAAATGGAATGGTAACTGAATTGGGTCACTAACAATCCTTTTTATATGCGAACTGAGCATTTAACCACATGAAAGTGAAGCTTTTTTTAAATCCTAATTATCTTCCATGTTAACTTTTTTTATATTTATCCTAAAACAAATACTTCATTATTTACTGGAGAGATAATTTATTAATTTTTAGATGTAGTGAAAAGCAAATGATCTTTTACTTATCTCAGCTTCAGGCTTCCTTTGTGCTATCACAGGAACACCCCTGATTCCACAAAAATTGTTTTATAGAAAGCAATTTATTAAACCTCGCGATCTGTCAAGACACATGAATATTGATGTGTTCACATTAACATCTCCTGGAGCAGCTGAAAACTAAATTTGTCATGACTTAATGGGAATTATATGTTGCAGAGCAACAAGTGACGGGGCTTAATTAAAGCAAAACTGACAAAGTATCTGAGCAACTATAATAAACGTTTTGTTTTAAATGTAGCTAAAGAACTACTTGCATGTTTTCATTGACGTGGAAAGGAAGGCAATGTTGAACTCTGTTTTAGAAGATAAAACCTAGAATGGGACAGGTGCAGTTTATCATCTGGAAATTGCATATAACAAAATACTCAATTACTCTGGAATTTAGATACAGTAATCAGGTAAAAGATGGCCATATCAAATTATATTTTACCTAGATTCCAGAAGGAGATACGAACTGAGATACCTTTATAGTGAAGATACCAAATTCTTTTGAGAGCACAGTTAAACTTATTATTAGAATTTAATCTTACATTGCTCCTAAGATGAATGTATTCTAGATGTTCACAGGAGGAGTTTTTCCTTGCCTTAAATCAACAAACAATAATTTGCTTGCTTGTGGGATGGTCGTTGGCGCTTCATTGCCATGTGTTGGAATTCCATCTAGAAACCTGGCATTCCCCACTCTCCTGTGGGCTGCAGAACATTGTGTATCCTGATTTGTGGTGAAAGAATTTCTGACTCAATCCAGTCCATGCACTATATTAGGAAACTGGAAATCTGACCATCATCAAGGCAAAGAGCCCAAAAAGATTAATTCTGTCTTATTATAAGTAGTCGGCTCTTAGTTGATCTCTGTCCCTGAGATCAGCCAGAAACAGAGATGTGCCAGACAGACATCTCCCTATCCAATATCGATGAGTAGCAGAGCCATGCCTACCCATAAATCCCTTTGGCTGACTTCCAGAAAGGTGTAAGAATGTGAATCAATTTAGGAGTTAGCTAGATGGCGTTCAAAGATACTCATATGTTGCTATACTGTTGTGATTTTGGGGAGAACAGGTCTAGTTATTGTTTGGAGTTTTCTGGAATAAGTAAGGTTAGATTGATGATGAAACTACACTATGCAACAAAATGGCAGGCAGCCATCTGGGGAGGGAAGCATCGCTAAATCAGTTTTCCACTGGAGTAGAAAACATCCCCCTTTTTGAAACAGGGATGTTTGTTAGTTGTTGTTTTTTTTTTAAAATAGTTCAATGCCAGTTGCAAACCACAATTCAGTTGGGAAGAGCCTGCTCATATCAAATCCACACACTGAGGCAATTGCTCCAGTCATCTCTGCTGTAGAAGTCATTGGGAAGTACATGGTGCTTTCCTGCAGCCCAGTGTTGGCTGACAGATGTAGCTACAACGTACCACAGAGTTCCAAGATTTGTTATCTAAAAGCAAAATAAAACCACTTGCTCTTACTTACTGTTTAGAAAACAAATACTGTCAGGCTGAAGCATCAAAATTAAGTCATAAAATAGATTAAACAAAATATATAAGCTCTTTTTAAAAAAAAAAAATCTTCTTACTAAGTCTGGTGAATTAAGATACAGAGGTAGACTTCGCTTCTTCATATACCTGAACTTGAAGGAAATTCTATCTTTTTTCTTTTGAAGATTTATTCCAAAAATTCCAGTAAGCAATAATCTGGGCACTGCAGCCTTATAGGGTAGGAAAGAACAACAGCAGCACTTTGTTCAGAGTGTAAATAAAAGCATCAGATGAGGCAATAGCAGCTTTAATGTAGAAAGACTCTTCCAGGTAAAACTAAAAGAAATTTAGGTATGAGTGCCTGTCTATTTTTTAATTTGGAATCACGATTTTGGTACTGTACAGATCTAAGATGTTCTTGCTCTGAGTGGGTGTGTTCATTCAGGCAAGCTGGCGCCAGCGTGGGCAGATGCCACTGGCAAGCAGGTGATGGCCTGGCAGGCACCGCCAGCAACCTGGAGATGGCCTGGCAGACGCCACCGGCAGGCGAGCGACGGCGTGGGCAGACGCCTCTGGCAAGCTGGCAACGGCCTGCTGGATGCCGCTGGCAAACAGGCGATGGCATGGGCAGATGCCACCAGAAAGCTGCGATGGCCTGGCAGATACCGCCGGCAAGCCGGCGACGGCCTGGTGGACGCTGCTGGCAAGCCTGCAACGGCGTGGCCAGATGCCGCCAGCAAGATGGCGACACCCTGGCGGAGGCTGCCGGCAAGATGGCGATGGCCTCGCAGATGCCCCTGGCAATCTGGCGACGGCCTGGCAGATGCCGCCAGCAAGCCGGTGATGGCCATGGCCTGCTGGACGCCACTGGCAAGGGTGGGCAGAAGCCACCAGCAAGCCGGTGACAGCATGGGCAGATGCTGCCGGCAAGACGGCAACAGCCTGGTGGATGTCCCTGGCAAACTGGCGATGGCCTGGCAGATGCCGCCGGCAAGCCAGCGATGGCCTGGTGGATGCTGCCAGCAAGCTGGCATGAAAATGAAGTAATAAAATAGATTAAACAAAATAAGCTTTTTAAAAAAAAAAAAAAATCCTTTTTACTAAGTCTGGTGGATTAAGATGCAGAGGTAGACCGCTTCTTCATATAACTGAACATGAAAGAAATTCTATCTTTTTTCTTTTGAAGATTTATTCAAAAAATTCCAGTAAACAGTAATCTGGGCACTACAGCCTTATAGGCATGGTGGCAAGAATGAATAGAGTACAAAAGAACAACAGTAGCACTTTGTTCAGAGTATAAATAAAAGCATCAGTGAGGCAATGACAGCTGTAATGTAGAAGGACTCTTCCAGGTAAGACTAAAAGAAATTTCAATATGATTGCCTGTCTAATTTTTAATTTGGAATCACGATTTTGGTACTTTGCAGATTTAAGATGTTCTTGCTCTGAGTGGGTGTGTTCATTCCTGTCTTGAAGAACTCGGGAATGACAGCCTACATGTTACTTTATTTAATTCTTCTAGAATTAGTTCTATACTGTTTGCTTGGAGGCCAAGAAATACTTTACAGTGACTATTGTGGGATTCTGATTTTTAAACAGCTTTTCCATGTTAAGAATTGTAATGAATAAGTGATTAAGAGAGAACACTGACAAACAGTGAAGTAACTTAATGTTCATATAGGGATTGAATGACAATTTCTGGCTGCTCTGGAGGTCCCTGCATGGTCAAATCACTTTTTGGAGTGCTGTTCACCATTCCTGACGTGCTATTGACCTGGCTCACATTGTTTTCTTACATTTTCCTTTGCTACCTGGAAGGAAAAGGCTACAAAACCAGTATATTCTTCCTCAAACAGACAAAAAAAGCATGGTGGGAGGTTGTTGCAATGATGCAGTGCTCATCGTCTGCCAAGGAATTGCATTTAGCCATTTTTAGCCAAATACAAGTCTTGAAAGAGGAACGGAAACTCCGTGCAAAAGAGTTTCTGTGGAATAAACATTTCCTGAAAAAAAAAGGGTTAAGGCTACTTTTCCTTTTTCCTTTGTTTTTAAAGTATTGCAGATGGACTTAAAGTTTTCAAAATCACTTTTTAATAAAAGGTGGGTTTATGCTACTGTTTCAAATTCCTCTATAATTGAATTAATTACGTAAGCACTAAGGTTGAATATTTTCTACTTTCTGGTCTTCCCATCACTCAGCTATGCAGTTTTCCTTAAAGCAACGAGTGCATTGCTTTGGAATGGATCAGGTGCAGCATTTATGAATTGTGCCGGTGGATGAAAACAGCTAATATTTTCCTGGAAAAAAAGGGAGAGGTGCAAACTTGCTGGGGCATAGTAAATATTACAATTCTTAAACCTTTTAAACATGAAGCAGAAAGTAGTAAGCTTTTCATATCAAACAATTACCAGAAAAAGCCTAATAGCCAACCTCAAAATGACAAAAAAACCCCCAACGAAACAAAAAAATCTATGCTAAGTAATTGTTATTTGCTAACAAGCTTTCTAAAGCAGAACACCAGCTACCACTTAAAATCCTCCAGAAGACAGCAGTAGAAGCAGCAGAGGAGGCTGGGTTCTGCATCAACTCAATCCACCATCAACAGATATTAGGAAATAAAGATTTTACATTTTAGAATACAGGAGGCTGGAATGAAAGAGTATTTGCACACAGGCTACGTTGTTTGTTGCACCTCTGTCCTCTCTATATTCTCCTGGGTTTCATTCTGATGCCTTTCAGTACCCCAGCATCAAAAGATGATACATCATCTAGTTCCTGTGAATAAGAACAGCTATTTCTCTCTTGAAAAGGGCTCTTTAAATCCTACTGTTTCTCTGTTTTGCCAAGCTGGGATTCTTCAGCACTGAACTGAGCCAGAGGCACAGCCAGGCAATGCTGGCAGTGGTGTTCAACAGCTGTGTAGAGTCTGCTAAGGGATGACTATTCTAGAACCAGTCTTCCCACCTTATATGTAGCCTTTTGGGGCAAAAATGCCATCTAGACATTCAAAAAGATCCAACAAACAGGCTGATACAAGGTATTTATAAATGATGAAGATGGAGGAACAAGCCTGTCTCACCACCCTGTTGTCATCTGCCCAGCTGTGGTGTGAGCAGGAGCACACACAATTCCCAAAGCATGAATCAGGAGTACCAATGCATCAGAAAATGGCAACTGGTAAATAACATTTTTCTTTTCATCCCTATCGAGTCTTCTGTAAGGGGACATTTCTGCCCAAGCTGCATATAAATTGTACGTTGTTAGTAGATTGATGCTGTCTCGCTTCATCTGCAGAGTGCTTCATGCCAAAACCACGAGCCTGCATGACTTCAATCGTAAAGAAAAAAAAATCAATAAGCCTGGGCAGCTTGTGACGCTTAGTGACAGATTTTCACTGCCTGTATGGCTATATTTTAATTTAGACAAAAATAGTTAACACTGCACTTGCATGCAAAAAGAAGTCATCTGCTTCTTATCTAATGTGTAATTCAATAATTCCTATAATTGATCTTCATTGACAGTTTATGCAAGCTCACGCACCCACACTGCACATATTGTGCTTCCTGACATAATTCCCAACATAGACTATGATATTTCAACAGAGGAAGCTTGTTAAATCAGGTCAAACAAAATAAAGAATCAGAATCTGCTGCAAGTCCTTGCAGCTGTCTGTCTTTTCACCCTTCCCCCCCCAAAAAAAAAAAAATCCAACTATTGGTATTTTTGTAATGGGCTAAAAATACAACAGTTTTGTTAAATGTTGATAGGCTTCAGAAGAAAAATACATCATCATTTTTCCCTAGATGCCGGACTATTACTGTTGATCAGACATAACTGCCAGTCTTTATTGTTTCCACGTGGTTTGATTTTCCCTGGAAGTGCCATATATATTCTAAAGATCTGCTGAATTAAAAGAATTCTAAATCAGTTCCCAATTGATGAGACGCTATTTCTGAGATAGGCCAATAAAGGACATTTTCTCTCATAGACAAAGCAACACAAAAATTATGGAGGTGATAATGGGTCTTCAGGTGTCTGAAAGAGTGATATGTAATTTCAGAGAAACACAATAGAAGCATTTCCCATTTACAATAATTGTAAATAAAGAGGAACGTAATGTTTCTGTTTTATAAACACAATCACTTGCCTAGCCAGCATTCTCCAACTATTTCAAATGACTCTTACTCTCCAAAGAAATGAGATATATGAAGAGTTTAACAGACTAATGACTAATAGATACAATTAATGGTAGCAGAAAGCCAGACAAAGTTAAATAGAAGCATGCTAAAATACTAGGCACAAAAGGCTGGAAGATAATTTCCAGAGCATACGCTAGCACAGGGGAACTCCTGGTTTAATTTTCTATAAATTCTAAAATTTCTAAAAAAGAAAACTCCAGCTTTTTAAACAAAGCATTATTTGAAGCTCAGAGCAAGGCACTTTTACGAAGATGTAGATTCCTTTATTACAGATTCTCTTTCCAACTGTAAGACCTAATTCTATAGCAGTTGAGCAAATGATTCCCATAAATAACCTCCTTCACCCACAAGCTGGGGTAGGCTCTTAGGCTAACTACTGACTGTGCTGCTGAATGATTTTCCAATTTCTGATGGCTGTAGCACTTCAGGTTAGTTATGCTACACCTTATTGAGCTAGTAAGTCATCAGGAGAAAAAGGGAAGCAACCAAGGGTGACACATGTGCAGACACAATAAAAATCACAGTAGCCCGCTCTTACCGTTCATGTCCACAGCAAGTTCCTAGGGAGGCTTCTGCACAGGAGAGGGATGTTGGTGTGCTCTGAAGAGTAAGACAATATTTCATGAGCTCTGCAGACGTGTCATTTTATGTGGAAGCATCTTCTTTTTCCCATAGAGTAACTTCTGAAACACTAAACAAACAAAAACACTTGAAGGGCAAACCCATAAATATTTCAGTTATTTGTATATAGGTTACTCTTTTGGAATTAAAAAATTGAGTAAAACTGACACAGCATGTATCTTACCTGTCACTGACACTGAATAGCATAAAACCGACCCAAGGAGTAGCAAGGATTACTAGCTCTGGGCCAGACTGTGTGGCACAGGCAAGCCATATAGCATCTTTTGGGAGGATATTCAATAATGCTTTGGAAGGTAGTTGCGTCCCTCCCTTTTGGCCTTTGCTGAAATTTCTTCACTTAAACGTAAATTTGGGGAAGCAATATTCATCTATTTATGCAATGTCCTTGAATCAAAACAGTGAGGAAAAATAGAAAATTAATTACATTCTTCACATAAGGCTGCATCTGACACTAACATAAAAGAGGATGATTAAAATAGGCAGAAAATATATTCATTTAAACTAAGATGTTCTTTTAATAGTAAAGTGTTTCTGAAAGAAACCAGATACCCAGATATGCGGGAGATAATGCAAGCTAGCCCACAGCACTGAAATAATGCACATAAGAAGACTTGATGACTCTTCTCTTCCTGCCCAACAAGACTGATTTTATGTGGTTCAAAAGATCTTGTCAGGCAAGGGTCTGGAAGCTTTATAAAACAACCTGATCTCCGAGAGAGAGGAGAATCACAGTCGAAAGCACAACAGGTATGAAAGGGCAATCAGCCAAACCGAGCTGTGCTGAAGAGCCTGACTTGCTGTAGAGTTTTATCATAGTCTCTGCATCTAAGATGAAAGGCCGTCAAGTAAGCAATATATGCACACGATCTCTATATCCTTTTACAACAGCATGTCAAAGTATTCATCAATCCCAATGAATAATATTTGGCTTCATGTTTGTCATATCTCTCGTTTGTCACGTTGCAGGTCACGCTGCTTTCACACAGCCCATGGGAGAAGTTGACTGTGAACTCAGACGGAGGCTGCACTAAACATCCATAAATGTCATTTCCAATGAGAGTGAGCTTGCCTAGCCTCTGCAGGCACAGAATGCTAGAAAGCAAAATTTAAAAATGGGAAACAAGAATGGAAGATACTTTATTAAGGTAATGTTCATATCTGAATTTCAACCCCATATGTGGGTGAATATTAGATTTAAGCAGTTAATTGAATGCTGAATATGTTAGTGACAAATATGGTCTATGCACTTCCTAAAATGTCTAGAAGTATGCAAAGCAATAATATGGGAAATGAAAGACAGAAAGACAAAGGAAACTTTTAATCTTAAGCTTTATTTTTAGGTCAGATATTGAAAGCCATATATGGCTTTTCCATAGAACACCCACACCCATGCAGCAGAGCAAAGATTCTGATGAATGTGATACCCAGAGTATCACAACTTTCTCCATGGTTGTTTTTTTCACATAATGTAGTTAGTTAATTAGATCTCCTCTGATCAATCATTGAATTACCGCTTCAAAAGGCACTATGATATGATGAGAGTGCCTCGCAGCAGTTAAACACTTTGATTTTTCTGTCCTAACACATTTACAGCTAGTGTGAACTAGGTCCTCCCAGCAGGAATAAAGAAATACTTTTTATTTTTTAAATTACAATTTATCTCACAATTTAAAAACTGACCAGTAAAATTATTGTAATATGGATTCATTCTCTCCCCTTCTCCTTTCTGGTATTTAAGACTAATCATTTTCATGTTTTCCATGTTTCTTACGTTTTGATCTCAAGCTCTTTGGAGCTGCAACCTTCTCTCTCGCTCATGTTCTGTTCAGCTCTTTTAATACCATCACCGTTATACATCTGTAACTTCAACTGTGTTGTAGCATCTCCTTCCTTGGCCCTCGGGAGTCTGTCTCAAAAACCAAAGAAGTGTAGTCATTACAGGAAGATACTAACAGCACCTCTTTTGTTTTCCTCTTGTGAGCTGACTCTTGAAGGGAAACTGTGATCCAAGAGTTAAGACTGTAAGTCACAACTTCAGCATGAGATTTGTGCATGACCTGGCATTGGGGACTGTTGGCTAGTTACTGCCTTGGCTTCTCTTCATCCCTCTGTGAAAGGGGAACAGTGATTACAGGACAGCGTTACCCCAAGACTTGCCTCATTATAGTTGCTATGAAGAGCTTTGGACTCTTTGGAAAGCAGACAGTACACGAAGAGATGGTGTGTAGTTTTTGGAAAAGTCTGGTTTTGCTGCCTCTCCAAAAGCAGATGACATTGCATGTGTAATATTCAGGGATCTTTGCATAGTGCTATACAGAGGAGTTCTTCTGCTAGCAGAAAAGCAGACAAATAAAAAAGCTTTCAAAGTCATGCTTCTGTTAGTGATACAAGTCCCCAAATGGGGAGAAACGATGCATTATTTTTTTGAGCAGTATAAATGATGGAAAATAATTTACTTTTTAATCCTAAAGACAGACATTTGCCAGATGAAAGAGAGCTGAAATGTAGTATAGGAAGTTCTGCAGTTGCCTTTCCAGCAGGATAGTGCAGTCTGCAGGTAATTAAACAACAGAAACCAATACCCATAATTCAACAGTATGTCTTAGTTATTATTTGGCAATTCTTTTTCTCTTGAAGACTCTTATACATAAATATGAGCTTAAAATGGAAATTACTCATAACAAGTTTTATTTCATTGTGAATTGTTCTCATACAGCAATATGCAATCACATTTGTAAAAAAACCAAATCTCTTTTACTGCCAGCCAAAGCTGACCTGCACTTTTACAAAGCCTGCTATTTTGAATTTGAATGTGCTACCTGTTACATGGGCAGGAGGCCCCGGAGCGATGATACACCAGTCTGGCAACTCTCCATTCTGTGAAGCGGAAAGGTGCTGACAAACTGAAGGGGATTTAGAAACTAGCAACTAGAATGAGGAGACACAAGATATTCATTTTTCTGGAGAGATTAAGACCTGGGTATTTTTATAGTAAGGTTGATTACAACCCCCAAATTAAACTCAGACAGGGAAACAAATTATCATCTGGAAGTTCCCTTCCTGGTACTTGCAGTGTTCCCCATGGCCAGGCCAGCAGAGGAAAGACAGATTTCCAGGTGCCCTCCAGAGCCAAGAGGAGGAGAGGTTGCTGCTCCAGACCACCCTGCAGAGCCCCTTTTCCTGGGGCCCAGGGAGGATGATGCGGCCCTTGTCCGGCCCCTGTGCGGCCCCTGTCCTCCACTATTCACAGACACTGCTTCACTTTCTGAAAGCTGTTTCAGGAGGAATGGGCATTTTGAATAGAAACCACTTGGGTTTCTCAGACTTAAACATTAAGAAGTTTTGTTACTTCTTTAATTTCTTTTTTAGTGTTGGTTTCTTTCTGAATGGCTGTTTCAACCCAGAGGACTCTGTTTCTCATGAGCTAATATTTAGTACATACTACGAAGCAGTTTAGTTTTTAGTCAATATTAAGAAGCAATACCTGACTTTTCCAGCTTGAACTGATATGGGCAAGGTGAAAACCAAGAATGTTTCCAAGTACGATCCTGTTACCAGAACACACATTGATAGACATCTCACCCTGCCTGACCCTTGCCTGGCCTCTGCATCCAGACGCCAAAAAGATCAGGCATTTCACTTCAGGCTTAAGATGAACATGTGTAAGGTAACAATGTTCTTTTTAGTGACTGAACTGTTTAAAAGAAACACAAGACACCCCAGTTCGAAAGCATGAAAAAGGAGGAGGATGCTGGGGAATAGCACTGACTAATTCATGCTAATGCAGGGTCCCTCAACCATGCAGAATGAGCTTCAGCTAACCAGGAGCAACTTAATTACTTCTGTTCAATGGTTTTCCACCTACATGTTTATCATAGTTCATGCTCTTGAAAAGCACTGAAGAAACAGCTCTGGGGATGAAAGGCTGCTCCTCTCATAGGCAATGGGTGCTGCAAAAACTCGTTCTGAAAGCTTCTGTGCTGCACATATCCAGGATGCCTCCATCTGGGCAGGATTGTCTGGCTCCTAATGATGTGACAGTTCAGGCTTTGTGATTTTTTTCCAGTGCTTGGGATTAGTAAATAAGGGGATCCCTTCACAGCAGTTGAAAGGGTAGGTTTTGTTTGGACAAAATACCCCAAACCAAAAACCCCTCAAGGCTGCCCATTCCTTTATCCTAAGGCAAGAAAACAGCAGCAGATGGGAAGGAAACTCTGTTGCACACACAGCCTCTCTGAAATGTTTAAATGATTGAACAGGGGCAAGAGGTTCTTGTGTCAGATTATCAATCTCTTACAGTGTCCAGTCCCCCATAAATCTTGGTATCAAAGACAAAAGGACACATCCTTCCTGCCACAGCCACATGCAGCATCGGCCGCAGCACAGCCAGGGCAAGGCTCATGAGCCCTGCAGACGGAACACAGAAATGTTCTCCAAATCTGGCAAGGTTGGCAGGGGCGTCACCTAAACACAGGCAGGAACAAGCTCATCTTCAGTTGTGCATATCCACTGGTCACACATTCTTGGATGAGGGACAACTGACCAGATCCTGCACGGATGTGAAGGCATTTGCACCAAATAGTTAATAGGCCCTAAGGATTAGTAATTACACAAATAAATATATAGCTAATTAAAAAACTGTTTTCCTGTGCTTTTTACTTTCAAACTTCTTGTTCCCAAGAAGTGAATCAGGCCTCTCATCAGATAATTTATAGAATACCAGTTTCCATAACAACATAATTGCTCAGTGAAGCAAAAATACCTGGCAGAGTTGCCATTATCATGAAATAATTGACCACAACAGTGAGTGAAGGAGGCTGCATTAAAACCAAGATTGCTTCATGTCAACATGGCCAATTACAATCCAATAATGCTAGATCAAAGACCATCATTCCTAATGTGAGTCACTACGAATTGCAGCATGTACATAAGAAGCAGAGCAAGATGGTAGTGAACAAATATTTTTCCCCACAACAAAGCACAAAGTCACGTCTAATCATTTAATGGTTGCAGAACTCCATGGCCAACACTATGACAGGTACTTTTAGGACCTAATGGTTTCCTATCAAGAAATACAGGCAAGAACATCTCACTCAGTTTGTGTCTTCATATGAGCAAAGGACAGGCTACTTTTTCTTTTTTAATAGGAGTGTTTGTTCCACAAAGACTTGTCAAACATTGGCATGTTGTAAGATTCAAGAGGGAGTAACTCACACCCACTGCTGAGAACACCTACTTCATTTAAAAAAAAACAGCCCTAGTGCAGATGTAGACCCATGGAGCCATTACATCTTTACTCCTTCTGTGGACTGCAGAAGCAGCAAGCCCAGAGCCAGGTTTGTGTGGAAGTGCTCAGGCCTAACACCTCTCAAGTGAGCCTGTGGTGCCCACCCTGCACGGCCCTGTCCCAGGTCTGCTCTGGACCCTATTGCGCTCACCATGTCCCTGGATATTTTTTATTTCTTTGCAGCTTCTCCATCTGAGAAAGCTTGAACCAATGAGAAGCGGTGCTGCAGCTGCTCTGAGTAGCATATGTCTGTAACGCGATGCTGAAGGCACGCGATGGCAATCCCTGCAGCTGGTGCAAGAGTATGTGAGGATGGGATCCCACCTGGGATAAGTGTTGGAGGATTATCCCAGCAAGGGGGACCCAGCTTGGACCCTGTCTGTGTCTGGTGTCTACCTGGAGCATGGTAAGTTGAGAAAGAGCCCTAGGTGCAAAGTAGCATGTATGTCATATGGCTGGTCAGGGCCAGGTGTGAAACAAAGTCACATTGCCGGTGTGGTACCCCTAACAAATCAAGCTGGCCTGAAATATTGGCCATGCAATGCCACTAGCTCCAGAGTAGTTCCGCTTGTTCCCAGCACTGTCAGCTTTGTTCTGGAGAGAGCATTATGGCATGCTTCCAAACTTCACACTTCAAAGTGACTAAAAGCTGTAGTACAAAGTATTTACATCTCTAACTCATAGGTGTCTCAGCATGATACTCATATGTGCCATATAACAAGTCAAAACTATTACCCTATTATTTTCCCTTTGCATCCCTTGTTTCTTACACATAGGCAGCAGGGTGAGCACAGTATGGTGTCAGCTCTGTCCTTAGGGAGTCCTGAGTCACCCAGGCGATGCTTTATACCCTTAGCAGTCCAGGGATTTTTCCCCTGACTTTGATGTTAAGAGTCACCTTGGTGGATACGTGCTTTTTCTCCTCTAACTGATGTAATATTGATAACCCTGGGAAACAACAAACTTGCCAGGAACTCTGTGGGGATCTTGAGCCTTGGGAAGAATCAGGATAGTCTTTTATTTTACTACATGTTGCTTGGCTAACACTCATAACAGCTTTCTTTTCCCTTCTGTTTAACCAGAAATTTCTGTTCTCTTCTCCCTTACCAACCTCTGCAAATCCACTTTCCCATCTTGTATTTCCTCTACCCAGCACCATGGAAAACCTGGGCACACACACATACTGGATAGCTTTGGACATTACAGAAGCAAAGAGAAAAAAGGTCACACATGAGTCTTACCTCTGGCTTTGCAGTTCTGGCCTTCTTCAAAAGCAAGACACGTTATGTCCTTTAATTACTCATTTGGGTAACTGCAAACTCTGAGCAAACTCTCTTAGGCTGCCTGCACCTCTTGCTGCCCATCTTGCAGCAGCAGGAGGCTGTGGTACACTGAAACACTGCAGCAGAGAGGTACACAAACAACCAGAAGAACTAAAACATGTCAGAAATAAAGTGCAGTAAAGCAAAGAGAAAAATAAAGCAATTAATCATTCAAAAAGATGAGAGAGAGAGAGAGAGCATGGCAAAATAAACCTGATAGCTTGTGCCACCTCCCTTGGAAGACTGTCAGCCCACTGACAGGAAGATTAAGGATGCTGATGGGAATTCCTCTCTCACCACAGTCAGCTTTAAAAGCACAGGACAATAATCTACTTTTAGAGGTCTGGCTGCGGCTTTCCCGCAACATGTCTTTTTCTCCCCTCACTCTAAATAAAAAGGATGATCACTTGCAGTGCTTGTTTTCTGAGCACTGCCCTCAGAGCTGAGGTTAAAGTATTGATTGAAGCACTTGGACATTTATTGGATTTGTGGCTTTTCTGATGTGTGAAAAATGTTTTGTCCTGCTTAACTCGTACAGTCCTACATACTCCAGTATTTGTTGGTGTAACCACCAAAGGCCCAGACCCTCTGCCACACTTCCTTTGTGAAGAGACTAACCGGTGAAATCCCTGGAAGGCAGAATACTAATTTCAAAGCATCGGTTTTAACAATATACTCAACACTGGGCTTGAAGAGCCTGCACAGCTTAGAGTTCACCTCTCCTTGACCCTCTGGGGAGGACAATACACATTGCCATATCCATAGCTTAAGCTGGATTGCCTGTTTCAGTATCTCGCTCCTTTAGGAACCTGTTTAGCAGAGTGAATTGCACTGGCAGGTTGCCCTGAATGGCTTGAGTGAAGTTCTCCAACCATCCCCATGGCTCATTTACTGAATTGGGTAATTGTGGGATGGGGAAAAGCAAGAAGGGGAAATCACTTAGCAACAAAGTCAGTGCTGTCCTTTTACCCCATACAGGATAGAACATTTTGCTACTTGCTTTTCTTTTACAGCCCTGTAAGATTATCACCTGAGCAAGAAAAGAACGATTGCTCCTCTTATAGGCAATCTTACACCACTCTCTTATACTTTATTTATAATGCTTTATTTATAATGCTTTATTTTTACCCTCGTTTCCTAACACCACAGAGAAGGCCTTCATATGCCCTGGACAAGGTGACATTTTTGTGTCATGTGATGACATCACTTGCATCAGTCACTTGCTCTCAGTTGTCTGTGTGCCTGAATCAGCCTGGCCTTTCTGCATTTTCAGAAAGGGTCATCCCTGTGGTGATTTTCATGCTGAAAGATAATTTGCACTGTACACACAGGAACCTTCCGCACTGCGAGAGCATCAGCTCCTGAAATGCTTGGTCTAAATCTCCCCAAGAACTACCCACTATTTGCAGTTCTTAGTACCTGAGTAGTGAAGTCTCGCATCAGGCTTGAGCAGTGCAATTAAAAAAAACACTTGTGTTTGACTCGTTTCACTTAACTCATTCTTCTTTTTTCCAGGCTGAGGTTCTCCAAATAATATAACCAAGACTAACTAGGGAAAGAAGAGCAGAAATGGGAGTCGGGTGTCCACCTATGGACAGCAACTGTCACAGCTCTCAGCTGAAATACTCTTTAGGATCCTAATAGTTAATGCCACCATATAACTGTAAAGAAACTGTACTGTTGTATTCTTAACAGTTTTTCATGGATATTTGATTGGGATAACACATATAAGATAAAATATGAGTAAAGTAACATACAAAGGAGTTTTAAAAAACAGTAACCTAATATATTTCTAAAAAGTCAAATCAATAATTAAATTCACAGGACAATGGATTTTTTTTTAAAGTGGAAATTAGTACCAGGTCATGCTGTGAACAAAGCTTTAATCCAAGGTTACTCCGGATAACACTGTTATGTTTTGCAGTCAATAGGCCCCAAATGAGCACTAAGCTTGTATAGATGCCTGATTGAGATGGTGGCATATGTACAATACATAGCACTGATTTATATGTCCTTTTTCTCTCCATCCAGGCAATAGCCTTCCCTCCCTATTCTAACAGCTGCAGCTATGGGTTCTATTTCAGGCTTTCTTTGGGGGATTAAAACCATCTCAGTATAATCTCTTTTTGTTTTATACACTGAAAGACGCATTAGAGATGAAAATTAATACCACAATGGATTTCATTAATCACACCAGAAGGGTTTGCTGTAGTAGGCACTTGCAGCAGAAGGTGCTCACAATCAGTTTAAATATTAAACACTTTCCTCTGTTTAAATAGCGATGATCAAATCTGTGAAAGCATGGTTCCTGCGTCAGGGCAAGGGGATTCTTTCAAAAGGGCCAATACTGTTCAAATCATCTCGCCTTATGGCGAGTCCCACTTTCCAGCAATGTAAGCGTCAGTTGACTGCCAGGACAAAAGGTCTAGCAAAATTGGTGCCTCAGGGAATTGCTATGAGATAAAGAAGGCGTCACCTCTGGGTCACCAGCACAAAAGAAATCATGGGCATAGCAGCCAACATCGTGGGACAGGTGCTGGCAGGCAGCATGGCATGAGGTACCAGGTCTCTGCCTGGTCTTTGGAGAGCAGGTGCTCGCATTACAAAAAGCACCACTAGCATTAACTGACACTGCCAGGAAAATGGCCAAGTATCGACAAGTTCTGCTAGCTGAGCTGTGGGGCGTATCCCCCACGAAAGGCTAAGTCCCAGTGGCAGATGGCCAGAGGGAAGTTTGCATTCCCACAATTCATGCTCTAACCATTATGAATAATCAGCAGTTCTCCAGGGCCCTGGGTCTGACACGAGGCAGGAGCCAGCCCTGCTAGAAAACTGCGTCAGCCATCAACGGTCCCAGCCAAAAACATCCTTGGACTGATGTGTTGGGGCAGGTGCATACAGATTAACATGGTCTAAGTGAATCTTCTGGAGGAGGAAGGAAAGCAAGCCCCATGGAAGCAGAGTCTAAAGAGAAAAGCTGTAAAATTCGTCATTTCTTTCTGCAGAATCTGGGAGTCAGAAGCACAGGTTTCCTTAAAAATGCTTTTGTTCAATCACATTACAGCCTC
The DNA here is from genome assembly GCF_034638445.1 of Ciconia boyciana. Classification (NCBI taxonomy): domain Eukaryota; kingdom Metazoa; phylum Chordata; class Aves; order Ciconiiformes; family Ciconiidae; genus Ciconia; species Ciconia boyciana. The sequence continues at coordinate 4,253,877 of NC_132948.1, forward strand.
ACTTGAAATTAAAGTACAATCAGAAATTGAGGAAACGCAGTCTTAGCAAACATGACAATACACAGTTTTACCCCGCCTTATTCTGCCTCAGCCTCCCTCCCGTGGCAAGAAGGAAAGTGACGCCTTGATCTAAGGGGGGAGAAAGTCAACAAAACCAAAACTGAAAAACCAACTGGTCCTGCCCCCAATAGAGCCTCTTTCCAGAGAGAAAAGTGCTATGAGGAGAACTGACTACAACTCCCAACGTTCACTGAGGCTGCTTTTAAGACAAATTTTATCCGGGAACATCCTAAACAATCTGAAATTGAAAGCAAGCCCCAGTGGTTGTTGGAAGCTGTAGTCAGCTCTCCAGGGGTGAACTACCGAGTAGAAAGATCCTGAGAGCTGCTCTTGTAACCAGAAGAGCCCTGCTAGCGATCGGGAGGAGCCGGTAGGGAGCAGGAGGAAAGCGCTGTGCCCCTTCGGCAGTGCCGAGCTCCCTCCTTGGGCTTTTCAGGCCACCCCAATGTTTTGGGGGGACTTGGGGCCTGGGCCCGCAGCAGAACCAGCGAGACCCGATCGCAGCAGGCGGTCCCAGCAGGATCCGTGCGAGCTGGAAAGCACAAACCTACACAGACAACCGGGCCGCGGCCCCCCGCCGTGCGCTCCCCGCGCCCCGTCCCTGCGCCGATGAGCGCGGTGCACGGGCGCTGCCGCCGGCGGGGCCCGGCGCCGGGGGGCGGGGGCCGGGGGCGGCGGCGCTCCCCGCCCAGCAGCCGCAGCCGCGGGCCGGGCGCGGGGGGCGCAGCGGAGCGGCGGCGGCGGCGCGCAGGGCCATGTCGGCGCCGTGCCTGCGCCTGCCCGCCGCCGGGTCAGCACCGGCGGAGGCGGACAGCGCCGGCGGCATGGAGCCGCCCGCCGCCGCCGCCGGGGCCGCCGCGGCCGCCGCCCTGGAGCTGGCCCTGGAGGAGGAGCTGGCGCTGCTGGCCGCCGCCGGGGAGCCGCCGGAGCCGCCGCCCGTCGCCGCCGCCCGCGACCCCGAGCTGCTCTCGCTGATCCGGCAGAAGGAGAAGGACCTGGTGCTGGCGGCGCGGCTCGGCAAGGCGCTGCTGGAGCGCAACCAGGACATGAGCCGCCAGTACGAGAGGATGCACAAGGAGCTCACCGACAAGCTGGAGGTGAGGCCCCGCCGCCCTCCTCCCGCCCTCCCTCCCCCGGCCCGCAGCTCTCCGCAAGGGCCCCCGCTTCAGGGCCGCGGCCCCCGGGAGCCCCGCGGTCTTTCCCCGCGGAAAGCGGCCCCTTCCCCGACACAGCCCGGGGGCGGCAGGCAGGCACGGGCCCCGCCGGGCAGCCCACGGAACTCCGTGTGGCCGTGGTGGGGAAGAAAGCGTCTAAGAAATCCCTCTTAGGCCTGGGGGAGGCAAATCTGCTGTTCTTCCCCCTCCCCGGCTGCGACGGGGAGGCCTGGGGACGGGCTGCAGCACCTTGCTTCGAGAGGTTCCTGTGGGTGCTGTTTTGCCCCAGGACCCTGGTACCACCTGGGCGAGGAGACGTGCACTGTGCTTGTCTCGTCACGGAAATGCCTCGGAAGTTAAATTTATACAGCAGGTACTGAGCTACAGAGCATATGTAACCCTTACGCTTAAGCTGTTGCAGCCCAGGCATTAGGCATGGCAGGAGATAAGCCCTAATGATACGTTTCTGTTAGCTGGTTCCTCTGAAAAATACCTACAGGAATGTGGAGAGAGCCGTTTGCCAGGAACTCGGTGGATTGAGCTATTTATTGATTTTTAAAGATGAAATAGAGCTATTACAAAGAAAAAGACTTGTGCAGGCAGCTTCTTTTGGAACAACTCTCTTGCACAACTATGTAAGAGAGCTGCTATTACCCCCACTCTTTTTCTCAGCGATACTCTTGAAATTTTAATTCTCCCAGCAAGTAATACTGCTTAGAAGGCTGAGAAAAAGCCCCTCTCACCTTTCTGGAGAGAGTTTGAACAGTGCTGGATTAACATTCAAATTTCAAGTCACAGCCCTAGAGCAGTTCTTTCTGCACAGTCCTGCATATTCCTGTGTTCCTTCCTCATGGACTTACATCTCCCAAGTTCAAGAGGATTTGTGAAATTACTGTATGGCCTTTGTTCTCCTGACAAAATTCGTCTCTATTGTTAAACTCAGCACTTTACCCTAGCTGATCCCTCCTTCTTTGCAGGGAAATCTCTCAGCATTTACTATTCTGGTAGAAACAATAGTGAAGGTGACATTTGCTCAAATTGTTGTTTAGTGGCACTATTTATCAGATTAAAATTTCCCAGAGCATTAAAATTTGACAGAGCGAATGTTTTCAGGTTGAGCTTTAAGCAAGAACAGACGTATGTGGCGTTGTGCTGACGTGGTTTTCCTGATGAGTTGGAGTAGAACCTTTCCTGCCGTTAAAGGAAAAATGCACAAGTTTAGGTACTCGCTGAGCTGCCTGTTAGGGAGTTTGGGAGTCTCAAATACCACTCGCTGTTTGCAAAATGTAAAGATGAAAAGGAGAGGGGAAAAAAACTATGACTTCATAGTACTTTAAATAACATCCCCCAAATGTTTACCTCTGCTCTTACGGGCCCACTCAGAAGGTGAACGAAGGGATGGTAAACGCAGCTGGTTGTTTACATCTTTTCATCCCGTTACTATCGCTCTAACTTTTCAGTTGAATAACAGAATATTCCTGCTTTTCAGGCTACCCATCTGACAGGAGTTAGTGTTATCTACTTAAGGGTCAGATTTTTTCCGCTGGGTTTGGCAGATCTAAGATGGTGCTACTTCACACAAAAAAATCAAACTTGAACATTAATCTTCTACAACACAAGCCTGGTAATCCTAGCCTCTGCAGATTAAATGTTGGCCTCCTCCTGTTGCCACTGAAGTGAACAAACTTTCTCAAGAAGCTTTTCAATTTCAGAGGAGCAGGAAGGAAGGACCCACATCTGTTACCTCCTTCCCTATGCTGAGAACTTCCGATGATGACCAGAAGCAAAGTCTCAGATGAGATCCTTGGTGACAGTTGCACCTGATATAGTGATGTTTAAGTAGCATTTAGGAGAGATTTTCTCCCAGTTAACAGTTCAAAGTTGGTTACAAGGAACTCAGTGAAGCCTCTCCATTTCCCAATAGCCAATATGCTGGCCTGCTCCTCTGGTGCTTTCCCTCAAGACTAAATATGTTCTAGTTTTGTGGGTTCATTACTGAAGTGCAGCATTCCTGCCATCCACTCTGGCAACTCTTTCACTGAATTCAAATTTCTAATCATGGAATTGAAGTCCTGTAATAAATTCTAACATGTGATCCTAGTCAGTTTTATCCTCTGTAAGGGATTAAAACAGCTAATACGTCTGGTTCCTCTGACACAGAGAAGCTTGCCGTGTCCAAGCATTTTACAGTATGAACCCTCATTATCAGCTGGGAAACTCCTGCTTGGTCTCATCTCTTTAAATGAGGACCAGCCCAGCTCAGTTAAGTTGAAGAGAAACTGTTTTCAGAAGAAAACATCTTCTAGAAAGCAGTTCTGTGTAAAAATCAGTGAGCAGCTGGTGGATGGAGAGACACTGGGAAACAAGAAACTCACCTACTGAGGACAGCAGTTTGCCCTGTCATCACTACATGGGAAAAAAAAAAACCTATCCAGATCTGCAGCCATGCAGGTGCTGGGGTGAGGGCAGGTGAGGGGAGACAGCTGCTGGGAGAGGAAGAGGCAGGAGGAATCAGTCAGCATGTCCAGTCTGGTTTATCCTCCCTCTTTGCAACAGCCTCTGTGTGCCCCACTGCACCGTTCTAGTTTCTCCATCACAACAGAATAAACTTGATATTCTTCGCCTCCCTCTAACTCCAACCTATGTGATGGCCGTTTATTGGACCTGTATGTAGTGTGGATTTTCTTTTGCAGTAAAGGACTAAAGTGGGTTTTAAATGATTGACAAGCCTTATCAGTGGCTTCTAAATCACATTTGAGTATGTCTGGGGAACTTCAGCTGCAGTGCTGCTCCCCAGCAGGCTGAAGTTTAATCTTCCATTTAGAGAAGGCCCTGGATCTTTCTAAACGTTGCCTAGCAGTGAAGGAGACAGAGCTATAAAAGACAACATTTTCAGTGTGCCGCTAAAAGTGAAAGTGTGGCTGCTCCAGCCACGCTTAGGCTACAAACAAGATTTCTTTGCAATGGTTGTCATGGGCCTGGTGCTGGGATCTCATGCCCACCTATTGCATTAAAAAGAATTATAATAATGCTTAGCTCTCTCATTTGCAAGGGGTGCTCACTCTTCTAGTGTCTGAAACACAGGGAAATACTTTTGCTTTGGGACAGTGTTTTTAATCAGCCTTCCCTCACATTTGAGGGTTTTCCAGAAAGTCCTGAATTTGCAGAAAGATTTGGAAGGGCACAAGCAGGGTGCTGCTACACTGTGCTGGAAGGAGCATAGGATTTGGAGATAAGGTCAAGAAAGAGAAAACATGGCACCTTCTGCAGAGCAAGAGGTGGAAGCTTAGTGATAACACAGGCCAGAGGGCTGCTGGAGAAGTGGAGAGCTTTGACATTCAGACCTGCTCGGGAAGGTGGCAGAGACCCTGCAAGGGAAGCTGTGTGTCATCAGCAGTAGGCACCCAGGGGAAACAGCCACCTCACAGCCTGTGTTTCTAACAAGCAATAAAAAGCCACTTCACGTAAATGCAGTGCAATTTTCTTTTCCTCCTGGCAGGTTTATTTTCCCCTCCTATCATAAGCGCCACGGGGATTGCTCACTGGGGGATGATACCCTGGGAGAAATGGGCGAGCACTGCCAGTGCTGGGCCCAGTGGGTTTCTGTTCTTTGCTAAGACACATTCCTAAAAGGCTGGTGAATCTGATAGAGAGTAGCAGCAGGTTATTCTGGGGGACAGAAGACAACCAACAAGGAGAGGGCTCCTGCTCTTCAGGTTTCCCTGCTAATTTTGGGACATGCCCATGTCCCCAGCCTGTGACTATTCTGCAAGTACACGCGTGGCTTCGGTCACCAGGGGAAATTCAAGCTCAGAGTTTCAGAGCTGGGATTCTTTCAAACGGGCACAACATAAATCTGTTTTGACCTGATTTGCAGCTCTGTTTCAGTCAAGCCCTCATTTAACTGAGCCTATAAAACATGCAAAAGTTCCCCAGACTCATGCTATCCCTCATTTTCCAGCCAGTCCTGAGCAGAGCAGAATCTCCAGAACTGAGAGTGGTTTCTAAAAAACCTGCAACCCAGAATGTGCATGTATATAATGTCTATACTTCATTATATCCATTGCCATTCCAGAGTGGACTGCATCAAACAATAGAGTTACTGTGCGTTATCAAACTACCAGGCAACTAATTAGGTCAGGAATAGAAGGAGCAAATGGATAGATGACTGAACTGTTGTTCATAAGACCCATATGACAAGAAAGATGCCTCATCCAGATTCCTCATCAGCAGTAAGGATACAGTTTGTGTAGTTTTGACTATAAAGGCAATTTTTAAAAGAATCATGCTACTGCCCACTGAAATATCGCTTTGGAGTTAAGCTAGGCTCTGCCAAATCAATTGGCCCATCTGACCTATATATTCTGCCTATTGACATGCAGCCTGCTTTACTCTTTTGGCAGTTGTTTCAGTAAAAATTCAATGTGCTGATCTTCAGAGGCCAAGGACAGGCCAGTTTCTGGAAATGGAAAGCAAGTTTAGTGCCAGTGACTTGCCCTGACATGGGATTGCCACCTCCGTGGCATTGTCACGCTCTAGTACCATTCTCTTCCCTGCGCAAAAGGTTTCAGCCCTAAGCACAGAGGAGGAAAAGGAGACAGCATTCACTTTTTTCCTCCCTTCCTAACCTCTTCTCCCCCCTGTTATCTAGCACCTAGAACAAGAGAAACACGAACTAAGGAGGCGATTTGAGAACAAAGAAGGAGAATGGGAAGGAAGGGTATCTGAACTGGAAAGCGACGTGAAGCAGCTGCAGGACGAGCTGGAGAGGCAGCAGGTTCACCTGCGCGAAGCTGACCGCGAGAAGACGCGGGCCGTCCAGGAACTCTCCGAACAGAACCAAAGACTCCTGGACCAGCTCAGCAGGGTGAGTCACCACAGCACGGTGAGGGCAGGCACCCAGCCGCCTTGGTCATGGGAAAGGCTCACAGCTCTGCTATAAACCACCTTTCAGGCAAATGAGCGGGAAAGATTCCTCTTTAAGGAAAAAAAAAGGTTCTGCATCTGGTCAGATTACACGGGTGTCCCTATAAAACATGCTGCCTTTAAACTAAATTTTAGACCTTTAAGGAATGCTGCATTTCACTGGCAAAACAGTTATGTTTCCAGGTTGAGTGGTCATTTACTGCATCGATGTCTCTCTCAACTGTTTTTGTATCTAAAACTGATTTAGAAAATCTGTTTCTAATTTACAAATAGGCTGAACAAATGTAGCACGCAAGAAAAAGGCTAATCTGTGACAGTGAGGTGAAAGGCTTTCTGCTGGCCTCCCATTTTTGACATACATTGGCTATATGAATTGAACATACCATGTCATTCTAAGATGGTGTGTCCCTGCAGATAACTTTGCCATGTGTGAGAACCTACTGAAATTCCTTGGAATGGCATGTTTCAGCAAAGAGCTTAACTTGCCTCTGAATGAAAGAGGATTTATAGTGAGGCTGTTACAAATCAGCCTAATTGACTGAATGCTTCCAGCATGGGTTTCTTCCTGACAGCAAAAGACTTAACAGTTTCTGCCTCCTCCCTAGAAGTTAACCTGTCTTCTAGAATTAAGAACCTTGTTTTTTTCTCCCTACTGGACAGTTAGTACAAACCATAATCTTAATGCTTGAGAACACAGTTACTCCAGCAGATGAAAGCATTTTCTTCTCACCAGTTGCTTACCCCCAGAATAGCACAGAAAAAAAATACACACCACAGACTCATGCTGAAGAGGCCCATCTAATGTTGTAAGACCACATTTCAGACTAGATTCTGTCAGAGGTGAGTCTCTGGGGCCAACACAGGGATTGCCTAAGGGAGGGTCAAAAAATTCAGTCACAACACTAGGACCAGAAGACTCTGTGTACAGGTCCCTTCAGTTGTCTTCACTCGATCTGGGTATGCAGTTTTCCTGTGCCTCTGGAGGTGAGAAGAGCAGGTCTTGGGTATAACGCTCTGTAATGGCACTGGAGGAAATAATTCCTCGTTCTGCTACAGATTTTTCTTGTCAAGTACTAAAAAAGCCACTTAGTCTGTGGATTTGTTTTTTAACTGGCTTTAAAAAAAACCCAAAACCAAAAACACCCCAACTTCCTTAATTCTAGAATATTGCTAATTTTCCGTGTTTTTAAAGCAATATCTTCCAAGTATAGCAGATGAGCTAGTGAAGATCTTTCACCTCTTCTCTGGACAGAGCATATTTCACATACAACATGGATGAGAGATTCCACCGAAGCCCTTGCAGAGCTCCTGTGTTGTGTCAGGTTTCTTATCCAGGGCTAAGAATTTGGCTCCCATCAGATTTGGTGACCCTCAGTGATTTTCTGTGTATGCATGATTTCCATCACTGGCTGGGAAATGTAAGATTTGTTATGGTCCCAGCATAAGCACAAACTGAAAGATGAGTCTAGAAGACAGGAAAGGAAAGCCAAACAGCTTGCTTTGGGCTTTAAACCTCATGGGATTATCCTCATGTGACACTTGTGCTACAGGAGCCTCTCGCAGCCCAGGTGCTCAGAGGGCTGCTCAGCTAAGCCTTGTGCAAAGGAACCACCAAGTTAGGTCTGCCACCATGCAATGTCCAAGCATGGGTTTTGTTCCCTTAACTCCCTATTACTGCCAGAAATAGTCTTCAGCCACCCACTTCAGAACTGCCACATCCTGGGAAAAAGTTGAGTCTAGGTGCTGCCCTCACTGCTCCAGCCCAGCCCTGCTCCCAGCTTGGAGAAGAGGACTGTTGTTCTCCAACGCAGACGAGGCAGACTGATAGAAACAGCTTGCGCTTGCCAAGGCACAATTTGGTGCTCATTGAGTTTGTCACCTGGCCAAAACTTGCTAGTAACTCAAATACAGCAATGGATATAGCAAGGGTGTAAACAGTCTTCCTAGAGTCATGAGAATCTGGGGAAATTGAAACAGAGTTGGAAGTGGCCTGTTGTCATTCACCCAGGGCTTTGGTTGAGGCTTTTTAAAATCTTAGCATTACATTAGCACTTGATTCCTGGGTGCTTAGTATTCCACATTTGCTGCTCCATAGTGCAATTGCAGTCTTATTTGTCTGGTCTCTTATTTTGAAGAGGTTATGCATGTAATCCCTGAGGTAGTGCTTAAACCCTGCACCCACATCATTCTGGCTCCTGTCACTACTTAGGCTTTCAATAAAAGGACAAAACCAGCTGCATGGATGTGCTTGCCTACAGCTGTATTGCCATAGGCTGGAGTCTTGCTAGGGATCATGAACTGAGCACTGGGAGAGGAAAAACCCTACAAAGAAGTGCTGTTACAGCTTCTGTGAACTTTGAGGTGCTGCTAGTATTCTCCTTGCATTCCTGGTTCTGTGTTTTGCACCTGCATTTTGTGTCACAGTGGGTTGTTTGGGAGGAGAGGGTTATGAGAAGTCTGTGATAAGGCAATGAAAGCCTTAGTCAGAGCCTCAACTCTGCCCCATCCGACACTGTATACCCTACTAGAGGCTTCACTCACAGGTCAGAAAGAAAGGTTGCTCTCTGGTACGAGTCATTCTACGCTAGCAGGTACTAGCTCTTTAAATCTGAATTTCTACAGTTTTTAGCAATTAACACCTCATGGCCAATTTCACAATACTTGAGCATCTCTGAAGGTATTCTCTTGGCACTAGGCTGTGTATGTCAAATGACAGTCTCAGCCTCACGAGCTACCACGCCACATGGTCCTGCTTGCTTCTTCCAGGGTCCTTGGGCTTCAGCCCCTTTTACCTCAAAGCAGGGCAGCATCCACCATCTCCTTCATCCTACCCCTCCTGGCTTCCTGCTGCTGTGATATTCTTTCACCACCTAATTAAGCTTTAGGACATTTTTTTAACCCTGCCTTCCCCAGAGATGAAAGGCCAACCCAAGCACATACTTTTTTCCAGTCTAAACCTGGCACAAATGCTAACCAACCAAGCACGCAGTCCCGCACACCCACACAAGGATAGCAAAGGGACCTGGAAAGCTCTGTCTTGCAATTAAAGCATAGAACTAAAAAAAAATCCATCCTCAATTCTGGCAAAGACTGATAAGGAAAACTCAAGGATGGGGATTTCAAGTCTGTTCCAGTCTCTAAAAATGGGGATAACTGTCTTGCCTCAGAGTCACCAAGAGGCTAAAATGAGGTCCATAAAATGATTTGAGGTCTTCAGATGAGATGATGTAGGAGAACTTTGCATTAATAATAATAATAATAATTAGGCTATAAGGAACTTTGCCTCCTCTTGAAATACAGCCTTTTGTGTGGTTCTCTGCTTTTAGCAGAACAGAGATACTGCCCGGGGTTATAGCAATATTAAACCATGGGGAAATTAGGTGGGCTGGACTGAGAGCTCATAGTGAAAGACATGATTCAGATGCCAAAGATCAAGTTTAAGATCTCCAGAGTAACCTTGTTTTTTAATTTGCTAAGTGATGATTAAAATCTCCTCTGCATGTTGATTTGATTTCCCTCCCCCTGCCTCAGCACAGCAAAGCATGTAGTAACTCTCAGCAGTGTGTCCACACCAAGCTAAATGCCGATTTTACCCAGGAGAACTGCAGAACACATTATGAGCAGTATGCCAAGGTACATACCACTCACCATAAATGCTCAAAGATAAAGTATAGGAGTCAAAGTACAGTTTTGCTGAGAAAGTCAAGGCTTGGGAATTATTACATGTTCTGTTTCCAGCTCCTTCAGTCTCTCCCATCTGTTTCAGTTCCCCATTTGGAAAAAAAAATACTATGCTTTCTGTCCTTTTAAGTTATAAAATTTTGGGAGAATGGGCATAGGGACAGGTCTCCTCTTACATGTGCCCACAGCACCTAACACAGGAAGAGTCCTGTCCCCACCTTTGGGCTTCTAAGAGCTACTAATGCAAAGAATAACAACAAGCAGCCCTCTTCCTATAATGAGGCAACATATTACTACTTTGTCAGGAAGTGAATGAAAAAAGACTTTCACACTGTTTCTAAGTGGCTTCACCAGATGGCTTTCCCACACATTTCCTGCTACCAAGCTCTGGGCTCCTGTAGCTGTTTGCTGCATGTAGCTTGGGTGAGGGTGTATCCTTCCCAGTTCAGTTGGGCTTCTTTTATGGTACATAGAGCATAAGGAAGTAATTTCACAATGTCAAGCTCAGGTAGTTTTTGCAATGAAAATCTGTTTTCAGTGGCAGGAAGAAGCGTGTCATCTTGCACCGCTGAAATAGCTCTTTGTGTTTAGAGAGGAGTGCTCGGCTGCCGCGGCATCCCTCGGAGGGGCCCTCAGTCACCAAGTTCTTATATTCGCTCAGCATCTAGTGCCAACATATGCTACAAAGAATGAGGTGTTTCAGTCAGTCCCTCTGGTACAGCAAGAAAATGATCAGCCAGCCCACAAGTCTCCAAAGGAGGTTTTATTTGCTAGCCACAAAACCTTCCTTTCAGTAATATTTCAGTTGAAGGAGCTTTGTTTCTAACTTTGCGCTGTAAGGTGCAGCATAGCTTCAGAGAACTGTCAGGCACTGCCTGACTTTGATTTGAGAGAAACATGTTTTTATTCAGGAATGAGCTGACCATATTATATTCACTTTTCCAAATCACTTTTACTTTAAATACATCCTTTTGTGGTCAACAACATACTCACAAGAGAGGCGGCTTTGTTGTCAATTATTGATTTGAAGAGTTTTTTCTGAATGGTTGTTTGTTGGGTCTAACAGCATAGGAACAATGTTGGTTTTAAGAAAACTAGACTAATCATTAAAAAAAGTTACTGGAACAAGTGTGCTGGGCAAAATTCACTGCTTTTGCCATGCAAGAGATCTGTAGCCATTACACTATGAGCTAGCTTGTCTTTAATTCCTTATTTTATCTGTACAGATGCTTAATACAAGCCTCCTTATGTTTCTTGTGTATTAAGTTGTCTCCAATAGCTCAGCAGGGCATATTGGGAAACTCCATGCTTAGCACAGAGGCAAGTAAGTCAGGCTGAATTTAAGTACTGCTTCAGGGGTTTTATTTTTAAACAGAAGAGAATCCTGAGTGGGCTCAAGAAGAGTTGCTTTGACTAGCCCCACATTTCAAGGTGCAGATCAGTCACTACACTGATTTCTTTTTCATTAGAAGTCTCTAGTTTTTTCTGTGGCTCAAAGTGTTTACTGGACCTGTTCAGTAAGGAGTAGCTTACTGTAAGGAACTCCATACTGAGCTACTCGATAGCACATAGCAAATCTTAACCTGTATCACCTCTGAGCAGTCTAACTTCAATGGAGGGGGGAGATTGCAGGAGAAAAGGCAGCATCCCTTCCTGTCGAAGGGGCTGAAATACTGCATTTCATGGCAGCTTAGGTAGGGCTGCTCACTCCTTGGGGTAGGCAGACAGCCCTTCCAGCATTGCTTTGTGCCTGGCATGAGGCACACATTACACATGGTGGGGCGAGAGGAAACAGATACCAGCACAAGACAGAGCCAAACACTGAAGCCAGGAAACCTCCAATTAACCACATCAAGCACTCTCCAGCTCCCTGTCCCTCTGGAGCATCAGCAGATCCCAGCACTACGTAACCAGATCCCCGATCACCCAGTGAATACCAATTAACGCACATGCAGAAAAGGCTCCTTCTCACTAGCTACTGCTCCCCTAGCAGAGAGCACTTGTTAATAATTCAGCTTCATGCCACATCAGGACTGGAGTGCTGAGGCTTTCTATGCTAAAGCTGTAAATATAGGACGTGACTGCAGCTCCGTGTTCTTGCCTGCAAAGTCCTTCAATGAAATGATTCAGTGCCCTAGAAGGTAATAAAGAAACATCTTGAGGTCACTGCTAAGTGGCACTCACCCACCATCCATCTGGGGGAAGGGAGACAGGCAGGAAGAAAGGCTCAACCCTCTGCTGAGAGTCTGGCCAAGCTTGCAGCACCTCTTAACCCCATTTTAGGGCACCCAGAGCTTCAGGAGCCAACTGGAACAGGGCCATCCGGACACCAAGACATAAATGCAGCAAACGCCAAAGAAATAATTTCAGCAAAGATGGGGAGAGGCACCTCTACAGAGTTTGCCCAAAGATTTTGCACCCACCCATTTCATGCAAGATTTTTATCCTTGTATCCTTTGGTTTCAGTACTGGTGAGCACTGAGGGAACGGGCAGAAAGCTGTACACAGAATAAAACGGGCACACACTGCTACTGAACCACAGTGCAAAGCCCTGCCTAGGGAAAGGGTTAAAAAATACTATTAAGGTTAAAAAAAAAAAAAATGTTACTATTAAGGCAGTGGAACTACACAGATCCTTGCTCATGGGGAAAAGGAGAGCATCCGTCGGTGCCAGGGGCTGGGTGGGACCCCCGTCCTCCCCCGGGGCAGCGGAGCAGGTACCCCGCCAGCCCCGGGGACCCCTTGCTGGTTGCTAGGTGACAGCACACCACGGTCCCAGCTGGTGACGTTGCCGTGGCAACCGGGTGTGATTTCTCTGCTTGTAATACCATCACAGTCAGCGGACACGCAGGGAGACGCACTTGTGACGTCCGAGGCAGGCGGGCGGGTGGCAGAGGCCCATCTGCCACCCCCGTGGGCTCGGTTCGCTGCCGGGATGTGTCCCAGGCATCCGCCATTTCATTTCCGTCCGTCCGTCCGTCCGTCCCCCCCCTTTCCTCCCCTGTTCACAGCAATTTTCCCCCCAAAATCACCCTGGAGATCTCCCAGCCCAAGGCAGCCTGTTGTCCACCCCACCCACAATAAGCTTTTGAGCCTGCTGGGGGAAAGGTAAACATTTTATTTTCTTGGTTAAAAGAGCTCCTTGTGAGCAGGTCAATCAACCCACACAAAGGTGACTCCGCCAGGGCTTGGCACAATGCAGCTCCCCCTGGGAGCCCAGCTCAGGGAGCACAGCACAACGGAAACGCTTATCTGCCAGAGCCACTTAACCTCTGCGTATGGCTCATCTTACATCCTCAGAGGCTTGTGGTGCCTGGATGGAGCAGCAGAGACTGGCCCCATGCGACACCCCCAGAGCTCCTGCCCCCCACACCTTGGGCAGCACATCAGCGGCATGAGTGTCTAGAGCACTATCTAGGACAAGCATACATAAGTGCTAAGCACCTGGTAGTCAGCCATACCTGCTCTTCTCTGCACTTCAGCTGAGCCCAGCTCACAGCCCAGCTTTCACCTCCAGCAAGTGGTTCTGGAACAGATTTTGGGAGTTTCTGCAAGGCTTCTGCCTTGAGGCATTAGTAGCACCACTAAGCTGTGAACATCTGAAAGCAGGAATCCAACATGAAACTGAAGGTGAATTTGTTCTGGGGTGAGGAGATAAAAATCTGAATGAGCACCTTCCTCCCCTCTTGCACTGCACTAAAAATTTCAAGTGGCTATTCTGTTTGGGTCCAAGTCTTTATGTTTATAGGAATTGTTTTATTATGCAGTAGCTCAGAGTTAGGAACACGTGGGCAGAAGAGATTTTTTCAAAATATTTCTGCTTATTCACACTTGCTGTAAACACTTCCTCCAGGAGATTCTAGAAAGTAGGACACAGAAGGTGTTTGCATCCAGCCACTGCATTACTAGCTAGAACCAGAGCTAAACATGATTGAAGGCTTTGCAAATATCTACATAAGAAAAACACAATTAAAAGCATTTGATCTTTAAAGAGCCATTTGGGGTTATAAAGTTTGCACACCTTATAATGAAAGTCTCTAAATTCCCTTTTTTTAAAGTAGGATTGCTTTTTCTAAATGCAATTTAGTAGACAATAGCTCAAGAAGGAGGTCTCTTCTACAATGAGGGTTTTTTACCAGCTGTATTAAGTGCTCTGATTACCCATGAAATCATAGAGGCCCCTTGCAAAACAGCCTAGATCTTAATCAACATTTTGTTTAGAATGGCATTTAGCAAAACCCAGTTTATTTTGAGCACAAATATAGGATCAGCAAGACTCCCTTCCTGACTTCTGATGAATGCTGCAATGCAATACAGAGCTGGCTTATGCTTGGCAGTACCACCCATGGGGGTGGGAAATGCCACCATAGATGGGAACAAGAAGCTGTCCAGAGGTGAGAGTACAACAGGAAACAACTGACAGATTAGGACATAAATCAAGGGACCTGCATGACAGAGTGACTGGGGTAAAAGGTTGCTCGTAAGTAGACCGAGCGAGCATTTCATTTGGAGGAGATACAGGTTGGCCTAACAATTTCATTAAGTATCCTCCTATAGAGGCTCAGTTCTGTAGCTGCAGAGATTTGCACCAGATTTCCTTCATGGGCAGGATCCCCGTCAGTGTCTGGGGTGGGGCACCACCAAGACCAGAAGTGTTTGGAACATTTCCATTAACTGTACTCACCATCTCCTAACTGTTCTTCCCCGAAGGTTCTAATGTTGAAGCACGTAAAGAACATTTTTAAAAGGAAGAATTACTTGGGTAGTTTCAGATGGGTTATGATTCTACCAAGATTAGCACAGTAATGCAGATGTGTAATGAATGTAGAGCTATCGCAGAACAGTTACAAGATCTGGGGATATATGGGTACCTAAAGCATCCAGCTCACTTGAATTTACCCTTTAAATACCATTTACTAGTTCCACTGTGCAGTTCATCTGACCTAAAAAAAAAAAATCTATTGTGTTCTGTCGTCATTGCTTCCCCCTTCCCTTTTGTCCCTCAGTCTTTCTCCCCTCCTGGATACATCTCCAAAATCAGTTGAAGCTTAAGTTATCACCAGCCTCAGGCTGGTAGTTGTCTCTGCAGTTTTGTTCCTTAAGCTGATGTGAGACCATGTTATCCCTCAGTTCCTTTGGGGTTAGCTTGGCCTCCACTTTCTGTACACCAAGAGGAGAAAATTTAGCCTTGTGATTCCCTTTTTCTCTACATCCTTGGAAGTCTTGTTCCTGAATCCACTTCCAGACTTGGCACAGTTTGTAGTAACAGGGGTGCTCCTAGAAAGCTATTCCATTTGGCAACTATTTAGCATAAGTTGTTCATGTTTATTTGTTGAACAAAGCACCATTGTATTTGGTTGCCTACAAGCTCAAATCAAGGAAAACTGAAGTCTTCTGCAACTCAAATATAGACCAGCAGATTTGTTCCTCACACCAGGGCCACAGGGCAGGCACAAACCTTAAGACTTGCTAGAGGGAAGGGTCTATACTTACGGAAGAGCTCTATAGTCCCAGTAGCTTTTGCAGGTGAAGTGTTTCAGGACCAAGTAAACACCCACAAGTTTTAACAGAAGGGGACGTTTCGGATAAGTACTTAGAGTTCCCCTTTGTTTCTTTACTTGGTTAGCAAGTGTTTCGCATAGATTTTATTGCAACACCAGAAAACTGAGGCACTGAGAGACTAGGCAATAATTGTCAGTGTAAGCCAATAAACAAGGCCCTAGTAAAGGAAAAATCTCTCCACTTAGGCAGACTGCACAAGAGTTTGAGCTTTTCCTCTTGATCTTACAGAATGGGGATGAATGGGTTTGGGGTTTTTTTTGTTTAAAGTGTGGATTAGGAATTTAGTGAGCTATGTCCCATACTGAAAGCATACCACCCCAGGAAAAAGCTAGCAGTCCAGACATTACTCCTTTATAGAGTTTAAGCTTTATTCTCTGTATCCCTTACATAAAGAACAATGTGTGTAAGTTACAGGATAAGAATTAGACTGGACAAGAAGAAAAACATCCTAGCTGTAAGGTTAGCTGAGTAGGAGAACAGATGGCCCAGAGATTCTACAAGGTCTCCATCCAAGGAAGCTTTCAGGAAGTAGCCAAGTAGTCACCAGTCAGGCAGGGCTGGCCAATTTTTGCCTTGGCATGAGAAGAACTAGGCAAAGTTAAGTCTGAAAGAGGCCTTCTGAGGTTTCTCTATCTTTTATGCAGGCAAGACTTTCAGTAACATCAGGTCAAGTTTTCCTGCTATTTATGAATACTGAAGGAAAGAGGCAGAGAAGCCTGAAGGAATACTCACAAGAAATAAGTGATCTCTAAGGCTTTGGAACAGACTTGCATTTGCACTCTACATGGGCATAAAGTAACAGAGGGGTGAAAACAAATGTAAACAGGGGACTATTCAGAAGTAGGTTCCAACCTCTGCTTGAACATGAGTTCTTGAGCATACTCAGATACTGGGGAGCCACGCTTTCCCGCAGATTTATGTTTAGATGAAGCCAAATGAGAAAGCCTGAAATGACCGTGTTTGTTCAAAAGAGATTGCTTGTAGAATTTAGCAGTGTGATATTTGGCCAAATAACATCTATTGATCGGCTATGAAGTTGCAGAGGGATTTGCTAACTCAAATTATTTCTGTAGTTTTTGCCTCTAATCCAGAGAGATTTATTTCCCTAGGCTTTACTGGATGTTGTATTTTACTTTGTGCACAAATCCTAAATGTTGTGCTTCTTACTCTTTATTTCCCTCTCCACCTTAGCACAAGGGACCAGACATCTTAGTGAAGACTAACTAATAAATATTCAAAGCTTTAAGAGCTCAAGGCAAATGCTTATGAAATTTATGATTTCATTAATACTACCACCTCTTCCTGAGGCCTTTCTGTGCCTGAAGCACTGGTGCCATGGGCACAGGCCCTTACCCTGCAGAGCTGCAGACAAGGAGGGGTCTCCCAGTCTTGGGCTGCTTTATCAACCTCTGCTGCAAGAAACCACTACCCCCAGATCTGCCGAGGTGCCCCATATTCATCTCGGTCAACACAAGACAGCCCAAAAAGCCACTATTCAACCTGCTAAGGCTCATCTGGCTTGTTTTCATGGTATGGAGGAATGAGCTCAGCCCAGAGGGAGAGGTGGAAAATGATAATACACACTTGGGAACAGCTTTTTTTTTTTTTCTGCCAGATGTAATTGCATATCCCTGGTGCTTTTAAAGCTAAGTAAACACAGGCACCTCAGGATCTCCCAGGCAACACCCTGCCTTCACATGGAGCCCATGCTGGACACAGACGCCAAAACAAGAAAATATAGAATGGTGCCATTTAAGAGCAGGACTGGAGGCAGGCAGAAACATTGCCCACATGCAATTTTCTTGACTGGCTGGAATAGACGGGCCAAGCACCATTTTACTTTGAACCTCTGGAAGGGGAGGCAGGTGCCACTGCAGAAACCTCTACCGAGATTGTAGCCACCAATTTGTACAATCTCAAACAACTCCTCAAAACCCACCTACAGAGGGTTAACAGGTTGATTTACTTCATTTAAAGAGGCCTCCTCCCTTCCAGGCATTATCCAACCCAGCAGCTCAGAGCTGCTTACTAAGATAACTCTGGCACCACGAGGCACAGCCCATCAGCTGCAGGTTGGCTCTCAGCAGCTCCTTCCTTTCAAAGGAGTCATTTGCATCAGGCTTTGAAAACTTGGGAAATTCCTTCTATCTTCCCATCCTTCATAATCGTCCATCAAGAGACAGTACCACAGACTAAGAAGGTCAGGCTGGGGGAGAGGGAAAGAGACAGGCAGCCTTTCTCCCTTCATTACAGGTCACTGCCTCACCTCAACACAGGAAGGGAAGATTTGCCCAGTGTGGGACAGTTCCAGACCACACAGCTTTAGTGCTCTGGGTCCCAGATATGGGCCTCCTCCATCAGTCTCTGCCCCTTCTCACGGCCAGGGAGCACACTGCCAAGAAAATATTTTGCTATGTGAAACAGAGGATGCAGAAGCCTTTCCAAGCATGAACTTGTTCAAATGAAGATATTAGCTCTCCTGCTTCTTTTAATCTCCCTAAGCGGAGCTATAAGCCACCCCAGGTCAGGGAAAACAGCCTAATCTGACCAAAATGCCTGTTCAGACTCACATACCAAGTAGCCCATGATGTTAACCCTTCCCACAGCTCAGGGAATGTGACATAAGCACCCAAAGCCAGCTGGCCATAGTGCAACTGGGCTCACCCTGGGGACAAGGAAGGAGGAAACAGCTGGTTATGTTGGAAAGCCATTGCCAAAGCACACATACATGCCTATTTATATACATATACCCCCCCTCCACTCTTCCCTCCCCTCACATCACTTGGCATACAAGATATCTGCATGAGGCACCTGCTAGTATTTCAAGCACGTGAAGTGGACAGTCTTCATTAAGCCTGTGTCAGCGCCACAGACCGAAATGCCTTGTTTATACTTACGCAGTCTGCTGATGCCGCAGAGTGCAGACAGATGGGCAGCCATCTCGAAACATTGCAAAAGCCTCGTCTGTCCCTTTGCGCAACAGTGGATGAGGCCACTGCAGGTTAAGTTGGAAACATTAAGGCCAAGTTTCTGCTGCTTTAATATCACAGGGAAATTTTTTGCTTGTGTACCAACAGTCTCCCATATTCACCACTGAAGAGAAAGTACTTCAAAGGCACTCAAATAATCACTTTTTGGTGCATTCCACCAGCGTCATTAGGCAAATGTCCATAAATACCCTTCTCACATATCTTGTCTCACTGAGATTATCCTTGTCTCCTTGGCAACTGTCAGGTGATGTATAATGCTAGCAGGGATTAGCCCCAATGAGCCTTATAACCCTCGAGTAAATTCCTACTTTATGAAGAGACCTGGCCAAACACTCTTCCTTCCTGGTAATGTTAAAATGTTGCCACAAACAATGTTAAATCCAAGAACCTTTCAGTAAACCTGAGTAATGATGAAAACGAATATGGAGCTTTTTAAGTGGTAGTATTGGTCTTGTCCTCCAAACAAATAAGTTTGAGACATGTGGATATACGTGGCGTTTCACAGCTTGACAAGTAAAGCTGTATTTTGAATCAGTACTTAAGAGAAGGCTTGTGCTGAAAACTTGGGCTCTAATATCTTTATCTCCTTTGTCCCTTGGTGCCAGTGGGGATCACGCTGGGAAATTCCAAATCCCTGCAAGAGCTTAACAAACTTATGCTACGCTTTAACCTATTAATTTCTGAAAACTAGCCTGGATTCAGGTCAACACTTGAAATCCATGTGCATACTCTGTCTGACACTAGTTGTACTAAGACTTTCTGCCTCTGAGCAAGCAGCTATGGGCTGCACCCTCATGCCCCACTCCTCCCCACTGCTCAAGCAGACATGACCAAAGCATCAAGTCAAGGAGGTACAGCCCCAACACCACAAGCTTTCTGCAAGTGGAGCATTTCTCTGCTCCATACCAGGTTTGGGCCTGGTGAGGAAGTTGTTTGTCCCCTGGCACCCCATTTGGCCTGCCTGGGCACCCAGAGCAGGCTTTTGCCATGTGTAGTACTAGCATCACACAGATGAGACCTGTCCCCACGTAGGAAAAGCAGAGTATGCCAGTGCAGGGAGCTGAGCAGTGCTGCATTATACATAAGTGTTAATGATTGGAGTATCTAAGTGATAACAGCCTGTGGTGCACAAGTGACACGGTTAAACTACTTGTTCCTTCTTCAGTCCATTTGAGTCTTTATAATGTCCCAGCTTGGGGAGATCTGCTCTAATTCAACAGAACAAAAAAAAAAATTTCTTTGAGCAGAGCCAAGGAAAGGAGGCTAAAAGAAGCACCAGCCCCAGCGGCAAAACCAAAACCAGACACACTACAGCAGAAATAAAAGTATTTCTGTAAGTAAGCAAAGAAATCTCTGGCACAGCATTGTGTCTGTGTATGAATTCAACAAAATGCCATGGCTGATATCTATTAGACTAATCAACTAGAGAGAGCTGAGAGAGAGGAGGGAAAAAAGGTCTCCAAGATTGTTCCAGGAGGTAGGTCACAAAACAGCCAAGCCAAGGGGTGATGGGGAAGCTAGTGTAGGCAGGGTAGTGACAGGCAGAAGAAAATCCAAGTCTTGGCACAAGCTGGTTAGCAATGATGCAACATGATTTCTTTGCATGCTTCTGTGGACTTGTTTGCTCCCCAGCCATCTGCCAACTCCAGTGCACGTGCAAGACAGGAGGGGAAAAAGTGGCTTAAGGCAGGTGATTTTTAGCACAGATAGGATAAAAGTCTTCCTAACTAACTCGCATGCCTATATACTGGCAGAAGTTTTAAGCGACACCATTTTAGACACTCCTGCACGCAGCAAGCACTCAGTAGATTTAGTATTGCTACTACAGGCTTGTGCACATAGAGAAATTCAGCTACAGCAGCAGGAGGAATAAAAACTGCTGAGAGCTGAATACCATGATCTCCTCTGTCACTGATCACATTATTCTTGCTTTCAGGCAGCAAACGGAAGAGAAAGTTAATCATTTATATGCAGCGATGCTAGGGAAGATCCCAGTTTAAAATCCTACTGTAGTAGCATAAGAACTGGAGCAGTAGATCAGCCTGTGCTCAAGTGCAGGATAATCCACACACACTCGTGTGAGGCAGCCCTCTCTGCTGAAGATAAAGTGATAAAAGAACATAACTGGAAAGCAATGAAAGTTGCCACAGTTAAAGTATGAGCACACTCGAACAGGCCTTTCAAAATGAAGCGCAATCCAACAGCCCAGTAACTTGTCAGGGAGACTTTGAAGCTGAAGAACAGCCGCTGCCACACCACTTCCATTGTGTTTTACTTGGTGTACTTTAGCTGGTCTCCTCTTACCTAGTTAGGGCCAGAAAGCACATACACAGGGTATATGACACTCATCATGACATTTGCTTAAAAGAACCAGAGCCAAAACCAACAGCATTTTCCCCACTCTCTCCCCTTTCTCCCAAAGGGCACCTGTAGGCCTTTACACACTCTGCCCCTCCAAGACAAGCCAATGAGGGTGAAATGGGGAATTTCGGTGAAGGAGGGAAGCATGCTTCCCTTTCTCTGGTCGTGACAGCTTTATCAAGGATGCTACTTCTTTCCAGACAAAGCCTCAGCCATCAAACCTTCAGGCACCAGGGAAAAAAAAAATCTTTTCTCAGCATCAGACACACAGGACAGGCTGCTAATTCTCACAGCATCTGTCAGTACAATGTTTCCCAATCTAAGATCTCATGCAGTGCTTACAGGTCTCCACACCCCAGTGTTGGTTTGCAGGCAGCCTCATGGCTTGGTTGCACAGAAAACCTGGGCTGCAGATCACCCCGGATCCCCATGTCTGCCTGGCACCTGCTCTCTGCTGCATGCCCCAGCCCAGGTTCACCACAAGCTTGCTGTGTCTGCATGGAGTCAGTTGTCAGAAAGCAACAGCCTCAGTGCCAAAAAAACACAGCTTGAATGATTCTTATCACTCTAAGCAGCATCTCAGACTGGGGGGGAAAGGGCTTTCAATTCAATGACGCCTGACCTACATTTGCAAAACCTTGGCTATAGGTGCAAGTCTAAGTATAGCATGTGTGTGCCAAATTTGCTGCCCGCAGCCAAGCACAGACCCTTTGTCTGCAACGCTTTCAGTGGACTCTAGTTCACGTGCAGTTACTCTAACATAGCTGTTGGGATGTTGCCACAACAGGTTTTTTTTTTCCTTCTGACAGCCCTCCACCTCTCCTCCATCAGAAAAATAACTGAATACATGAAGGGTTTGTGATTGAGGTGGCTTCCCCCATACAGGACCATCCATGCTTTACCTTAAGTGATATTCACAGATGCACCAAAGCCTGAAACTCATACAGAGAGGGGCTCTTTCCAGTCCCTGATAATGCACTCCCCTGCATGTGTATGATTTGGCAGAGCATAGTATATTTTATACACCATCCTACAGTATGTGCTGCACCCACCTTGTTTTTCAGCTAAGTTTGCTATCCACATCTACTTGCTTTATTTTTTATTTTCAAGCACAGCTTTTTGTAGGACTTAAAGTACCAAAATGCCAGTGAGTTTGCCAAACACTGTTATTCAAATAAATTCATGCAAGAACTTTTTAAAAACTAGATTTTAGGAGGACAAGGCTCCAAGGAGAGATCCACATTCTTGTTTCTGGACCCTTCCATCATCCAGAGACTCTGGCCACAGCAACACCCATGCAGTCTCTTCAGGGGAGCACCTCACCTGCCAGGCTGACACATGCATAAGATCTGGCCACTTACAGAAGTGCTCAGCAGCTTCCCAAAAGGTGGGCTACAGGTGTTGTTCAGAAAACTTACCCTCAACTTTGAATACACCTGCTGCGGCTTAATTTAGCAGCTCTGGCTCATGCTAGAAGTTACTATTACATATTTGCCACTACATATTGCTAGTGAGGTGCAGACTGCTCTGAAGGCCAAGCCCCTGCCCTGAGGATCTACAACTTAAAAGACCTAATCCCCTTAGTGCTTACATCTGTGGCACTGCGCAAAAAGGTAAACAAGTATTTCTGTGTTCGAGCAACTGCTGCTCTGAGTCATAAACTGAACCTTAGTGGAAACAGAGCAAAGCTGAGCTGAGAGAAGACAAGTGTTCGTGTACTTACTACATATGGTAATGTACAAAGTATAAATCTGTATTCAACTTCAGCAGATCAGAGTGCTCAGATGTTATTACTAACACACTCTAATTATCTTTTGTCAGTGATCACTAAGAGCAAGGTCTGCCTTGTGCTGGAAGTCTGCTCCAAAGACCTTATGGTCTAAACAGATCTTTTCATGCTGCCAACAAGGGAGAACAATTCAGGAATAGCTGGAGGCTGCTGAAGTACAGGAAGAAGTATTGCTAAGTTAAATGGTACCTCTAGAAGCTTTTTGTCTGCAGCTATCCAGCGCAGTTCTGTTGTGTTTAGAATGACAGATCAAATACTGGCTGACCAAGAAATATTTTTAAGTAAAATGTTACCTAACAGCTCTGGAACAATCCTTCAAGAAAGTAGATTTGGACCTTTTTATTTAAGCATTGCAATTGTGACATGCTGCCATGTGGGTTTTTTTTTTTCCCCAAAACTTTGTGATGCACTTGCTCATTTTTATGGCGCTCACCTTTCATTTATTACCCTACTGCACCTGTCAGTGATAAAAACATTTAGTGAAGAGAAAACTTTAATAGAATAGTTTGAAGCTGTAGCTCCCATCCTGGCCAATATTCACTATAGGGTTTGGGTTTCCTTATTTTTCTACAGAAAGCAGCCGCAAGTTTTACTGCATTGGCTATGAGAAATAAGCCGTCCGCACAGAACATCTATCTTGCTTTAGTCAAGCCAAACTCCAAAAAAAGGCTTCTTAGCTGTTCCTCCTCTGTGTTTTGAAATTAATTTATCAAATTGTGAAAGAAATGAGCAAACACATCACTACTGTTTTTAAGAACTGGCCTGAAGGAAGTTATTGGGAGTCAGACTTGGCAGGGATTTAAAAGCTAATAAAACATCTCCCAGGTCAATCTACCATAAAGTTTAAATATACATCTACATTTTAGAAAATGTTTTCTCTCTTCCTGTCTGAAGCCTTCCTGAGAGAGATTAATATATTTTAAGCCAACTCCTTGAATTTTGCCCCATCTTTTTTGGTATCCACTCATTTCACATGTATGGGAACGGACACCAGTATTTTTGTGCACTCAGATGTGTTTATAAGTGCAAGTTTGACCATCAGGTCTACATACATTGGAAAGCTTTTGATTTGTGTATTACTACTAAATCCTAGAAGAGTATATTCTGAGCTTAACAGGGTATATAGATGAAGATTTCAAGAGCAGGCAGAGCTGCTAGCCTGCCATCACATATTAGATATCCCCAACAGAACTCAGTTAATTTTCTTTGAAATAAAGGAGATAGAGAACTTAAAGCCAGAGTGAGAGGCTGCAAGAAGCTTAATTATTGTGTCTTGCTTCCAGGCACAGACATTTGAGTTTGAACACCTCCAGGTTTAAAGTCTTAGACTAAAACAATTTTATAAAACAATAAATTCAAGAATGGAGATTAGCTGTCCTGACTTCTGACTACCGGGGGAAGACAGTAAAGCCTCACAGAGCAGGAGGGTATGTTACATTTCTCTTTGCCTCCACCATCATAAGCTTCTGCTTCTTTTTTCAAAAGGTTTTAATGACCATGTTAAGTCTTCATGTTTCCAGTTCATCTATTTCCAAACTAGTGAAATACAATGAAATACATTTTGTATTTCATTAGGCTATGATCTGACCCACACTTATGGCTCACTAGAAATTTACTAAAGAAATATTTTTCATCCTTTAGCTCAAGTAGAAAAGTCAGACTGAGCTCAAAAAATCTGGATTAAAAACCACATCAAAGGTAACTTGGCCAAAATGCTCTATCAAGATAAAATATGCCTTTTGTCAGGGGAAAATAACTTATTCATGGAAATTAAGCATTAGAAATCTAATTATCTAGTTATCTAGGAGAGCAGATGACTGAACTTACTGATGTAAAACACAGACTATCCAGCTTTCAAACTCTACCAGCTCCCTCTGCTAGGCCAAGGCAAAATTTCAGAAACTGCGGTCTCACACCCAGGTGGGGGGGGATGACAAACTTTTTAACCTGAAGGTCCCAGACCCCCTTGCAACACACTGGAATTAATGTGGTGGTTCCTCTCAGCTCTGCTTCAGCATCACCGGACTTGATTATTTAAGCCATAAGCATTTCTGCTTCCATTTACAAATAGGTAACTAAAGTGCAGAGGAACAAATGCTTCATTCAAGGTCATGTGCAGCATCTACACAGAAGTAGAAGAAAGAGCCTGCTAGTGTTACACTTTATTACCCTATTCCTTCTCAACAACCAGGAGCCAAGTTGCTGCCAACAAGCCCCGTATTCAGCTCTCCATTCCGAGCCCTACAACAGACACCAGCCCTGGGAGCCACTGTGCAAGACTATCTCATCTCCCACATTTCTTCTGCAAGCAGAATTTGCATACAGAGAGCAAGAGCCACTGCGTGCACTACTTAGCATTGCGTGTCCTCCAGGCACACTTTGTCCTCTGAGTTATCTCCAGTGCTAATTTATTGCAGCATTCAAAGCAGCGGGCCTCCGGCAGTCCCTCCCACAGGAAGCAGGCTGACTCATTTTTCCACACACTGTATTTTCCTCTCCACAAGAGCCAAATGCTTAGGTCAAGAATAAACCGCAAAAAAGGGAGGCTCGCGTTTAAGCGCCTCCTAAAACGTGTGCACAACCCACATCCACTTGTGAAGCTCCATCTTTCATTCAAACAATGAACCTAGAGACATGACACCCAGCTAGAGTTGCCCCCATATGGCACACAACTGTTTTTACTTCTGCTCTAAACAGCAGTTACTAATCCTGTAAGATGATTTAGCCTAAGCTAATGTTTTTTGGCCTCAGCCAAACAGTTGTCTGAGCACTTACTGAAAAACAAGATGAAGACCACCATTTTGCATTCATTCCCCTAAACTTTTTGCCAAAGCATTCAGCTGTTTGCCTTACAAACTGGTTCTCATATATTGGCTAGCCTTATAGGAAGGAAAAAAAAAGAACAATTACATTACCAGGAAAACCCTGACTATCTACTCTTTCACACTTTGCTTAGTGATGCGGCAAAAGTTCGCTATCCCTATGAAAAGGATTTCTCAAGGACACTTGGAATGAAAAAAGTAGCAGTACCTTAATGTGTCTGAGTATTAACAGCAGTTATCTCCAGCAGCACTTCCAGCCCTCCAGCCATGAGAAACATGGGACCAAAGTCAGCCAACACAAGCACTTTGCCCCCCAAAACAAGCAATCCAGCTTCAGGCTGAGCAGGTTCAGATTTTGTGGAGGTTTCCACCAAGGAGCTAAACATCTCCAATCTAACAACACTTCTCCACCTCAGTGGGCAGGTGCAAGCCCATTAAAAAATGCTCCTGTGTTTCCTCTTTTGTCCACTCACTCTGTTGTTAGTATAGGACCCTCCTAACCAATCTAGCTGGCCTGTGCTCTACAACATCAGCCCGTTTCCCACTGAAGGGAAGGCTCATCAACCTGTATGGCTGTAACAAAGAAAGTCAGGCAGTGTGCCACAAAATCAAACTCTTCTGTCTAAGCAGGTATGGATTTATTTGATCCTCTGAATAAGTAGAGAGAAGGAATAACCAGGAGGAGACCTGCAGGGGTGTAAAGACCATTGCAGGTAGCTGAGTGTGAAGGTGCGTGGTACAAAGGCACCAAATGCCAGATATGAAGTAATTTGCCTGAATTGCTCTGAAAAAGGTGACAGAGACAGGGAGACAGTGTGCCACATCCAGCTCACAATTTCACAGACATATGACTTCAGTACCAGGCCCCAGTGAGGACAACCTCAGGCTGGATGCTGCATGTCCCTACTGTGGCCACCTTGCAGATCTTACCTCAACGAAGCAGCAGTCAGCTGGGGGTCAAAACCAAGAAGAACACTAGGGAGGGGGCTGATGGGTGCTGTGGCACTTTGCAGAGGTGGTTCCTGAGCAGAAAGAAACCTGTGTTAGGAAGTAAATCTTACCTGCAAAAGCTGGGCAGATACACTCACTCTGGCTACTGGTATTTAATTCACCTGCCAGTCTGCTTATAGCTACTGGATATATAATAGGTATATATTACATAGCACTATCCTAGCACTTTTACAGTCTCAAAAATCCATTTTTTCTAAAAATATCCCAAGGGATCAATGTTAATGGTCTCTGTTGGATGCTTACAACCAAAATATTTTGGAAGTGTTGCAGGTTTCCTGAATTATCATTTTTCCACACAACTTCTCCAGGCAGCGACAGCTCTCACACCAGGACCAAGCTGCTACATACTTTGTGTACTTAAATTTCCCCACACCTGGGCAGTAGCAGAGCCAGCGATGAGGCAAGGAGAGGAGGACTGAGCCCCACCACATCATTTGGCAGAGATGGGGACAATGCTGGCCCCGGCCATGATGCACAACACTCCCCAGCTCCAATGTCCTGCGCTGCACTGGGGAGCGGTGGGAAGAGGTCCTCCGGAGAAGGCTTAGCCAGGTCCCCCTCCTCCTTCTCCTTCAACCGTGGTGCTCACAGGGCTGTTTCTCACACTTTTTACCTCAGTCATCGCTGCCAGACAGTGTTTTGTCCTTTCTCAAGTACATTTTTCCAGAGGTGCCACTGGTGTTGCTGACAGGCTCAGCTGTGCCCTGCAGTGGAGCTGTTGCGGAACCAGCTGGAACCGGCTGTGTCCGGCACGGGGCAGCCCTGGCCTCTCCTCAGGGAGGTCCCTGCAGCCCTGCTGCCAGTGCCTGGACACCTAGACCAAATAAATTCCACCCCTCGCCTCAGCAAAATGCGTATTT
Source organism: Ciconia boyciana (assembly GCF_034638445.1). Classification (NCBI taxonomy): domain Eukaryota; kingdom Metazoa; phylum Chordata; class Aves; order Ciconiiformes; family Ciconiidae; genus Ciconia; species Ciconia boyciana. The sequence continues at coordinate 4,281,093 of NC_132948.1, forward strand.
AAGAATTGTCATTAAAATACACTCTTGTTCCACACCCTTCACAAACTTCACTGACGACATCAACCACAAAAAAATCTCTTCACACCAAAATCGAAGTGGCATCGTCACGACACCACGAAGGTAGGCAATATATGCACTCAACACAGCTCCACCCCTCATCCCTTCACCACTTTACAACAACAAAAAAATCCCCACTACTATTCCAGTTCCTGGCAATGGCCAGTCCGAGCTTTGCCCATTACATCTCCCAGTCACTGTTTTTACTTCAAATTCCTCTGATTTTTGTAAGTGATGTCCCTGTCTTTATCTCAACCCACAAGCTTTTTCATCTTATTTTCTCTCCAGTCTTGTTGAGGAGGGGGACTGAGAGAGCGGCTGGGTGGGCATCTGGCCAGCCCACCACAGTGCCATTGCTCTTCTCCACACGTGCAGTGGCGTTGCCGTAACGGGGCTGAGGGTGCGGCGATGCAGGGGCTGTCCGTTGGGGAATCCCTCGTCTGTGCACATAAATTAGCAAATCCAAACTGAAGCCCTCAAAAGGTGAGGGACCTCAAGCGCCGCTATTATGTAAGCACTTTCCTGGATAGACTGATGCTTCAAATAACAAGTTAAAGTTGACCTGAATTTAAAGCTTTGGTAAAAAATCTCTCAGAGATTCCCAAACTGGGCAACCTCCAGGTATGCAACATATAGATGGTTGCTTATGGTGCTGGGCTTTGCCTCACTGCTTTCTTGGCATGGGTCAGCTAGGCCAGAAAACCAGGCTTCCCCCCACTGCCAGTGGGCACCAAGGTGCCAGGGTGCTGGCTGCGGTGGCAGGGCAGCAATCCCAGTCCTCTGGGGCTTCCCTTGGCAGCCAGATTAATGTCTTTATTTCAATTATTATTCTAAAGCAAGATGTTTGTTGTTTCCTCCTTTGCTTGCGTTTCAGTAGCCAAATATATTTTCCTCCCAGAGAAGATCTGGGAATCCAGGAACCTGAAGCCAGGGGAGGCAGCGATTAGTGGTTTGAAGTGTTAATGGTACCACAGTGGGAACGGGGAGTCCCTTGAACTCAGCGATTAGCAAATTAATAAAAGGGGTAACACACTCTCCTGAGTGTTACAAATTTAGCACTAATTAGGACTTCTCTCTCTTAGCTATTTTAGGCAAGAAAATCTTCAATATCCTTTGTTAAATTTGAATCATCTTGTTTGTAGAAGTAAATCACACGGAAACATTGGTTTCTTCACCCAGCTACAGTCCATTAAACTTTTTCCATTCTCCTTTTCTTTCTGACATGACTTATAGCTGGATATTTTGTATGCAGTTAGCTTTATTTAGCAAATCTTCCCCCAAAAGAGGGTTTTCTTTGAATGAGACTAACCTACAGGCCATTCATTTCTCACAGTCCATCCCAAACATTTCAAAGATGCCCTCTTCACAGGAGCGTCAGTGCTCCAATTTATTTACATTTAATTTATTTATTGCTCATATATTCCAGATGTTAAACCTCACGGAGTTATTGTAACTGGTAAGCCATATTTTTCTGCCAAATATCTACACAGTTTTGTGTATTTTAGCATGTCAGAATTAATCACGAGAGAAACTTAATCAGGTTTGCAATGAAAAAAAGCCCTTAATTAGCACAGAGGCCAAAATGTGCTCCTGCTCTTCCTTTCTTCTTGCACTGCCCAAATCTCATCTAAACCTTGCCTGAAGTCCAGAAAACAAATCTCACAGTTGATTGAATATATCTAATTGTGAATTGATGTCTACACTTTTGCAGATACGTTTCAAACTCTGTCTGGTGGCTGTGTTGGCTAATTTGCCTATACACAGGAAATTAATTCTTTTTTAACTACAGAGCAAAGCTATGATGTGGGGCGATATATGTCTGCCTTTCTGGAAAGAATATTACTTCTCTCTAGCAAAATCAATGCATCGCTAAATGATTGACGTAACCACAAAAGGTTTTTGCTTTTAATGTTTAGGAAAACACTGACGGGGAAGAGAAAGCCCTACAGTTTGCATAATGAGAGTAGAGCCAGACTGGCTGAGGCAGAAGAAACTCGCTTCAATTCAACAAAAGCCATAGCTTATTTGAGCAATAAAGGGAAAATGTAGATAGAAGGTTCCATCTTCTGATGACACTAAGTAAAAGAGCGTGTTAGAAGTAATCAGTAGTGAGCTCATGGTTTAAAACACACATGTACATGTGCACACATGTACAGCAGTGTGGAGAACCCAAGTAGATGCCATATGAAAATACGCCATAAAGCCTGACAAATACTGGACACTGTCAAGGTGGCTTTCCATAAAATAATGCAAATTGAGGTTAAAATCTAGACTTTATAATCAATTAGAAAGGGTAGTTCGGCAGCAGTATTAATAACCTCTGATTAATAACAAATGTAGCATGAAAAGGGGGTTTCCATGACCAGAGCTCAGCTCAGAAGACTTCGTCTCATGTCTATGAAAAATCAAATCTTTGCAAAGGTGAGACTAAAGGTATCAGCCATTTCTCTATCTAGAATAACTGGATGAAGGCTTTTCCTCATTCTCCTGTGGAGGGAAACACATGATACAGTCATTTCTGTTTACTTCTGTTAAATGGCTGGTCAGAGAGAGTATTCTGCACTGTATGAAGCTAAAGAAAGTATTATTTTTACTTTTCTCTGCTGCATGAGATAGGATGTGAATGGCGTATGCTGAGGTGACACTGTAACGTCCTGTCTGCTTAGGGCCCTAAATGCTAATAATAAGTGAGTCCTTTCTTCCCTCCATGTGGGCTATAACTGCAGGAATAAGATGTGTGAGCGTGTAAGCTGAGCAGCAAGTAGATAAATTCCAGATGATGATTTAAAGCTGGTGAATACCAACCTTAGAGTCCTGCAAGCAGTCTAGTACCAGAAAGGACCTTTGAGGTCAATTCATTTCCCTTCTGTCGTAGGCAGCCCTCTGAAAGAAACTGCATGATAAAGTGATCCAGCTCCATCACAAAATTAATTTTTGCCACCATTTCTCCTACTGAAATGGTGCAGGAGGAGGAATCCTACTGCAGCTCCTTGGAAATGTAGAAATCTTCCTATTCCCAGCCTTAATATACTCTTATCCAGTTTAGTCACATCATTTTTTCTGCCAAAATTGTGCTTCTGCTTAAATAGCGCTTCTCCCTTCTGTGTACTTATCCGTGATGTATTTATAGGGAGTCCTCTCTCAGCATTCATTGCATGAGATAAAACAAGCCATCCTTTTTTAGTCTCCTTTCATATAACAGACTTTCCACGATCTGGATCACCCTTGCAGCCCATCCCTTCACCTGCTCCAATTTGAGCATGGGGACCAGAACTAGCAACAGCAGCTATATATTGTCTTACCACGGATTTTTACAATGCCATTAACACTCCCTTGTTTCTTACTGCTGTATTATACATTTACACTGTCTGTGCATAGAGTTGTTTTAGGATATAAATTGTTATACAGTTAGCCATCAAATACTGGTGTGTGATCTCATCTGGTACCACTTGTGCTCCTTGGGAGTGTGGTCAGCATCTTGCAGGCAAAATCCTTCGGTGCTTTTCATCTGGTGCTTTTTCATCCTTGATAGCTCCTGCGGAGTATTTCAGCATGAAGATGTTTCAGCAGTCTTTACAAAAGCAAGTGAATCATTCAAAAAAAAAGCACAATCCATCCATCTTCTTTAGTGTCACCAATTAATAGCTGCTCAGGATGCTTTGAAATCTATAGCTGCTTAAGGGAAGAAAAATAACCAACCCCTTCCTAAAGTGCTGTGCTATCATTATATTTTGTGTACTCTCCTTGTGCAAGAAAGCTTTATTAAATAAATGAGGTGAGGGCGATATGCAAAGGCCTCTGATGTGAGCTTTAAAGAGGAAAAGACCAGTTATGTTAATCCAGGTTAAGAAGGGAACTAAAAACCAATTGGTAGACAAGATTATTTCTTATTGTTGGAAACCATTTCTCATTCCAGAAGCCAGTGGTCAGAGCCTGGCTGATTTTGGTGGCCGCGCTTCTGTCTTCTGCTGCCCCTGCAAGCAAGCAGTGTTGGGGGCAACCACAGCTTCCTCCACTTGATGGAGCTGGAACAGCCTTTTACCTCTTGCTTCTGATTCAGATTATTTTGCTGCAGACTGTGCAAAATAAGGGATCATTTTTAGAAGGGGGTAGTATTGCCTTTGTGGGCAGCTCAGGCTGGGTCTGTGTGTTCATTCCGCAGGTCACAAGCTGCTAGAGCAAAGTCATTGCGCCCTTTGGTGGAGCTGCTGCCTTGGGCTCCCTGTCAGCCGGAGCACCCTGGGTCAAATCCTGAACCACATTTGCCAGACATAAGGATGAATTCCAAACCTGCCCACGGCTGTTGACCCCCATGCGGGTTTTCTCTTCTTGCCCCCATCCCTCCCTCCCATCTTACTTCACTGTCTAAGGCATTGTGGCCGTTGATGGCATTTGCCGTTGGACATACAGCTCTGTCTGTGCCCCGAGCAGGACAGCAATGCCACCTCTTGAGGGGGATCAATTCACTTCCAGCTAATCTGCCGGAGGGGGAGGTCTGTGCCTAAGTTTAATGGAACCTGATGGAGGCTAATTAAATAGAAAACCATCCATTTGTGCTGTCTCATTAGGGATTTGTCATAAAAAACCTTATGTTCTCTTACAAGCCTAAACAAGTGTGTTCACCATGTAAAAATCAGCCATAAAGCTGTCTGGAGAGTAGTTAACATATCTAAGCTGTCATTTATACAGGCTGTCTGCAGCCTAGATCCTGCAGGTAGGAATGGCCTTTCCACTGTCCTCAAACCACCCCGCATAAATGGGGCATCCCTCCTTCAAAATGGGAAAGAGGGCCAAGCCCAGCGATCCTGCACCAACAGTCATGTGGAGCGGATGCTTCTCCGTCTGGCCCTGACAGGAGCCAGAAATCAGAGGCAAAGAGCACTTGTTATTTTAGAGCTGTGCCAAAGATGTCCAGAGGTTTAGAAAGTATCAATTTAATAGCAGTGTTTCCTGGTCTATGGAGATTGCCTTGCCTCTGCCTTTGTGAGTGGCCTGGTCTCCTCCTCAGCCCCGATCAGGCTACTATTTTTGAGGAAAACTAAATTCCCTGTAGGGCATGGGAGTCGTCATGCTATTTTGCAATGGAAGAAAGTTATGGGCTGTGTCCCTTTGGCTGCCCCAGGGGAAAATCAGCATGGTCTAAATGGTTGCTCTCCTCAACGTCCGTCCAGGACAAACTTTTCCCTCATCTAGACTCTGCAGGCTTCAGAGTTTCTGCCAAAACTAGGGCTTCTGCAGAAGTCATATTGGGGCAGATCTTCCCATGGGCAGGAGGAGATAACTGCTTTTCGTCTATGGGACGACCCCCCGGGGTAATGCCAGCTGGTGTCTCCTTGCAGGCGTCGGAGGTGGAGCGGCAGCTCTCCCTGCAGGTCCACACCCTCCGGGAGGACTTTCGGGAGAAGAACTCCTCCAGCAGCCAACACATCGTGCGGCTCGAGAGCCTCCAGGCCGAGGTGAGTCACCCGTGCTCGGCCTCACTCCTTCAAAAGGTGGCCAGGGCTGTTTTAACTTGTATAATGAACCCCTCTGAACTGGGTAAACAAAACCTGCTGCTTGGAGCAAAAAAAGAGAAGGATGGTGGCTGTGGGGCAAAGGACTCCCCCAGTGAGGATTTTTGCTGCAACCCAGGGCTGGCTGGGGTGGCACAGGCCAGCTTCCACCGCTGCCTCGGCCACAAGCACGCGTGCAAAATGAACGGATGAGAAGGATCTTCCAGAAGCTAAACCATGGCTGTACTCTTGCAGGGCTGCTGCCGAGTACAGATTAAACTCTGGGTCATGGTGGAAGGTCTGCAAGGGTTTTTTTCTGTTTCTCATGCTTGCAAAGAAAGCAGCAATCCTCTCCTGCCTCTGAGCCACGCATGTGGGAAAGCAAGGAGTCCCTGCCTGTTTCAGCTCTGGTACATTAGCAGGAATGATATTACCTTCCTTCCTCTTCCCTTCCCTGATGGGGGTCACTGGAGACCATGTAGGCAGGAACCAGAGGGGCAGAAGATGTCCAACTCTACTGCCCTACCACTTTTTTTATTTATAAGCTGTCTGGAAGAGCTTTTCCTAAAATCTCTCAATTTCTTCTTTTCTCCTGCTCCCACCTGCTCCCTGCTGGTCCCTCGCCTTTTCTTCCCCTCCCTTTGGTGTGGAGCAGCAGGTCCTTGAAGTAAGTATAGAGGCTTGGAAAGGGTTTGCCCGCGCGTGCATTGCTGTCATCATGCATGCCTGTCACTGTGCCTGCCTCACCTTGCCTCCTCACCTCCTTCTTGTCTCTTGCTTTCCAAATCCCTTTCCCCCTGTGCCCTTCCTATGGCCCAGGGCCCATGGCAGAGCGATGTTTTTTCTGTTACATGGTCATTCACAGGACATTCATTACTGGTTTGGATACCAAATATGAACTCTTGATACAATCTCTGTATTATACCTCTTATTTTTCTCACATCCCTTTTCTCCAGCCCACACAAATCATGATGGTGGTGGGAAGAGACATCTCAGAAACCATTAGTCACCTAAGAGCAGCTTTCTAATACCTGCAGCAGCCTTTACCCTGCAGAAATAGCAAGTCTACACACTTTGCTAATATTCCTTCATGCAGTCAAATCTTTCCAGCAACCTGGAAAGCAGCAAAGAGACAAGGTCCCAAAGGGGCCAAGAAAACAGTGCGAAGTTGCTGAATTTCTCTATGGTCCATGAATTGAAAGGAGGCCATAGGGAATATTTAGGGTTATACTGGACTGGTAAATGGCATACCCAGTCCCCAGAGGTCCTGTGTGTACTAATCTGGGAAAACGCTCCTTTTTCTTGGTTAAGCAAGAAGTGACCTTGGCTAGTGCTGATTCATCCTGTGCACTGTTCCCAGCTAACTGAATCACAGAGGTTTTGCTTGGCACATTGTCCCTCTTCACCTGAAATCACTGCCCTTGACAATTAAAAGAAATGAACCAATTTTAAAGGCAACTGATCACTGGGAGACTAAAAATAAGCATGGCACAGAAAGGAGTCTTCACAAGTAAAAAGACAGAAAAATCCCTGGTGAGGACGTGGGGAACAAGCAGCAATTAAGAAAAGTGTATAGGCAGCGCTGTGGCACAGCCCTGCAGGGAGCGGGATCCCGCAGGCTCGCCCTGTGGTCTCCAGCACCCATACAGGAGAAAATGCCACCACACTCAGTTGGGAACAAGCCGGAAAAAGTAACTAGTTTTGCCCAGTCTTGCAAATTTTAAGGTACAAGGCGTGGGCAGGGCTGGTCTCCACTTAATGTGTTTGGACATTTCTGCCTGCTCCCTGGTCTCCTGCCAATGCACGCCCAGCCTCTTTGAAGCTGCCCCTGCAGCCTAGGGAAGGAGCAGTTTCCTTTCAGAGCCTTCCTAAGCTTTAGACCACACACAGAGATACAGTTTCTCTCATACAGGTACAGAATACGTATGTGCATACTTTTGCTTTTTGCTGTTTCATCTCTCTCTTGGGAATGTGATTTCCCTCCTCTTTACTCCCTGGAAAGTGTGGGATCTGACACCACCTCTCTTTCCTCCGCAGATCAAAATGCTGACAGACAGAAAGCGGGAGCTGGAGCATCGCCTTAGTGCCATGATGGAGGAGAACGACCTGCTCCAGGGAACCGTGGAGGAGCTGCAGGACCGAGTCCTCATCCTGGAGAGACAAAGCCATGACAAGGACCTGCAGGTGAGGAGGCAGCGATGGGACAGGGAAGAGGGGGGAAATGGAGTAAAAGAGGTGGTTTGGGGCAAAATTGACCAGGAAGATAATCAGGAACTGGGAGACAAAACAACTGGAAGAATAAAATGGCTCATGTAAGCATGACAGCAAGCACGGGCCTGGGTGTTCCCCATAGGGACAGTTAACAGGAGCCGCAATGGGGCATCCTGACAGCAAAGAGCAGCTTGGGAGGGAGATCTGAGCAAGGGAGTGGGACAGGGTTCTGGGGAAATGAGGTAAATGTAAAAAGAAGCAGAGAACTCTGTTTGCAGTTCATTTTACTTAATTTTTTAATAGCTGAATTGGCTTCAGAAGAGGCTTCTTTAGACCTTGCTGTCCCAGAGGGCAGTAACTGGCCTCATAGCTCTCACTGCTCAGATGGTTTCCCAACAAGCCCCGTGGTGTTCACAGCTATGTGTCACCAAACGTCACTCCCTGGAGAGCAAGCTGGCACCTCTGTGGCTTCAGGCATCTTAGTAGAGAGCAAGATTTTTCCATTTCTCTTCTGTGGGTTGACCACCACTGGATTCCCAGCTTTCCAAAACAGCCCTGAATCTTTTTTTCCCTTTTTTAAATGTATATTTGTATTTATATATGTGTATAGATGTTTTAAAAACATGTCTATATTACTTTTCTTTTTGGATTCACTTCCTGCTGTGTTGTTTTCAGCAAATTTTTCTACCTGAGTCCCAACTTCTTCACAATGTTCCTCATTTTAGTGCTGATTAACCTGCTATTTTTATCTTTCAGGATATTCTGGAGTCTAAACAGTGTCTAATGACATTTGGAGATTATTAAGCTCCAATAAATAGCAATACCAGCCAAGAGAGAGTACTTTCCTCCTGGCTGGAAACCCTCTTTCGTGACACCCATTCCTCCCTCTCAGCTCCTTCACAAATCAACAGATTCATCCAGTCCCTATCACCTCCACTAATATTTTTTTTCCTGCTTCCTTGACAAATTCCTTCATTTTCTTTGCAAGCTGCACCAAAGCCAGCTGGAGCTCCAGGAGGTGCGGCTGTCCTACCGGCAGCTGCAGGGGAAGGTAGAAGAGCTCAGTGAGGAGAGAAGTCTCCAAAATTTCAACACAACCAGCACGTCCCTGCTATCTGAGATAGAGCAGAGCATGGAGGCAGAAGAGCTGGAGCAAGAACGAGAACAGGTATTTGCCCTCTGGCCCTTGGGAAAGCCCATGGACCTCTGTGACCAGCCCCAGAGGGAGAGGGAGTTTAATGCATTTGGTCTGGATTTGGAGGTGAGCCAAGAGCCAGAAAATTGGGGTTGTGGTCTCAGCTCTGGTATCAACACCCTTTTGACCATATGAAAGTAAATCTCTGCATCCATTTAAAAACCAACATAGCAAGCTAGACAAATATTTGTGAGGTTTGGCAATCACGTGCCTCACTTCACCGTGGAAGGAGGATCTACATGGCCTTGATGTCCCAGGCTAATGTCAGGCTCTCTTGTTCCAGCTGAGGCTGCAGCTCTGGGAAGCATATTGCCAAGTGCGATATCTCTGCTCCCATCTCAGAGGAAATGACAGCGCAGACTCAGCAGTCTCTACAGACTCCTCCATGGATGAGTCTTCAGAAACCTCATCAGCCAAAGATGTCCCAGCCGGCAGCCTACGGGCAGCTCTCAGCGAGCTGAAAAGACTGATACAAAATGTGCTGGATGGGGCAGACTCCACGGTAAGTTGGTGGCACAGAGACACCTTGGCTTATGCATGTCCCCTTGCCCAGGTGACAGAGCTTGCTGCAGGTTTCCGCTGGATCCTGAAGTCTCCGGTCTCCGAGAAAACCTCTGTGGCGCACAGAGATGGGCTGTCACAGTGCACAGCCTGCTCCATGTATCTCAAATGGTCAGCCAAGAGCCAAGCCAGCACGTGGGATTTCAGCCTGCAGTGGTCAGACGGCCATAAGTTTCAAGCTCATGCAACCGTCATTGGTCTAGGAGTCATTCTGGAAAATTAATGAAAGTAGGCTTTCTTTGAGATTTGCAGTAAGTTAGAGTTTCAACATGGAAATACTGCATATTGCCTTACACATCACAGTTCAGTTATTTCTCTTAGGATTTTCCTAACCTTGCTTTATTAGCTATAGTATCACAAAAACATCGTAACCCCTATGTGGGTAGGTTCTACCCCTGCGAATTGACACTGGGTACAAATGTCTTGGCAAGAGCTGCCAGACTAAATCCACTGACAGGTGAAGGGTTTTGCTGGCACAAGATGGTGTCTGTGGGATATGGTCCTGGGGCCACTGGGGAGGAGGGAATGGCATGGAGGACCACTCAGCAGCCACAGGAACGCAGAATTACAGGAAAACATCTCACATTTTACAATGGCTCAAATCAGGCCTATTTCCATCACCCACAAGCTGGTTGCATTGCCAGTGTGACTTATTTGAGATGCTGTGGTGAGGAAGTCAGCGCAGACCCTGCAACTGCAGACCCACATGGGAGTACTCACCCTCCTCGTTTAAGTATCTGTAGCAGCTGGTAAGAAGGCTGAGCATAGAGATGAAGTTGTATTTGTTAAATAAAAAATAGGGAGTCCTGCAAAAGGTCTACAAACATGGAGACTGTAGCCATATGTTACCAAGTGGTCAGTAGGTCTCTGTAAATGTGGTTTATGCTAAGGTGAGAACATGTCTGCATGCTCTTTTTATCATGTGTAGGAGCACTACCCTTGGCTGAGCATGTTTCCACTGTGGAGGTATATGGGAACAAAACTGAAACTCTACCAAAGTCACATTCACACTTTCTTCTTCCTTGTTTAGTACCCCCCATACCAAACCAGTATCAAATTAATGCAATTGCCTTTTTTGAAGTGAAATCTGAGCAAGAGATTTCTCTCCCGCTCTCAGAGCTCTCGACGAAGCGACGACGACACCTTAGAGGAACAGATCAGGCGAACAAGCGAGGACTCACGAGCCCTGAGGGAATTAATGGAGGGAGAACGGGGGAAACTGAGGCAGAGTTTGGAGGAGCTGCAGCGACTGCACAGCCAGGTTAGCAATTCCTACACTTTACTTGTGGTCTTGTAACACCAGTGTTCATCCTCCAAGACATGCCTTCCATGGAAGAGATCAACATGATAAATAACCCAGGAGGATCTGGGGCAAACCCAGTTATGGTTGGATGAGGGAGACTCTGTTAAACCCAGTGCAGAAGCTTCATGCATTTAGGATCAGAGTTTTTGGTATGTTGTCTGGGGCCCATCCCAGACATCACCTCAAGTAGCCAAACTTCCTTTAAGCCTTTCCCCCAATCTGCTTTTCAGACAACCTGTCTCGCTTAAATTCTTCTCAGCAGAAGACCCCAATGGACAAGGCTGTTTGATATGGGGTACTGGAAACCCATAGGTATCCAGTCTGACCCATTTGCTTGCACTAAGCCCTCATAAAGGGTATATGCAACGATGGACAAAACAGTGCTGCTCTGCTCTGCGTAGCGCAAGGTTCGCCTCCTTCCACAGACGCATCACAAAACCCTCATAAATGCACACCTAGAGAATCTTAACCATGGCCAGCCTAGCAACCCAGGGCCAACAGGGACCGGCTAAGACAATCTCAACAGCAACAAATGATCCAACCCCGAAACCAACACCACACCCAAAGCACAGAATCATACTGCATCCGCACTGAATGTAGCATCATCTCTGTCTGAGGTCCTATGCCAAAAGCAGCAAATGGAGACAGGCACTCAAGGAGATGCTCTGCAATCCCTATCTCTATGGGACAAGTCTCCAAATGCTGGAAGGGATCTGGAGGCTGCAGCAGAAGCAGCCTTTAGCACAGCTGCTTGTGCAGCACCAACTGCATTGGAGCAGGGAATGGGATTAACGCCCTTGGCTGGTCTTGCCAGCGGTGCTGTATCAGCCTTTCACCATACCCCTTTGGAGAAGAGAAAAGAAAACACACCCCTGTTCAGAAAGTCAGCGCAACCTGGGGGTCTGACAGCCTTGTGTAGGGCTATGGGAGCTCCCACCATGGAGCCAAAGAAAGAAGAGTGAGAGCATCATTAAATACCCCTGGCAGTGATGGCTGCATGTGTACGAGGATGGGAAATAGACTTGCTGACAAAGCAGCTGATCAGAGGCAGACTGCAGCGAGGGAGCAGCCCTGGCACCTGTCCTTCCCCGAGGACTGCTCCTCCCAGAGATGTGGCCACCACAAGAGACACCTTCAAGGGTCCAAAGTTGTGTCCCCAGTGAGACATGAGCCCAGACGCTCCTCTGGCCGTGCTGCCGTAGTCCTGTGCTGACAGAGACCATTAGAGGCTTATTCACAGATTTTGAGCGACCATCCGTACACCAGCCTGCTTGTCTGGATGCAGACAAGCACTGCTCCCGGGCACAAGAGGCCTTGACAGGACACCAGGAGGGAGCAGCACTCGGTTGTTCTTTGCCATGTCTGGTCTCCCCAAACTCCCCAGCCAGGAAGGGCCAGAGGACCCCCCCTGGATCGCAAGTCTGGACCCCTGTCTCTGCTTTTAGGGGTCCCTGACTACCAAAGCTCGGAATATTTAGGGAGCACAGGGAAGACTGCAGTTCTACTTTTTTCTTACACCTCTGTGTTATATGGAGGAAGATGGGGCAAAACTTCAAATGCAGCAAACATTGCTCTCGGAGAAGTACTCCAGCTTCACGCAGCAAGTGCACATCTCCCACAGCTTTTGCCCATAACCCAGCCTCACGCTTCCTCAAGGTTAATAATTATTCTCACCACCCATAGAAGAGGCAACATTGTCTTCAGTTCAGTACTGAAGAAAATCAGTGCACGTGGATATCTGATCCACCCAGGGCAGCAGCGCTTTGCTGTCTCTGCATCCCTGTGTGCTGTCACTGGTAGTGACACAATAAAAGGGGAACTCATCCTGAATGGCTTTTGGGACCTCGTAGCACCACACACATTCATTGCTCCTGCCTGAGAGCAAGGTGAGCTGGCAGAGACAGGAATTGCCCCTGCCTCTGTCTATACTGGAAAGCGGTTTCACACCTCCTGCCTGGTCCATTTCCTACCTCTGTGGCATCCCATTCTTACCTGAAACACAGACAAAAACAGTTAAAACCCCAAACCTATCCCCAAATGCAATTTCTTGGGCCTCTCGATCCACTGTCCCCTGGGATTTCAGCAGATGCACTCAGCACCTTTCATGTTGCTCCCACCACTGCTCTCCATCACATCATCACTCTGAGGTGTATCCCATGCTGGGCTGCAGGAGGGAAGAGCTTGGGCAGAGCTCCTGGATTCTCTGGCAGCCCCAGCACACAATGGGGAGCCTCTGCACACAGACAGGGTGTGTTCGTGCCCTCTTCCCCCCCTCCCCAACCCAGCCATGCCGCACTAATGGCAGATCCTCCCACACCGTTGATGTGATGAGCCCTTTTTGACTCTCTGCCCTCTATTTAAAGATTTATTTGAGGATTCAAGTGCTACTGAGCTGCATTTGGAGAAAAGAGGTGGGTCAAATGCTGTAAGCATTTCCAGGTGGTAGAGTAGCGTAACAGAGCATGTGTGTGCCCTAGACAAAGAAATTAAACGTGTATGAAATATTGCAAAGTTGTGCTAATGCAATCCTTGCATGATTTCACACCCTATTAACTCACTCTGCACAGGACCAAAACGATAGATCATTTCTCAGACTATTTAAGACTCTGCACATATTTTAAAGTCTAATTAAAATTGTAAGATGTGCCAGCAACACCTTCCATGGCATGAAAGGGAATTTTCACATCCTTTGTCTCCAGCTTCATACTACTTCAAGAGACATAACAGCCCTCCCCAAAAAAAAAAAATCTTATTTGCTGCTAAATGATGTTTGCAATAATTTAACCCTGGAAAGATCAGAATACAACAGGCAGACTCAGAGGATGTGTGCACAAGACAAACCGCTTGGAGAGGGACAATATTTCAGCACTGATGCCGTAGTGGGTTTTAAAGCCATTGGGACAGCAAAGTCGCAGGTGGGTCCTGCCCCGCACAGCTGCACAGCTTTCAGTGCTGTTGCTGCATGTTACTGAGGCCGTCCTGGTGACTCACCTCGCTCAGACTGGCACTGTCAGCATCCCAAGGCAAGCCAGCACATTTTAAGGGGGGGTTGCACCAGCACTAACAGCCCCCTCCCAGCAGACACAGCTTCTCCTACAAGCAGGGGAGCTCAGCCTCCAGGTTGGCCCATGTGGCTTTTTTCCCCCTCACTCATGGTGAATTTGTCTGAGCAAACCTGGGTTTCACACCCTCCCTCTGCCCACAGGTCACACTGCTGAGTGTGGAAATGACGACACTGAAGGAGGAACGGGACCGGCTGCGAGGTGCTGCTGAAGACAAGGAGACAAGTGAACGGCTCCTGCAGGCCATCAGGGACCGAGATGAGGCCATTGCCAAGTAAGTTGTATGAACAGCCAAAGCCAGGCTGGGTTAGCAGTTATGGAGTACCTTAGCAGGAGATGCCTCCACGAATTTCAGTAGCTGTTACAAAGTGATGGAGTGAGTCTTGGCTTTGCTAGGATTGGGAAATGCTACCAGGAGCTTGGGAGGAGGGCAGGAGATGCCGATTTCCAGAGCTGCCCCATGGCAAGACTGGAGGCATTTAAGAGGATGCTGTGAACCATGTTTTTGCCATCCCTAGTGCTGGTCTGAGTCAACAAGGAGGAGAGGACTTCAGGGAACCAAATGGAAACACTCGGTCTGCCCTATTTGTAATATTTTTCTTCTTTTGCTCTTCCAGACACACAACGCTGCTTTACTGCCCATCCCCATTACAGCCCTGCTTAGGCTTCTTCCCTAAACTATTTCTCTGGTCACTCACTCTCCTTTCCTGTTCCAGAGTCTTTTTTGCATCTCCAGTCCTGTAATTCTCTATTTCTCCTTTCAGGATTCTCCCACAGTTTTGACTCTTTATTTTCCCCATCCTCCTTGCAGACCTGTGCAGTTTTGCTACCCCATACCCCGCTTCCCTGGCTCTGTGCTTCGGCTTGCCACACTGCCCTGAGCACTCTTTGCCCCAAGGAGAGGGGCAGAACATTCACCCCCCGTGCTCTAGATAGAAAGGATACATCTGATAATCTCTTCAATAAGCAAATGGGCCAGGACACCACCAGTCCATCTCCTTATGGAAACACCTAATACTCAAGCCCTCGGCAAGAGGAGGAGCACGAGAGCATTGCACCTCTGAGGATGTGGGGAGCTAAATCAGCATATACAATCCCTTCGTCTTGTCTTAAGTGACCTGATCATCCATGCTGCTCTCGCCTGGGTAGCTGGCTACCAAATTCCCATCACTGTCCTCTGTAACACCTCCATCTGTTGGCAAAAATCAGGAGCATCCCAGCTGCACTGCCGGGTGCAGAGAAGTGGTTCTGACATTTCCAGTGTGTGTGGGTTGCTGGTTCTGCTGTGGCTATGGCAACGTGCTGCCGCCACGATAAATCCCCCAGTAATATCCAAGCAGCAATGGGGAGCTTCACAACAAAAGGCTATTTAAGGTGCTCAAACCCACAGCCGGGAGTGGAAGGGTGCAGTTTCTCTGCAGCGGTTAATGACCCTGCTGGGACAAAGCACTAATATTTACGGCTGACTGTCCTGCAGCGGCAGGAGTCCAGAGAAAGGGGAACGTGACAAGTGTGCACGGGTGAGTGGCGGGTGATTAATGAGCAGAAAGTGGCTGCAAGTGAAAGCAGACAAGAGCGTCTTGTTGCTAGCAATGAAAGCATCCCTCCACAGACTGAGCAGGCTGCTCCCAGGCAGCGAGCCACCTGGGAGGCTCACGATATGCTTCCCACCTTGCACCTCAAGGGTTAAGTCACTTTCATTGAAGCCCTCCCAAAAAAAAGCCCTAACTCTGAACAGAAATAAAATCACTGCCTGAGGCAGACATCTGGCATGGAAAATTTTTAGCTTGAAGCTGAAGTTTGGCAACATGGGAAGCAATAGGAAAATAGGATCCTATAATAGGAGGTGTTAAGCAACCGCTACCTGGAATATAAACAAAAATTCCCAAATTGCTCTTCTGCAGGGGAGCACAAGGGAGCTATTAGGAGGTGATGAATTAGCTACAGTTAATAAGATGCAATTATTTCTCCCGAAAATGTTTGCAAGGAAAGATGGTTCCCAGCAAGTCATGTTACGGTTTCCCATCACATAGCAGTTAATTGAAAACTTAAGGTTCGTGCTCGCCTGTGGGCTCCCAGCATGGTGAACAGCATTTCCCAGCTTGGGCAGCTTAAGAAATTGCTCCTTCCTAGAGGACAATTCCTTTCCACTAGCCAGTAGCAGATGGAACATCTCAGCCACTGAGCAGTCAGGCCCTGTGGGCAACCTTGGCCATGGTGTCACATGCCCAGTGGCCACCAAATGCCTGGAAAGAAACCAGCAGCAGTGTTCTCAAGGGCCGGCACAATCCCATTGAAACTGGGAGCTTTCCTTAAGCATAACATTAAATTCAAACAATTTTAACAGTTTGTCATTCTTAAAAAGCGTATGCTGTGATAAACTTTCTTCCTTCATTTCTTCCTTCCTTCAGTCCAAGTCCCAACTGAAAGCAGAGTTATACTCTTTGAGGGGGGGGGTTTGTTTGTTTTATATTGCAACTTACTGATCAAGTGATCAGACACAGATCATTTGGTTTTTAGCACATACCATTTCCTTTCCTATGCATTAGTAAACAGAAGAAAAGGAAAAAATCTACACGTAGATTGTACCTCGTTTTAGATCTCCATTTTTAATGGCAGATCCTGCACATCATCCAGGCACACTATATTATCTTACACAGCAATGCATCTGAATATCTTTTTGTATTCTTCATAGTGCACTTGCCAGAAATCTGCTGGTTTTATAGTAATGATGTCTACAGTTCTGTCCCACTCTTCAGATTAATAGATTGTCCAGAATACAATGGAGATGAACAATTTAGGATTTGGGGACTTGCCAATGAAATAAATTCTTGACTTCTCCTCAAGGATATGTTTAACACTTCCTTTAAAGAAAAAAAAAGAAAAAGTCACATGCCCCAGTTTCTCACTCTCCCCCCAGGAAGAACGCTGTGGAGGTGGAGCTGACCAAGTGCAAGATTGACATGATGTCCCTCAACAGCCAGCTGCTGGACGCCATCCAGCAGAAGGTGAACCTCTCGCAGCAGCTGGAGGCCTGGCAGGTGAGCAGCCCCCGGTCACTGCAGGGCAGGGTCTGGGTGGCATGTGGCCCAGGAGGCACCTTTGGGTGACTTTTTCCCCTTCCCTGTGGGTTTGCTGCATTCTCAGCCTGAGCATCCATAGATAGGAGCGTTTGCTTTTGGCTCCGCAGGAGCCAGTGATGCAGCGGTGCTCAGGGGGGTGAAACGCAGCCCTCTCCTGCTCAAAGCCTTTCAGCTGTGAGCTGTTAATTAATTGTACAGGAATACCCATTTAAAATGGAGAAACAAACTGTATCTCATGGCTGCATGCAGCGTGGGTAACATACACTTTGCAGGGTAACCTGCTGTGGCCTGGGGAGGGAAGGTGTCCATGCAGGAGGTGTCCCTGGGCAGGCGCAGCCTTGGGGACGTGTGGGCACAGCACGTCCTTGCATTTCCATAACGGAGCAGAAAGGTGGGAGGCAGAGAGGTTGTGGCAATTGTTTTGCAGTATAGCTGCATTGTTTTCATCAGCTCAGAAGATCCAGCAAGATGGAGAAGCTAAAATCCCAGCTCTCCAGCAAGGTAACAAAAACCCAAACCCACAGCAGTTCAGCAGCTGCCCTGGAGATGCTCTGCTTGGGATCAGTGGGGAAAACCCACATAAAGGCAGAGAGCCCTTGAGAGCAGACAAAGCTGTCTCCTCCTGGAAACTAGCACCAAAGGAGGGCTACTTTAATAGAAGACAAGCAGATACAAGAGAAAAGGTCTGGGCCAGTTATAGTAATTCGTTGCAGATCATGCAGGACCCCAACTCTACTAACAACCAGCCTGACCGGTAGAAACCTCTCCCATACAACCTCGCTCCTGTTTCAACTCCACTGTGTTTTCGTTTCTCTTTTTTTTTTTTTCTTTTCTTTCTCCTGCTTACAGTTTGCTTCCTCAGGGCTTTTTACTATCTGGCTCCTTTGGTTTCTGATCTAGTGGCCTTTCTCAGTCCTGTACCAACAGCTTTAGTCGTACACCCCTCCTGCCTTTGAGGTGAGCTCCCTGCACCCTCGCCAGGCACCCGCCATTCCCTCGCCTGCTCCATTCGCTGCCACCATCACTTGCATCCATCTCTGTCCTCACCGTCATCTGGCAAGAGGGGTCGGTGGGGGGGTCTCCATCACCCACCGATATTCTGCACACACACACATCCCCCACCCCAGCACCAGGCCAGGGCAGAAGGGGCAGCATCCTACACCCCATGGTGAGGCTTTACCCCCAGGTCACCACGGGGAAAGCCAGGCTGAGGTGCACATATCATTAATCCTCTGTATTCGGCATGTCTAGTATCTGGAAAACTTCTTGAAATACAGACTGGGATTTTACTTCTTGGCCTCGTTATCTAGTAAGTGACATTCGGTGCTCTGCATAGGAGCTGCCTGTATCCAAGTTCTGCTTCAGTTTGGATGGGTGGTATAAATTGAGACCTACTTACTAGTACACTCAGTATTTAGCGCTGGAATATCCCCAGTTTAGGGTTTTAACAACAGGTGTTTGCTTTCTCACTTCACACTATGCCATCCGATTGCAGCAATACAGCAACCCCAGCCCTGCTCCCATCAGCTCTCTGAGGTGAGGATCAGGCCCACTAGCACTGCAGAAAGTTATCTCCACCATGCTGACCTAAAGTGTTATTACCCAGTAGCAAAATAGTTTCCAAGCACCTAATGTCCCCAGAACAGAAGCTCAACTGCAGAGGCACAAAACAAGTCAGGTGATTTATGTATTTTGGGGACTATTTAGCAAAGCTGAATGTTTCTGATAAAATGGGGTGAGATTCTCTGCTTTAGCTGGCCATAAATGGAGGCTTTAATCTGATAAAATTTTGCTCTTGCACACTTCTAGCCTGCACTTTACCAAGGACCATCAACAAGATTACAGTTTTCTGTAAGCACATAATCATAATGTGACTATAAAATACGCCACAAGCAAAATCCCACACATCCGAGCCTAGCATAGGAGTGGATGTGCACCTCACGCCCATGCCTAATCTGACCCCCACTGGTATTCATCATTATCTGACTGGGGGCAGGAGGGGTGTGTGTTATGGGAATAGGGAAGGAATAAGGAGCAAACTTGGAAGTAAAGAGGGCAGCTTCTCTGAAATGAGAGCTCAGTGGCTTCAGTGCTATAGCGACAGGGGCACCCTTAGGTTAGAAAATGCTGCAATGCCAGCAGAGAGCTGCAGCCTGCATGGCCACAGCCACCAGCCTCCGAGGTCACCTTGGGCAGCTCCAACACTTATCTCATGCAAGGGAGCCCAGCTCCAGCTCACGAAGAGGGTACATGCCATTTGCACCTCCGTCAGCCTCACCCCTTCTGCCAAGAGCAGAAACTCCTGCCCAGAACGCCCAGAGCACACCAGTACCATGTTACCAGCTTTATGGGACCTCTTTATCAGACGGGTCTCATACCACTGGTGTTTGTCCTCCCCCCGCGTCCCCGAACTCTCCTGTGCCCTGCCTGCCCCTGCCCAGTGCCATGGCAGGGACCGCAGCTCTGCCCCAGCCTTGCTGCATACATCTACCCCGAATCTCCACAGCCAAGTGCTGTGCTCTCTGATGCACACATCGGACAGACAGGGACCCGAACGCAGTGCATTCTCAATAGTGCATACTGTATCTTTATATATATAGAAAAATTTTTTTGTATATATATAAAAAAAATATGTATATAAAAATCATACTCATCCCTTGTTATGTGGTTAACCAAGGACACAGATCTGCCATGCTGGAGCCTGGGTGCCTACCTCATTTGCTAGAAGAGGTGCCTTCAAAATCCAAGTGCTATACATTTTCACATGGCAGCTTCACCTCTGGAAACCTGTTTCACCTTAATGCTGATGTTTACCTTAACCTCTTCAACTCTGCCTCTGCCTTTCCCCTTTCCAGCCCTGCTCTAAAAATATCCAAAGCTTCCCCAGTCCACGTAGCTCTGCACCCTCCTGCTCCTCCAGGGAAAGTCCCCATACTAAATTCAGGTCCAGGCCATGGCTATCAATCCTTTTCCCTGCAGAAAATGCTGCAACAAGAGATTAGCCATCATTCAGGTTTCCAGTCCAAGTTGGCTGGTTTTATTCCACATCAAGCTACAGAGCAGCTGGGGCACCCGCTGGGCGATGGCAGTGCCTTCCCTTACATCTCACTGCTGCCCTGATGGGCTGCCCCGCACGAGGTTCCGAATGAACAGCACTTCCGCCACTACAGCCCATCCAGAGTATCCTTGTTCTCACCAGATAGTGCCCTCAGTCCTAATCAGGGACCAAACCGCTGGAGAACAGTTGATTTCTCCTGTGGGGCTAGTTTGTGTACACACGTTTTCACTAAGCTACAGTTTAAATATGCAATTATAGCAGAAATAATGGATCTGAAGGTTTAAAATTTGTAGAATTGATAGCCAGGTTTTCAAGGAACACATTAGCACATCATTAGCGGCAACAGAACTGACTAATTATTTCATGTAGAGCAATTTCACTGTGCTGCAAACATGGATTAAACCAGAGCATTTCTGGTACATCTAAAAAACCACAGTGCAGTTGTTCATGCCAAGCTGTCAGTCAGAGCGCTCCCACCGCTCTGCGGGCTCTAGGGGAAGGAGCGGGTCTAAGGGACGAGCGCAGCTCTCTTTGGTAAGTCTGATGCAAAACCCACGTGGGGTCTGGTGGGCCCACGCCTGGCCCCAGCCTCTCGGCGGCACCTTCCCCGAAGAAGCCCCACTAACAGTGGCTGTGCAGGCAGCTCTGTCACACGTACCTGCCTGCCTGCCCCATATGGCAAGCACATAGACCTGCTCAGGACAGACATCCTTACTTTTTCTGGCATTTGCTTTTGGCTGCATTTGTTCTTTTTTATTTATTTCTCCCCCCTAAAGGGGGCATCTGCAAGGTGCAGACAGCAGAGAAACATAGTTTAGGGGTGTCACAGAGTCCCAAGCAGGCGCGATGCTCCTCTGCAAGACCACCTGAGCAATTTATCCCTCAGAATTGCGTGATTTACCTTCCTCGCTCACTAAAAAGCCTTATGGCAGCAAGGAAGGCTGAGCCTGCTGCCAGGTGCAGAGCTAGACCTGTCCCCACTCCTGTCATCCCTCCTCCATCTCATGAGAGCACGTTTCACACCCATTTCAGCCACGTCCCTGCGCGAGCTCCCTTTGAGCATCAGCTGCCACTAACAACCCTCTCCTCTCCCTCTGCTGCAGGATGACATGCACAGGGTCATTGACCAGCAGCTGATGGACAAACACCTGAAGGAATGGAGCCAGCTTGCTTATTCCTTCTCCAGTGGCTATGGCGCAAAGCGGAGTGCCAGACCCCCCCCCGTGTTCAGGCCGGAGCAGCAGGGGAACGAGCCCGCTGGGGCAGAAGGGAACCGTCTCTTTTCCTTTTTCAAGAAAAATTAATTTGAAAAAGAGAAACCTCTCCAACAATTCCTGCTTCAAGATGGGGAGTGGGGCAGCTGCCCAGCTTGCTGATGGACCCAACTCTGATCCACTAAGAAAAAAAGAAGGGGGCAAAGGAGTTAACCCTTGAGACTCTGCACTATTTACACCGCACCTGGTCTGAACCAAATGTTTACATGAACTGGAGATTTGCAAATTGACAATGTGATACTAGTAGAAAGAAACTTTTCTTATTCTTTAAGTGAAGTGATAAACTTCAGGGTGTATTTTAGGCGCTTTGACAGAGTCCAGTTTCTGCTGTGAAGAATAATCTGATTGTCTTAAAAGCATTCTCATGCTGGAGAAGGAAATAAGCAGCCCCAAGACAAAGCAGCACAGGAGATTGAGAACTGCCATCACAGCGAGCACAGGGGGAAGAAGAGGGCTGAATGCAAGAGAAGAGAGGGGAGTCATTTATACCACCCTCCGGTCCTGGCAGCTGTGATATCCTTCATCCATCTCACTGAGACTGGAGTCGCTCTGGCCCCAGCATTGCCATGTTTTGACAAGTGTAGCTTTCTCCGTGGTGGAAGTTGAGCCCTCACTGCAGATCCTGCCTGGGTGCCATCTCCCCTGCAGCTCTGCGTAGCTGTTCACCCCTCACAGATCAGGGCAGTTGTAAGATTGCTGAGGTTACTGTCTTCTCTAGCTCCCTCCTGTTACAGAGATAAGAGTTGCAAAGTCTGTAGTTACACAAAACGTTAAGGATTTCTCCCCAAGAGACTGACCATCTACAACAGATTGGATAACAGTTGGGTATAACTGGGTAAGAGTTGTGGATGTTCAGTCCTGG